>NC_047035.1:95017187-96217187 GCF_011762595.2 Tursiops truncatus
ATTGGGGGTGTACCAAGGAAGGTCTAACTTAGGTGACCGGGGCCAGAAAACTCTAGGTTAGGTGATCGTTGGTGCCCAAGAAACTCTACCCTATGGTAGTGCGGAGGGCCAGGAAATTCTGTGTTCAGTGATTGTGGGGGACCAGGATAGTCTTCCTTAAGTAATTGTGTGGGTTGAATAGCTTCTTACTTTAGGTGATTGTGGCCTCAGGAAAATCTAGATATGGGTGAAGTTGGGGGCCCAAGGAACTCTACCTAGGTGATCTGGGTGCCTGGAAATTCTGTGTAAGCAATGGTGGGGGCCTAAAGAAATCTACCTTTAGGGCATTATGAGGCCCCAGAAAGTTGACCTAGGTGTTGGGGGGTTCACGAAACTCTACCTTACGTGATGAGGGTAGCAGAGGAATGGCTATGTAGGTGATTGTGGGTTCACAAGGAAAGTCTAGCTGTGTTGATTATGGGGCGAGGATACTCCACCTTAGGTGATTGCGGGGGTTGGAAAACTCTACGTTAGGTGTTGTGGGCTTCAGGAGTTCTAGAGTGGGTGATCATGGCCTAAACGCTACCTGAGGTGATTGTGGGGTTTCAGGAACCCAGCCTTAGGGGACTGTGTGGTCCCAAGGAACTCTACATTAGGTAATGTTGGGAGCACAGGAAACTCTAACTTAGGTGATCTGGGGAGTGAGAAACTCGATCTTAGGTGATTGAGGGGACCCGGGAAATAACACCTTAGGTGACTGTCGGAGCCCAGGAAACTAGTATGTGTTTGTGGGGTGCCAGGAAACTCTCCATTAGGTGATTTTTGAGACCCCTCTCTCTAACTTAGGGGATTTGGGAGGCCCAGGAAACAGATCCTAGGTGATTGTGGGTGCCCAAGAAACTATATCTTACGTAATTATGGGGGGGCCTGGACATTCTACCGTATGTGTTTGTAGAGGCTCAGGAAATAATCTTAGTTGATTTGGGGGGCCTAGGAGTCACTAGTTTAGATGATTGTGGGGTCCCAGAACACCCTACCTTAGGAGATTTGGGGACCCTTGAAACGCTGGCTTAGGTGATTGTGGGGGCCTAGAAACCTCTACCTTGCGTGATTGTGGGTCCAGGAGAGTCTACCTTAGGCGCATGTTGGGTCCCAGGATGCTCTGGCTTAGGTGATTGTACGGGGTTCAGGAATCTCCCCTCAGGTGATTATGCGGTCCCAGAAATCTCTAGGTTAGTTGTTTGTGAAGGCCCATGAAACTACCTTAGGTGATTACGGGGGCCGGGGAACCGTAGCTTGCATGTCTGTGGGTGCCCAAGGAACTCCACCTTACTGCTTCTAGGGCCGCAGGGAACAGCTTAGGTGATTGTGAGGTCAGCAACCTCTATGACAGTGATTGTGGTTCCCCGATAACTCTACCTTAGGTGGTTGCGTGTTCCCAGGAATCTGCGCATTAGTTGATTGTGGGCCAGGGACCTCTGCCTTTTAGTTGACCGTGGGGGCCCAGGAAATCATACCTTAGGTGATGGAGGTGGCCCAGGAAACTCGACTGTAGGTGGCTGTGAGACCCGTGAAGCTTGACCTTACTTGATCGTGGGGGCCCAGATTATTGAACCTTAGGTATTTGGGACCTGAGGTGTTCTACCGTAGGTGATCCCAGGGGCCTTGGGAAAGTCTATGTTAGGTGATTGTGAGGGCTCAGGAAACTCTACCTTAGGTGTTTGTGGAGGACCATGCATATGGATCTTAGGTGATTGTGGGAGGCCAGGATGTCTGCCTTAGTTAATTATGAGGGGGCCAGGAAAACCTACCATAGGTGATTACGGGGCCCAGGAATCTCTACCTTATGTGAATGCGGGGTACAGGAAGTTCACCCTTAGGTAATCACCTGATCCTGAGTGACTGTGGGAGCCAGGCTAATCTGTCATAGTCGGTCGTGGGGGCCAGGATTGTCTAGCTTAGTTGACGATGACCCCTCGGAAATTTGCCTTAGGTGATTGTGGGGGCTTAGGGAAGTCCCCCTTAGGAGATTGTAAGGCCCTGTGAATATCAGCCTTAGGTGATGTGTCTCTACTCACCTGGAAACTCAGCCTTAGGTGATCTTGGTGGGGGCTGGTGTTGGCGAGGCTAGGAATGACTACCTTTGGTGATTGTGTGGGCCCAGAAAACTCAACCTTAGGTGATTGTGGGGGCCCAGGATGGTTTACCTTAGTTGGCTGGATCATGACGGGGCTAGGAAATTCTACCCTGTTATTTGTGAGGAGACTACCTTAAGTGATTGTGGGGGGTGCATGAAATCACCCTTAGAAGATAGTGGGGGCCTGGGAAAATCTACCTTATACGATGATGGGGACCTAGGAAACTGTACCTTAGGTGTTTGTGGGCACCTGGGAAATTCAACCTTAATTGATTGTGGGACCCATAAAGTCACCCTTAGGGGGGGTGGAAGTGGGGTCCCAGGAAAGTCACCCTTAGGGGGGGGTGGCAGTGGTGTCCCAGGAAACTCTTCCTTGGTGATTGTCGTGGTGCTGAAGATTAGACCTCAGGTGATTGTGGGAATCCAGGAATCTCTACGGAGGAGATTGTTGGCCAGAGAAACTCTATCTTATGTGTTTGTGGGGTCCCCCAAAACTTGACCTCGGGTGATTATTTGCCTGGGAAAGTCTACCTTAGGAGACGATGGTGCCGAAGAAACTGCCCACTAGGAGATTGTGGATGCCCAGGAAACTCCTTCTTGGTGAGCGTGGGGACGCTGGAAGCTCGAGCTCTGGAGCTCGTGGAGGTGCCGGAAACTTGACTTCGCTGATAGTGGGGCCCCCAGAGACTCGACCTTAGGTGTTTGTAGGGGAACATATATCTATTCTGCCAAAGGTGATATTGGGATCCATGAATCTTGACCTTAGCCATTGTTGGGGCCCAGGACACTGGACCTTAGATGATTGTGGGGGCCGGGAGAGTGTAACGTAGTTGATTTCGGGGGGCATCAAATTTTACCTCTGTCGACTTTGGGCGCCCAGGAAACTCTTAGGTGATTGGGAGCCCAGAAAACTCTTAAGTGGTTGTGGGGCCCCAGGAAACACTAGCTCAGGTGATTGTGCTTCTTAGCTTGCCCTGTCTTCATTCATGCGGTGGGGTGGGGTGCCTCGAAATTCCTCCCTATGTGATTGTGGGGGCCCAAACCAATTATTTAGGTGATTGTAAACCCAAGATTACCCATCTTAGGTGATCGTGGCCTCTTGAAACTCTGCCTTATGTGACTGTGTGGGCCCAGGAAGGCTAACTTAGATGATTGTTACAAGAAATTCTACCCAGGAAACGCTATAGTAGTGGCCCCAAACTGTACGTCATGTGATTGTAGTGGGCCATAAATCTCTTCCTTAGATGATTGTATGTCTAGGAAATGCTGCCTTTGGTGATTTGTGGGTCTTAAACACTCGAGCTTAGGAGATTGTGGCCACCCAGTAAACTATCTTAGGTTATTGTGGGCCCAGGAAACTCGAGCTTAGGGGATTATGGGAGCAGGACATTCTACCTTAGTTCCCCGTGGGGGCCGTGGAAGTATAAGAGTGGTTTTGGTGCCCCAGGAAATCTTACTTTACGTTATTTAGGAGGCCCAGAAACCTAGCTTATGTGATTCTCGGGGGCTCGTGATACCCTATGTTAGGTGATTATGGGGGCTCAGGAATTCTACCTTAGGTGATAGTGGGGGCTCAGAAAACCCTAGTGAAGGTGACGGTGGCACCGTGGAAACTCTAGCTTAGGTGATATGGGGGCCCCAGGAGCCTCTGTGTTCGGTGCTTTTGGTCTCAGGAAAGTCTAGCTTTGGTGATTGTGGATGCAAAGGTGGTAGCTTATGTCATTGTGGGGACCCAGGAAAGTGTACCTTAAGTGACTTTGATGGCCCGGAAACTTGTACCATAAGTGATTGTGGGGTCCAGACATCTCTCGCTACGGTGACTGTGGGCACGAAACTATTCTTTAGGTGACCGTGTGTCCGGGAACGATGGCTTCAGGTGACTGTGGGCTCGAGGGGATGGTACCTAGGTGAGTGTCGTCTAAGCAAACTATACCATAATTGACGGTGGTGACCTAGGAGACTCCACCTTAGTTGATTTGGACGGGCTAGAAAAAAATCTAATTTAAGTGATGCTGTGTCCCAGGAACTCTCCCTTGGCGGGGGTGGGCGGAAGGAAACTCTATCTTACGTGATTGTGGGTACTCCAGAAAATCTATTTTAGTTCATTGTGGGGTCCCAAATTTCTACCTTAGAATTGATGGTAGGGGGTCCAGAAAATTCAGCCTCAGGGGATTGTGGGAGCCCAGTAAACTCTAAAGTAGGTGACTGTGACCCAAACTTTACCGAGATGGACGTGGTGGGCCAAAAACTCTACCGTAGGTGCCTGTGAACCTAGGAATCTCTAACGGAAAGGAATCTCTAGCTAGGCAATTGGGCCAGGTAAGTACCACAGGTGATAGCGAGGGCCCAGGAAACTCTCCCTTAGGCGTTGGGGGCCCAGGAAACTCTGCCTCGGGTGGAAGTGGTCCCAGGAAACTTTACCTTAGGTGATTGTGGGCTCAGGAGACTCTTACCTTAGGTGATTTTGCTGGGACCAGGAATACTTACCTTCAATGACTGTGGGCCTAGGAAACTCTAGTTCCGATGATCGGTGGTTGTGGACCAAGGAAATTCTACCTTGGGTGATCGTTTGGCCCAAGGTAATTGTACCTTAGGTGACTGTGGGGACCCTAGAAAATCTACTGTGGTTGTGGTGCCCAGGAAGCTCTAGTGTATGCGATCATGGGGTCTCTGAAAACTCGACCGTAGGTGATCATGGTAGTTTGGGTAACTCTAACTTAGGTTATTTGGGTGGCCCAGGAACCCTACCTGAGTCCATTGAGGGACACAGGGAATTTACCTTAGTTGATTGGGGGGTGTACCAAGGAAGGTCTAACTTAGGTGACCGGGGCCAGAAAACTCTAGGTTAGGTGATCGTTGGTGCCCAAGAAACTCTACCCTATGGGAGTGCGGAGGGCCAGGAAATTCTGTGTTCAGTGATTGTGGGGGACCAGGATAGTCTTCCTTAAGTAATTGTGTGGGGTTGAAAGCTTCTTACTTTAGGTGATTGTGGCCTCAGGAAAATCTAGATATGGTGAAGTTGGGGGCCCAAGGAACTCTACCTAGGTGATCTGGGTGCCTGGAAATTCTGTGTAAGCAATGGTGGGGGCCTAAAGAAATCTACCTTTAGGGCATTATGAGGCCCCAGAAAGTTGACCTAGGTGTTGGGGGGTTCACGAAACTCTACCTTACGTGATGAGGGTAGCAGAGGAATGGCTATGTAGGTGATTGTGGGTTCACAAGGAAAGTCTAGCTGTGTTGATTATGGGGCGAGGATACTCCACCTTAGGTGATTGCGGGGGTTGGAAAACTCTACGTTAGGTGTTGTGGGCTTCAGGAGTTCTAGAGTGGGTGATCATGGCCTAAACGCTACCTGAGGTGATTGTGGGGTTTCAGGAAACCCAGCCTTAGGGGACTGTGTGGTCCCAAGGAACTCTACATTAGGTAATGTTGGGAGCACAGGAAACTCTAACTTAGGTGATCTGGGGAGTGAGAAACTCGATCTTAGGTGATTGAGGGGACCCGGGAAATAACACCTTAGGTGACTGTCGGAGCCCAGGAAACTAGTATGTGTTTGTGGGGTGCCAGGAAACTCTCCATTAGGTGATTTTTTGAGACCCCTCTCTCTAACTTAGGGGATTTGGGAGGCCCAGGAAACAGATCCTAGGTGATTGTGGGTGCCCAAGAAACTATATCTTACGTAATTATGGGGGGGCCTGGACATTCTACCGTATGTGTTTGTAGAGGCTCAGGAAATAATCTTAGTTGATTTGGGGGGCCTAGGAGTCACTAGTTTAGATGATTGTGGGGTCCCAGAACACCCTACCTTAGGAGATTTGGGGACCCTTGAAACGCTGGCTTAGGTGATTGTGGGGGCCTAGAAACCTCTACCTTGCGTGATTGTGGGTCCAGGAGAGTCTACCTTAGGCGCATGTTGGGTCCCAGGATGCTCTGGCTTAGGTGATTGTACGGGGTCAGGAATCTCCCCTCAGGTGATTATGCGGTCCCAGAAATCTCTAGGTTAGTTGTTTGTGAAGGCCCATGAAACTACCTTAGGTGATTACGGGGGCCGGGGAACCGTAGCTTGCATGTCTGTGGGTGCCCAAGGAACTCCACCTTACTGCTTCTAGGGCCGCAGGGAACAGCTTAGGTGATTGTGAGGTCAGCAACCTCTATGACAGTGATTGTGGTTCCCCGATAACTCTACCTTAGGTGGTTGCGTGTTCCCAGGAATCTGCGCATTAGTTGATTGTGGGCCAGGGACCTCTGCCTTTTAGTTGACCGTGGGGGCCCAGGAAATCATACCTTAGGTGATGGAGGTGGCCCAGGAAACTCGACTGTAGGTGGCTGTGAGACCCGTGAAGCTTGACCTTACTTGATCGTGGGGGCCCAGATTATTGAACCTTAGGTATTTGGGGACCTGAGGTGTTCTACCGTAGGTGATCCCAGGGGCCTTGGGAAAGTCTATGTTAGGTGATTGTGAGGGCTCAGGAAACTCTACCTTAGGTGTTTGTGGAGGACCATGCATATGGATCTTAGGTGATTGTGGGAGGCCAGGATGTCTGCCTTAGTTAATTATGAGGGGGCCAGGAAAACCTACCATAGGTGATTACGGGGGCCCAGGAATCTCTACCTTATGTGAATGCGGGGTACAGGAAGTTCACCCTTAGGTAATCACCTGATCCTGAAGTGACTGTGGGAGCCAGGCTAATCTGTCATAGTCGGTCGTGGGGGGCCAGGATTGTCTAGCTTAGTTGACGATGACCCCTCGGAAATTTGCCTTAGGTGATTGTGGGGGCTTAGGGAAGTCCCCCTTAGGAGATTGTAAGGCCCTGTGAATATCAGCCTTAGGTGATGTGTCTCTACTCACCTGGAAACTCAGCCTTAGGTGATCTTGGTGGGGGCTGGTGTTGGCGAGGCTAGGAATGACTACCTTTGGTGATTGTGTGGGCCCAGAAAACTCAACCTTAGGTGATTGTGGGGGCCCAGGATGGTTTACCTTAGTTGGCTGGATCATGACGGGGCTAGGAAATTCTACCCTGTTATTTGTGAGGAGACTACCTTAAGTGATTGTGGGGGGTGCATGAAATCACCCTTAGAAGATAGTGGGGGCCTGGGAAAATCTACCTTATACGATGATGGGGACCTAGGAAACTGTACCTTAGGTGTTTGTGGGCACCTGGGAAATTCAACCTTAATTGATTGTGGGACCCATAAAGTCACCCTTAGGGGGGGTGGAAGTGGGGTCCCAGGAAAGTCACCCTTAGGGGGGGGTGGCAGTGGTGTCCCAGGAAACTCTTCCTTGGTGATTGTCGTGGTGCTGAAGATTAGACCTCAGGTGATTGTGGGAATCCAGGAATCTCTACGGAGGAGATTGTTGGCCAGAGAAACTCTATCTTATGTGTTTGTGGGGTCCCCCAAAACTTGACCTCGGGTGATTATTTGCCTGGGAAAGTCTACCTTAGGAGACGATGGTGCCGAAGAAACTGCCCACTAGGAGATTGTGGATGCCCAGGAAACTCCTTCTTGGTGAGCGTGGGGACGCTGGAAGCTCGAGCTCTGGAGCTCGTGGAGGTGCCGGAAACTTGACTTCGCTGATAGTGGGGCCCCCAGAGACTCGACCTTAGGTGTTTGTAGGGGAACATATATCTATTCTGCCAAAGGTGATATTGGGATCCATGAATCTTGACCTTAGCCATTGTTGGGGCCCAGGACACTGGACCTTAGATGATTGTGGGGGCCGGGAGAGTGTAACGTAGTTGATTTCGGGGGGCATCAAATTTTACCTCTGTCGACTTTGGGCGCCCAGGAAACTCTTAGGTGATTGGGAGCCCAGAAAACTCTTAAGTGGTTGTGGGGCCCCAGGAAACACTAGCTCAGGTGATTGTGCTTCTTAGCTTGCCCTGTCTTCATTCATGCGGTGGGGTGGGGTGCCTCGAAATTCCTCCCTATGTGATTGTGGGGGCCCAAACCAATTATTTAGGTGATTGTAAACCCAAGATTACCCATCTTAGGTGATCGTGGCCTCTTGAAACTCTGCCTTATGTGACTGTGTGGGCCCAGGAAGGCTAACTTAGATGATTGTTACAAGAAATTCTACCCAGGAAACGCTATAGTAGTGGCCCCAAACTGTACGTCATGTGATTGTAGTGGGCCATAAATCTCTTCCTTAGATGATTGTATGTCTAGGAAATGCTGCCTTTGGTGATTTGTGGGTCTTAAACACTCGAGCTTAGGAGATTGTGGCCACCCAGTAAACTATCTTAGGTTATTGTGGGCCCAGGAAACTCGAGCTTAGGGGATTATGGGAGCAGGACATTCTACCTTAGTTCCCCGTGGGGGCCGTGGAAGTATAAGAGTGGTTTTGGTGCCCCAGGAAATCTTACTTTACGTTATTTAGGAGGCCCAGAAACCTAGCTTATGTGATTCTCGGGGGCTCGTGATACCCTATGTTAGGTGATTATGGGGGCTCAGGAATTCTACCTTAGGTGATAGTGGGGGCTCAGAAAACCCTAGTGAAGGTGACGGTGGCACCGTGGAAACTCTAGCTTAGGTGATATGGGGGCCCCAGGAGCCTCTGTGTTCGGTGCTTTTGGTCTCAGGAAAGTCTAGCTTTGGTGATTGTGGATGCAAAGGTGGTAGCTTATGTCATTGTGGGGACCCAGGAAAGTGTACCTTAAGTGACTTTGATGGCCCGGAAACTTGTACCATAAGTGATTGTGGGGTCCAGACATCTCTCGCTACGGTGACTGTGGGCACGAAACTATTCTTTAGGTGACCGTGTGTCCGGGAACGATGGCTTCAGGTGAATGTGGGCTCGAGGGGATGGTACCTAGGTGAGTGTCGTCTAAGCAAACTATACCATAATTGACGGTGGTGACCTAGGAGACTCCACCTTAGTTGATTTGGACGGGCTAGAAAAAAATCTAATTTAAGTGATGCTGTGTCCCAGGAACTCTCCCTTGGCGGGGGTGGGCGGAAGGAAACTCTAGCTTACGTGATTGTGGGTACTCCAGAAAATCTATTTTAGTTCATTGTGGGGTCCCAAATTTCTACCTTAGAATTGATGGTAGGGGGTCCAGAAAATTCAGCCTCAGGGGATTGTGGGAGCCCAGTAAACTCTAAAGTAGGTGACTGTGACCCAAACTTTACCGAGATGGACGTGGTGGGCCAAAAACTCTACCGTAGGTGCCTGTGAACCTAGGAATCTCTAACGGAAAGGAATCTCTAGCTAGGCAATTGGGCCAGGTAAGTACCACAGGTGATAGCGAGGGCCCAGGAAACTCTCCCTTAGGCGTTGGGGGCCCAGGAAACTCTGCCTCGGGTGGAAGTGGTCCCAGGAAACTTTACCTTAGGTGATTGTGGGCTCAGGAGACTCTTACCTTAGGTGATTTTGCTGGGACCAGGAATACTTACCTTCAATGACTGTGGGCCTAGGAAACTCTAGTTCCGATGATCGGTGGTTGTGGACCAAGGAAATTCTACCTTGGGTGATCGTTTGGCCCAAGGTAATTGTACCTTAGGTGACTGTGGGGACCCTAGAAAATCTACTGTGGTTGTGGTGCCCAGGAAGCTCTAGTGTATGCGATCATGGGGTCTCTGAAAACTCGACCGTAGGTGATCATGGTAGTTTGGGTAACTCTAACTTAGGTTATTTGGGTGGCCCAGGAACCCTACCTGAGTCCATTGAGGGACACAGGGAATTTACCTTAGTTGATTGGGGGGTGTACCAAGGAAGGTCTAACTTAGGTGACCGGGGCCAGAAAACTCTAGGTTAGGTGATCGTTGGTGCCCAAGAAACTCTACCCTATGGGAGTGCGGAGGGCCAGGAAATTCTGTGTTCAGTGATTGTGGGGGACCAGGATAGTCTTCCTTAAGTAATTGTGTGGGGTTGAAAGCTTCTTACTTTAGGTGATTGTGGCCTCAGGAAAATCTAGATATGGTGAAGTTGGGGGCCCAAGGAACTCTACCTAGGTGATCTGGGTGCCTGGAAATTCTGTGTAAGCAATGGTGGGGGCCTAAAGAAATCTACCTTTAGGGCATTATGAGGCCCCAGAAAGTTGACCTAGGTGTTGGGGGGTTCACGAAACTCTACCTTACGTGATGAGGGTAGCAGAGGAATGGCTATGTAGGTGATTGTGGGTTCACAAGGAAAGTCTAGCTGTGTTGATTATGGGGCGAGGATACTCCACCTTAGGTGATTGCGGGGGTTGGAAAACTCTACGTTAGGTGTTGTGGGCTTCAGGAGTTCTAGAGTGGGTGATCATGGCCTAAACGCTACCTGAGGTGATTGTGGGGTTTCAGGAAACCCAGCCTTAGGGGACTGTGTGGTCCCAAGGAACTCTACATTAGGTAATGTTGGGAGCACAGGAAACTCTAACTTAGGTGATCTGGGGAGTGAGAAACTCGATCTTAGGTGATTGAGGGGACCCGGGAAATAACACCTTAGGTGACTGTCGGAGCCCAGGAAACTAGTATGTGTTTGTGGGGTGCCAGGAAACTCTCCATTAGGTGATTTTTTGAGACCCCTCTCTCTAACTTAGGGGATTTGGGAGGCCCAGGAAACAGATCCTAGGTGATTGTGGGTGCCCAAGAAACTATATCTTACGTAATTATGGGGGGGCCTGGACATTCTACCGTATGTGTTTGTAGAGGCTCAGGAAATAATCTTAGTTGATTTGGGGGGCCTAGGAGTCACTAGTTTAGATGATTGTGGGGTCCCAGAACACCCTACCTTAGGAGATTTGGGGACCCTTGAAACGCTGGCTTAGGTGATTGTGGGGGCCTAGAAACCTCTACCTTGCGTGATTGTGGGTCCAGGAGAGTCTACCTTAGGCGCATGTTGGGTCCCAGGATGCTCTGGCTTAGGTGATTGTACGGGGTCAGGAATCTCCCCTCAGGTGATTATGCGGTCCCAGAAATCTCTAGGTTAGTTGTTTGTGAAGGCCCATGAAACTACCTTAGGTGATTACGGGGGCCGGGGAACCGTAGCTTGCATGTCTGTGGGTGCCCAAGGAACTCCACCTTACTGCTTCTAGGGCCGCAGGGAACAGCTTAGGTGATTGTGAGGTCAGCAACCTCTATGACAGTGATTGTGGTTCCCCGATAACTCTACCTTAGGTGGTTGCGTGTTCCCAGGAAACTGCGCATTAGTTGATTGTGGGCCAGGGACCTCTGCCTTTTAGTTGACCGTGGGGGCCCAGGAAATCATACCTTAGGTGATGGAGGTGGCCCAGGAAACTCGACTGTAGGTGACTGTGAGACCCGTGAAACTTGACCTTACTTGATCGTGGGGGCCCAGATTATTGAACCTTAGGTATTTGGGGACCTGAGGTGTTCTACCGTAGGTGATCCCAGGGGCCTTGGGAAAGTCTATGTTAGGTGATTGTGAGGGCTCAGGAAACTCTACCTTAGGTGTTTGTGGAGGACCATGCATATGGATCTTAGGTGATTGTGGGAGGCCAGGATGTCTGCCTTAGTTAATTATGGGGGGGCCAGGAAAACCTACCACAGGTGATTACGGGGGCCCGGGAATCTCTACCTTATGTGAATGCGGGGTACAGGAAGTTCACCCTTAGGTAATCACCTGATCCTGAAGTGACTGTGTGAACCAGGCTGATCTGTCATAGTCGGTCGTGGGGGGCCAGGATTGTCTACCTTAGCTGACGATGACCCCTCGGAAACTTGCCTTAGGTGATTGTGGGGGCTTAGGGAGGTCCCCCTTAGGAGACTGTAAGGCCCTATGAATATCAGCCTTAGGTAATGTGTCTCAACTCACCTGGAAACTCAGACTTATGTGATGTTTTGGGGAGGTATGGTGGTGAGGCTAGGAATCTCTTACCTTTTGTGATTGTGTGGTCCCAGAAAGTCAACCTTAGTTCATTGTGGGGGTCCAGAATGGTTTACCTTAATTGACTGGATCATGCAAGAGCTAGGAAATTCTACCCTGTTGTTTGTGAGGGCACTAGCTTACCTGATTGTGAGGGGTCCATGAAATCACCCTTAAAAGATAGTGGGGGCCTGGGAAAATCTACCTTATATTACGGGGACCAAGGAAACTATTCCTTAGGTGATTGTGGGCACTTGGGAATTTCAACGTAAATGATTTTGGGACCCATAAAGTCAACCTTAGGTGGCAGTGGGGTCCCAGGAAACTCTTCCTTGGTGATTGTGGGCATGCTGAAGATTGGACTTTAGTTGAATGTGGGAATCCAGGAATCTCTATAGAGGGGATTGTTGCCCAGAGAAACTCTATCTTATGTGTTTGTGGGGTTCCCCAAAACTTGATATCAGGTGATTATGAGCTTGGGAAACTCTACCTTAGGAGACGGTGGTGGCCCAAGGAACTCGACAGTAGGAGATTGTGGAGACCCAAAAAACTGCACCTTAGGTGATTTTGAGGGCCTAGAAAAAAATCTAACTTAAGTCATGCCTTGTCCCAAGAAGTCTCCCTTGGCGGGGGAGTGGGGGGCGGGGGAGGAGCAGGAAACTCTGTCTTAGATATTTGTGGGTCCAGGAAACTTGCTTAGGTGAACGTTTGTCCCAACATACTCTGTTACAATTAATTTGATTCTTCCTTATTTGATTTTGGTGGTCAAAAACTATTACTTTAAAAAGAAAAAACAAACGATTCCTTTAGGTGAGGGAATCCTAGGAAATTTATTTCAAACGAGTGAGGCTTTATGCAGTACTACCTTAGGTGACTGGGCAACGCTCAAAACATTGGGTTAGGTGTTTCTAGTGCCCCAGGGGATCTCCATTGGTGAATGTTGGGGGCCTATGAAACTGTACCTCAGATGATTATGGGGGTGGCTAAGAACTCTAAATTAGGTGATTGTGGAGGCACGGGACACTCGGGCTTTGGGGATTGTGGGTGGCCAGGAAATTCTATCTTAGATGATGGTGGGGGATAGGGAAACTCTAGCTTAGGCGATACAGGAGGCTAGGAAATTCTTCCTAAGTTGACTGAGGGACCAGGAAAATCTACCTTAGATAATCGTGGGAGCCCAGGAAATTCTACCTTAGAAGATCGTGGAGATGCTGTAAACTGTAACTTAGGTGATTGTGGGGACCCAGTAAACTGTAACTTATGTGATTGTAGGGACCCAGGAAACTCTAGCTTGGGTGATTGAAGTTGGGGGGCAGTGAATCATCCTTATGAGACTGGAGAACCTAAAACTATTACTTGAAGCTGTTGTGGGCCAAGGAAATCTATTTTTGGTGATTGTGGACCCAGGAAATTCACCTTTAGGTGATTGTGGGCCTCAGGAAACTCTGCTTTAGGTAGTTATTGCTGCCCAGGCAATAATACCTTTAGGTAACTGTTGGGTACCAGGAAACTTGAGGTTAGGTGACTGTAGGTGCCCAGAACTCTACCTCATTTCATTGTGGGACCCAGGAAACTCTACCTTCGTAAATCTTGGGCCCTAGGAAACTCTACTTCAGGTGATTGAGGGGCCCATGAAACTGTACCTTATGTGATTTTTGAGGCCTACGAAACTCTACCTTAGGATATTTTGGGGATCCAGCAAACTCTATGTTAGGGGATTGTGGGAATTGAAGAAACTCTACCTTTGGTAGCTGTGGGAGCCTGGAAGTTTCTCCTTATGTGATTCTGGGGGGCCCAAAACTATTACTTTAGGTGACATGAGCCCAGGAAAATCTACCTAAGGTTATTGTTAGGGAAACTCTAGCTTAGGTCATTGTGGGGGTCCTGGAGACTCTAGCTCAGGTGATGGTGGACGGCTGGAAACTCTTCCTTAGGTGATTGTGGGGGACCAGGAAGCCTATTTTACAATAAACTCTTAGTTGATTGTAAGTCCCAGGAACTCTACCATAGGTGATTGTGGGGGCACTTGAAACTTAAAAAATTGGGGGCCCGGGAAACTAGCTTCTGTGAATGTTGGGGGCCCATGGAACTCTACCTCAGGTAATTTGGGGGGACCCTGGAAACTCTAGCTTAGTGACTATGGATGCCCAGGAAACTAGCTTAGACGATGGTGTGGGCCCAGGGAAATCTACTTTATGTGATTGTGGGAGCCAGATAAACTCTCGTTTATGTGATTTTGGGGGCCCAGGAAACTACCTTAGGGAAATGTGGTACCTCAGCAAAATCTAATTTTAGGTGATTTTGGAAGACCAGAAAACCTATCTTAGGTGTTAGTGGGGTTCCAGGAAACGCTTTCTTAGGTGATTGTGAGTTCTCAGGAATCTCTACCTCAGTTATTTGCTGGTTCCCAGACAACTCTGTCATTTCATTGTGGGGGCCAAGAAAATATACTGAATTTAGGGCCCAAGGAAGTTCTACTTTAGGTGACTTAGGGGGCCAAGGACTGTACACTTTGTGGGTTTTGAGGCCTGGGAAACTCTGCCTGTGGTTGTTTTGGTGCCCAGGAAACTGTTAGGTGATTGTGCGGGGGAGGGTGTCAAAGAAACTCTAAGGCGATTGTGGGGGACCGGGAAAATCTTCCTTATGTGATTCTCAGGAGCCCAAATCACCTACTACTTTAGGTTATGTGGGCCCAGGAAGTTTACCTAAGATGACTGTGGAGGCCCTAGAAATTACCTTAGTGGATTGTGAAGGCCAAGGAAACTACCCTACATGATTGTGGGTGCAAGAAACTCTTAGTTCATTGTGGGGGCTAGGGAACTCTACCTTAGGTTATGGTAGGTACCCAGGACATACTACAATAGATGACTGTGGCCCAAACTCTACTTTAGGTGATTGTGGGGGCCTGGAAACTATATCTTAATGATTTTAGGTCCCCAGAAAATTCTATCTTAAGGTCTTCTGTGGCCAGGAAACTCCACCTTAGGTGATTTGGGGGGCCTAGTAAACTAATTTTACCTTAAATGATTGCGGGGGCCCAGGAAACTATCTTAGGTGAATTTGGGGGGGTCCAGAAAAGTCAAGCTTAGGTGATTTGGGGTCTAAGAAACTCTAGCTCAGGTGATTGTGGGGTTCCAGGAAGATTAGATGACTGTTTTGGTCCAGGAAATCAAGCTTAGGTAATCACGGGGTGGCAGGAAATTCATCCTTAAATGATTGTGGGGAAATTCTACCTTAGTAATTGTTGCTGCCTAGGAAAATGTATCTTAGGTGATCAATTGTAGGGGTCTTAAGAATTGTATGTTAGGTAATTTGGATCTAGGAAACTACCATAGTTTATTGTGGGGAATAGGAATCTAACCCTTAGTGATTTGGGGTCCCAGGAAAATCTACCTTAGGTGATACTGGGGGCCCTGGAAACTCTATATTAGATGAATTTTGGGGCCTAGGAAACTCTTACCTTATGAGAGTGAGGGTGAAGAAAATCTACATTAGGTTAGTGTTGGGGCGGGGCAGGAAATTTTTCCGTATGTGATTCTGAGGGACTGAAAACTTACTTTAGATGAATTTGTTTCCAGGAAAATCTACCTTAGGTGATTGTGGGGGCCCAGGAAACTCTATATGGTAATTGTGCAGGCCCAGGAAATCTGGCTTACTGTGAGGGGACCAGGAAATTCTACCTTAGTGATTGTAGGGGGCTCATGAAATTCCACTCTAGGTTATTGTGGGGGTCCACAAACTACCTTTTGGTGATGTTGAACTAAAACAGACTGTCAGTTATTTCTTCAGCAAAAGAATAGGTTTATTCGGGATCTGCACAAAATTAAAATTCAGGGTGTGCAACTATGTGGAACTACTTGCATGTCCCCACACAGCAAGGCAAGGAGAGCTCTTACAGAGGAGAAAAGGAAGTTGGGAGGACTACAGTAAACAGAGTCCACGGCTTTTCATTGGCTGAGTCCTTGCCAGGAAAGAAGTCTTCTTCCTGTTGGGCTCTGTTATCATCACAGGACATGAGAGTTCCCCCCTCTGGTTTCCTGACTCTATCTGAGGTTTCTCTATTTTTTTCAGTGTTGATGGAGTCAGGATACTCTCCACCTTAGGTGATGTGAGAGCCCAGTAAACTGTAGTTAAGATGATTGTGTGGGCCCAGGAAAGTCAAACTTAGGAGAGTGCGGGGCCCCAGGAAATTCCTCCTTGGTGAATGAAGGGGCTTTGGAAACTCCACCTTAGGAGATCGCGGGGGCCAGGAAACTCTACCTTATGTCAGCCTTAGGTTTTTTGGAGGGTGGGGTTGAGAAGAGAAACCACGCCAGGGGTCCAGATAGCCTGCCTACACATCTAGGTTCCCAGGTGTATTGTGACCTCAGTTCTGCTGCTCCTCTGGCTTCAGTTCTAACTGTGGTGGCTCCCTTGCCAGAACTCTAATTTCAGGAAACTGTAATTAAGCTTTTATCCACTGGAGAATAAGCTAGAGTCAGATGTTTGGGGGTTTGAAACTGGCCCTGGTGCTTCACTCCTTATTTAATGCCCAGCCAACTTTCAGGCACTACTCCCTCTTTATATATCTATATTTCTAAGAATCTTTCTTCTTTATTTTTTGCTGCATTGGGTATTCATTGCTGCACACGGGCTTTCTCTAGTTGTGGTGAGCGGGGGCTACTCTTTGTTGCAGAGCACAGGCTTCTCATTGCGGTGGCTTCTCTGGTTGTGGCGCACGGGTTTAATTGCTCCGTGACATGTGGGATCTTCCTGGGCCAGGGCTGGAACCCGGGTCCCTTGCATTGGCAGGCAGATTCTTAACCACTGTGCCACCAGGGAAGCCCACTAGTCCCTCTTTAGATGCCTTTGCTGCTTCTGATCTTGGCATTATTCCATAGTTTTGTTTTTTCTGCAGTTTTCATTTTATTTTACATTTTGGTATTGGAAAATACATAATGAAAGCAGCAGTCTTAATGATGTACATATATTTATTTTTAATGTTTATTTTCTTATTAGTCATCCATTTTACACACATCAGTGTATAAATGTCAATCCCAGTCTCCCAATTCATCACACCACCACCCCCACCCCACCCCCTGCCACTTTCCGCCCTTGTGTCCATACATTTGTCCTCTACATCTGTGTCTCAATTTCTGCCCCGCAAACCAGTTCACCTGTACCATTTTCTAGGTTCCACATATATGCGTTAATATACAATATTTGTTTTTCTCCTTCTGACTTACGTCACTCTGTATGATAGTATCTAGATCCATCCACGTCACTACAAATGACACAATTTCGTTCTTTTTCATGGCTGAGTAATATTCCATTGTATATATGCACCACAACTTCTTTATCCATTCGTCTGTCTATGGGCATTTAGGTTGCTTCCATGACCTGGCTATTGTAGATAGTGCTGCAATGAACACTGGGGTGCATGTGTCTTTTTGAATTATGGTTTTCTCTGGATATATGCCAAGTAGTGGGATTGCTGGGTCATATGGTAATTCTATTTTTAGTTCTTTAAGGAATCTCCATAGTGGCTGTATCAATTTACATTCCCACCAACAGTGCAAGAGGGTTCCCTTTTCTCCACACCCTCTCCAGCATTTACTGTTTGTAGATTTTTTGATGATGGCCATTCTGACCGGTGTGAGATGATATCTCATTGTAGTTTTGATTTGCATTTCTCTAATGATTAATGATGTTGAGCATTCTTTCAGGTGTTTGTTGGCCATCTGTATATCTTCTTTGGAGAAATGTCTATTTAGGTCTTCTGCCCATTTTTGGATTGGGTTGTTTGTTTTTTTGATACTGAGCTGCATGAGCTTCTTGTAAATTTTGGAGATTAATCCTTTGTCAGTTGTTTTATTTGCAAATATTTTCTCCCATTCTGAGGGTTGCCTTTGGGTCTTGTTTATGGTTTCCTTTGTTGTGCAAAAGCTTTGAAGTTTCATTAGGTCCCATTTGTTTATTTTTGTTTTTATTCCCATTTCTCTAGGAGGTGGGTCAAAAAGGATCTTGCTATAATTTATGTCATAGAGTGTTCTGCCTATGTTTTCCTCTAAGAGTTCTATAGTGTCTGGCCTTACATTTAGTTCTTTAATCCATTTTGAGCTTATTTTTGTGTATGGTGTTAGGGATTGATCTAATCTCATACTTTTACATATACCTGTCCAGTTATCAAAGCACCACTTACTGAAGAGGCTGTCATTTCTCCACTGTACATTTCTGCCTCCTTTATCAAAGATAAGGTGACCATATGTGTGTGGGTTTATCTCTGGGCTTTCTATCCTGTTCCACTGATCTATATTTCTGTTTCTTGCTAGTACCATACTGTCTTGATTACTGTAGCTTTGTAGTATAGTCTGAAGTCAGGGAGCCTGATTCCTCCAGCTCCGTTTTTCTTTCTCAAGATTGCTTTGGCTATTTGGGGTCTTTTGCATTGCCATACAAATTGTGAAATGTTTTTTGTTTTAGTTCTGTGAAAAATGCCAGTGGTAGTTTGATGGGGATTTCATTGAATCTGCAGATTGCTTTGGATAGTAGAGTCATTTTCACAATATTGATTCTTCCACTCCAAGAACATGGTATATCTCTCCATCTGTGTGTATCATATTTAATTTCTTTCATCAGTGTCTTATAATTTTCTGCATACAGGTCTTTTGTCTCCTTAGGTAGGTTTATTCCTAGATATTTTATTCTTTTTGTTGCAGTGGTAAATGGGAGTGTTTTCCTAATTTCACTTTCAGATTTTTCATCATTAGTATATAGGAATGCTAGAGATTTTCTGTGCATTAATTTTGTATCCTGTTACTTTACCAAATTCATAGCTCTAGTAGTTTTCTAGTAGCATCTTTAGGATTCTCTATGTATAGTATCGTGTCATCTGCAAACAGTGACAGCTTTACTTCTTCTTTTCTGATTTGGATTCCTTTTATTTCCTATTCTTCTCTGATTGCCATGGCTAGGACTTCCAAAACTATATTGAATAATAGTGGTGAGAGTGGGTAACCTTGTCTTGTTCCTGATCTTAGTGGATTCACCATTGAGGACGATGTTGGCTGTGGGTTTGTCATATATGGCCTTTACTATGTTGAGGAAAGTTCCCTCTATGCCTACTTTCTGCAGGGTTTTTATCATAAATGGGTGTTGAATTTTGTTGAAAGCTTTCTCTGCATCTATTCAGATGATAATATGGATTTTCTCCTTCAATTTGTTAATATATTGTATCACATTGATGGATTTGCATATATTGAGGAATGCTTGCATTCCTGGGA
Organism: Tursiops truncatus; assembly: GCF_011762595.2. Classification (NCBI taxonomy): domain Eukaryota; kingdom Metazoa; phylum Chordata; class Mammalia; order Artiodactyla; family Delphinidae; genus Tursiops; species Tursiops truncatus. Next base: position 95,036,374 of record NC_047035.1, read on the forward strand.
TAAACCCCACTTGATCATGGTGTATGATCCTTTTAATGTGCTGTTGGATTCTGTTTGCTAGTATTTTGTTGAGGATTTTTGCATCTATATTCATCAGTGATATTGGTTTGTAATTTTCTTTTTTGTAGTATCTTTGGTTTTGGTATCAGGGTGATGGTGGCCTTGTAGAATGAGTTTGGGAGTGTTCCTCCCTCTGCTATATTTTGGAAGAGAATGAGAAGGATAGATGTTAGCTCCTCTCTAAATGTTTGGTAGAATTCGCCTGTGAAGCCATCTGGTCCTGGGCTTTTGTTTGTTGGAAGATTTTTTATCACAGTTTCAATTTCAGTGCTTGTGATTGGTCTGTTCATATTTTCTATTTCTTCCTGGTTCAGTCTTGGAAGCTTGTGCACTTCTAAGAATTTGTCCATTTCTTCCAGGTTGTTCATTTTATTGGCATAGAGTTGCTTGTAGTAGTCTCTTAGGATGCTTTGTATTTCTGCGGTGTCGTAACTTCTTTTTCATTTCTAATTTTATTGATTTGAGTCCTCTCCCTTTTTTTCTTGTCTGGCTAATGGTTTATCAATTTTGTTTATCTTCTCAAAGAACCAGCTTTTAGTTTTATTGATCTTTGCTATCATTTCCTTCATTTCTTTTTCATTTATTTCTGCTCTGATCTTTGATTTCTTTCCTTCTGCTAACTTTGGGTTTCGTTTGTTCTTTCTCTAGTTCCTTTAGGTGTAAGGTTAGATTCTTTACTTGAGATTTTTCTTGTTTCTTGAGGTAGGCTTGTACAGCTGTAAACTTCCCTCTTAGAACTGCTTTTGCTGCATCCCATATGTTTTGCATCGTCGTGTTTTCATTGTCATTTGTCTCTAGGTATTTTTTGATTTCTTCAGTAATCTCTTGGTTGTTTAGTAACATATTGTTTAGCCTCCATGTGTTTGTGTTTTTTCCTGTAATTCATTTCTAATCTCATAGTGTTGTGGTCAGAAAAGATGCTTGATATGATTTCAATATTCTTAAATTTTCCAAGGCTTGATTTGTGACCCAAGATGTGATCTATCCTGGAGAATGTTCCATGTGCACTTGAGAAAAAAGTGTAATCTGCTGTTTTTGGATAGAATGTCCTATAAATATCAGTTAAATCTATCTGGTCTATTGTGTCATTTAAAGCTTCTGTTTATTTATTTTCATTTTGGATGAGCTGTCCATTGATGTAAGTGAGGTGTTACAGTCCCCCAGTATTATTGTGTTACTGTTGATTTCTTCTTTTATAGCTGTTAGCAGTTGCCTTATGTATTGAGGTGCTCCTATGTTGGGTGCATATATATATTTATCATCATTATATCTTCTTCTTGGATTGATCCCTTGATTATGTAGTGTCCTTCTTTGTCTCTTCTAATAGTCTTTATTTTAAAGTCTATTTTATCTGATATGAGTATAGCTACTTCAGCTTTCTTTTGATTTCCATTTGCATGGAAATCTTTTTCCATCCCCTCACTTTCAGTCTGTATGTGTCCCTAGGTCTGAAGTGGGTCTCTGGTAGACAGCATATATATGGGTCTTGTTTTTGTATCCATTCAGCCAGTCTATATCTTTTGGTTGGAGCATTTAATCCATTCACGTTTAAGGTAATTATAGATATGTATGTTCCTATGACCATTTTCTTAATTGTTCTGGGTTTGTTTTCGCAGGTCCTTTTCTTCTCTTGTGTTTCCCACTAAAGAAGTTCCTTTAGCATTTGTTGTAGAGCTGGTTTGGTGGTGCTGAATTCTCTTAGCTTTTGCCTGTCTGTAAAGCTTTTGATTTCTCCATTGAATCTGAATGAGAACCTTGATCTTGGTTGTAGGTTCTTCCCTTTCATCACTTTAAGTATATCATGCCACTCCCTTCTGGCTTGTAGAGTTTCTGATGAGAAATCAGCTGTTAACCTTATGGGATTTCCCTTGTGTATTATTAGTCATTTTTCCCTTGTTGTTTTCAATAATTTTTCTTTGTCTTTCTTTAAGTTTTGCCAATTTGATAACTATGTGTCTTGGCGTGAGTCTATTTCCATTTTGTAGATAAGTTCATTTGTGTTGTATTTGAGATTCCACATATAAGTGATATCACATGGTATTTCTCTTTGTGACTTACTTCACTTAGTATCATCTCTAGGTTCACGCTTGTTGCTGCAAATGGCATTATTTTTTTATGGCTGAGTAATATTCCATTGTATATATGTGCCACAAGTTCTTTAGCCATTCCTCTGTCAGTGGACATTTAGTTGGCTTCCATGTCTTGGTTATTGTAAATAGTGCTGCAATGAACACAGGGTTGCATGTATCTTATTGAATTAGTTTTCTCTGGATATATGCCAAGGAGTGGGATTGCATGATCATATGGCAAGTCTATTTTTAGTTTTCTGAGGAACCTGCATACTGTTCTCCATAGTGGCTGCACCAATTTACTTTCACACCAACAGTGTAGGAGGGTTCCCTTTCTCCACATCTTCTCCAGCATTTGCTATCTGTAGACTTTTTAATGATGGCCATACTGACTGGTGTGAGGTGATACCTCGTTGTAGAAGAGCAACTGACTTTAGATGAATCCCCTCACCCCTGAACCCAAAGCCCTTCTACTCCCTGCTTGTCTGACTACTGGGCAGAATGGTATGCTAATGAACTTGTCTTTTAGGTTTTTAATCTCTGGAGAACTAAATATTATTTACTTCTCACCCTAAAAATGCTATTTTTTTTGTTTTTATCATTTTTGTGTGGCCTATTTTATTAGCATTAACAAAAATATAAAAAGTCTCTGTACTGTTGTCCCAAATACATAAAAGGCAGATAGCATGTAACAGCTTCCCAGAACAAATGCAGTCACTGCAAGAAAAGGAGAAAGGAGTTTTGTGGTATGGTCAGAGAAAGAATGATAAATTATAAGAACGCTCAATTTTCCCTAATAGGGCAAAACCAGCAACATCGTCCCCCAAGGTATACCTTACATGGTTCAGTGATTCCCAGAACTCTATCAAAGCAAATCAGGGAAGTGGAACATGATATTTAGAGATGTGAAGTCGCTTGGCCAAAGCTGATGAGTGGTAAGAACAATATTTTTTAGGTAACATTTAGTTAGTATGTGTTATGTGGCAGGCTCTAAGTACCTTATATGTTTCATATAATTCAATCTTCAAAACAACCTTATGTTGTAAATCTATTAATAGGTATTTTTCTGTACTAATGAGTGTACTAATGAGGTAACAGATGTTACAAAAGGCTAAATAATTTGTCCAATGTCATTCAATTAAAAAGTGGCAGAGCTGAGATTAGACCAGGCAGGGTCAGGGGGCCAGCCAGTCATTTTAGTTTGCTTTTCAGCACGTCATTGTGTTAATGGCTGTGGGGGAAACTCTGAGTGATAACCAGGTGGGTGCAGTATTGTGGCTGGGATAGAGGTCTTGGAAGTCATATGACCTTGGTTCAAGAACTGGCCCCTTACCTATAATGTGTCTTTGGGCAAGTCATTCAACCTCTCAAAGTCTGTTTCCTCAAATGAGTACAAAGCATAGAGTGAATAATGAATAAATGTTAATTAGTATAAATAGCTGTGAAAGCAGGCAGGAGTGAATATACAGAGAGGAGAGCTTAGATCATACTGTAGTTTGAATAATTTTTAAATTCCCAATTAGCCCTGAAAAAGTTGAGAAAAATTCCCAATTGATAATGCAGAGTTTCAAATCAGAAAGCAGAAGGTCAGGGATAAGACAGAAGGTGGGGACAACAGCAATTTCTCTTTCTGGCTCAGACTTCTTTCACTTCTACAGTGACTACCACACTGGGCCTTGAAATGGACCACTCATTAACACTGAGTCTTCAGAACTAGAATGTCCAGTGACTTGGCATTCAGATTGCTTTGGATATAAAGATAAATTCCTGAACCTGGAAATGATCAAGTTTTGCTTCTATACCAGTTACTTCAGATGCTTCCTTTGTATTGTTTTTTAATGGTGGCCAAGCAAAGTGACTTGCCTGCCTTCTCCTGCAAAGGAAGAAGGATGATCTTAAGGATCCCATTCTGGGTAAGTAGTGCTCAGCTCCTGCTATCACATACTTTCTCCTCCTGAAACCTCCAACACCTTCTCTTCCATCCTTACTCTGGATAAGGATCTTGCTTCTTATTTGACTGAGACAATGGAAGCATCTGAATAGAACCACCACATGCTCTCTCCACCACATCTCCCCCATGCTGTGTATCTGTGTGCACACTCGTCCTTCTCTCCTCTAACCAGGGAGACCACTCTGCATCTATGTAAGGCCACTCCTCCATCCGGGCATAAGGGCCCATCTCCTCTTGTTCCTGCATCTCGTTCCTTCCATCTCTTGGCTCAGTCCCATCAGTATACACACATGCTGTTATTTTTCCCTTAAAAAAATTCTCTTTTCTATTGGAAAGAGATAAACACAGATGAGTTATGCCATTAAGGCACTACTGTTAATGTTGTCACTGTGATTATAATTTTTAAGTTCTCATCTAAAATATATATATACTAAAGTTATTAGAGGTGAAACAATGATTCTTTAAAATACTCCAATCAGAAAGTTGTAGATGAAACAAGATTGTCAAAATATCAATAGCTATTGAAACTGGGAAACGAGTACATGTATCAATAGGTCCATTTTACTTTTCCCTCTATTCTTGTGCATGCTTGAAAATATACATGGAAAAGGTTAAAAACATCATCTTAATTCCACTTTCTCTCCAGCTATTACATGCTTTGCTTCCCTTTATGGTGATACTCCTTGAAGTATATTCACTGACTGATTTTTTTCCCTCCTATTCTCTTGAACCTCCTTTATTAGGCTTCTTTCCTTTACCTTTTCAGCAAACTTGCTTAAGACCACTTAATGACCTCCACATTGTTAAATCCAGTGGTCATTTCTCAGTCTTCATCCTACATGATGCATCAAGCGTGATTTGACAGCTGATCTCTCCTTCCTCCTTGAAGCACTTTCTCCACCTGACTTCCAGGACTGCAGCCTGTGGGGGACTTGCAGTTGTCAACAGTACTGGTATTATTCTTTTAGCTCATTAACTCCAATGAGTAAAAATGGTTTCTGAATAGATTTGATTTCCATCTGGTGTTAATTACATACAAGGAAAGGATGTGCTCAAGGGCACAATGCAATGTTGGTAGCTGGTCACAAGAGTGAGGCTGGGAGTGAGGGCAGTATCATGGTGGCAACAGTTGTTACTTTTTTTCTCTCCCCTTCAACTATTAGACATCTGTAACAGAAAGTGCCTCTGCACACACACCAAGACACGCAAGAGATGCATCCACCTGTGCATCTGAAAGTGGATGGGTTGGATCTTGGAGAAGACCACAGAGCCAAGGGAGTTGCAGTGGTGGTGGCAAGTCTCTCTGGCAGAGGAGGTGGAAAGTGAAAGGGGTGACAGTCTGCCTGGCAATGTGGGTGGCAGCTGGAGGGCTCTATTGTTCTGTAGCAACACCTGAGTCCTAAAGAGAGACCTCTGTAACCAGGAGGATGGAAAGGAAAGAAGGCAGCCAAAGACAACCGAAGGTATGGGTTTCCTGCCATGTGTCCTGGAATTCAATCAAGAAGTCCCCCTGTGCACTGCTGGAGCTCCCCCAGTGGAAGATCCCCCTACCAGGCCATGGGCATACTCAAAGCTCCAAGTGTTTATTATATACCCCCCCACCCCCCAGTCTGTCACCAGCCTTTGTTCTTTTTTTAACACCAGCTTTTTTATGCACATGCTCCCAACTTAGCTCCAGGAAGTCAAACTTGTGCTATATTGCCACCTTCTGGAAAGCAAAAGAAAGGCTTCTTATTGCCAACCTGTTTATTAGAATCAAAGCAAACAAAGCCTTACCTAAGTAAGAAAGGTATTTGTTACTTCAAATGAAAATGTGCAGAGGCACATTTCATCAAACACTATGAAAAACTCGTCGTAATACGGCAAAAGTAAAAATAAAATCACAGTTTTTCAGCAACTGAACCCAAAGACACAGAATACTGTGATCTACCTTATAAAGAATTCAAAAGAGTTGTCATGAAGAAATTCAACGAACTTTCAGTGAACTGAGGAATGAAATTAATGAACAGAAGGAATACTTTACCAAGAGAATGAAGTTCTAAAGAACCAAACAAATTCTGGACCTGAGGAACTCACACAGGAAATGAGATGAAGGCTGCATTAAAAACACTGGAAATAGAGCAGATCGCATGGAAGAGAATTAGCAAGCCAGAGGATAGGACTTTGGAAATGGGAAGCAGTCAAGATGGTGGAGGAAAAAAACCCTGAGCTCACCTCCTCTCACAGGCACACCAAAATCATAGCTATCTGCAGAACAACCATCAATGAAAAAGAAGAACCTAGCTAAAAAGGTCTTCTATAACTAAAGATATAAAGAAGGAACCACAACAGTTAGGAGGGGGCAGAGTCGCAACATAGTCAAGTCCCCTACATATGGGTTGGCAACCCACAAATGGGAGAAAAATTACAATTTTTTTTAATATCTTTAGGTACAGTTGCTTTACAATGGTGTGTTAGTTTTGCTGTATAACAAAGTGAATCAGCTATATGTACACATATATCCCCTCTCTCTTGCAGTTTCCCTCCCACCATTCCTATCCCACCCCTCTAGGTGGTCACAAAGCACCGAGCTAAGGGAGAATGATTACAATTGCAGAGGTTCTCCCAAAGGAGTGAGAGGTCCGAGCTCCATATTGGACTCTCTAGCCCAGGGATTCTACACCAAGAAGATGAGCACCTAGAGCATGTGGGTTTGAAGGCCAGCAGTGCTTACTTTCAGGAGTCCCAGAGTCTGTAGGAAATGAGAGAGACTTCACTCTTAAAGGGTGTGCACAAAATATCACACATTCCAGGACCCAGGGAGAAGCAGTAATTTGATAGGAGCCTGCTGATCTTGGAAAGTCTCCTTGAGGCAAGAAACAACTGCAGCTCATCCTGGAAACATAGACACTGATGGTAGCCATCTTTGGGAGCTCCTTCTACCATGTGGACACTGGTGCTAGCAAGTGCCATTTGGGAATCCTCCCTCTAGCTCACTAGCCCCAAGATCCAGCAACTAACTGGGTGTGACCACAGTCCCACCCACCAGTGGACAGGCTGCCTTAAGACCCTCTGAGCCCACAGCTGCCTCTGGATGTGGCCCTGTCCATGAGAGGGCCCAGGACCCAGCCCTGCATGCCAGTGTGCAGGCACTAGCTGAGGCCCCCCAGGACCCACTCTCTAGGGCACAGACACCAGCTGCAAGAAAACTGTAGCCCTGCAGCTTGCAGACCCAGCAGGCCAGACTCTGCCCAGGGACCAGCTGGGCCCTGGCCACCAGCAGGCCAACACAAGCTTCAAAACACCCCAGATCCCACAGCCAATTGTGTCAGGAACTGGCCCCACTCACCAGCTATTTGACCCCAGTTCTGGGACCCCTGGGACCTGCAACCAGACCCCAGGACGCAGCTTCACATGCCGTGGGTGGACAACAGCCCTGGGGTCTCCTGGACCCTGACTCTGCCCACCAGTAACCCAGCATTAGCCTAGAGAACCTGTGGGGTTCCACAGTCAGCCGCCTCATGACCCAGTCCTGCCAACCAGCAGCTGGCAACCAGACTGACCACACAGTCAGCCTACCAAGACAGAAAGCCCCACACAGCTCTCTAGGAACCCCTGGCACATATAGCTCTGGTGGCAAGAGGGGAGTGCACTGCTCGGATGCATAGGACATCTCTTACAAAAGGCCACTTCTCCTAGGCTGGGAAATGTAAAGAACAAATTAGGCAAAATGAGGCAACAGATGAGTATGTTGCAAACAAAGGAACAAGAAAAAACTCCAGGAGAACTAAGTGAAGTAGAGATAGGCAATCTACCCAAGAAAGAGTTCAGGGTCATGATTGTAAAGATCAAAGAACTTGGGAGAAGAATGGATGCACAGAGAGAGTAGATGTTTCTAACAAAGAGCATATACAAAGAAAAACAAAACAGATGAATACTATAACTGAAATGAAAAACACACTAGAAGAAATGAACAGTAGACCAAATGATACAAAGTAGTGGATCAGTGAGCTGGAGGACAGTAGTGGAAATCACTGAAACTGAACAGAAAAAAGAATGAAAAGATATGAAGATGGTTTAAGAGACCTCTGGGACAACTTAAGTGCACTAATATTCACATTACAGGGGGTCCAGAAGGAGAAGAGAGAAAGAGACTGAGCATATACTTAACGACATAATGGCTGGAAACTTCCCAAATTTGGGAAAGGAAATAGATATCCAAGCCCACGAAGCTCAGAGAGTCTCATACAGGATTAACCCAAAGAGAAACACAGCAAGAAACATTTAATATTCTTTTTAATTACAATGGCAAAAATTAAAGGCAGCAAGGGAAAAGCAGCAAGTTACACACAAGGGCACTCCCATAAGGCTATCAGCTGACTCTTCAGCAGAAACTCTGAAGGCCAGAAGGGAGTGACATGATATATTTAAAGTAGTGAGAGAGAAAAACCTAAAACAAGAATAATCTACCCAGCAAAGTTCTTGTTCAGATTTGTTGGAGAGATCAAAAGCTTTAATGACAAGCAAAAGCTAAAAGAGTTCAGGATGACTGAAGCAGCTTTACAAGAAATGTTAAAGGAACCTCTAAGTGAAAAAGAAAAGACCACAACAAGAAAACATGAAAATTACAAACGGAAAAAGCTCACTGGTAAAGGCAAACATATAGTAAAGGTAGGAAATTGTTCACTTATAAAGCTAGTAGGAAGGTTGAAAGACAAAAGTAGTAAAATAATCTATATCCACATTAAGCAGTTAAGGGAAAGACAAAACAATCAGATGTAAAATATTATATCAAAAACAGTAATTGTGAGGGGAGGAGAGTACAAATGCAGGGTTGTTAAAATGCATGTAAAATTAAAAGATCAGCAACTTAAAACAATCATGCATATCTATCTATCTATCTGCTAGCTAGCTGTATGTGAACCTCACTGTAACCATAAATCAAAAATCTATAATAGGGGGCTTCCCTGGTGGCACAGTGGTTGAGAGTCCGCCTGCTGATGCAGCGGACATGGGTTCGTGCCCCGGTCCGGGAGGATCCCACATGCCGCAGAGCGGGTGGGCCCGTGAGCCATGGCCGCTGAGCCTGTGCGTCCGGAGCCTGTGCTCCGCAACGGGAGAGGCCGCAAGAGTGAGAGGCCCGCGTACCACAAAAAAAAAATCTATAATAGGTACACACAAAGGAGAAAAATGAATCAAACATAATACTAAAGATAGTAAAATCACAAGAACAAAAGACAAAAGGAACAAAAAAGGCCTACAAAAACAAATCCAAAACAATTAACAAAATGTCAATAAGAACATATACATCAATAGTCATTTTAAATGTAAACAGACTAAATGCTCCAATCAAAAGAGAGTGGCTGAATGGATACAATAATCAAGACCTATAAATATGCTGCCTACGAGAAACTCACTTCAGATCTAAAGACACACACAGACTGAAAGTTGGATGGCAAAAGGTATTCCATGCAACTGGAAATCAAAAGACAGCTGGGGGTAGCAAAATACACTTTAAAATAAAGACTGTTATAAGACACAAAGAAGACACTATATAATACCTAATGATCAAGGGATCAATCCAAGAAGATATAACATTTGTAAATATATATGCACCCAACATAGAAGCATTCATAAAGGAAATATTAACAGACACTAAGGGAGAAATCAACAGTAACACAATAGTAGTAGGGGACTTTAACACCCCAATTATATCAAAGGAAAGATCATCTAGACAGAAAATAAGGAAACACTGGCCTTAAAAGATCAGGTGAACTTAATAGATATATAGAGAGCATCCTATCCCAAAACAGCAGAATACACATTCTTTTCAAGTGTACATGGAACATTTTCCAGAATAGATCACATGCTAGGACACAAAGCAAACATCAGTAGATTTAAGGAAATTGAAATTCTATGAAGCATCTTTTCTGACCACAACAGCATTAGACTAAAAATCAACCGTAAGAAAAAAAAACACTAACATGTGGAGGCTATACAATATACTACTACACTACCAATAGATCACTGAAGAAATCAAAGAGAAAATTTAAAAATACCTGTACACAAATGAAAACAAAACCAAACCTCAACAATCCAAAATTGTATGGGAACAACAAAAGCAGTTCTAAGAGGGAAGTTTATAGCAATACAAGCCTACCTCAGGAAACGAAAAACCTGAAATAAACAACCTAACCTTACACCTAAAGGAGCTAGAAAAAATAAACCCCAAAGTTAGGAGAAGGAAAGACATGGTAGAGATCAGAGCAGAAATAAATGAAATAGAGACAAAAAATTTAAAAAATCAATGAAATTAAGAGTTTTTTTAAAAAGCTAAACAAAATTGACATACCTTATCCAGACTCATCAAGAAAAAAATAGGGCCCAAATCGATAAAATCAGAAATGAAAAAAGAGACATTACAACTGACACCACAGAAATAGAAAGGATAAGAGACTACTACAAATAACCGTATGCCAATAAATTGGACAACACAGAAGAAATGGAGAAATTCCTGGAAATGTACAATCTCCCAAGACTAAACCAGGAAGAAATAGAAAATATGAACAGACCAATTAAAAAAAACACTCCCACAGAACAAAAGTCCAGGAACAGATGTCTTCACAGGTGAATTCTACAAAACATTTAGAGAAGAGTTAACACCTATCCTTCTCAAACTATTCCCCCCAAATTGCAGAGAAATGAATGCTTCCAAACTATTCTACAAGGCCATGATCAAATTAATACCAAAAACTCAGACAAAGATATCACAGAAAAATGAAAATTATAAACCAGTATCACGGGTGAACATAGATGCAAAAATCCTCACAAAATATGAGCAAACTGAATCCAACAATACATCAGAAGGATTACACACCATGATCAAGTAGGATTTATCCCAGGGATGCAAGGATTTTTCAATATCTGCAAATCCTTCAAAGTGATACACCACATTAACAAATTGAAGAATAAAAACCATATGATCATCTCAATAGATGCAGAGAAAGCTTTTGAGAAAATTCAACATGAATTTATGATAAAAACTCTAGAAAGGGGGCAGAGAAGGAAAATAAAGGCCATATATGACAAGCGCACAGCTAACAACATATTCAAAAGTGAAAATCTGAAGGCATTTTCTGTAAGCTCAGGAACAAGACAAGGATGCCCACTCTTGCCACTTTTATTCAACATAGTATTGGAAGTACTAGCCACAGGAATCAGATGACACAATTAAGGGGAATCCAAATTGAAAAGGAAGAAGTAAAACTGTCACTGTTTGCAGATGAGAGATACTATACATAGAAAATCCTAAATACACCACCAGAAAACTACTAGAGCTCATCAATGAATTCAGTAAAGTTGCATGATACAAAATTAATATATGGAAATCTGTTGTATTTCTATATAATAACAATGAAATATTAGAGAAATCAAGGAAACAATCCCATTTAAAACCGCATCATAAAAAACCTATAAATAAACCTACCTAAAAAAGGTAAAAGACCTAAACTCAGAAAACTATCAATATAAGACACTGAAGATGACAATAACAGATGGCAAGATACACTGTGCTTCAGACTTCCCTGGTGGTCCAGTGGTTAAGAATCCACCTTCCAATGCAGGGGATGTGGGTTTGATCCCTGGTCGGGGAACTAAGATCCCACATGCCATGGAGCAACTAACCCAAATGCCAAAACTACTGAGCTTGCGCGCTGCAACTACTGAGCCCGCGCGCTCAGGAGCCCGCATGCCACAACTAGAGAGAAGCCCAGGAACCACAACTAGGGAGGAGCCCACATGCTTCAATGAAGAGCCCATGTGCTGCAACTGACACCCGATGAAGCCAATAATAAATGAAAGAAAGATACACTGTGATATTGGAAGAATTAATATTGTTAAAATGACCATACTCTCAAAGGCAATCTACAGATTCAATGCAATCCGTATAAAAATACCAAGGGCATTTATCATAGACCTAAAACAAAAAAATTTTTAGTTTTTTTAAAAAATTATTTATTTGGCTGCACTGGGTCTTAGTTGTGGCATACAGGCTCTTTTAGTTGCAGCATGCAGGATCTAGTTCCCTGACCAGGGATCGAACCCGGGCCCCCTGCATTGGGAGTGCAGAGTCTTAACCAGTGGACCACCAGGGAAGTCCAAAAAATTTTTACATTTGTATGGAAACACAAAAGACCTCAAATAGACAAAATAACCTTAAAAAAAAGAAGAGAGCTGAAGGAATCAGGCTTCCTGACTTCAGACTATACTACAAAGCTACAGACATCAAAACAGCATGGTACCAGCATAAGAACAGAAACCTACATCAATCAAATAGAGGGCCCCCAAATAAACCCACACACTTATGGTCAACTAATCCTGAACAAAGGAGGCAAGAATATACAGGGGGAAAAAGACAGTCTCTTCAGCAAGTGGTGTTGGGAAAATTGGACAGCTGCATGTGAATTCATAAAGTTAGAACACACCCTCTCACCATATACAAAAGTAAACTCAAAATGGCTGAAAGACTTAAAGACATGACACTGTAAAACTCCTAGAAGAGATCATAGGCAAAACACTGTCTAACATAAATCATACCAATGTTTTCTTAGGTCAGTCTCCCAAGGCAATAAAAACAAAAATACACAAATGGGACCTGATCAAACTTACAAGCTTTTGCAAAGCAAAGGAAACTATAAAAAATAAACAAAAAGACAACCTACAGAACAGGAGAAAATATTTGCCAATGGTAAGAACAACAAGGGCTTAATTTCCAAAATATACAAACAGCTCATACAACTCAGCAACAGACAAACAAATAACCCAATCGAAAAATGGGCAGAAGACCTAAAGAAACATTCCCCCAAAGAAGAAATACAGATGGTCAATAGGCACATGAAAAGATGCTCAACACTGCTAATTACTAGAGAAATGTAAACCAAAGTACAATAAGGTACCACCTCACACTGGTCAGAATGGCCATCATGAAAGAATGTACAACTAACAAATGCTGGAGAGATTGTGGAGAAAAGGGAACCCTCCTACACTGTTGGTGGGAATGTAAGTTAGTGCAGCCACTGTGGAAAACAGTATGGAGGTCCCTCAGAAAACTAAAAACAGAATTACCATATGATCCAGCAATCTCTCTCCTGGGCATATATCCAGACAAAACTCTAATCCAAAAAGATACATGCACCCCATGTTCACAGCAGTACTATTCACAATAGCCAAGACATGGAAACAACCTTAATGTCCATTAATAGATGAATGGATAAAGATGATGTAGTACATATAAACTATGGAGTACTACTCAGCCATAAAAAGAAATAATGTCATTCGCTGCAACATGGGTGGACTGAGAGATTATCATACTAACTGAAGTAAGTCAGAAAGAGAAATACAAATACCATATGATATCACTTATACGTGGAATCAAAATTTTACACAAATGAACCTATCTACAAAACAGTAAGAGAACTACAGACGTAAAGAACAGACTCTTGGTTGCCAAAGTGTAGAAGTTTGGGAGAGTGATAGATTGGGAGTTTGGGGTTAACAGAGGTAAGCAATTATATATGGAACAGATAAACAACAAGTTTCTGTGGTATAGCACACAGAACTGTATTCAATATCCTGTGATAAAGCATAATGGAAACAAATATAAAACAAGAATGTATATATATGTATAACTGAGTCACTCTGTTGTACAGCAGAAATTAACAGCACTGTAAATCAACTATACTTTCATAAAAATAAATTTTAAAAAAGAAGATAAATTTGTCATTTTTTTGCTGATAGCAATTTATCTATGAGATGATGTCTCTAAACTTCATGGTATATCAGAGACACAAAATACTTAAAAAGTGGATAATGAGCAAATCATCATGAAAACCAAAAACTTACAAAGGTAGAAACAGAGGAATAAAACCAATGGAGCAGGGGAGGAACCAAGACGGCAGAGTAGAAGGACGTGCTCTCACACCCTCTTGCGAGAACACCAGAATCACAACTAGCTGCTGGACAATCATTTACAGGAAGACCCTAGAACTCACCAAAAAAGATACCCCACATCCAAAGACAAAGGAAAAGCGACAATGAGATAGTAGGAGGGGTGCAATCACATTAAAATCAAATCCCATAACTGCTGGGTGGGTGACTCACAGAGTGGAGAACACTTATACCACAGAAGTCCACCCACTGGAGTGACGGTTATGAGCCCCACGTCACGCTTCCCAACCTGGGGGTCCGGCAACGGGAGGAGGAATTCCTAGAGAATCAGACTTTGAAGTCTAGTGGGAATTGATTGCAGAACTTCGACAGGACTGGGGGAAACAGAGACTCCACTCTTGGAGGGCACACACAAAGTAGTGTGCACACTGAGACCCAGGGGAAGGAGCAGTGACCCCATAGGAGACTGAACCATACCTATCTGCTAGTGTTGGAGGGTCTCCTGCAGAGGCGGGGGCGGGGGGGGGTGCTGTGGTTCACCGTGGGGACAAGAACACTGGCAGCAGAAGTTCTGGGAAGTACTCCTTGGCATGAGCCCTCCCAGAGTCTGTCATTAGCCCCACCAAAGAGCCCAGGTAGGCTCCAGTGTTCGGTTGCCTCAGGCAAAACAACGAACAGGGAGGGAACCCAACCCCACCCATCAACAGTCAAGCGGATTAAAGTTTTGCTGAACTCTGCCCACCAGAGCAACAGTCAGCTCCACCCACCACCAGTCCCTCCCATCAGGAAACTTACACAAGCCGCTTAGATAGCCTGTCCACCAGAGGGCGGACAGCAGAAGCAAGAACTACAATCCTGCAGACTGTAGAACAAAAACCACATTCAGAGAAAGATAGACAACATGAAAAGGCAGAGGGCAATGTACTAGATGAGGGAAAAAGATAAAACCCCAGAAAAACAACTAAATGAAGTGGAGATAGGCAACCTTCCAGAAAAAGAGTTCAGAATAATGATAGTGAATATGATCCAGGACCTTGGAAAAAGAATGGAGGCAAATATCGAGAAGACGCAAGAAATGTTTGAAGAATTAAAGAACAAACAGAGATGAACAATACAATAACTGAAATGAAAAATACACTAGGAGAAATCAATAGCAGAATAACTGAGGCAAAAGAACGGAAAAGTGACCTGGAAGACAGAATGGTGAAATTCACTGCTGCGGAACAGAGTAAAGAAAAAAGAATGAAAAGGAATGAAAAGCCTAAGAGACCCTCTGGGACAACATTAAATGCAACAACATTTGCATTATAGGGGTCTCAAAAGGAGAAGAGAGAGAGAATGGACCAGAGAAAATATTTGAAGAGATTAGTCGAAAATTTCCCTAACATGGGAAAGGAAATATTCACCCAAGTCCAGGAAGCACAGCAAGTCTCATACAGGATAAACCCAAGGAGAAACACGCCGAGACACAAGGTAATCAAATGGGCAAAAATTAAAGAGAAAGAAAAATTATTGAAAGCAGCGAGGGAAAAATGACCAATAACATACAAGGGAACTCCCATAAGGTTAACAGCTGATTTCTCAGCAGAAATTCTACAAGCCAGAAGGGAGTGGCATGATCTACTTAAAGTGATGAAAGGGAAGAACCTACAACCAAGATTACTCTACCCAGCAAGGATCTCATTCAGCTTCGGTGGAGAAATCAAAAGCTTTACAAACAAAAGCTAAGAGAATTCAGCACCACCAAACCAGCTCTACAACAAATGCTAAAAGGAACTTCTCTAAGTGCGAAACACAAGAGAAGAAAAGGGTCTACAAAAACAAACCCAAAACAATTAAGAAAATGGTCATAGGAACAAACATATTGATAATTACCTGAAACGTGAATGGATTAAATGCTCCAACCAAAAGACACAGTCTTCCTGAATGGATACAAAAACAAGACCCATATATATGCTGTCTACCAGAGACCCACTTCAGACCTAGGGACACATACAGACTGAAAATGAGAGGATGGAAAAAGATATTCCATGCAAATGGAAATCAAAAGAAAGCTGGAGTAGCTATACTCATATCAGATAAAATAGACTTTAAAATAAAGAATGTTACAAGAGACAAAGAAGGACACTACATAATGATCAAGGGCTCAATCCAAGAAGATATAACAATGATAAATATATATACACCCAACATAAGAGCACCTCAATACATAAGGCAACTGCTAACAGCTATAAAAGAAGAAATCAACAGTAACACAATAATACCGGGGGACTTTAACACCTCATTTACACCAATGAACAGATCATCCAAAATGAAAATAAATAGAAGCTTTAAATGACACAATAGACCAGACAGATTTAATTGATATTTACAGGACATTCCATTCAAAAACAGATTACACTTTCTTCTCAAGTGTGCACAGAACATTCTCCATGATAGATCACATCTTGGGTCACAAATCAAGCCTCAGTTAATTTAAGAATATTGAAATCATATCAAGCATCTTTTCTGACCACAACACTATGAGATTAGAAATGAATTACAGGGAAAAAAATGTAAAAAACACAAACACATGGAGGCTAAACAACCAAGAGATCACTGAAGAAATCAAAAAATACCTAGAGACAAATGACAATGAAAACACAACGATGCAAAACATATGGGATGCAGCAAAAGCAGTTCTAAGAGGGAAGTTTATAGCTATACAAGCCTACCTCAAGAAACAAGAAAAATCTCAAGTAAAGAATCTAACCTTACACCTAAAGGAACTAGAGAAAGAAGAACAAACAAAATGCTAAGTTAGTAGAAGGAAAGAAATTGTAAAGATCAGAAATAAATGAAATAGAAACAAAACAAGAGCAAAGATCAATAAAACTAAAAGCTGGTTCTTTGAGAAGATAAAATTGATAAACCGTTAGCCAGACTCAGCAAGAAAAAGAGGGAGAGGACTCAAATCAATAAAATTAGAAAAGAAAAAGGAGAAGTTACAACAGACACCGCAGAAATACAAAGCATCCTAAGAGACTACTACAAGCAACTCTATGCCAATAAAATGGACAACCTGGAAGAAATGGAAAAATTCTTAGAAAGGTATAACTTCCCAAGACTGAACCAGGAAGAAACAGAAAATATGAACAGACCAATCACAAGCACTGAAATTGATACTGTGATTAAAAATCTTCCAGAAAACAAAAGTCCAGGACCAGATGGCTTCACAGGTGAATTCTATTCAACATTTAGAGAAGAGCTAACACTTATCCTTCTAAAACTCTTCCAAAAAACTGCAGAGGAAGGAACACTCCCAAACTCATTCTATGAGGCCACCATCACCCTGATACCAACACCAGACAAAGGTACTACAAAAAAAGAAAATTACAGACCAATATGACTGATGAATATAGATGCAAAAATCCTCAACAAAATACTAGCAAACAGAATCCAACAACACATTAAAAGCATCATACACCATGATCAAGTGGAATTTATCCCAGGGACACAAAGATTCTTCAATGTACGGAAATCAATCAATGTGATACACCATATTAACAAATTGAAGGAGAAAAACCATATGATGAACTCCATAGATGCAGAAAAAGCTTTTGACAAAATTCAACACCCATTTATGATAAAAACTCTCCACAAAGTGGGCATAGAGGGAACCTACCTCAACATAATAAAGGCCATAAAAGACAAACCCACAGCAAACATCATTCTCAATGGTGAAAAACTGAAAGCATTTCCTCTAAGATCAGGAATGAGACAAGGATGTCCACTCGCACCACTATTATTCAACATAGTTTTGGAAGTCCTAGCCACAGCAATCAGAGAAAAAAACTAAATAAAAGGAATACAAATTGGAAAAGACGAAGTAAAACTGTCACTGTTTGCAGATGACATGATACTATACATAGAGAATCCTAGAAATGCCATCAGAAAACTACTAGAGCTAATTAATGAATTTGGTAAAGTTGCAGGATACAAAATTAATGCACAGAAATCTCTCACATTCCTATACACTAATGATGAAAAATCTGAAAGTGAAATTAAGAAAACACTCCCATTTACCATAGCAACAGAAAGAATAAAATACCTAGGAATAAACCTACCTAGGGAAACAAAAGACCTGTATGCAGAAAACTATAAGACACTGATGAAAGAAATTAAAGATGATACCAACAGATGGAGAGATATCCCATGTTCCTGGATTGGAAGACTCAATATTTTGAAAAAGAATATACTATCCAAAGCAATCTACAGATTCAATGCAATCCCTACGAAATTACCAATGGCATTTTTTTTTTTTTTTTTTTTGCAGTACGCGGGCCTCTCACTGTTGTGGCCTCTCCCGTTGTGGAGCACAGGCTCCGGATGCACAGGCTCAGCAGCCATGGCTCATGGGCCCAGCCGCTCCGCGGCATGTGGGATCTTCCCAGACTGGGGCACGAACCCGTGTCCCCTGCATCGGCAGGTGGACTCTCAACCACTGTGCCACCAGGAAAGCCCCCAATGGCATTTTTTACGAAACTAGATCAAGTCATCTTAAAATTTGTATGGAGACACAAAAGTTCCCGAATGGCCAAAGCAGTCTTGAGGGAAAAAAACGGACCTGGAGGAATCAGACTCCTGACTTCAGACTATACTACAAAGCTGCAGCAATCAAGACAATATGGTACTGGCACAAAAACAGAAACACAGATCAATGGAACAAGATAGAAAGCCCAGAGATAAACCCACGCACCTATGACAAAGGAGGCAAGGATATACAATGGAGAAAAGACAGTCTCTTCAGTAAGTGGTGCTGGGAAAACTGGACAGCTACATGTAAAAGAATGAAATTAGAACAATCCCTAACACCATACACAAAAATAAACTCAAAATGGATTTTAGACCTAAATGTAAGACCAGACACTATAAAACTCTTAGAGAAAAACACAGGAAGAACACTCTTTGACATAAATCACAGCAAGATCTTTTTTGATCCACCTCCTAGAGTAATGGAAATAAAAACAAAAATAAACAAATGGGACCTAATGAAACTTAAAAGCTTTTGCACAGCAAAGGAAACCATAAACAAGACGAAAAGACAACCCTCAGAATGGGAAAAATATTTGCAACCGAATCAACGGACAAAGGATTAATCTCCAAAATATATTAACAGCTCATGCAGTTCAATATTAAAGAAACAAACAACCCAATCCAAAAATGGGCAGAAGACCTAAATAGAAATTTCTCCAAAGACGACACACAGATGGCCAAGAAGCATATGAAAAGCTGCTCAACATCACTAATTATTAGCAAAACGCTAATCAAAACTACAATGAGCTATCACCTCACACCAGTCAGAATGGGCATCATTAGAAAATCTACAAACAACAAATGCTGGAGAGGGTGTGGAGTAAAGAAACCCTCTTGCACTGTTGGTGGAAATGTAAATTGATACAGCCACTGTGGAGAACAGTATGGAGGTTCCTTAAAAAACTAAAAATAGAATTACCATATGATCCAGCAATCCCACTGTTGGGCATATACCCAGAGAAAACCATAATTCAAAAAGACACATGCACCCCAATGTTCATTGCAGCAATATTTACAATAGCCGGGTCATGGAAGCAACCTAAATGCCCATCGACAGACGAATGGATAAAGAAGTGGTACACATATACAATGGAATATTACTCAGCCATAAAAAGGAACGAAATTGAGTCATTTGTTGAGATGCGGTTGGGCCTAGAGACTGTCATACAGAGTGAAGTAAGTCAGAAAGAGAAAAACAAATATTGTATATTAACACATGTATGTGGAACCTAGAAAAATGGTACAGATGAACCGGTTTACAGGGCAGAATTTGAGACAGAGACATAGAGAACAAACACATGGACACCAAGCGGGGAAAACCGCGGTGGGCTGGGGATGGTGGTGTGCTGAATTGGGCAATTGGGATTGACATGTATACGCTGATGTGTATAAAATTGATGGCTAATAAGAACCTGCAGTATAAAAAAACACACAAACAAAACAACTAATACTAAACTTTCTTTGGGTTATTTGTATGGCAATATGTTAATATAAATGTTTCAGACATTACATGAAATTTCAAAAAATGTTATATGTTCTGGTAAAATGTTATAAGTCATAATTCTAGTTATTACTTTAAAGTGTATATCTCAGAAATAACTAAATTTCCTTGTCAATTGCATTATTATGAACTTTCATCAAATCTTTAACTGTGGTCATTTTTAAGTCTTTTGTCATTTACAGAGAGTTATGGGTGTACTCTGATGCTTTTGCAAAAATATTCCTATAAAAGGGTCTCATCTTCAAGGAAATCATGTAAAAGACTGACACGTACAGGTTTCTGGTAACTGACTATACTGGTGAACTGAATGAATAAGCATTTTCAGAACTCTAATGGAAAACTGATGAATTCATAAAAGTGCTAACAAAAGATCAAGATGAAAAGAAAATTAATTACATGGGACTGAGTGAACTGATGAGGATGATTATAATTTTTGTGACTGTTTGAATAATAAAAAAAAAATCCCACAGGGACTCAGAGGCAAAAAATATACAAATCAATTTCACTGCAAAGTAAAGGAGCTGTTACAGTGGAGGATTACTGGACTGAATGTCAATATTATGACATAGTATGAGTGTGTTTCATGTTTGGTAATTGCAATCATTGTTGCTTTTGTTGTGGTCATCCATTTACAATGCTTGGTGTCAGTTTATTTATCTCTTGTAAAAATAAAATACAGTGTGTGTGTGTGTGTGTGTGTGTGTGCAAAAAAATGGCTGGAAGACCTAAACGGACATTTCTCCAAAGAAGACATACAGACGGCCAAGAGGCACATGCCAAGATGCTTAACACCACTAATCATTAGAGAAATGCAAAGCAAAACCATAATGAGGTATCACCTCACACTGGTCAGAATGTCCAGCATCAAAGAATCTCCAAACTATAAATGCTGGAGAGGGTGTGAGGAAAAGGGAAGCCTCCTACACTGTTGGTAGGAAGGTAAATTGGTATGACCATTATGCAGAACAGTATGGAGGTTCCTTAAAGAACCAAAAATAGAGGTACCATGTGATCCAGCAGTCCCACTGCTGGGCATATATCCTGAGAAAACCATAAATCGAAAAGATACATGCAATGTTCACTGCAGCACTATTCACAATAGCCAGGACATGGAAGCAACCTAAGCATCCATCAACAGAGAAATGGATGAGGATGTGGTACCTACATACGATGGAATACTACTCAGCCATAATAAGAATGAAATAATACCATTTGCTGCAACATGGAGGAACTAGAGATTATCATACTAAGTGAAGTAAGTCAGAGAAAGACAAATACCGTATGGTATCACTTATATGTGGAATCTAAAAAATGGTACAAATGAACTTACTTACAAAACAGAAATAGAGGGACAGATGTAAAAAGCAAACTTATGGTTACCAGTGGGGAAATGGAGGGAGGGATAAATTGGGAGGTTGGGATTGACATATACACACTACTATATATGAAATTAGGTAACTAATAAGTAGCTACTGTATAGCACAGAGAACTCTACTCAATACTCTGTAATGACCTATATGGGAAAAGAATCTAAAAATGATTGTATATATGTGTATGTATAACTGATTCACTTTGCTGTACACCAGAAACTATCACAATATTGTAAATCAACTATACTCCAATAAAAATTTTTTTAAAAATTAAAAATAAAAAACAACAGAGTGACAAAATAACCAGAAGGAAAAAGATTCAATGGCAGTAGTAAGTTCTTACATATCAACATCACCCTAAATATAAAGGGATTGAACTCAGCAATCAAAAAGTACAGAGTGGCTGGATGGATTAAAAAAAATGACCCAACTAGATGCTGCCTAAGGCGACTCATCTCAGCTCCAAAGACATATTAATACAGAGGCTCAAAATGTAGGGCCAGAAAATGATATTCCAAGCAACTGGAATATTTATATCAGACAAAATAGACTTGAAATAAAAAATGGTAAGAAGTGACAAATAATGACAGAAGGGTCAATACACCAAGAACATATAAAAATTATAAACATAAATACACCCAACATAGGAGCACCAAATACATAAAGGAAATATTAACAGACATAAAGGGAGAAGCTGACAGTAACACAATAATCGTACGGAACTTTAACACCCCGCTTAAATCAAGGGTAGATCATCCAGACAGAAAATCAATAAGGAAACATGGCCTTAAAGGACACATTAGACCAGATAAACTTAATAAATATACATAGAACATTCCATCCCAAAGCAGGATACACATTGTTTTCAAGCACACAGGAAACATTCTACAGCATAGAGCATATGATAGGTCACAGAACAAATCCTAGTAAATCTAAGAAGACTGAAAGCATACCAGCTACCTTTTCTGTCCGCAATGGCATAAAAGTAGAAATCTAGATCAAGAGGAAAGTGAGATCTACAAACATGTGAAAACTAAACAATACACTTTTAAACAACCAATGGGTCAAAGAAATTGCAATTGAAATAAAGTTGTTTAACAAAAGAAAATGCAAATACAACATATCAGATCTTGTGAGATGCAGCCAAAGAGGTTCTGAGAGGAAAGTTTTAGCAATCAACACATATATAGGCTAGCTATCTTTTCAAAGAATTAGTTTTTAGTTTTGTTGATTCTTCCTCTTTTTATCTGGTTTCCATTTCTTTCACTCTGATCTTTATTTCCTTCCTTCTACTACTTATGGGCTTAATTTGTTCTTTTTCTAGTTCTGTGTGGGGACCGTTAGCAAAACAGCTTACAAGCCTGGGCCAGCTAGTAATATGGCAGCATAGTCAGTAAGAAAGGATGCCCCCATGATCATCTGAACAGGAATCCACAACAGCCTCAAAAAGAGCTATTTGCTTAAGAGATGGAATGACAGTATCTGATTTGCATCACGATTCAAATAGTTCCATAGATTTCTTCCTCTGTGTCATTCCAGGCACTGTGTGAAGTGCTGGGAGTACAGATGGAATAAGTAGGACACAGTCCCTGCCCTCAAAGAGGTTATGGTTCAGATGGGGTGAGACAAGCCAAGAGCCACAGTTTGAGCTATAAATATGCACACAAGACAGGATGTTGTACAGGAGAGTGTCCTGTAAAGAGGCCTCTAGAAGAGGAGACACTTGAGCTGAGTCTTGAACAACAAGTAAGATTCAGCTGCATAAAGGATACAGATAGGAGAGCAGATGGAAGTGCACAGGATAAAACCTGAAGGTAGCAAGTTATAATCACTTCCATAAAGAAGGAACACGGTGGAGAAGGGGTAGGAAAAGGCAGAGCATTGGGTGGGTGGCTTGTACATAGCAGGATATAAGGTCAGAGCTCAGCAAGATGCCAATGGCTTAGACACTTATGGGTTAATTTAGATAGTCTAAACTGTATCTGAAAGCTGGGAAGCTGGACACCATTAGGCCGGCTTTTAAAGAAAGAGCTTTCTGGCTGCCCATGGAAGACTATTAGGAGGGTTGAGCTTCTTGGGTCCTGCTTCAAAGGGAATGAGGAACTGACAGTTGTTATGGACTAAATTGGTATATTGACAAATTTGTATATTGAAATCCTACCCCCCACCCCCAGTGTGATTATATTCGGAGATAGGAACTTTAAAGAGGTAATTAGCGGTAAATAAGGTTATAAGGGTGGGGCTTTAATCCAATAAGACTGGTGTCATTATGAGAAGGGAGAAACCAAGGATGCCTGTGCAGAGAAGTCCATGTGAGGACATGAAGAGATGGCCATCTGCGAGGAGAGGAGCCTCAGGAGAAACCAATGCTGCCAACACCTTGATCTTGGATTTACAGCCTCCAGAACTGTGAGAAATCAATTTCTGTTAAGACATCTAGTCTATGGCATTTTGTTATGGTAGCCCATGCGGACTAATACAACTGTTTACTCTAAGTTTTAGATGTTGTAAATAATAATCATGGACATAGGCCTTAATCCATGAAGGCTGAGCACACTAATCAGGTGAGTGTTAGATAACTGACACATTGCAAAATACATACAATCAATTATATGTGCAGGGGATCAATCACGGTGTGGAGTAAGAGGATGTGGAGCTCACCTTCCCCCATGAACACATCAAAAATACATCTACATGTGTAACAATTCTCACTAACAACTAACTGGAAACTGGTAGGAGGACTCCTATACAACCAAGGACGTTAAGAAAGATACACGTGTAATCAGGTAGGAAGGGAAGAAGAGAAATTGGGTAGGGACCTATGCCCCTGGGAGGGAACTCAGAGGAAAAGGGAGATTACATGGGTGGACACCCACCCTAGGGAGTGAGTGATGAGAGCCACAGATTGAGCATCCCAGTCCTGGGGTCCTACACCAGAAGGAAGAGAACAGCCTCCTTTGCTGGTTGGAGGACTGCTGGGACTAATAGAAGGCCTATGGGAAGCCTGGACTCCACTTGAGGGGAGCACACATGTGCTGGCTTGCCCCTGAGGCAGGGCAGAGAGAGATCTTCTCCAGCAGCTTCTGGGTTTCCTGAAACCATGGTGGTGTGCACCCCAACCTGAACCAAGTGAATGGTCAGCCCGCCATTCATTCCATGTCACGGTGCAGCACTGGATCTCGGGTGGCCATCACCAGGGAGAAGACTTGACTGTGGGATATAGAGGTGACCTGGTCCTGGGGTGGAGCCTGGGTAGGGCAGCGGTGGCCACTGTTGGTGCTTACTCAAGCGGCATACCAGAAGCAGCCCAGATTCTGACGGTGCTGCTACTCCACAGCTTACCCCCCAATACATGCTCAGAGTCCATGTGGGCCCCTCCTGCCCTGCAGTGTGGCTCCACATGGGCCCGATTTGCTTCAGCACTCCCTTGCTCTGGGGCAACTGTCCCCATCTGGGAAGAAGGGACAACACACACTTAAAGGGAACACAACCAGGTCAGCCCAACCCTCAGGGCTTCTGCTCCAGCACCTTGGGATCAGACCCTGCCCATGAGAGGGTGGTGACAGCCACTGAGCAGAGGGGAAGTCCTGCCTTATACGAAGCTCCAGCTCCAGGCCCTTCATCTCCAGCCCCACCCCCTACCAGGGTGATAGCTGCCAGCACACCCTGAGGAAAGAGGGAGCATGCATCCATGTCTAATCCAGCTCTCCCATCAAAGGCATTGGGCACACACAGTCTGTACAGGGACACTCCCACTTAATAACACCCCTTCAAGATGCAATAGGTAACTGTTTCACCTAAATTCATAGAGGCAGAGAAAGTTAAGCAAAATGGAAAGGCAGAGGAATTGCTCTCAATTGAAAGAGCAAGAGAAAACCCTTGAAAAAAACAATGAAACAGAAATAAGTAATTTACCAGATAAAGAATTCAAAGCATTGGTAATAAAAATGTTAACTGAATTAGACAGAAGAATAGATGTACACAGTGAAAAATTTAACAAGGAACTGGAAAATATAAAAAAGACCCAATCAGAAGTGAAGAATTCAATAGCTGGAATAAAAAACACACTAGAAGGAATGAATAGCAGACTAAGTGATACAGAAGTATGCATAAATTATCTGGAAGACAGAATAATGGAAATCACCCAATCAGAACAACAAAAAGAAAATTAAAAAAAATGAAAACAATTTAAGAGATCTCTGGGAAACATTAAGCATACGAACACGTGCATTATAGGGGTCCCAAAAGGAGGAGAGAGACAGAAGGGATTGAAAATGTATTTGAGGAAATTATGGCTGAAAACTTCCCAAACCTGAAGAAGGAAATAGATATCAGGTACAGGAAGCACAGAGGGTCCCAAACAAGATGAATCCAAACAGACCCACACCAAGGTATATCATAATTAAAATGGCAAAAGTTAAAGCTAAAAAGAGAATTCTCAAGTCAGCAAGAGAAAAACAAAGAGTCATACACAAGAGAACCACCCCTGCTAGAAGGCTATCAGTTGACTTATCTGCAGAAACACTGCAGTCCAGAAGGGAGGGGCATGATATATTCAAGTGCAGAAAGGGAAAAATCTGCAACCTACGATACTCTACCCAGCAAAATTATCATTTAGAATAGGAGAGATAAAGAACTTCACAAACAAGGAAAAACTAAAGGAGTTTATCAATACTAAATCTACTGTTAAAGAAGTGTTAAAGGGCCCTCTCTACATGAAAAGAAGAATCCAGAGGAAAGGGAAAATACCAATAGGAAAGGCAAATATAGAGCAAGGACTGAGGATCAACCACTTCAAGAAGCCAGCCTGAAGACTAAAAGACAAAAAAAATGTAAAAGCAATTATAACTACAGTAAACAGTTAAGGGATAAACATGGTGTAAAATACGACATCAAAAACAAAAAATGTGGTGGAGGGGAGTAAAAAAAAATGTACATCTCTCAGGTGTGTTTGGACTTAAATGAGTACCAGTTGAAAACAAGTAAGATATAGTTATAGGTCAACATATATTATCCAGGGTTTTGAGAGAAGATGACGGAAGAGTAAGACGTGGAGATCACCTTCCTCCCCAGAGATACATGAGAAATACATCTATACGTGGAACAACTCCTACAGAACACCTACTGAACGCTGGCAGAAGACCTCAGACCTTCCAAAAGGCAAGAAACTCCCCACGTACCTGGGTAGGGCAAAAGAAAAAAGAATCAACAGAGACAAAAGAATAGGAACAGGACCTGCACCAGTGGGAGGGAGCCATGAAGGAGGAAAGGTTTCCACACATTAGAAGCCCCTTTGCGGGCGGAGACTGCGGGTGGTGGAGCAGGGGAGCTTTGGAGCCGCGGAGGAGAGCGCAGCAACAGGGGTGCGGACGGCAAAGCGGAGAGATTCTGGCACAGAGGATTGGTGCCAACCAGCACTCACCAGCCCGAGAGGCTAGTCTGCTCACCCGCCGGGGAGGGTGGAGCTGGGAGCTGAGGCTGGTGAGAGAACACAGCCTGAAAGGGTTACTGCACCTCGGCTAGCTGGGAGGGAGTCCGGAAAAAAGTCTGGACCTGCCGAAGGGGCAAGAGACTTCTTCTTCCCTCTTTGTTTCCTGATGCGCGAGAAAAGGGGATTAAGAGCGCTGCTAAAAGGAGCTCCAGAGATGGGCGCAAGCCATGGCTAACAGCACGCACCCCAGAGACGGGCATGAGACGCTAAGGCTGCTGCTACCGCCACCAAGAAGCCTGTGTGCAAGCACAGTTCACTCTCCACACCTCCCTTCCGGGGAGGCTGTGCAGCCCAACTTCCCCAGGAGAACGCACGGCACGACTCAGGGTGGTGCAGAGTCACGCTGGCCACTGCTGCCAAAGGCTCGCCCAGCACGCCGTACCCCTCCCTCCCCCCGGGCTGAGTGAGCCAGAGCCCCCAATGAGTGACGCCTTTAACTCCGTCCTGTATGAGCGAAGAACAGACGCCCTCCAGCGACCTACACACGGAGACGGGGCCAAATCCAAAGCTAAGCCGAGGAAGCTGTGCGAACAAAGAAGAGAAAGGGAAATCTCTCCCCGCAGCCTCAGGAGCAGCAGATTAAATCTCCAAAATCAACTTGATGTACCCTGCATCTGTGGAATACCTGAATAGACAACGAATCATCCCAAATTGAGGAGGTGGACTTTGGGAGCAAGAGAGATTATTTTCTCCCCTTTTCCTCTCTTTTTGAGTGTGTATGTGTATGCTTCTGTGTGAGATTTTGTCTGTATAGCTTTGCTTTCACCATTTGTCCTAGGGTTCTATCCGTCCATTTTTTGTTTTTACTTTAAAAAAATTTTTTTTCTTAATTATTTATTTATTTTAATAACTTTATTTTACCTTACTTTATTTTATTTTCTTTTATCCTTCCTCCCTTCCTACTTTTTTTCCCTTTTATTCTGAGCTGTGTGGATGAAACGCTCTTGGTGCTGCTGCAGCCAGGAGTCAGTGCTGTGCCTGTGAGGTGGGAGAGACAACTTCAGGACACTGGTCCACAAGAGACCTCCCAGCTCCACGTAATATCAAACGGTGAAAATCTCCCAGAGATCTCCATCTCAACACCAACACCCAGCTTCACTCATTGACCAGCAAGCTACAGTGCTGGACACCCTATGCCAATCAACTAGGAAGACAGGAACACAACCCCACCCATTAGCAGAGAGGCTGCCTAAAATCATAATAAGTCCCCAGACACCCCAAAACACACCACCAAACGTGGACCTGCCCACCAGAAAGACAAGATCCAGCCTCATCCACCAGAACACAGGCACTAGTCCCCTCCACCAGGAAGCCTACACAACCCACTGAACCAACTTTAGCCACTGGGGACAGACACCAAAAACAACGGGAACTATGAACCTGCAGCCTGCAAAAAGGAGACCCCAAACACAGTAAGATAAGCAAAATAAGAAGACAAAAAAACACACAGCAGATGAAGGAGCAAGATAAAAACCCACCAGACCTAACAAATGAAGAGGAAATAGGCAGTCTACCTGAAAAAGAATTCAGAATAATGATAGTAAAGATGAAGCAAAATCTTGGAAATAGAATAGAGAAAATTCAAGAAACATTTAACAAGGACCTAGAAGAACTAAAGATGAAACAAGCAACAATGAACAACACAATAAATGAAATTAAAAATACTCAAGAAGGGATCAATAGCAGAATAACGGAGGCAGAAGAACGGAGAAGATAGAATAGTGGAAATAACTAAAACAGAGCAATATAAAGAAAAAAGACTGAAAAGAACCAAGGACAGACTCAGAGACCTCTGGGACAACATTAAATGCACCAACATTCGAATTATAGGGGTTCCAGAAGAAGAAGGGAAAAAGAAAGGGACTGAGAAAATATTTGAAGAGATTATAGTTGAAAATTTCCCTAATATGGGAAAGGAAATAGTTAATCAAGTCCAGGAAGCACAGAGTCCCATACAGGATAAATCCAAGGAGAAACACGCCAAGACACATATTAATCAAACTGTCAAAAATTAAATACAAAGAAAACATATTAAAAGCAGCAAGGGAAAAACAACAAATAACACACAAGGGAATCCCCATTAGGTTAACAGCTGATCTTTCAGAAGAAACTCTGCAACCCTGAACGGACTGGCAGGACATACTTAAAGTGATGAAGGAGAAAAACCTACAACCAAGATTACTCTACCCAGCAAGGATCTCATTCAGATTTGATGGAGAAATTAAAACCTTTACAGACAAGCAAAAGCTGAGAGAGTTCAGCACCACCAAACCAGCTTTACAACAAATGCTAAAGGATCTTCTCTAGGCAAGAAACACAAGAGAAAGAAAAGACCTAAAATAACAAACCCAAAACAATTAAGAAAATGGAAATAGGAACATACATATCAATAATTACCTTAAATGTAAATGGATTAAATGCTTCCACCAAAAGACACAGACTGGTTGAATGCATACAAAAAGAAGACCCATATATATGCTGTCTACAAGAGACCCACTTCAGACCTAGGGCCACATACAGACTGAATGTGAGGGGATAGAAAAAGATATTCCATGCAAATGGAAAGCAAAAGAAAGCTGGAGTAGCAATTCTCATATCAGACAAAATAGACTTTAAAATAAAGACTATGAGAAGAGACAAAGAAGGACACTACATAATAATCAAGGGATTGATCCAAGAAGAAGATATAACAATTGTAAATATTTATGCACCCAACATAGGAGCACCTCAATACATAAGGCAAATACTAACAGCCATAAAAAGGGAAATCGAAAGTAACACATTCATAGTAGGGGACTTTAACACCCCATTTTCACCAATGGACAGATCATCCAAAATGAAATAAATAAGGAAACACAAACTTTAAATGATACATTAAACAATATGGACTTAATTGATATTCATAGGACATTCCATCCAGAAACAACAGAATACACATTTTTCTCAAGTGCTCATGGAACATTGTCCAGGATAGATCATATCTAGGGTCACAAAGCAAGCCTTGGTAAATTTAAGAAACCTGAAATTGTATCAAGTATCTTTTCTGACCATAACACTATAAGACTAGATATCAATTACAAGATAAGATCTGTAAAAATTACAAATACATGGAGGCTAAACAATACACTACTTAATAACGAAGTGATCACTGAAGAAATCAAAGAGGAAATAAAAAAAATACCTAGAAACAAATGACAATGGAGATACGATGACCCAAAACCTATGGGATGCAGCAAAAGCAGTTCTAAGAGAGAAGTTTATAGCAATATAATCCTACCTTAAGAAACAGGAAACATCTCGAATAAACAACCTAACCTTGCACCTAAAGCAATTAGAGAAAGAAGAACAACAACAACAACAAAAAAACAAATTTAGCAGAAGCAAAAAAATCATAAAGATCAGATCAGAAATAAATGAAAAAGAAATGAAGGAAATGATAGCAAAATTCAGTAAAATGAAAAGCTGGTTCTTTGAGAAGATAAACAAAATTGATAAACCGTTAGCCAAATTCATGAAGAAAAAAAGGGAGGAGACTCAAATCAACAGAATTAGAAATGAAAAAGGAGAAGTAACAACTGACACTGCAGAAATACAAAAGATCATGAGAGATTACTACAAGCAACACTATGCCAATAAAATGAACAACCTGGAAGAAACGGACAAATTCTTAGAAATGCACAACCTGCCAAGACTGAATCAGGAAGAAATAGAAAATATGAACAGACCAATCACGAGCTCTGAAATTGAAAATGTGATTAAAATTCTTCCAACAAACAAAAGACCAGGACCATATGGCTTCACAGGCGAATTCTATCAAACATTTAGAGAAGAGCTAACACCTATCCTTCTCAAACTCTTCCAAAATATAGCAGAGGGAGGAACACTCCCAAACTCATTCTACAAGGCCACCATCACCCTGATACCAAAACCACTCAAGGATGTCACAAAGAAAGAAAACTACAGGCCAATATCACCGATGAACATAGATTAAAAAATCCTCAACAAAATACTAGCAAACAGGGGGCTTCCCTGGCGGCACAGTGGCTTAGAGTCCGCCTACTGACGCACGGGACACGGGATCGTGCCCCGGTCGGGGAAGATCCCACATGCTGTGGAGCAGCTGGGCCCACGAGCCACGGCTACTGAGCCTGCACGACCGGAGCCTGTGCTCCTCAATGGGAGAGGCCACAACAGTGAGAGGCCTGCGTTCCGCAAAAAACAAAACAAAACAAAACTCGCAAACAGAATCCAACAGCACATTAAAAGGATCATACACCATGATCAAATGGGGTTTATTCCAGGAATGCAAGGATTTTTCAATATACGCAAATCAATCAATGTGATACACCATATTAACAAACTGAAGGAGAAAAACCATATGGTCATCTCAATAGATGCAGAGAAAGACTTTGACAAAATTCAACACCCATTTATGATAAAAACCCTGCAGAAAGTAGGCATAGAGGGAACTTTCCTCAACATAATAAAGGCCATATATGACAAACCCACAGCCAACATCGTCCTCGATGGTGAAAAACGGAAACCATTTCCACTAAGATCAGGAACAAGACAAGGTTGCCCACTCTCACCACTCTTATTCAACATAGTTTTGGAGGGTTTAGCCACAGAAATCAGAGAGGAAAAGGAAATAAAAGGAATCCAAATCTGAAAAGAAGAAGTAAAACTGTCACTGTTTGCAGATGACATGATACTATACATAGAGAATCCTTAAGATGCTACCAGAAAACTACTAGAGCTAATCAATGAATTTAGTAAAGTAGCAGGATACAAAATTAATGCACAGAAATCTCCGGCATTCTTATATAGTAGTGATGAAAAATCTGAAGGTGAAATCAAGAAAACACTCCCATTTACCACTGCAACAAAAGAATAAAATATCTAGGAGTAAACCTACCTAAGGAGACAAAAGACCTGTATGCAGAAAATTATAAGACACTTATGAAAGAAATTAAAGATGATGCAAATAGATGGAGAGATATACCATGTTCTTGGATTGGAAGAATCAACATTGTGAAAATGACTCTAGTACCCAAAGCAATCTACAGATTCAATGCAATCCTTATCAAACTACCACTGGCATTTTTCACAGAACTAGAAAAATTTTTTTCACAATTTGTATGGAAACACAAAGCAATCTTGACAACGAAAAACGGAGCTGGAGGAATCAGGCTCCCTGACTTCAGACTATACTACAAATCTACAGTAATCAAGACAGTATGGTACTGGCACAAAAACAGAAATATAGATCAATGGAACAGAATACAAAGCCCAGAGATAAACCCACGCACATATGGTCACCTTATCTTTGATAAAGGAGGCAGGAATGTACAGTGGAGAAAGGACAGCCTCTTCAATAAGTGGTGCTGTGAAAACTGGACAGGTACATGTAAAAGTATGAGATTAGATCAATCCCTAACACCATACACAAAAATAAGCTCAAAATGGATTAAAGACCTAAATGTAAGGCCAGACACTATAAAATTCTTAGAGGAAAACACAGGCAGAACACTCTATGACATAAATCACAGCAAGATCCTTTTTGACTCACCTGCTAGAGAAATGGAAATAAAAACAAAAATAAACAAATGGAACCTAATGAACCTTCAAAGCTTTTGCACAGCAAAGGAAACCATAAACAAGACCCAAAGACAACCCTCAGAATGGGAGAAAATATTTGCAAATGAAGCAACTGACAAAGGATTAATCTCCAAATTTTACGAGCTGCTCATGCAGCTCAATAACAACAACAAAACAAAAACCCAATCCAAAAATGGGCAGAAAACCTAAATACACATTTCTCCAAAGAAGATATACAGATTGCCAACAAACACATGAAAGAATGCTCAACAGCATTAATAATTAGGGAAATGCAAATCAAAACTACAATGAGATATCATCTCACACCGGTCAGAATGGCCATCATCAAAAAATCTAGAAACAATAAATGCTGAAGAGGGTGTGGAGAAGAGGGAACACTCTTGCACTGCCAGTGGGAATGTGAATTGGAAGACCCACTATGGAGAACAGTATGGAGGTTCCTTAAAAAACTACAAATAGAACTACCATATGACCCAGCAATCCCACCACTGGGCATATATCCTGAGAAAACCATAATTCAAAGAGTCATGTACCAAAATGTTCATTGCAGATCTATTTACAATAGCCCGGAGATGAAAACAACCTAAGTGCCCATCAGCAGATGAACGGATAAAGAAGATGTGGCACATATATATACAATGGAATATTACTCAGCCATAAAAAGAAACGAAATTGAGCTATTTGTAATGATGTGGATGGACATAGTCTGTCATACAGAGTGAAGTAAGTCAGAAAGAGAAAGACCAATACCGTATGCTAATACATATATATATATGGAATCTAAGAAAAAAGAAAATGTCATGAAGAACCTAGGGGTAAGACAGGAATAAAGACACAGACCTACTAGAGCATGGAGTTGAGGATATGGGGAGGGGGAAGGGTAAGCTGTGACAAAGTGAGAGAGTGGCATGGACATATAAACACTACCAAACGTAAAATAGATAGCTAGTGGGAAGCAGCCACATAGCACAGGGAGGTCAGCTAGGTGCTTTGTGACCATCTAGAGGGGTGGGATAGGGAAGGTGGGAGGGAGGAAGATGCAAGAGTGAAGAGATATGGGAACATATGTTTATGTATAGCTGATTCACTTTGTTATAAAGCAGAAACTAACACACCATTGTAAAGCAATTATACTCCAATAAAGATGTTAAAAAAACAAAAAACAAGACCCGTATACATGCTGTCTACAAGAGACCCACTTCAGACCCAGGGACACATACAAACTGAATGTGAGGGGATGGAAAAAGATATTCCATGCAAATGGAAATCAGAAGAAAGCTGGAGTAGCAATTCTCATATCAGACAAAACAGACTTTAAAATAAAGAGTATTACAAGAGACAAAGAAGGACATCACATAATCAAGGGATCGATCCAAGAA
This sequence comes from Tursiops truncatus, assembly GCF_011762595.2. Taxonomy (NCBI): domain Eukaryota; kingdom Metazoa; phylum Chordata; class Mammalia; order Artiodactyla; family Delphinidae; genus Tursiops; species Tursiops truncatus. Next base: position 95,070,313 of record NC_047035.1, read on the forward strand.
GAAGGTATAACAATTGTAAATATTTATGCACCCAACATAGGAACACTTCAATACGTAAGGCAAATACTAACAGCCATAAAAGGGTAAATCGACAGCAACACAATATAGTAGGGACTTTAACACCCCACTTTCACCAATGGACAGATCATCCAAAATGAAAATAAAGAAACACAAGCTGCAAATGATACATTAAACAATATGGACTTAATTGATATTTATAGGACATTCCATACAAAAACAACAGAATACACATTTTTCTCAAGTGCTCATGGAACATTCTCCAGGATAGATCATATCTTGGGTCACAAATCTAGCCTTGGTATATTTAAGAAAACTGAAATCGTATCAAGTGTCTTTTCCAACCATAATGCTATGAGACTAGGTATCAATTACAGGAAAAGATCTGTAAAACATACAAACTAATGGAGACTAAACAATACACTACTTAATAACGAAGTGATCACTGAAGAAATCAAATAGGAAATAAAAAAATACCTACAAACAAATGACAATGGAGATACGATGACCCAAAACCTATGGGATGCAGCAAAAGCAGTTCTAAGACGGAAGTTTATAGCAATACAATCCTACCTTAAGAAACAAGAAACACCTCGAATAAACAACCTATCCTTGCACCTAAAGCAATTAGAGAAAGAAGAACAAAAAAAACCAAACAAATTTAGCAGAAGGAAAGAAATCATAAAGATCAGATCAGAAATAAATGAAAAAGAAATGAAGGAAACAATAGCAAAATTCAGTAAAACTAAAAGCTGGTTCTTTGAGAAGATAAACAAAATTGATAACCATTAGCCAAACTCATGAAGAAAAAAGGGAGGAGACTCAAATCAACAGAATTAGAAATGAAAAGGAGAAGTAACAACTGACACTGCAGAAATACAAAAGATCATGAGAGATTACTACAAGCGACTCTTGCCAATTAACTGGACAACTGGAAGAAATGCACAAATTCTTAGAAATGCACAACCTGCTGAGACTGAATCAGGAAGAAATAGGAAAAAAATAACAGACCAATCACGAGCTCTGAAATTGAAAAAGTGATTAAAATTCTTCCAACAAACAAAAGCCCAGGACCAGATGGCTTCACAGGCGAATTCTATCAAACATTTAGAGAAGAGCTAACACCTATCCTTCTCAAACTCTTCCAAAATATAGCAGAGGGAGGAACACTCCCAAACTCATTCTATGAGGCCACCATCACCCTGATACCAAAACCACACAAGGATGTCACAAAGAAAGAAAACTACAGGCTAATATCACTGATGAACATAGATGCAAAAATCCTCAACAAAATACTAGCAAACAGAATCCATAGGCACATTAAAAGGATCATACACCACGATCAAGTGGGGTTTATTCCAGGAATGCAAGGATTCTTCAATATAAGCAAATCTATCAATGTGATACACCATATTAACAAACTGAAGGAGAAAAACCATATGGTCATCTCAATAGGTACAGAGAAAGCTTTCGACAAAATTCAACACCCATTTATGATAAAAACCCTCCAGAAAGTAGGCATAGAGGGAACTTTCCTCAACATAATAAAGGCCATATATGACAAACCCACAGCCAACATCGTCCTCAGTGGTGAAAAATTGAAAGCATTTCCAGTAAGATCAGGACCAAGACAAGTTTGCCCACTCTCAACCCTCTTATTCAACATAGTTTTGGAAGTTTTAGCCACAGGAATCAGAGAAGAAAAGGAAATAAAAGGAATCCAAATCTGAAAAGAAGAAGTAAAGCTGTCACTATTTGCAGATGACATGATTCTATACATAGAGAATCCTAAAGATGCTACCAGAAAACTAGAGCCAATCAATGAATTTGGTAAAGTAGCAGGATACAAAATTAATGCACAGAAATCTCCAGCATTCTTATACACTAGTGATGAAAAATCTGAAAGTGAAATCAAGAAAACACTCCCATTTACCACTGCAACAAAAAGAATAAAATATCTAGGAATGAACCTACCTAAGGAGACAGAAGACCTGTATGCAGAAAATTATAAGACACTGATGATAGCCCAGGGAGATCAGCTCGGTGCTTTGTGACCACCTAGAGGGGTGGGATAGGGAGGGTGAGAGGGAGGGAGATGTAAGAGGGAAGAGATATGGGGACATATGTATATGTATAACTGATTCACTTTGTTATAAAGCAGAAACTAACACACCATTGTAAAGCAATTATACTCCAATAAAGATGTTTAAAAAAAAAGGAAAGAAATCTGTTGCACTTCTATTCACTAACAATGAAAGATCAGAAAAAGAAATTAAAGAAACAATCCCATTTACCATCACATCAAAAAGAATAAAATAGCTAGGAATAAAACTACCTAAGGAGACAAAAGACCTGTACTCTGAAAACTATAAGATGCTGATGAAAGAAATTGAAGATGACACAAACAGATGGAAAGATATACCATGTTCTTGGATTGAAAGAATCAATATTGTCACAATGACTATACTACCCAGGGCACTCTACAGATTCAATGCAATCCCTATCAAATTACCAATGGCATTTTTCACAGAACTAGAAGAAAAAAATCTTAAAATTTGTATGGTGACACAAAAGACCCTGAATAGCCAAAGCAATCCTGAGAAGCAAAAATGGAGCTGGAGCAATTAGGCGCTCTGACTTCAGACTATACTGCAAAGGTATAGTCATCAAAACATTATGGTACTAGCACAGAAATAGAAATATAGTTCAATGGAACAGGATAGAAAGCCCAGAAATAAACACATGCAGCTATGTCAATTAATCTATGACACAGGAGGCAAGACTACAATGAGGGAAATACAGTCTCTTCAATAAATGGTGCTGGGAAAACTGGACAGCTACATGTAAAAAAAAAAAAAGAAATTAGAACACTCTTTAACACCATACACAAAAATAAACTCAAAATGGATTAAAGACCTAAACTGAAGACCAGGCACTATAAAACTCTTAAAGGAAAACATAGGCAGAACACTTTGACACAAATCGCAGCAACATCTTTTTTGATCCGTCTCCCAGAGTTATGGAAATAAAAACAAAAATAAACAAATGGAACCTAATTAAACTCAAAAGCTTTTGCACATCAAAATAAACCATAAACAAAATGAAAAGACATCCCACAGAATGGGAGAAAATATTAGCAAGTGATGTGACCGACAAGGGACTGGTCTCCAGAATTTATAAACAGCTCATGCAGCTCAATATCAAAAAGACAAACAACCCAATCAAAAAATGAGTAGAAGACCTAAATAGATATTTCTCCGAAGAAGACACACAGATGGCCAACAGGCACATGAAAGGATGCTCAACATTGCTAATTATTAGAGAAATGCAAATCAAAACTACAATGAGATATCACCTCACACCAGTCAGAATGGCCATCATCAAAAAGTCTACAAACAATAAATGCTGGAGGGGGTGTGGAGAAAAGGGAACCCTCCTACATTATTGGTAGGAATGTAAATTGGTACAGCTACTAAGGAGAATAGTACGGAGGTTCCTTAAAGTAACTAAAAATAGAGCTACCATATGATCCAGGAATTCCACTCCTGGGCATATATCTGGAGAAAACCATGGTTTGAAAGGATTCATGCACCTCAGTGTTCACTGCAGCAATGTTTACAATAGCCAAGACATGGAGACAACCCAAATGTCCATTGACAGAATGGATAAAGAAGATATGGTACATATAAACAATGGAATATTACTCAGCCATTAACAAGAATGAAATAATGCCATTTGCAGCAACATGGATGGACCTGGAGATTATTGTACTAAGTGAAATAAGTCAGACAGGGAAAGACAAATATCATATGATATCACTTATATAAAAAATCTTTTACAAATGATACAAATGAACTTATTTACAAAACAGAAACAGACTCACAGACTTACAGAGCAAATGGTCACCAGAGGGGAAGGGTGGGGGGTGGAGAGGGATCATCAGGGAGTTTGGGATTGACATGTATACACTGCTATATATAAAATAGATACCCAAAAAGGACCTACTGTATAGCACAGGGAACTCTGCTCAATATTATGTAACAATGTAAATGGGAAAATAATTTGAAAAAGAGTAGATACATGTATATAACAATCACTCTGCTGTACACCTGAGACTAACACAGCATTGTTAATCAACTATATTCCAGTATAAAATAAAAGTAAAAAAAAAATCAGTTTAAGAAGAAACGGAAATTTATTGAGCCCCAACAAGCTTTAGGCTCAGCCAAACTGTGAGATTTCAGTCATGTCATCAAAACTTTTTCTCCATGCTCCATCCCACCCCCAATCTCTGACCTCTGTCCTGTGAGCTCTTCTCTTCAAGGCAGGCTCCCTTTGGGAAGGCAAAACATCCTCTCCAGATTCTATTCCCAGTGGCAAAAGAACTCAAAGAGTTGGAATACTCCTGGCAAAAACACAGGACCTGTATGAAGAAAACCATAAGAGACCTAAATAAGAAGGGAAGACACAATATTGTAAAGTTACTACTTTTTTCCAAATTGATTTATAATCCAATCCCATTCTATTCAAAATCCTAAAGCAATGTCTTAATGGATTCTTTATAAACTGGTTTTCAGAATTCAACTTAAACAATTCACAGAAATGGCCAAGGATTTTTTTTTTTTTTTGAGAAAGAAGAATGGTGGGGTAAATTAGACTATAACACCAGATGTTTAAACATGTCATAAACATATAGTAATTGAGACACAGTGCTATTAGTAGAGAAAAAGATAAGTCAACAAACTAAACATTCAAATTAGCTGGGAAAAAATGGACCATCTATAAACAGTGCTGAAACACCCACCCCAACTCTTCTTTTATAAGAAGTGAGTCCTACTTCATACTGTTACCAAATGCAAGTTCATACGCCCCACATACAGTGAAAAACAAACTGAAACATCAGAGTTTGGAGCAGAGAAAGGTTTATTGCAGGGCCACACAGTTTCAGTTGCTAGTCAGTACACTGACTGAAACCAACAAAGGCTGAATAACCAGTTCCTCCAAAACGTTGGAAATACCATCCTTTTGGACATTAATGCCTATAGTTTTTCTCCTTGGCATGCCGGTTTTCTTAGTTCTGTGACTGTAGACATGGGATTCAGTCCAGCAGTTTCAGCTAGTGTAGATGGAATGAGCTCCGTAGTAACATCTGCAAAGGCATGAACGCAGTAGGATTTCATACCACTCAATGTTCATGAATATCCGGTTAACCACAGGGCCCACTCTATCTCTGGAGCACTACCTCCTGCAATTAGAGCTCTCTGCTTTACTAAACAATGAATAACACATAGGGCATCATGAACTGAGGGCCCGGCTTCTTCAATCACCAATGTGTTAGAACCAGGAACAACAGCTATAACTTTTTCCTGGGATAATACAGCCTGTAATCTTGAGCAGTGTGCCAGAACCATGTAAACTGACCCCCTCAGCTCATTCAGCCAAACCCAGCATGTCAGCAGTCAAGTTGGTTAGTATGAGCAATTGGCTTGGTTCCAATATTTTCTCTTTCAATGTCCTTAACTACCACAATCTTCATTTTGATCCAGAAATTTAATACAAGATCACTAAGAGCATATGTCTTAAGAATCAACTGTTTGATTATCATGATCTGTTTTTAAGCCCAATCTTAATCTTTTCAACTTTGGATATGTCAGAATTGGTCACCTTATGGGTGAGAACCAGCCCTTCCACCAACACAAAATCATCAATTGTCCCACCAAGTTTCCTTTAAAAAAAAAAAAAAGAGTTTATTTAAACTAAAAACAAGCAAAAAAACAAGAATAGTTTACCCACCCATTTCTCTCACCCCTCTACCCCCACCTCTGGAAACCACCAACCTGCTCTATCTATGAGCTTGTTTTTTTGTTTTTATTTTTAGATTCCACCAGTAAGAGAGATCACACAGTATTTGTCTTTCTGATTTATTTCACTTAGCATTATATCCTGGAGGGCATTAGCAGGTTTCTTAACTATTCTGAGATCTACAACAGTAGCTGTGGCTGGATCAATCACTTTCCTCCCTGCATTTACACTCAGGTAAGAGAAAGACTTGAATACTGAGAGACAACTGCTGAGCTCAGTGAAGTGGCTGCACTGTTTAACAACACTTCTCTGTCACTCGCTTCCACAGGTCACGGCATGTCAAGATTTCAGTACCCTTTCCAAATCCTTCTAAAGTGATCTGGAAATGATGAATCCATTTCTGAAAAAACCTGGTACAGGAATCAAAGAGAGAGCCAGCAACGATGACCACTGATGTGGTGTCATTTCCTTCTTTCTCTTGAGCCTTAGCTCTCGCGGCATTCTGGCTGTTGGATGTAATGCTTGTGTTTGTTTCAGAATGGTAGCACCATTTGTAATGGTCACATCACCTCTTCCATCTTGAATCATTTTATCCATTCCTTTTGGTCCAAGTCTTGATCTAATGCATCGGCAACAGCTTTGGCCATGAAGATGCTGCTGAAGCAGATCTGGGCTGGCTTCTTGTCCTCACGGGTGCTTTGCCCCTGGCTGCTAGCAAGCTTGGTTGGGTCTGTGTGGGCTCCGAAGGACAGACGAATGCAGATTCCAGCGGGCACTAGAATAACTGTGTTCACTGTTAACCACTGAAGGGGATCAGAACATGTTACCCCCAAATATGCCACTTTGGCATACTGATTATTTTAGCTGAAGGCAACTGAGAAATAATATATATAGGAAGGGCTCTCTGACCCCCTGCTGCCTAAAAGCAGGGCATAAATTTCCTGTGAGAAAGGTGCCTTCTTGTACCAGGAAGGGGAGAACACTCTTATCACTGGCGATGGGAGTTAATGCCAAGATGAATCTACATTAATTTTACTAAAATAATCCTCATCTTCCATTAGTTTCCCCCATATAGTCCTAGTCACTGTCCCACAATATACCACCCGTGGAAGCCCAAACCCCTTTTCTTTGTTTAGTCATATCTCCACAATTTATCACCCTTTGTTAAAATGGTATGTAAACCCCAAGTCTTACTGCTTCTTTGAGTTTTCACTTCTTTTCTATGAAGTCCCTGTAAAAAACATTAACATCAAATAAGATTTGTATGTTTCTCTCCTGTTAAGCTATTTTTTGTCTTTGAAATTCATAGGGCTCAGGTACAGGGCAAAGTTTTCTTTCTCCATCTACTTCAAGCGATGGGTTGACTACAGAATGGAAGGTGAAAGAGAAGGACTTGTTATGTGCCTGTGTATTGATTAAATGTTTAAAATAATTGTATGTGTTGTATTTAAAGAGACAATAAAAAGGAAATTGTCATCAATTAAGTTACTCCTAAGAATAAAGGCTTATTGAATCCCAAGCGGAACCAAATTTTTTTGTTTGTTTTTTTGCGGTACTCGGGCCTCTCACTGTTGTGGCCTCTCCCGTTGCGGAGCACAGGCTCCGGACGCGCAGCCTCCGGAAGCGCAGGCTCAGCGGCCATGGCTCACGGGCCCAGCCGCTCCGCGACATGTGGGATCTTCCCGGACCGGGGCGCGAACCCGTGTCCCCTGCATTGGCAGGCGGACTCTCAATCACTGCGCCACCAGGGAAGCCCCCAACTGTTTTTTTTAAAGATGCATAAATTAAAACTTTAAAGATTTAATAATTTATTGAAGTCAGAAAAATAAAATTTCAATATATTAACTCTAAAAACCTAGAAGTCCCAGAAATTATATTTTAAAGGATTTAGAAAGAATTCCTTAAAAAAGTATTTACTATTACATTCTTTGTTAAACTAAACTGTGACTGGGAAGACTTGTAGTATCATTTTACACCCCTGACACAGTGCCTTGATAAATTAGTCAGCAGTAGCACATGAAATCATGGATAAATGAGAGATACATATCCACTCTTATCCAAAGGTAGCAAATAGCCCCGTATTTCCTATTTAATGGAAAGCAGTTTCTTCTGTAATTCTTTGGAGCAATAAGCCTTTAGACCCGTGTCTCCCATTTAAAGAAGAGCCATTTGTGCCTTTGTCCTAATATCTCTCAGTACTTGTCAGGAGTTAAAATGCTGGCTGAATCACTGTAGGACTCATATGAATGCAGGTAAAAATATCTCAGGAGGTGGTTTACTCTGGTTTGTTCTTTCACATCTCAAATTTGCTTGGCTGGTCACAGTTCGGCAGGTAGAAATGAGTTAAGAATTTTAGATCTCACGATAATTTTGACCAGAAGTAGATTAAGATCATTGCTGTAGAGTATGAGAGAAAAACCCAGACCAGCTGTCTTTCCCAAGATGGCGGCAATGAGCGTTGGAAGGAGAGACAAAATCCATCCCATAAGGGGAGGGAGAAGAGAACTAGATTGCTTCATAACACTCAAAACCTGTACTCAATAAAATGCACCAGGGGTTCTAAATTAAACACTAAGACAACTCCTGAATTTAAAATGTAAAAAAAGGAAATCCTAGGGCTTCCCTGGTGGCCCAGTGGTTGAGAGTCCGCCTGCCGATGCAGGAGACACGGGTTCGTGCCCCGGTCCGGAAGATCCCACATGCCGCGGAGCGGCTGGGTCCGTGAGCCATGGCCGCTGAGGCGGCGCGTCCGGAGCCTGTGCTCCGCAACGGGAGAGGCCACAACAGTGAGAGGCCCGCGTACCGCAAAAAAAAAAAAAAGAAAAAAAGAAATCCTGAGTAATAGGTAACTTGTAATTAAGAAGCTTCGAGTTAGTATTTGTAAGAAGTAGGCTAACATAGGGGATAGAAGGTCGTAGGGGACACAACTTTGTCAGTTAGAGCAAGAATACTCATCTTTTCAATCACTTCTTTCAAAAGCCGAGAGGAAGGTAGAATACTATATCATGTTCTTTCCTGAGCAAGGAACTGATGCCATTTTGGGAAACTGACAAATCGCTAAATTGAAAGCTATCCCCTGAGACAATAAAGCAAGCAGTTCCAGTCAGAAAAATGGCCGGGGGGGGGGGGGCGGGACATGAAAGCCAGCCTGTGGCATTTTAACTGCAGCTGAGAGAGGTGTGGGCATGTCTAGTTTACTCATTTGTGGAATTTCTGCTTCTTGATGTTAAAAGATTGTTCCTTACTCAATGGTGATTAGCCAAAAGATGAGAACAAAAACAATGCGCCCCTATCAATTTCATCTTTATTGCGGAGTGCCCTTGGGGGCCAAATGCCTTGTTAAGAAAAAACGGCTCAGGTGGCGTTCTGAGAGTTCACAGGTCTGAATAGTTGAAGACCCCGCCTCCCGATCCCTTCCCATCCCAAAAGAATGGAATTAATGCTAACACCTCAAACTGTTCATGCAAGGTCAAGGTTGATTCAAATACTACCTCTCCTCCACAAATGGAACCCAATTCATCAATACAGGTCTACCAGGAAATTGCAAAACAGGAGGCTAAGTTTCCTGCAGTGTCTTCCCTAGATTCTTAGATTTTTTTTAATTGTTGGTTTTAATAGTTTGGCTGTGTTTCTTCTATAACCTGGGTCACCACGGTTGCTGATTCAACCCCAGTAAGGAGGAGAAGAAAGAAGCAGGGGTCTCGCTCAGAACCCAGGAGGCATTCTCCCCTCTTACTGAAGGCTGGCCAGACTCTCGCTGATCATGAGCTCAGTTTAGAAGCCGCAGTGCAAGGGCCTCCCGCTCTAGCCTAGACCACAGAGATCAATGGCTTACAGCTGCGCGCCAGGGCGCCTGGCTATCTCCCCATTGAGGGCTGGGTGCAGTGAATTGGCAGTTAAGGAACCTCAAGTTGTCAGCACCACGGGGTGCCCGCGCAACCACCGCCCCCCCACCCCCCAGAGACCTCTGCCTCAGCTCTTCCTGAGGGATGGGGGGGCTGGACAAGGGGCTGCCTTTTCATTCTAACGTTTTAGGCTGGTGTGCTCTGACTTGCAGAGCCGTGGGGGTCTATGGAGAAAGGTGCATCTAATAAGTGTTGGAGAAAGAACCCACCTGGCCCAGGCCACGCCGTTGCTGACTTCGCCACTTTGGGAATTTCTACCTAAGCAAAGCATCCAGACCTAACATGAGCTCACCCTAAAACCCCGAGGGCGGTCAAGGACAAGGCCGAAGTGTGCAAACCCAAGTCGTGCGCTGCTGTTTCAGAATGGGTTAGTATGAGAGCCGTCTAGCTAGGCCTGTTTTGGTGACTGACTCCGCCAGTAGAGGAGAAAGCCGGACTTCACCACGAATGTCCCAGGCCTGCTGAAACGAACGCCCCACGGGGCTGGCGCCGCAGGGTCCCTCCGGGCGCCGGCCGCGTGGGCGCGTCCCGGGCTGCCCACCCGCCCCGGGTCCCCACGCCCGCCGCGCTCACCCAGCCGCCGTTCGCCATCAGTCAGGCGCGGTGCCGTCCGGAGAGCTGAGCACACAGCAAGGCCACCAGGAACCGGCAGTCTCTGCTAACGTCTTCATTCTCCGTCTTCTTCCGCCTAAGGGCCCCCCGCGGCGGCCTCTCCAGCAGCGTCCCCGCGAAGGTCACGAGCGCTGCCACGCGGCCCCAGCTGGGCCCGCCACGGTTGTTGGCGACTAGCTCCTGCGCCATCCAGGCCACCAGCTCGACGCGGTTCCCGCGGAAGCCGCGGTACTGCGACAAGAAGTGCAGGTTGGTCTTCTGTTTCCAGGCGGCCACGGGCGCAGCACGGCGGCCTCGGGCGTGGACGGCGCCCGCACGGGGGTGCCGCGCTCGCTGGCGCAGTACTCCAGGTAGTCCGTCAGCAGCCTAGCTGTGCACTCCCTGAACGCGTCCCCCATGACTCCACCTCTGCCGGGGCCTGACCCGGCCTGTTTTATAGGCTCGCCCGCGCCCCGCCCCGCCCCGCCCCTCCCCGCTCCGCTTTGGCTCGGCTCGGCCCGGTCCGCCCCGGGCAGTTGTTTCCCAGGTCCGGAGAGGAGCCTTTGATGGGAATCCCATCTACACCTGTTCCAGCCCCAATAGGCGAGGCCCAGCTGTGTGCATGTGTTCACATAGCAATCAGGGGCACAGTGAGACTCTTCTGGGGTTATTGTTTAGCTCTCGGCTTGGGGACTAAGAACCCAGTGGGGACAGTCTGGGAAGTTGAGCTAGACTTTTGCCTCCTTTTTAGGAAAGGTTGACAAAGGCTACACACAGCCCTCCACTGGCGGCTCCCTTGAAAGGATTATCAGCATCTTCTCAGATTGGACTGAAGCATCCAGGTGTGTGTGGGAGGTACCTTTCTTTGGGTCTGGGATATGTAGCAGGAAACAGGATGATTCTCCTGCAGGTTGCTAGAGTGCCAATATTGGCTGCATTCACTCATTCATTCACTCATTTACTCCTAGTCTTTGGGGTGGTAGGTCTCCCCCTTAGCACTGGAGATATAATGGAGAACAAGGCATGTGGTTCCTGCTCTCAAGGACCCTAGAGTCTAGCGATGGGACAAAGAAACAGGCAATCACAGTACAGTTAAATTATCACCAAAATAGAGGTTGCGGGAGTACCCAGCTTTTGGCTGCTTCTTAAAGCTACCATCCCTATATTGCTTAGAATTCTCCACTTTTTACTGGCCAATCCGTTACTTCTTCTAATACTTCTTATACTAATCTTTCTCTGTTCATGTTACTCTATGGCTTCTTTCTCCTGACTGGACACAGACTGACATAGAATTGTACCAGCAGTGAAATTTGTGAGGGTCCATTGGTCTGGAGCATTTTAAAATATCCCCGTCAGGGTGGAAGATGAATTGCTGCAGCTTGTATTACCGACAAAAAGCAAGAGGCACAACCCTTGGTAGGTCACTTTGGAGGCAACATACGCAACCTCAACCCATCTACAGGCGGGTGGATTGGGAAGCAGAACAAGAGAAGGCTCTACAGCTGTCTAGGCTACAGTACAAGCTACTCTATCACTTGGGTTTTATGATCCAGCGAGTCCAATGATACTTGAAGTGTCAAACAGAGAAGCTGTATGGAGCCTCTGGCAAGCACCGATACAGTTACGGTGCAGACCTCTAGGATTGTGAAGCAAATCTACGTCCTCTTCTGCAGATGACTATCCTTCTGAGAAGCAGGTTCTGGCTTGCTACTAGGTCTTCATAGAGGCTGAATGAGGTGACCATGCAGCTTGAGTTCTCCTCATAATATGGACGTTGTCTGACATGCCTTGTTTTAAGGTTGGGTGTGCACAGCAGCAACCTTTCATCAAGTGGAAATGGTATATGAGAGACTGAACTCAGGCGGGTCCATGATGTACAAGTAAATTGTGAGTAGGCGGCTCAGACCCCTGCAACACAGCTCCTGTTGTTTGCCTCTTCTCTTGTTCCATGCCTATGACCTTCAGGGGATTGCTTATGACCAGCTGACTGAGGGAGAAAACTCAAGCCTGGATTATAGATGGGTCTGTATGATATGCTGGTATTACATGAAAGTGGACAGCTGGAGCATTATAGCCCCACTCATGGGGGACTGTGAAGACAATGGTGAAGGAAAATCCTCCCAGTGGGCAGAAATTCAAACAGGATATATGACTGTACACTATGTCTGGGGGGAGAGATGGCCAGAGTACAGATCTACATTGATTCATGGGCAGTTGCTGATGGTTTGGCTGGATGGTCAGGGCCTTGAAGATTGGTGACAAGGAAATCTTGGACAGAGATATGTGGCTGGACCCCTCTGAAGAGGCAGAATGAAGATACTCGTCTCCCATGTCAACGCCTCCAAAGGGCAGCCACTGCAGAGAAGACTCTTAATAATCAGGTAGACAAACTCCTGTGCTCTGTGGAGGTCGCAGAGCTTCTTTACACAGCTGCCACAGTGCTTGCTCCATGGGACCGTGAATGAAGAGGCCATGCAGCAGGGAGCGAGGATGTGGCAACAACAGAACTCCCCTTACAAAGGCTGAGCTGGCTAATGCCACTACTGAGTGCCTGATCTGCGAGTGCCAGCGATTCCTCTATGGTGAGCCAAATGAATTTTGCCCGAAGGGAATATAAATCTCTGTACGTCAAGCTGAGCTGGTTGTGACATCTTATGAATTCCCTTATTAACTAATTATTCAGTTAAATAAACATTTTGATATATGTTCATGTTTTATTTTCAAGGGAGTCATGATTTTATCTTTTTGGACATTATATTTTAGCAGCAAGCACACAGTTTTTTCTTAGATTTGGAGTAGCTTGGGGGTTAAGTGGTAGATCCTCTGGCCCTGCCATTGGTTAACTCGAATAGTTATCAGTGCAATCAAACAACAAATGAATAAATTAACCTCCACACAGAATTTCCTATGCAGTATGTAGTCAGATTTGGTTACAATCCCCCCTCTGCCACTCAGAAGCTGGGCGACCATGAGCAAGTTATTCAGCCCTCCCAACTTCAATTTCCCCACCTATGAAATGGAGGCAATAAACTGCATAATAGGCTGTTACAAGGATTACATGAGTTGGTATGTGCAAAGGCCTTAGCATAGTACCTGGCACATAGTAAAAGCTCTTTACAGAGGAGCTTGTATTATTAGTATGAGTTGACCAGGGTTACCAGGCTCGCTTGTCCCACTTTTAACCAAAAAACCAAGATGTGACATTTTTGGTGAGCCTTACTTATATGGTTTCTGGTTTTGTTTTTGTTTTTAAAATACTGAAAATATCTAGAGATTTTCAGTGATTCACAGCCCCCATTGGTCTCTTGCCTTTCCCACTGCCTCTCTGTGCCCGCAGGGCCCCTCCTCTGCCACATATGGTTGCCCCAGAGCCTCCGCTTGAGCCCCCCTCTCTCAATTACCTTCCTCCTCCACTTCCAAACCCCTACAAGGGCCTGAATCGCCCCAGGGAGGTCTCACAGGGAGGGGCTGGAAAAGGGCTCATTAGCCCAGATAAGCTGCTTTCAAAGTTGATCTGACCCTGGGAGTCCTTCCAGGGGATCCTCCAAGGTCAAAACTATTTTCATAATAATACATATTACATAATAATATGTGTGGCTTTTAAAACACTCACTTTCTCAGGAGTTTTCCAGAGGCTACTGATGTGTGGTGAAGGCATCATCACTGGAATATGTGCTTCTGTATTCTTGTGTTTTATGATTTTTCTCAGTTTGAATTTCTAATATGATAAATACTGATAGATATAATCCATATAAACAAAAAGCTCTTTGGGGTCCTCAATAATTTTTAAGAGTCTAGAGGGATCCTAAGATGGAAAACTTTGAGAACCACTGGCCCAGATGAATCTCTAATTGATGATAATTACCAATTTGATACATGAGTAGGGATCGCTTATGTGGGGTGGGGGGAGAGGAGAGAAAGGAATGAACAAGAGGAAGGGGAATATAGGGAGGAGGGGGAGAAGAAGAGGGGGAGAGGGGGGAGGAGAACAGGGATAAGGAAAGAGGTGAGACAAGAAGATGCACTTCCCTGGTGGCCCAGTGGTTGAGAGCCCACCTGCCGATGCAGGGGACACGGGTTCGTGCCCCGCTCCAGGAAGATCCCACATGCCGCGCAGCGGCTGGGCCCGTGAGCCATGGCCGCTGAGCCTGCGCGTCCGGAGCCTGTGCTCCGCAACGGGAGAGGCCACAGCAGTGAGAGGCCCGCGTACCCGCAAAAAAAAAAAAAAAGAAGAAGAGACAGGAGGGAGGAGATGTTGCAAGGGAGTGGGGAGAAGGAGGGAGAAGGGAAAGGAGTTGGAAAGGAGAGGAAGGAAACAGGAAAGGGAGGAGGGGAAGGTACTTTACATACCTTGGAACTGTCCCATTTCCTAGATGAGGGAACTAAGGCTGAGACAAATTTAGACATTGTATATCCTGTAAAAGTGGTAGAGCTGGGTCTGAAACTAGGTGCACATCCTTTGTCCCCATGCTGTCCCCCTCTTATAGATGAGTCCTAGTGTCAGCAGGACCACCTTCTAGCCAGATGGCCAAGCAACTATGAGAGGCAAGGATGCTAAGGCCCTTACAACCTGTACTGCCTTTAAGCCACTTATAATCCCGGGAAGGGTATAGAGGAGGTCCAGGGTGGGAAGAGGGAAGTGGATATTGGGTGCCTGCTCTGGCCTTGGGCTCATTCCAGAACAGGACCAGCAGCAGGGCCCTACTTCTGGGAGGCCAGCTGCCCATTCCCTCCAAAGCAGCTGCCTTGGTTTCAGTTCACAGGTATTTCCCACAAACACCTGTCATCACATACCTCCTTGTTTAACCCCCTTGTCTGCCTAACCTTTCTCTTCTCTGGCTGGAAAGGGGGTGTCCAAGGCTATGCACACCTCAGGGCACATCTATTTGGCCCCTTCACCACAATCGTTTGGTAGCTTTGCCTCCAAGTCCTCTAAAGAAAGAAAACCAGATTAAAACACTCCACTCAGCATTATTTTGAATATGCAAAATATAATTTATTACCTGGGGTTTATCCTTCAGTCTCCATGTGGTGTAGTATATTTCCAACCAAGTATTTCATCAATAAATACTAAACAACAGGCACTGTGAGAGTAAATACTTATAGGGGAGGTGGCTAACTGCCCATGGGGGTGAGTGTTTGAGGGAATACTTTCTTAGGGCCTTGAAGGTCACTTTTTTAAAAATTATTTTTTATTTATTTTTTAAAACATCTTTATGGGAGTATAATTGCTTTACAATGGTGTGTTAGTTTCTGCTGTATAACAAAGTGAAGCAGCTATACGTATACATATATCCCCATATCCCCTCCCTCTTGCGTCTCTCTCCCACCCCTCTAGGTGGTCACAAAGTACCGAGAGCTGATCTCCCTGTGCTATGCGGCTGCTTCCCACTAGCTATCTGTTTTACATTTGGTAGCGTATATAAGTCCATGCCACTCTCTCACTTCGTCCCAGCTTACCCCTCCCCCCTCCCCGTGTCCTCAAGTCCATTCTCTACATCTGCATCTTTATTCCTGTCCTGCCCCTAGAAGAACCATTTTTTTTTAAGATGCCATATGTATGTGTTAGCATACGGTATTTGTTTTTTTTTTCTGACTTACTTCACCCTGTATGACAGTCTCTAGTTCCATCCACCTCACTACAAATAACTCAATTTCATTTCTTTTTATGGCTGAAATGTGGTCACTTTTGTGGTCACATTGTGGTCACTTTTTTGATTGGAAAGTTAGGGCCTATTTTGCACATTTACTGAAGATGCTCCCCCACCTCTCCAAACATATAACCTTGAATTTGCTTCCCCAGAGTCTGGGTAACTTTTCCTTTGCCCTGCCTTCCTTCACTTCTGGGAGGCCCAGGTCAGAGTGCAGAGGCACAAAAAGGTCTGTGGGAGAGAGGGAAGGGGATGCCATAACTAGGAGCCCAGGAACAAGCTCAGGAACATTCTGGGAGCAGAGCTTGAGAATGTCACAGGACACATTGTGGGGCCAGCCCTTCAGCAGTTGGCAGGAGCTGGGTAGACCCTGTGCCCATTTCCCTGAGCGCCTGTTCAGACTGGAATCTATACTAGAGGGAGAAGGTGGCTGAAAAGTTGTCCCTCTGGACCATGCTCCGTCCCCCCTTCCCTCTGGGCTCTCAAGGTGAGTAGGGCGGGGTGGAGGTCTGGGGGATGCGAGAGGAGGGGGGGTGAGGGGGTAGGGGGGTGAGCAGGAGCCTTTCATATTTTCTCTCTCTACTCCAGGGCCTGTTGTGTAGTAAAACCCTTGGTAAATGTTTTCTTGGCAAATGATTGCATATAATCATTATGTTTATTTAAAAAGAGTTGATTGAAAAGCTGGCTTGGGTAATTTTTGACTGACTGGGCCCATCTTGATACCTGAACAAGTTGTTTTGCAGGTGGGCCTGGCACGCCCCCTGAGGTTTACAGGGGCACTGGGTCCAGGCCTATCGGGTGGCTCCAGCCCTGGAAGGGCAACTTCAAGCAGCAGAGCCTGCGGCTGGGCCTGCAAAGCCAGAACTACCGTTAGGAAAAGGTTCAGGCTGGAGCAGGGCCAAGAGAGGGGACCGAGGATCCAGGGGACTCAGCACACACAGCCCTCGGGCACCAGGAGAACCTGGCCTGCCAGACCCCAGACCACCCACAGGGCAAGCCTCACCCAGGCACCATTTTTGGTCTGAGATGACCTTCTGTTTCCCTAAGTGGTGCATGCCATCTTTATGAGTGAGGAGTTTTCTAAAGCAAAGAATCAGCCTCTACACCTTAAAACAAAACAGAACTGAAAATAAGGGATCCTGTAACTAAAACACTTGGTACCTTCCAGAAGGAACTGCTGAATTTCACATAAAGACAAGATATATTTTATGCTATTTTTCCTCAATATAAGTGAAACTAAGACATTATCATTCGAGACCTATCAATTAATTTGTATATGTAATTGCACTTGCAATGCAATAAAGATGAGTATAACTGATATGAACAAGATTCATTTTAGCCTGAGTAGATGCTACTAATCCTAATACGTCTAACACTACAAACAGATTTTTAAATGAGTTTACTGTCTTGTGTTCCTACACAGAAAGGTTTTGGTTGCTCTGAGAAGCATTTGTGTCACAAACAACATTCAGCGTTTCCCTCTAAGAAAACGTCCTGTCCCCATGATGCAGAGATATATCCCACAATCACAAGATTCACACATCAAACCTTCTATTTTATGATATCTCTGCTTCATTTATAACTGTTTACACATATGAAAATGTTTTATCTGAAAAAATACAATTGGACGCAAGGCTGAAAAGGATACTTTCACCATAAAAACACACTTTAAAAAAATTGATTCTGTCTAATTACATTTGGAATTGGCATTCTCTTCTATCAAAGACCAATTAACACTGTCCTTCTCACACAGTGCATTAAAGTCAGCACTTGCAGGGGAACGTTCCAAAAGTCACAGTGTACACTGAGAAAAATCAGCTTTTAAAGTGCTCCGAAAAATAAATTTGATTCAAGGAAACAATATAGAATATATTATATGCTGAACTGTACTGGGGATAGAATGAGTTGAGACGATAGTTTAGAATAACCTTAAAAACAGATACATTTTAAAAAGTGTTTGAAATGAAAAACACTGTACTTGAAGGTGTTCTCATAGTGCTAAAGGCTCACACTGGGATCTTTCCAGGTGGTGGTTTTAACAGTAATATTGGAGACGCTTGCTGAACTTTCAGTCATGGAGCTGCTCCCTTAAGCTAAGTTGCAATAAACTCTGAGATCCTCTAGAAGCAAGATCTATTTACATGTGACGATTTCAAATTCTATTCTCAGGTACCTATATGTGAATTATGATTAAGCCCAGACCTGCAAAGACACAAATAGATAATTTTTAGTCTGTTTTCAGTTAATGACTTGTAAAACCTGAGTTTAAAGAGATAAAATCAAAGTCTACTATACACAAACATACACACGACATCCAAAATAGAGCATTCACATGTCTTAGAAAGATAACACTTTACTCGTAGCAACTCAAAGGGGCTTCTTTGGCCCTGGCTCCCCCTCTCCCTTAGTTAATCATCTGAAGGGCATCTGTGGCCTTCTTGCTAGGGAAGGTAACTCTTAGATTGAAAACCAGAACCCTCTGTACCCATTCAGCTCACTGGGTACACTGACATGTTTATTAATTTAGCAAACTCTTGCCCAGGATGATGAAGCCACAGATAACTTTACTGTTTGTTTCAGGAACTTTGCAAAAATCCTTTTATCTATTTACCCTAAGACTAGACTACTCAATTACCCTCTTTAGAAAAGACACACTTCTCACGACAGTACACAGCATCAAATGACCGCCTACTTTTCAAGACGGTCTTCGAAATTCTCTCCCTCCCCCCACCCTGTGTCCAACAATCTTAAACTATGCCACAAATTTGTCCAATCCTAATTAAGTCCCTCCATCAAAAGACCTGCCTTCAACCAGACTCCCCAAACCTCATAAATACCTGCCTTTGCTCTCCCCTTCTGAAATGCTAATAAGACTGTGAAGTTTGTGATCTTCCACAGTGAGGTAAGCTTTGCTTGATGAACAGGTTACTTTGGTGGCATTTCTAGGGAGCCAACATCTGACAAAGTCATGGAGCTCTTTGAGAATCTAATAAAAGCCATGAGGACACTTTTCCTGGAAAAATGCGCACGCGCGCGCACACACACACAATTTAGCATATAATTGCAGGGGCTTCATAGGTCTCCTGAAGCCCCTGTGTGGGCTTCACAGGGGTCTGTGACCAAAGATTAAGAACCCAGCACTACTGGGAGGTGAGACTGGCAATCTGACTTGTCAAAGGCTGGAATCAGACTTTTAGGGTATCTGCTTGAATAGCTGCATCGATGGGGAACTCACTACCTCCCCAGGCAAATCATTTCTCTGTGGCTACAGAATTGAAAGTAGAGCTCCATTTTGGCTGCCCAGGCCCATCCTAGCTTACTCTGACCCCTCTGCTTTCAGGAAGGCCAATCACTCCTGCTCTCACACACACAGGAAAGTAGAAAGACTTCTCTCTTACTCTGAGGGTATGATCCCATGATCCTGAGCAAAAGGCAGTCCCATCAGGGGAAACTCGTAGAGTACTAACACGGTTTTCATGTCCAAACAAGATGGAGACTCGGGATCCCTTGAGGACATCCCAGACGTTGATGGTATAATCGTTGTATCCAGCAAACAGCAGGCGACCTTAAAGCAGAAGGATATGATGGTTATGAAACCAGTTCCTTCCTTCTTGTTTTTCTTTTCGTGACTCTCACTCATGCACTCACTCATTCATTCATTCATTCATTCATTTAATAAACAGTGATTTAGTGCCCATTATGTGCCAGGCACTGTGCTTTGCCCTGGGGTTTCAAAGAGGAGAAAGCACAGTTGCTGGCCCCTGTGGAGGGTGGTGGTGGGCAGGCTGACTCATAAATCATTGCAGCACCCTGTGGTAAGGGCTGTCATGGAAGTGCTCAGCTATGTGTGAAGTGTTATGTGATCATAGAGGAAGGGGGATCAAGAAGGGCACTACAGGGGACTTCCCTGGTGGCGCAGTGGTTAAGAATCCGCCTGCCAATGCAGGGGACACGGGCTCGAGCCCTGGTCTGGGAAGATCCCACATGCCGCGGAGCAACTAAGCCCATGCACCACAACTACTGAGCCTGCGCTCTAGAGCCTGCAAGCCATGACTAATGAGCCTGCGTGCCACAACTACTGAAGCCCGCGCACCTAGAGCCCGTGCTCCACAACAAGAGAAGCCACCGCAATGAGAAGCCCGCGCACTGCAATGAAGAGTAGCCCCTGCTCGATGCAACTAGAGAAAGCCCACGCACAGCAACAAAGACCCAACGCAACCAAAAATATATAAATAAATTAAAATTAAATTAAAAAATTTTAAAAAAGGGCACTACAGGGAAAGCAACATTTGAGCTGGCTTTTGAGGACTGAATAGGAGTTTGCAATGCAGAGAAGGACGGGAAAAGACGTTCCAGTAGCAGCATGTATGCACAAAAGCACAGCTACACAACCGGGGGGTGTCTGGGAAAACTGAATGGTCCAGTGACCCAGCATACGAGTGCTGCCTTAACTTTCACAGGCAGCCTCCCCAGCTGTGAGGGCAGAGGTGCCATGAGCTTCAGGGAATTAAGAAAGGGACTCTTGCTCACTCCCCCCCCCCCCCACCTCTGGAAAAAAAGGTCCCTTTTCAGGTGTGAAAGGAAAATGGAAGGCTGGAGAGGAAATGCCTAAAGGCACAGATGCAGTTTTGATACATCATTGTTTTGAAGAAGAGCATTAGGTGGGCCCAGCCTTCATTTCCCGTGGAGTGAACTGGGCTGGGGAAGCTGCTTCAGGCAGGGCAAAGCGGGCTGTCAAAAATGCAGTGGAGGAAAACTGGTGCAAAAGTAGACTCTTTAGCACATGGACCCACAGGAAGTTTAGCTAGGAGGGAAGCTTGGCAGAGCTGGGTTTCATTGAAGTCCTGTTTTACAGTCCTGGGAAAGTTTCTGAAATAAAATCTTACCACTGAGGGAGAAGTCCACGCTGGAAGCTCCAAAGATGATACTCTCTTTGGAATAGATGGCAACCTCCCTGTCTGCCCGGAGGTCGTAGAGGCGACACTGGGGTGACAAAGAAGACAAAGAGGCACTTGTTTCTGGATCCTGTTTGGTGCATTGATGGCTACAGAGCTACAGGCTGGTGCCAGTGGCTTGTGTAGTTTGAGGGATAAGGGAAAAACCTCTTTCGTTTTCTCTCCTAGTATTTTCTCCCTCAATCCCGATTCCTATCAATCTCCAGGGATTACTGGAGATTCAAAGAAACAGCAAATACAGATTTCTTTAGGTACAAAAATAAAAATGAAAGCCCTCTTTTTTTTTCTGACAAAGAATGTGTGTTCACTGCAGAAAATTCAGGAAAACTCAGAAATGCATAAAGAAGGAAATAAACGTCACCCCCAATCCTAGAGGTATTTACTAACATCTGGACTATTCCCTTCAGCCTTAATCTATTTTATGTGTGGATTTAAATGGGGAGGATGTTTCATTATTGCTTCTATTAGCATTATGTTATGAGCATTTTCTCATATCATTAAATAATCTTAAAAAAAAAACAGGAGTAATATGGTTGTTATATTCCTCATGTGGATATATCAGAATCTACTTAGCTATACCCTGCTAAGTGTTTGATTACGTCTGATTTTTCTCTTTTACAAATAAAATTATGGGGAAGCCATGATCCTTCTTCTATAAAAATCTTTATATGCATCTCTGATATTTTCCTTAGAATAGCTAAAAAATAGAATCCTTAGAATAGAATTGTTCCCAAGAAATAGCAATGGCTGGATCAAAGGGTAGGGAAGTTTTGAAAGCTCTTGAATTCTCCCAAATGTATGCCCTTAAATTTTGTTAAATATTTTTTGAAATACAGAAGTTTTAAATTTTCATGATTATCAAACCCTCAATCTATTCCCCTGTAATTTCTTCCAGGATAGCAAATTAAAGTGCAGTTCATTATTTAATAAGATATTTGCTATTTTGAGGGCACAGGAGGATATTTTTTTTCTCCTGAAATATAGGTCAACATAATTTGACAATTAGTATCAAAAGCCTTAAAACTAGGTTGATTTTGGGCTTCCCTGGTGGCGCAGTAGTTGAGAGTCCACCTGCCGATGCAGGGGACGCGGGTTCGTGCCCCGGTCCGGGAAGATCCCACATGACGCGGGGCGGCTGGGCCCGTGAGCCATGGCCGCTGAGCCTGTGCGTCCGGAGCCTGTGCTCCGCAACGGGAGAGGCCACAACAGTGAGAGGCCCGTGTACCGCAAAAAACAAAACAAAACAAAAAAACAACAAAAAAAAAACTAGGCTGATTTTTAACTCAACAAGCTCATGTCAGAGAATTAATTCTAAGGAAATGATAAGAGAGGTACCAAAAATATTTGCTTATAGCAGTGTTTTTAACAGGAAAAAAAAACCTTGGAAAAAACCTAATGACCCAAAACTTGAAGACTGGTTAAGTAAATGATGGCATATCCATAACGTGGAAAACTATTCAATCATTAAGAAAATATAATGTGGGAGAAAAATATGTATTGGCATGGGAAAATGTTCACAATCTATTGCTAAGTGAAAAAAGCAAATTATAAAGCATTTTGTTTAAAAACTAAAAAGACAGAAAGGAATTCACTGAACTGTGATTTTTCTTGGGTATAATGATTAACATAATTTAGTGTTTTCCCCCAAGTTTTCTTTATTGAAGTCACATCAGTTCTGTAATCAGGAAAAAAGTTATTTTTGAAAACTAAAATTAGGTCAGCATATCTCTCCTTTGGATAGGAAAAGCTCTCAATAACTTAGAAACATACCGTAGCATCATCTGATCCTGAAGCAAAGGCATCTCCACTCGGGTAGTATCTGCAGAGAGAAAGTGTGGGGAGAAAGCACTTAGAGTGGTCCTGGGTGCCCAT
Source organism: Tursiops truncatus (assembly GCF_011762595.2). NCBI lineage: Eukaryota > Metazoa > Chordata > Mammalia > Artiodactyla > Delphinidae > Tursiops > Tursiops truncatus. The sequence goes on from NC_047035.1 coordinate 95,093,107, forward strand.
CAGAACCATCTGGGAAGGCTGTCCCATGCTGGTCCCCCAGACTTCTAGGGATACACAGACCACTCATTACAGAGGCCAGAAAGGGAGGCTCATCTGGAAGGTCCCATTGACCTAATTTTCTTCTCTGTAAACAGGGGACAGTGACACTGGCCTTGCAGAGTATTGGCAAGGAGTAAATGAGATAATATGTATATCTGTACCAGACACCGAACACAGGCAGGTCCCCTGTATCCTTGCTTCCCCTTGGTCATATACCCCATTCCCAAGACTTGGCCAGAGCTAAGGGATAAGACAGTGGTTATAAACACAGACACTGCAATCAGATATACAGAGCCACGGGAAGCTGTCTGCACTGACCACTCACTACATGGGATACTTCTGGCAAGTGCCTTCACCTGGCCCAGCCTCAGTTTCTTCATCTGAAAAGTGAGGAGGATAATGTACATTTCCTGCTGTAAAGACTGAATAAGACACTATATATATTATACAAAGAACGTGGCATGGTACCAAATAAAAAGCATGCAATAACTAATGATTATTACTGTTATAGTCATCCTCTCCTCTAATCAGGCCTTCAGGGACTTCCCTGGTGGTCCAGTAGGTAAGACTCCGCGCTCCCAGTGCAGGGGGCCCGGGTTCGATCCCTGGTCGGGGAACTAGATCGCGTGTGCATGCCGCACGCCGCAACGAAGATCCCGCGTGCTGCAACTAAGACCTGGCACAGCCAAAATAAATAAATATCTAAAAAGAAAAATAATCAGGCCTTCTGGACAGAGGGCAGCCTAAGTAGAGACCTGGTGGATATTAGAAGAAGAGGGTTCTGGGTAGAGGGAACAGCATGGGTGAGAGAACGTGCATGTTTAAGCTGTTATTTCCTGAATATATAGGGATTTAGTTTAGTTTTGTGGCTTTATATTCTATCCTGTATCTTAAAAACCTCATTTACTGGGCTTCCCTGGTGGCGCAGTGGTTGAGAGTCCGCCTGCCGATGCAGAGGACACGGGTTCGTGCCCCGGTCCAGCAAGATCCCACATGCTGCGGAGCAGCTGGGCCCGTGAGCCACGGCCGCTGAGCCTGCGTGTCCGGAGCCTGTGCTTTGCAATGGGAGAGGCCACAACAGTGGGGGGGCCCGTGTACCACAAAAAAAAAAAAAACACAAAAAACCTCATTTACTATCTGTAGTAATTTCTCAATTGATTTCCTTGGATTTTCTGGGTAATTACTGCACATTTGCAAAAAGTGATAGTTTTTTTTCCCCTGTTTTCCTTTCCTACATTTGAGGTCAAAGAGCTAGAAAATTCTCATTAATATTTCTACCACTAAGGTAATTAAGTATTCTTATTGTGTTCTGGCTTTTTAAAAATTATTATTATTATTATTTTATTTATTTATTTTTGGCTGTGTTGGGTCTTCACTGCTGCATGTGGACTTTTCTCTGGTTGCAGTGTGAGGGCTTCTCATTGCTGTGGCTTCTCTTGTTGCAGAGCACGGGCTCTATGCGTGCAGGCTTCAGTAGTTGTGGCACACGGGCTCAGTAGTTGTGGCTCACGGGCTCTAGAGCGCAGGCTCAGTAGTTGTGGTGCACGGGATTAGTTGCTCTGCGGCCTGTGGGATCTTCCCGGACCAGGGCTCAAACCCGTGTCCCCTGAATTGGCAGGTGGATTCTTAACCACTGCACCACCAGGGAAGCCCTGTGTTCTGGCTTTTAAGGGGAATAAGTCTAGTACTTTCCTCTAAGTATAAATATTCTTGCGTGATTATACTTTAAATGCTGTCCTGACAGTGCCAGCTTCTAAATATATATGTCAAGTCCTGACCTCTCTCTTGGAATCCGGTTCACAGCTCCTGCTACCTACTTGACATTTCCACTTGGTCGTATAATAGTGTCTCAGACTTAGCTAGCCCAAGACAGAGCTCCAGAATCCATATGCAACCACTGCCTTCTCCCTGCACTGCCTCCAACCCTCCCTGTCTTAGCAAATGTATCAGTGCTTACTGCCCCTTATAAAAGATACAGGTTCCCTGAGCTGAGGGTTCTTCTCCTATAATGCAGCCCTTTGCATGGGCAGGTGTCATTTGGCCCTTTTCATGTGACCCTGTAGAATTGGGGCTTAGGTAACCAGCAAAAAGATGCTGATACCCCAGCTACTGCCATCACTATGAGTAACCAACTATCCTTCATCTCTAACCCAGGAGTCTCATGCCTTCTAGCAGCATCCATGAATCTGTGGCAGCCTTACTTCATAGCTTGCAGCTAGGGTAAAATCTCAAATCCTTCACAATTCTAGACATTTCTGTCCTCCCTGTGTGTCTTCTTTAGTTGCAGCCACCATCATTTCATTCTAAAACTCACACAACAACCTTCTAACTGGCCGTCATACTTCCATTCTTGCTCCCCTACAATCCATTCTCCATACAGCACCCAGAGTGACCTTTCAAAGGCAAAACATGGATCACGCTGGCCACCTCCCCAACTCAGGACTCGCTAGTCGTGACCTGGCCTTTTGTTAGGTCCCTGAACATCTCACCTCCCTGATCTTCCCCCCGGCTCTTTGCAAGCCTGGCTCCTTCATTATCCTGGTCTCAATTTAAACATCAATTTATCAGAGAGGCCTGACCATTCAAAAAAATACCCCATCTTATCACAGTTCCCTGTTTTACTTTCTCTTAGCACTTAGCAGTACTTAAACAGCACGTTTATCTGTGCTTTGTCTTCTGTAGGACAGTAGCGATGTTGTCTTGTTCAAAACAGTACTCCCAGTTTCTGGAATAATGTCTCGCAGATAAGGACTTCATCAACATTTGTTGAATGAATGAATGAGAAACACTGACTTGACCTAGACAGGATACTATCCATTGCCCCTAGTGCAATTATATTAAAATTCTCCAAGAAATCGGGAGTGCTGTTCAGTCCCACCACAAATCAGCCATTATTGCTGGAAAAGCCTCTCTCGGCCAAGTAAATTGAGCCTAGAGGCTAAGTGCTAGCCCAGGCCGGGGAATACTGGAGGACAGAGGAGCAACGTGAACGTTCTACTCACTGACCGGACACTGTTGATGTCAGATTCGTGCGTTTCGAAGGCCTGCACGCACTGTCCGGAGCGCATGTCCCACACCATGGCTTTCTTGTCACATCCCTACAAACAGAAAGTTACCCAGAGTTATGTACAATGCAAGGAATGTCTACAGACAGGCATGAGTTCTGGTTATGTCACAGAGACCTTTTGGTTCCCATTAGTAAATGGCTGACAATATGCTCTTCTGGCACTAGCTTTACCTAAGGCCACTTTCCTCAACTGACAAGCCCTCACGCGGCCAGAGAGAGGTCTTGGGGTCAGGGTGACGAGCAAGGGAAGGCACCCAGCCCCCTTTTAAGCACGTTTTCTTCTCTCCCACCTTTCTGAGGGGCTGCAAACTCTCCAGAGCCTCCTTCTCTCCTTCCTCCTGGGCATCTCTCTTCACTTTTCCCTCTCTTTCCCCCTCCTCTTTATCTCTGCCTCTGTAAGCCCAGAGGAGAGGAGGGCAGGTGGACAGTGGGTGTGGTGGGACCTCCCAGCTTTGCCTCAGGTGTGTGGGGCAGCCCCTGGGCCAGCTGCACCCCAGCAGCCTAGTCAGGGTGTTGCCCGCAGTCGGCTGGGTGGCTCAGGCAAGTCACCTCCCTGGACTTCTGCCTCAACACCTGTAAAGTGAACCTTCTCTGGGCTGCTACCATGACCCAGAGAATCATGAACACTAGGCTTTCACATACTCTCTTGCTTCTGGGAGCATTTTGATAAATTCCTGCAGAGCCTTCCGTGATCAAGCATGAGCAGTATAATTAGACTCTCAAAGGTCAAACAGAAGGAGTCATGGGTTAAAATTAGTGTCCAAGTTGTTGGTTTCAACTCAGAGGAGAGGGTGGATGAGGTGCCACGACTGATGTCTCAGCGAGACCTGCTGTGGGAGTTCAGCACTCCAAGCATCTTTACTGAGAATGTGGACAAAGGAATCAGCGAGTCTCTTCAAATCGTTACTGGACCCTAAATCAGATGGAGTTTCATACTCTGAAAGAGACGATACAGTCCACAATGATACCAACAATTTGAAAAAAGAGTGTCGTTGAGTAGGGATAAATACAGTTATACAAAGACACAAGAATGAAATGTACACAGATAGGGCCAAATACCCAAGAAGAAAATCAGGGTCCCTGCCCACTCGAGGCCTCACAGCCCTCACCTGAGGCCCAGGACTAAGATGTGGGCAGCTCGGAGCAAACATCATTAGACAGCGTTTGCATCTCTGTCCTCTCTCATCACTTGTCTCCTGAGCGAGATGAGACAGGACCCAGGGGTCAGGCCAGCCACCTCAGTTCTCCATTCTTATTCCCAGGTGTCCATAGAAATACTTGCCTCTCTGCATACCACACTGTAAACTCTTCCCTCTACTGCTCACAATATCCTGGGGAAGGTGGGGGGCAAATGCTATCGTGCCTTATTATGCCCAATTTACAGAGGATGAAATGGAGAGTCAGGTAGCAAACGTGGGTCCCAGGTGTCCTGGCTCATCTGGTGTCCTCTGCCATGGTGGCCTGCCTGTCCGACTCGTAGCCTTCAGATACGCTGTTCCCTGTGCCCGAGAGTGGGAGGGGCTGGCGACTGGCAGGGGTGGGGCGGGAGAGTGTCCCACCAGTGTCAAAGCTCTGATCACGCCACAGCGATGCTTCGCCACCACTGCCACCTGAGCCTCCTGGTGCCTAGCGACTGTCTCTAAAGGTCTCAGAGGCTCACTCTCTGCTACTTATTTAAGGAATCTCGGCCCCATCCAGGGAAGTGTCCAGTCTAGTCCCACAGATTAACAGGAAGTGCTACCATGAGCCTCCCTAGTGGACAAAGGACCCCCCAGAGATCTTCCTTGGGTCTTTACCCCGGACACGAAGGTGTTCCCGGTTTCTGAGGGAGCCAGGTCCAAGCAGAGCACGTCGGCCCCGTGCCCATGGAAGCTCTGCAACAGCTGCCCGCTCTCCACGTCCCACAGGGCACACGTGCCGTCGCCACTCGCTGTCAGGATCTGCCGCAGGAAAGGACAGGAAGGGTGTGGCTGTCATTAATGTCCCTGTCAGGGGAAGCCAAGCAGATGCTTACAGTTCCACAGGGAAGAGGAGGCTCCTTACACACACACACACACACACACACACACACACACACACACACACACACACACACACACACACACACACACACACCCGCTAAATCTGGACTCAAGCACAGAACTCTTTCTCTGGTACTGAGAAAGAAACAGTTCATTTTTGACACCCTCGTTGTCCTGGAGCTGTTTATGTGCCTGTCCTCCTGCAGAGTATGGAATCCAGAGGTCTCTCTGTGGTACCTGCGGGGCTCTATACCTGCCTGCCACGTAGGAAGGGCTCTGTGAACGCTTGCTTCACAGAACCTCAAGCGGCTCCCACAAGCACCCAAGCCCAGCGTCGTGCTTCCCAGACATTAATGTGCAACCCCACACGCAGCTGCTAATAGAGAGCCTGGGGTGGGGCCTGAGATTCTGTATTTCCCACAAACTCCCAGGTGATGCTGACGTTGCTTGCCGGGACCCACCTGGAGCAGGATTTTGCTAAACACAGTCTCCTGTAGCTGGATCCCCCAGAGGCTCCCTGGGCCACTGAGTGGTGCTGACAGACACACAGGGTCAACCAGCATCTGCCGTGTGCTGACCATGTCCAGGCCCTCCGCTAGGCATCAGGGTTTGCAGAAAGACTGTGTCTTGGTCTCTGCTCTCCTGGAACTTGGTTAACAGGATTGTTAGGAAGGACTGAAACCCACCAAACTCCCTGTCCCTACGTTAATCAATTCCAGGGCCAGGCACACTTCCCGGTGCTGCATTAGACAATACTGAGAAACCAAGTAAAAATAACCTAGCTGCCCGCTCCAGGAAATAACTGCTCCTGCAAGATAAAACTGTGAACCAACTAAGCTTACTTATCAAGACTAACAGCTTTGTAAAAAATTAATGAAACAGAAGCCTCAATTAAATACAGTGGGAGACCGGAAGGGGGAGCTTTCATGTCCTGTGATGATAGAGACCAACAGGAAGAAGACAGACTTCTCTTCTTTCCTGGGAAGGATTCAGCCAATGAAAAGCCATGGACTCGGGCTTCCCTGGTGGCGCAGTGGTTAAGAATCCACCTCCCAATGCAGGGAACACGGGTTCGATCCCTGGTCCGGGAAGATCCCACATGCCACAACTACTGAGCCTGCACTCTAGAGCCTGCAAGTCACAACTACTGAGCCCGCGAGCCTAGAGCCCGTGCTCTGCAACAAGAGAAGCCACCACAGTGAGAAGCCCACGCATCACAATGAAGAGTAGCCCCCGCTCACCACAACTAGAGAAAGCCCACGTGCAGCAATGAAGACCCGATGCAGCCAAAAATGAATAAATAAAATAAATAAATTAAAAAAAAAAAGAAAAGCCATGAACTCTGTTTAATCCTCCCAACTTCCTTTTCCACCCTGTAAAACGGTTCTCCTTGCCTTGCTGTGTGGGGACTTGCACATGCCTCGCCATGGTCCACTCGCTATGGTTGCAGGCAAAAAAAGCGCAGGGGCAGCAGCTTGCTCACCAGCTCTTTCCGGAAGCCTCGCCGGTTTCCTCCACAACCGCTGCCAAGGTGTGTGCCCTCCCATTTTAAGGTGGGTCTTTTAAGGTGGAAAACTAGTTATGACATAATAGCTTAGGGTTGGTAAGCCCAGCGAGGTAAGGGTCTTATAAAGCAAGTCCTGGTGAGCAAGCTGTTGACCTGAAACAAATAGACTGCCAGGTATTTCTCCAGCAAAGATGGGTTTATTCAGGACCCACAGAGAACTGCAATTCAGGGTCTGCAACCATGGTGAGGTTGGACCACTCACCCTGGACCCTGAAACCCTCTAAGGACCCTTCCCCAGTTTCTTCATTTTGAGACGGTATAGTGATTCTGTCAAGTTGGGGTTCTCCCTTGCTGCAGTAGGTCTAATAAACTTAGCATTGCTGGGTGGCAGGTGTTTCTGATGGTCTTGGCAGACGAGACAATGATCACTTACGACAGAGTGAGAAGTGCTGAGATATAGGTAGGTCTGTGAGAGGGACACCAAACCCACTTTGGCAACATGTGAGCTGATCTCAGAGGAGGACTGAGAGCTGGCCACTCACTAAGGAAGGGGAGGAGAGCAGAGCGAGCTGAGGGGAAGGCGCACCTGTGCAGTGAATGAAAGGTGTGCCTGGGTACGGAGTCAGGACTTTAGCCTGTAGGCAAGAGGGACCTGTGGAAAGCTTCTGAGCAGAATGACCAAATCAAGGGTATATTTTAGGAAAATCTGTCTGAGGTCAGTGCAGCTGTCCCTCAAGCAGACTCTGGATAGTTTCAAGTACAAAGGCTGGCCCATGAATGAAGAAGAACACTGGGGTGCCTGGGGAAAGGCATGGTGGCCAGAACTAGGGTTTTAAATTTTGTTGCTGCCAGTGTGTGTGAGGCTTGGGCTCTGCTGCAATTGGGAGAAAGGCAGTGGGGATCCAGGGCTCAAGGCCTCAAAGACCCAGCTGATGGTATCGCAGAGCCCTGGAGCCAGCATGGTTCTGAGCAGCCATAGGGGGACCCACAAAGGTTAAGCCCTGGCAAGCAGAGCCTCCCTACGCCCCACCTTCCTGCTGCTCACAGGGGCTGGACGAGGTGATAAGACAGTGTGGGAAGGGGCTCTTGCAGTGTAAGTGCCCACAACAGAGCCCTCTGTGGGTGGAGATTACTGATGGCTGAGGAAAGAAAACAGGAAGTAGGCCTTAAAGGACTGCCAGCATTCAGTGCACCCACTGACTGTGCTGCACCCCTAGTTTCCACGTGCTGGTGGTCTCCTCTCATCCTCTCCCTCCTTCCCCCTCTCTTCCCTTCCCTCTCACACGCTAGGCCTAGCACTTGTAAAAGAATCTTCTGTTTCTTGCAGGGAGGGGACATATTACAAGGAAAGAATCCATTCCCACCCTGGCCTTGCACCTGCTGGCCACACCGTCTCGGGAGTGTGTTCCTGCCAGCAGTCTGGGAGGCCTAGGATCTTCTTGCAGCCAGGAGAGGCCCCTCCATGGAGAAAGAGCTGGCTGAGTTCCAGAGTTCTCAGGCTTCTTGGGTGTGGGCCCCAAGGCCCTCCTCAAAGCCCCCACTTGCAGGCAGCTCTCAAATTTGGAGACCCTCCAGGCTACAAAGCCCATGCAGCTGCCCATGGGACTCCCTCTGGCCTCGACTTCCCTTAAGAGGCCTTTGTACACCTGACAAGAGGACTCAGGCTGGTCAGAGCAGCTTAGGAACACACAAGACTTGGACCATGTCTTAATTTGAGAACTTGTATTTTGTGATGTGCTACAATTCCCTCCAATCTCTGCTGGCCACACCCACTAGGGGATGCTCCACCCCAGTCCTGTCCTAACATTTGCAAAGGGGCCAGTAATTGCCAATCTTTTTTGGGACATCAGGTCCAAACAAATGACTGCCTGAAATGATTCCCTCGGTCTAGCTCTTTAATGGGAATTTTCCATACCATACTCTTCAGTCAAAGAAATGAATAGTCTTTAAAAGTTAACAGTAACTTCTTAATATTTAAAAAATATTTTAAATATTTGTGCTCTTCATTACAATGTAAGTAAAAATAAATTTTATAAACCAAACATTCATTATGATAAATGCACTAAACAGATCCTCTAACTCATTGTCACTCATTTATTCTGGAATGTAGAGAATCTGTAGGTCTTATAACAGCTTTTTGAGGTTTCTGTTTTTCATCTTAGATCCCAGAGCTGGAAGGAAGCTTAGTTCATGAGTTCAGTGGTACCCAAACTAGGCTATGCATCTGAATCACCCATGAAGCTTTGCGTTAATATAAATAACAAAACAATAAGAGCTAATGTTTATTGATATTTACTAAGTATTTGAGATGAATCATCTCATTTAATCCTCAGAAAACCTCATGAGGGAGGAATTTACTACGATCCTCACTTGCAAGTGAGAAAAACAAAACACAGAGAATAATAAAAGCTTGCTCAGGATTCACCATCCAGAACAGGAGACTAAACATCCTCTGTTGCTTTGGCTGCCCCTCAGGCCCAAAGACATCCGATGTGGCCACTGCAGCAGCCAGGGCAACAGCACTCTCTACTGCACAGGCCTGCAAGACTCCTGGTTGCGAAAAACAGGTGTAAACGCTGCCCTCTAAGTCCGAACAGCCCTCCCGTCAGAAGTGAGACAATTACCCATCCCCGGGTCTCCTTGCCGCTATCCTTGCCACCCCCAACCCCGCTGCTGACGTCAGTCAGCTGAAGCCAGAGTGGCCTTTAATCTGACTCAGTCTCCTCCTTCAAGCAAACCCAATCTGCCCCAGCCCCAGCAATGGCTCCCTGCCATTTGTAGGGTCAGCCCCGCCACTCAGGGCACCCTGTGATCGGGCCCTGCCCACCTCTCGGGCCACCTGCCTCCTACAATGCTCCCCTCCACCTCACTGGCAACACACTCATCCTCCAGGGTGGCCCCTGCAGCACGTTTACGACCCCCCACTCCTGCTCTGAACTCCCAGCCTCCCCTGCTATTCAGTCACCCCTGGTATCTGGCAATGCGGGTGGTGGCATCTGTGCAGGCTTTCTGGAGAGATGTGACAGAGACACGATAGGATGCTTTAGGACTTGTGAGAGAAAACGTGGCCAAAGCGTTGAAGCTGGATTGTCTCCACTTTGTGGCTTGTTCAAAGTAGGGCACAGATTTACCCTCTGATGCTTTTTCTTTCCGAATGTGTTAAAACAGGAGTGAAAAATAGGTACGATGAAGCGTGTCACGTGCACAACTCTGAAAGTCAGCACCCTGTGAAGGTTTACATACGGAGGCACCTTGGAACCACCTCTCTGACCCAGACAGGAATTTCCACCACCCCAGAAGTTTCCTTGACCCACTCCCACCCCCACCAAGTCAATTAGAGGAGGAGGTTCAATATGGCATGGAGTTCATCTCATCTCTGCCAACAGTCAACAGCCCTGAATTTCCCCATTTCTGATTTTATTAAAAATAATAATATAACCAGGAATTCCCTGGTGGTCTAGTGGTTAGGATTCGGCCCTTTCACTGCCGTGGCCTGGGTTCAATCCCTGGTAGGGGAATTGAGATCCCACAAGCTGAGTGGCATGCTCAAAAAAAAAAAAAAAAATGCATATATACACACACACATATATACACATAAACATGTATACACACATATACACATACACACACATATATACACGTATACACACACATATACACATATATAAACACATACACACACATACACGTATACACACATATATAAACATATATACATGTACACACACATATACACATATATAAACATACACACATACACATATAAACATATATACATATACACACATATACACATATATATGAAAAACAACAGGAGCTTCCTCTTAGAGTCAACTGGAGTGCACACAGCCTCCTGTGAAGAGGGACACCAGAACAGCTTCCTCGCCTGCAACTCCACTTTAGCTCTCCACGACCAACCCTGCTCCCCAGCAGGCTGGCCCGTCATCATGCATCCCCTTATTTACCTGCATGTCAGAGTTGGTAAAGCTGCAGGCCGACAGGTAGTTGGTGTGCATAGCAACGGACTTCTTTTTGGCAGCCATGTTTTCATTTTTGTCAAACGTCAGTGGATACACAGAACACTTATTATCCAAGCCACTAGCATGGAAAGACAGAAGTGTCAAATGTTAACATAGGGCAGTAGAATATTCATATGCTTTCTCATTCACACAAACTTTTCAAATGGTTTTCCTTTGGCAGTATCATATGCTATAACCTTTCCCTCAGCTTTTACTTTGAAGATTTTCAAGTGTACAGTAAAATTGAAAGAGAAAATAGTACTATGAACACCCAGATCTCTTCACATACGTTCACTAACTTAACATTTTGCCATATTTGTGGGAGCAAATTCTGAACCATCTGAATACAAGTGGCAGACATGACACATTACATCTAAATACTTCAATCTGCAAATTTACATCTCCTAAAACTAAGAACATATTCTATAATCACTAACTCATTATCACATCTGCGAAAACAAAAATTCCAAACACCGTTTAATAAGCTATCCATATTCAGTCTTTCCCAACTGTCTCCAGGATCCAGGGCCCATTTAGATCCACACATTACATTCTGTTTTTATATCTTTTTTAGAACTTTTAATGGAGAACAGACACATTTTTTTGGTTGTTTATAATGAGAAAACTTAGGTCAGTTGTCCTACAGAATGTCACACAGTCTGGATTTGTCATGTTGTTTCTTAATGGTTATATTTAAGTATAACATTTTTTTAAAATTTTATTTTATTTTACTTATTTTTGGTTGCGTTGGGTCTTCATCGCTGCGCATGGGCTTTCTCCAGTTGCGGCGAGCGGGGGCTACTCTTAGTTGCAGTGCATGGGCTTCTCATTGCAGTGGCTTCTCTTCGTTGCAGAGCATGGGCTCTAGGTGTACGGGCTTCAGTAGTTGTGGTACACGGGCTTCAGTAGTTGTGGCTCGCAGGCTCTAGAGCACAGGCTCAGTAGTTGTGGCACACGGGCTTAGCTGCTCCGCAGCATGTGGGATCTTCCTGGACCAGGGTTCAAACCCGTGTCCCCTGCATTGGCAGGCAGATTCTTAACCACTGCGCCACCAGGGAAGTCCCTCAAGTATAACATTTTTAACAATAATATAAATGTGATATATAAAGGTGATATTGTGTTATTTCTTTCTTACTGCTTCACTTTAAGAGGCTTGCAATGCCTCTTGTGTCAAGATTGGTGACGCCAACTTTGATTACTTGGTCAAAGTGGGGACCACCAGATCTCTCCATGGTAAGGGTGATTTGTTTGTAATTACAAGCATATTTTGTTTTATTGCGCTTTGCTTTATTGCATTTTTACAAATTGAATGCTTGTGGCAACCTGGCATCAAGCAAGTCTATTGGTGTCAGTTTTCCAACAGCACTTGCTCACTCTGTGTCTCTGTCACATTTTGGTAATTCTCACAAATATTTCAAACTTTTTCATTATTGTTATATTTGTTATGGTGATCTGTGATCAGTAATCTTTGCTGTTACTATTGTAATGGTTTTGAGGCACCATGAACCATGCCCATGTAAGATGGTGAACTTAACCGATAAATGTTGTGTGTGTTCTGACTGCTCCAACTGACTGGCGTTCTTCTCTCTCTCTCCCTCTCCTCAGGCCTCCCTATTCCCTAAGGCACAACAATATTGAAATTAGGCCAATTAATAACCCTACAATAGCATCCAAGCATTCAAGTGAAAGGAAGAGCTGCATGCCTCTCACTTTAAATAAAAAGCCAGAAATGATTAAGCTTAGTGAGGAAGGCATGCTGAAAGCCAAGACAGGCTGAAAGCTAGGCCTCTTGTGCAAAACAGCCAGGCTGTGAAAGCAAAGGAAAAGTTCTTGAAGGAAATTAAAATTGCTGCTCCAGGGAACACACGAGTAAGAAAGCAGAACAGCCTCATTGCTGAAAGGAAGAAAGTGTTAGTCTGGTCTGGATAGATGAAACCGGCCACAACATCCCCTTAAGCCAAAGACTAATCCAGAGCAAGGCCCTGACTCTCTTCAATTCTATGACGGCTGAGAGAGGTGAGGAAGCTGCAGAAGAAAAGTCTGAAGCTAGCAGAGGTGGTTCATGAGATTTAAGAAAAGAAGCCGTTGTCCATAACATGAGTGCAAGGTGAAGCAGCAAGGGCTGGTGTAGAAGCTGCAGCAAGTTATCCTGAAGATCTAGCTAAGATAATTAGAAGGTGGTACACTAAACAACAGATTTTTAATATAGACAAATGAGCCTTATATTGGAAGAAAATGCTATCCAGGATTTTCACAGCTAGAGAGGAAAAGTCAACGTCTGGCTTCAAAGCTTCAAAAGGCAGGCTGACTCTCTTGTTAGGGGTCAATGCAGCTGGTGACTTTAGGTTGAAGCCGATGCTCATTTACCATTCCCCAAATCTTAGGACCCTTAAGAATTATGCTAAATCTACTCTGCCTGTGCTTTATAAGTGGAACAATGAAGCCTGGGTGACAACACATCTGTTTACAACACGGTTTACTGAATATTTTAATCCCACTGTTGAGAACTACTGCTCAGAAAAAAAGATTCCTTTCAAAATATTACTGCTCATGGACAATGCACCCAGTCACCCAAGAGCTCTAATGGAGATGTACAAAAGATTCATGCTGTCCTCATGCCTGTTAACACAACATCCATTCTGCAGCCCATGGTTCAAAGAGAAATTTTGATTTTCAAGTCATTCTTTAAGAAATACGGTTCATAAGTCTATAACTGCCATAGATAGGATTCCTCTGATGGATCTGGGCAGAGTAAGTTGAAAACCTTTGGAAAGGATTCCCCATTCTAGATGCCATTAAGACCATTTGTGATTCATCGGAAGAGGTCAAAATATCAACATTAATATGAGTTTGGAAGAAGCTGATTTCAACCCTCGTGGCTGACTTTGAAGGGTTTAAGACTTCAGTAAGGGGTTCAAGACTTCAGTGGAGGAAGTAACTGCAGATACGGTGAAAACAGCAAGAGAACTAGAATGAGCAGTGGAGCCTGAAGATGCGACTGAATTGCTGCGATCTTATGATAAAACTTGAACGAAGGAGGAGTTGCTTCTTACGGATGAGCAATGAAGGTGGTTTCCTAAGATGGAATCTATTCCGTGAAGGTGGTTGAAATGACAACAAAGGATTTAGAATATTAACAGACTTAGTTGATAAAGCAGTGGCAAGTTTTGCGAGGATGGACTCCAATTTTGAAAGAAGTTCTACTGTGGCTATAATGCTATCAAACAGCACTGCATGTGACAGAGAAATTGTTTGTGAAAGGAAGACTCAATCGATAAAACAAATTTCACTGCTGTCTTACTTTAAGAAATATCCACAGGCACCCCAGCCTTCAGCAACCACCATCCTGCTCAGTCAGCAGCCATCAACACTGAGGCAAGACCCTCCACCAGCAAAAAGATTAAGACTCATTGAAGGCTCAGTTGATGGTTAGTATTTTTTAGCAATAAAGCTTTTTTTTTTTCTTTGCAGTATGCGGGCCTCTCACTGTTGTGGCCTCTCCCGTTGCGGAGCACAGGCTCCGGACGCACAGGCTCAGCGGCCATGGCTCACGGACCCAGCCACTCTGTGGCATGTGGGATCCTCCCGGACTGGGGCACGAACCCATGTGCCCTGTATCGGCAGGCAGATTCTCCACCACTGCGCCACCAGGGAAGCCCAGCAATAAAGCATTTTTTAATTAAGGTATATACATTTTTTTTTAGACATAATGCTACTGCACACTTAGACTATAGTATAGTGTAAACTTGACTTTTATATGCACTAGGAAACCAAAAAATTTGTGTGACGCACTTCATTGTGATATTTGCTCTATTGCAATTGTCTGGAACCAAACCTGCAATATTTCCAAGGTATGCCTGTAATAATAATCTGTGGTGTGACACCTTTAGGTCATGTTAATATCCTGTTCCCAACAACCATCATACAATGGCTTTAGCATGATTATCCTTGCTTGAATAAAATATTACTTTATGGTACAAAATGGTGATCCTCTAATTTGATAATTCCTTCTGCATTTATCAGCTGATATTTTTCTGTAAAGACAAATCCAATCCCTCCTCCTCCCAGTATCACTGCACACCCATGGATTCTTTTTTCTCTTCAACTGGGTTATGATCCATTACTACCATTATTCCATGTGATGCTAAAATTATCCCAATTTGGAAAGTTGGCGGGGGGCCCTTCAAGTGGCTCCTGTTTCTGTTTGATAAGGTTCCATTAATATGACTTGAGTGTTCCCTTGCTTTCTGGAACAAGAAAATATCCTAGGCTCACTTTACTCTTTTCCTGCCCCAGACCTACAATCAGTCTTACTCCAAGGAGCTCTGCTTCCATTTAGTGGGGAATGACATTTAGGAGGGGCATTCCCTTCTGAGGCCCTGGGGAACCTAGGGGACCCCTTTGCCTTTCCAAATGCTTGGAGGTGCAGGTGTAGACTTGGGTAGTCTCTTACCAGTAACTAGCTTTGGCAGCATGTTTATAGATGGTGTGAGTGGGAATGATTTGCACTTGGCTGTGACAATGAACCAGCATGCTTCAGACTATGGGCTTCCCTGACTCTCAAGGTGAAACATGTTCTCTTATTCTGAAGCTTCAGAGTAATTTCTGTAGCTCTGTCGGGATACTCACTCACACTTGGGTTTATTTGCATTGCTATGAGAAGCAGAAAGGTTTTGCAATGTGATGCATTTGGTATTGCATCTCTGCTTTAGTACCGAACTCATTCTGTGACCTTTGTTATGTTTTTTAGCCTCTCTAAGCTTCAGTGTTCTTAACTATAAAATGGAGTGGATCCCACTCACCTTTCACAAGGGGCTGTTGTGAAGATAATATAGAGTTCAGAATGGCCCTTGACACATGATAGAGGCTCAAGAAGTGGTCATTATTGTTATTTTTTTATTCTTTCTTGGAGGCAGGTACTACGTTTTATTCATCTTTGAATTTCCCTAGGACACCCAGTCCAGTGCCTTGCACACAGGTGCTCATAGCAAGTGTACAATACCTGAATGAAGGCTTCTTGGTGATATGGCTTCAAATAAAAAATACACATATATGTATATAAAATCAACTGACACATTTTTTTGAGAACGGAATTGTGTAAATACTGGTAGAGTTTCAGCTTTCAAGTTTGGAACCAACTGAGAGATAGACCCAGAGGAAGAGAAAAACACCCTTTTGTCACCTGTAACGACATTTAGAGAATATGACATAGGTGTGGATCTGTGTGATAATGGAGTTACAGGGATGTCACAAGCCATAGCTGGGAAACACTATGTTAGATTATCACTGGAAACTGAAAACGAATCGCGGCATGGTCTGACTAGGGCAGATGGTGCTTTTATCTAAGATGAGGACTCAGTCTTTCTCAGTTTAGTTTTTCTGCTCTCTCCTCATCCATGGGACTCCTGATATTTTAAAAAGTGCTTTCCCAAATATTCACACCTTGAACTTCTACTTTGGTTTTTATATCAGCCTGTAAGACAGCCAATGCAGACCTTGACCATCTACCACATGCCAGGACCCGGGAAACAGAGATGACAAGAGATTAAGGCGCCAGCCATTCCTCCACTCTGTACTCTCTCTGCACCGGGTGTCACCAAAAAAGCTGTCTACCTGGGCCTTGTAAAATTATTCTCACCCCTGACTGTCCCCCTGTCCTCCTGGAAATCCCTCCACTGGGTTTCATGTAGTGAGGGTTAAAATAAGAAATAGCCTACAGAATCATTTTCTGAACTACTGTTGAAGACATTGTGTGCTATATTATTATATTCATCATATATCACAGAAGGATATACCCAACGTGTTCTTTTTGTAATTTGGTGCTAGACATCTGATATCTCAATAGCAAATATTGAGAAATTTATATAACCCATCCAACGCTATGCATTTGCTAGAATTAATGCCCGATTAGAAACATATTACCTGAGGGTTTTTAAAAATGTAGAGTATTTATCATTCCTACTGAGTACTGAAGAATTAACCTTACTTAATGGAAGGTCTGGCCTTTGCCCTTCACTACTGGGAGGTGATCTCTCAGGCCCTGGAATGTCCTGTCTGTTGGGAGTGTCTTTGCCTGGGGTTTTGGCCACTGGACAGTCTAACACTGTGATCTGTGATGGAGGTTTTGGGACACATCCTGTGAGTTCTCACCTCTGACGGAAGTAGAGACTAAAGATATTAACCTGACCTCCAGGAGAGAGGTCATAGAACAGTATTTTATGGCCAACAGGACATGTGAAACGCTGCTGTGTCACCCATACTTACCCGCATGCAATGGCACATCCCGATGGGGCATACGCGCACGCCATCACCCATGTGCAGGGCATCGTGACCGCGTGCTCCTGCAACACAGCACACACCATGCACGCAATGAACGAGGGCACT
Source organism: Tursiops truncatus (assembly GCF_011762595.2). NCBI lineage: Eukaryota > Metazoa > Chordata > Mammalia > Artiodactyla > Delphinidae > Tursiops > Tursiops truncatus. Next base: position 95,110,144 of record NC_047035.1, read on the forward strand.
TCTACACAAACGTCAGTTTTTACCAAGTAAAATCACTGAAGCATCTACCAAGTTACTTTCTAGTCTCAAAGGTCAGTGGTTTGGGCTGAGACTGAAGAGGAGACTCAGATCCTCTATAATCAACCAAACTTTATGTCATACATTCTAAAAGTTAAAAATCTCAACTAGCAAAAGAATATCCTTCACGTCTTACTTCTTTCTTACTGTTATACTCCCCCTGCTGTTCTGAATGAATACTGGGGCTCATTTTCTTTGAAAGATCTGTCTGAATTTCATTTCACATACGTATATGTTTCACCTTATTTACTCAGATTCCCTCTATTTTAAAAACGTATTCTTGAATCTTTTTACATGTATGTTACAAGTTTGTTTACCTGTGAGTGAGTATACACGAGCCTCTGTCCTCTGTGGGTCTTAAACCATTCCTGGGCAGGTAGGAATGGGGGTGGGCTTGGGGAGGGGGATTAGAGTTGTGCTCTGGGAGAAAAGGAAACCTGTAACATGGAAGCATTCGGAGGTGGTGTAAGTCCTCGGCTCCTGGCTGGGGTCTGAGTCACCCGTATTCTCCTGCACGCATATAAGCAACTAAGGCATGATTCAAAAACTTCTGAGTCTGTGGCCCTATTTCCATGGGAGCCATGGGCCCTGGACCTGGTTCTAACACCAGCGAGATGTGCAGCCTCACACAGGCTGGCCATTGTCTTATCTCATTCTCCTTCTCCGTCTGGGAAGGGAGAGGATGGGACTAGATGGTTTGTAAAGTACATTCAAGTGCTGGTCTTCTTTCCTGTTATAATTCTCTGTGTTTTTGTGGGGAGACATGGGCCTTGATACTGCCTGTCAAAGTTCTTTGTCACTCACGGAGTAGTAGCCCTTCAGACACCATGAATAACCTACTTCCACGAATGAGTGGCCACTCTCAGCACAGGGCATCCCGGCCCCCTTGCTGACAAGTGGTAACTATGGCCCTGCCAGGGACCACAAGCGGTAACCCAATGGCTCCCCAGACATCAGGAGGCGTGTGCTCTACGCCATGCTAAGGCATAAGCAGAAGCAACCCCCTAGCCCCACCCCTGAAGATGCTGAGGAGTTCTGGAGAGGCAGAGTGATGTATAGGAAAGCCCTCTGCAAATTGTTACGTTGTCATTTTTATTATTCCCCAGGGGCCTGACCATTCCAGACTCTGCTCTACAAGATGGTTCTGGGCCCCCTTGAGCAGGTTGTATAACAACTGCCTATTGTGACACTTACTGAACACGTTCAATAATGCGGAATAAGGACGCTGTTCAATTTGAGACAGATAATAGGTTTCTTTTTTATACAGTGAAAAGGAAGACTTTCTTTCTAAGTAAACACTGGAGTCCATATTGAATATACAGTACTTGTTACTGCAAATGCCAACACGATGCAGGCATGCAAGCGCACCTACACATAGATTCTGGCCTTTCTGTTTCATTACAAGTCTAAACTTAGGTCTCGCTTGGAGCAGTACATGCCTATGCCAGACTTGCAAGGGGCTGAGACTCCACGGCATCCCTGTGGAGAGCAGTTTAATCCCACTGAGGTCTCAGCTCCCCACCCACTGTTTGCTCAAGTCCACGTGCTATGGAGTCTAGTCGAAGACAGAGAGGGGAGAGGAAACTGGGGGTTGGGTACCTCTTATCATCAGCCAGAAGAAGAATCCTAAATTTAGTAGTAGCATGTGTGAATGCGACAAGTTTCGGGGCCATGCCCTTTCCTGTTTCCGTATCGGCACCCTCTGTGTTCGCCCTGCATGCTCTTCTCTGGGCGAGGGGTTCGGCTCAAGAGAGGAATGAACGCTACAGTGGGCTGCTGAACCATCCGAACACGGGTGGGCTTTCATGGTGTTTGCACCCCCAAATAGGCTCCTGAAGGGCAGGGCGACCAGTAGTGGGGTGCTTGGAGAGGACGAGGACAGGGCTGGGGTTCTGAAGTGCCTCAATCCACCAGGGACAATGCCTTACCTTGTTAGTAGTGAAGGAATCCCACACGATCACCTTCCCATCCTGGAAGGAAATAAGTAAACAGTTGAACAAGCTAGAGGTCACCACTGGGGAGATGGAAGCGGGGAGGGGCAGTATAGGGGTAGGGGATGAAGAGGTACAAATTGTTATGTATAACATAAGCTACAAGGATATATTGTACAACACAGGGAATACAGCCAATATTTAATAATAACTATAAATGGAGTACATAACCTTTAAAACTTGTGAGTCACTATACTGTACACCTGTAACTTATATAATATTGTACATCAACTACACTTGAAGAAAAACAAAAAAGAGTAAACAGTTCAAAAATTGTCAACAAGCCCTAATACGTTAACTGCTGAGAACCTCATGGAAAGCCAAGTCCAGCTGGGCAGTGCCAAGTGGAAAGCCAGAGCGAGTATCTGGACAATCAAGACCCTCCAACCCATCCTTGAAGAAATGCGAGTAGGTGGCGACAGCACTTTCCAGCATGATGCAAATCTTAGTTCTCAACCTTGCATCCCTTGTGTAGATACAATGACAGAAAGCAACACTCAGACACTTCTTTTATGCCAATTATAAACCAAGCACAAATTGTTGGTAAACTGTCATCACCATCGTACCCCGAATGTCAGTAAGTTATACAGGGATAAGGTAAAGCTGAATTTACCTTCAGATGCCTGACAGTAACTAATGGTCCCCCCACCCCACCTCCCCAGCCTGTCCTCCCCACCATTCGCCTGAGTCCACGTTCCCTGCAGGATCGTGTAAGAGCCCCACCCCACTCTTCGCCCCCCCTCCCTGTGTGGAAGCTGTGGAGGGGAACTGGGTGGGCCTGACATCAGTCTGACTCCCCCAGGTGCTCAGGGACATCACAGCCTCACCCCCACCCACCCTGCAAAACAACATGGGACTCACACCTATGATGGTGGGGGCCCCCGTGGGCAGCTGTTCCGGAAACAAAGAGCACTCCCTGTGGAGGGTGAGCTCTGGGCGATGCCACAGACAACACAGCCACTTTCACTGCGATCCGCTCTGCAGCCCCAGTAGGGGGTGTGGGGAGGGGCTATGATGCCATCTGTTTGTAACACAAACCCATCAGAGGTAAACCCACGTAAGCCCCGGTGACTGCAGCGCAGTCGTCTACCCAGAACGTGGTGTGAGGGTTGTCTGGGCCCCCAGGCTCCCGCTGGCAGTGGAGGAGGACGGCTGAGCCGACCTCCTTCAGCACGTGGGTCCCCCCCACATCCTCAGGGATGGAGAATCTGCAGTCTCCACCGCAGGCTTGATTTTTTAAATCACTCAAGCCATTTGGAGCCAGATCTGGTGAGTGAGGTGAATGCCACTTAGGGGCGCCAGCAAGGTCTGAGTAATGAAAGTGACACAGCTGCCTGCTTCACTTGACCTGATGGAGGATTTCCATATTCACGCTGCGTGGGGCTGAGAGGCCGTGATCAAAGGCAAAGTTGGCTGTTTGGGGCCTTTTAACACTCCTAAGCACATTTGTGCTTCTAATTTTTCTGACTAAACGCCCATACATGCTGTGTGGGTGAATTAGATAACAGAGCAGAGGGCTGCGGCGGGGCCGGGGGTAGAGACTCAGTGTATCACCCAAGTCAGCGTTCCCTTCAGAGGCTTCCTCCACCGCACAGCCCGCCTGCCTGGCTCCACCGCCCACCTACTGTGCGCTCTGGAGAGAGAAAGGCAACCAAGAAGCTAAAAGCAGTCTCATAACTAAATGTGGTCCCTCCGTGAGCACAGACACCAGGGGCCTACGTACCTGGAGAGACTGTGCCTCCACCCCAAACCCCAACCCACTCAGTCAGGCAGATGAATTTCCTGCCTTTTAAGGGAGAAAGGCTGCTCTGAGTCACTCAAAGTCTGTTCCAGAGCCCTTCTGCTGTTTCCCACCTTCCTCCCTTCCCCCACCCACCTCTCCGACTCCCTCTGCAGTAGAGGTGGATGGATGGAGTCAGTCAGCAGTGCTGAAGCATCCCTCCTCCTCTCCCACCCTCTCTAGTAAGAGTGGTACACGAGCGACAGAAAGTCCAACATATGGCATCCTTTTAAGGATTAAAAAAAAAGTCTAAAAGGCTAGGTGGCAACACGTACATCTCAACAACCACTTTGTAAAAAGGAGCCTTTGGAAAAAAGTCTAGAAAGAGGTGCTCTAAGATAATAATGATTGTAACAGGGCGGTAGGGGTAAAAACCTTTTCTTTTTTCCAGTTAAATACATAACTGATACATTAAATTTTTTTATGAACATTAAAAAAGCAAGTGCAACGTGATATACTAGATTTGCAGGTAATACAGGAGATTAATAACACATGTCCTATCAAACATAGTACCGACAGAGATATTAGAACTCATGGATTATTCAGAATATGTACAGTTTTGATACTTAAAAGGGTTATAAATAAAAACCAAATTTGCCTTTGAAAAAGCTGGACTAATGGCAGAGGCAGGGGTCAGAGGGGTGGTAAACTGGCCATAAAAATATATGACTTCAGTTTATGGTTTTATGTTCAACGAATGTAACATCAAAATAGACATAAAAAGCACTAAGCAGTGGTAGCTAGCCTCCTGAAAGACATGTCCTTGTCCAGGCCCCTCTCTCATTATATCGGTGTTGGTCTGTGTGACCAGTGGAATGCAGAAGAAGGGAAGGAATGTCACTTCTGAGGCCAGGTCATCAAAGACAGCACGGCTTCTGCCTTTGTCTCCCTCTCCTGCTCTGGTGGAGGCCAGCTACCATGTCGTGAGCAGCCCGATGGAAAGGTCCATATGGTGAGGAGCTAAGGCCTTAGCCAAGAGCCATGTGAGTGAGCCATTTTGGAAGGGAGCTTCTGCCTTAGCCAAACTGTCTAATGACTGCATCCCTGACCAACATCTTGACTGCAACCTTGTGAGACACCCTGAGCCAGAACTATCCAGCTGAGCTGCTCCTGATTCCTCACTCTCAGAAACCATGTAAGATATGAAATATTCACTGTGTAAGTTGTTAAACCTGGGGGTAATCTGTTATGTAGCAGTTTAATAACTAATACATAAGATGTAAAAATAAACCATGTCAGCTATATAAAATGAATGAAAAAAGTATACTTCACAAAATACATAGTTTAAATTTGTTCTTTAAGGCATAAAAACTGCTAAACTCTTAAACTAAAAGAAGCCACAATGGCACTTCAACCACTTACGCCCTCCACTTGGAGGAAAAAAACCCCTAATTTAAAAATGGTTTCACTTACAAATAAGACCTTGAAATGTACTCAGGAAGAAAATTTTTGAATGGTTTGTAAAATAGAGTTTATAATATTTCAGTTATTACTAATTTCAAATCTACCCAAATTAGTGAAGTTTTCAAGTACGCCAGAGAATTCTTACCGGGGTAACTCGTGTCCTTTGGCGAACAGGCAGAGACATAACATTCGGAGAGGGTCTTTTGAAAAGGACGGCTCTTTCCCTTCAGCTTACAATCAGAAATGTGCCCACCATCACCTGACAGGTGTGACGTACCTGCGAGGAGCTCACGATCCTCCTCTTATCCTTGCACCAGTCCATGCACAGAACCTTGTTCCCGTGGCCTTTGAGGGTCCTTCTGGTCTTCATGACAAACTGCCCCAGGGCCTCCACGCGCTCGGCCACCTGGTGTACTGCAAGGACAAGACACACTCAATCCCGTGACCAAGGACCAGGTCTGAGCCACAAGTTGGCACAGGGAAGCCATCGGCGCTTCACTCTCCTGCGCTTCACCCTATTGCCCTCGCGATGCTGTCTCTTTCAAGCTCAGGAGAAGGCAGAGACATGCTGTCATTCTCTCTGTGTTTAAGACCCTACATTTATAACTTATATAATATCGTGCATCAACTATACTTCAATAAAAAATGACCCTGTTTTTCAAAGCACTTCCATATATGCACGTTGAGGGAATAAGGACAGGACTGCCTCATATCTGCAAAGCTCTCCATAGAACTCTCCCACTGAAGGGCCACAGCTCTGCAAGGCGGGCAGGTAGGCAGTGGAGTGAGATCGCTATTCCCTTTGAATGGGTGAAGAGACTGAGGCTTACAGAGGTTATCCGGCTGATACGAGTTCATACAACTGACCAGGAGCAAAGTGGGGGCTTCTGGTTCTTTTACCTACTACTTTCCAGTCACAGGGACAAGTGACTTTACAGAAACCGTCCTATCAGGTGCCAGGACGTGCACCATCTGCTCAACAGCAGGCCCTGTGTTTCCTCACTGGTCCCCCCCATGCCGGGCACGGGTCTGGGACATGGTAATTGCCCAATCCACATGCTGCAGGAAAGAGCAAATTGACTGACCCTCCAAACAGTACACTGTGGATTTACTGAAAACTCACAGGGTGGGCAGAGATCAACGCAACATTCCACAAGTCTGAACACATGATCTGCAGAAGGTACATACCTCAGGAAGGCACTCCAAAAATCAATCTCTCAGGGGCTGGGAACATAGCCTCTTTCCTGAGGTCAAGGGAGAGCTTTTAGGGGGGCTTTTGGAGAGGCTGTCAGAGGGAGACAAGTTCACGCGAAGTAGCAGAAAGGGCCCCAGAAACGGTCCAGTCCATGCCGTCATTGTGGAGGTGAGGAAACTGAGGTGGGGGTCACGTGGCTTCTGTCCCCTTGTGCGGCGCCACTCCCTTTCAGGTTGGAGGCTGCGCCGGGCTCCTAACCCCAGCTCTGCTTCTCCTTCCTCTAAATCTCTCAGCTGGGCCTTTTTCTGGGCAGGTGGGGAGGAGGGAAGGGGGCATTCTAGGCCGGGGGACAGCCCCAGGAAAGGTGTGGTGTCTTGGCACAGACAGAACACCACGGGTAGAGAGAGGCAAGGCACCGGCTCTGGCCTTCCCAGGGAGCTGCTGGTGCTCGCTGGGGAAGTGCCCACCTCCCTCATTTGAAGCCTGGGCTAAGGGGCCGACTCTGTGCTTTAACCCTTGTGACAACAGTGCCCCTTCTCAGGAAATCCTTCCTTCCTTCTTCCCTCCCCTCTTCCCTTCCTTCTCTTTAAACATTTCAGTGTGTATTTCCTGAAAACAAGGAGACTATCAAAGTCAGAGAACTGACACTGAAACAATACGATGTCTAATCTATAGACCTTATTGAGATGCTCTCCTTTGTCCCAACAATATCTTTATAGCAAAAGAAAACCTAAGATCACGTGTTGCAGTCACTGGTCGCTTTCCTTCCTGTCTAGTTATTTTGTTCCCCAACCTGGGCTTGTCTGATGCTTCCTCAAGATTAGCTTTGGGTAATGCACGTTTGGCAGGGACACCACAGACTAGCGCTGAGGTCCTGCCCTGAACACCTGTCCCGTCAGGAGGCAGCTCGCTAGTCCCATCACCAGCAATGTTTACTCGGATCATTTGGTCAAGGTGGCGGCTGCCAGGGTTCTCCACTGTACAGTTACTATTTTGCCTTCTGTCATGAAAAAGTACCTTGTGGGGATGTACTCTGAGAATATATAAACATCACAATACTCCTCAAACTTGAATACCCTACTTTTTTTTTTTTTTTTTTTTTTTTGCGGTATGCGGGCCTCTCACTGTTTTGGCCTCTCCCGTTGTGGAGCACAGGCTCCAGATGCGCAGGCCCAGCGGCCATGGCTCACGGGCCCATCCGCTCCGCGGCATGTGGGATCTTCCCGAACCGGGGCACGAACCTGTGTCCCCTGCATCGGCAGGCGGACTCTCAACCACTACGCCACCAGGGAAGTCCGAATACCCTACTTTTAACATCCATTCATGATTCTTGCCTGAACCAATTATTATGATGGTTGGTAAGTGGTGACTTCTAATTCCATCATTCCTTGTGCATTGTTTAGTTGACTTTCTAATATGAAGAGAAGTGTTCCTTCTTCCCCAATGTATTTATTCATTCGTTTACCTTAGTAGGGACTCATGGATTCTCATTTTATTCAAGAAGTTATAATCCTTTACTACTATTTCTTTTGATGCCCAACTCATCCCTGATTTGCTCAGTGCGAGCCCTATCAGGCAGGCTCCCGAGACCTTCCCACACGTCCCCATCATCCTCGGAGCACGTCTTCTTGCGGGCTCATGTTCCCTCCCTGCCCTAGCCCTGGAAGCAGACATTTATTTCTCCAAGAAGTCTTGGTTTCTTTTAGTTGCCCCATTTCTTTGTGATGAAATAAAAATGAGAGAACAGGTTAAAAGTTTTTGTGAAAACCCACGCTGTAAAAAGTACTTGCTAAACTTTATAAAGTGCTACACGAGTGTGCAATTATTATGCCATCGCTTTTGCGAAGACATCGCATTCTTTATTGCCACCAACAGCATGTTAGTCTTTTATGGAAACATTCTTTACAAAAACGTATTGAATGCAATTTAAAAACAGACTGAAGGTTTCTAATTTCTTATAGGCCTTTTATACAAGCCTATACCAGCTCAGAGCTGTCAGCATATTCTAGTTAGTATTTTACTTTGAAACTTCATACCAATATTAGTGCTGCTTCCCCCAGTTCAGCATTAGGACAATCATAGCCATTTAATGTCACTCTTACCAAAAAAAAAAAAAAAAAGATGACTCACCAACCAAAACAGGGCCTCCCTGCAAAGCAAGAATTTGAACACATCCCAACTATTAATTATTTTTTCTCACTGCATTTTCTCTTCCCATATATAGATTCACTCCCAACCTACTCTATCCTGTTTCTATCTGCCAAATCTCACATCTGCTGAATTAAAGACTTTTTTAAAAACTTTAAACACCGGAAAGTAAAAACAAAAACCAAAAAAAACTGGGAACGAGTGGAACATGCTCTGTAACTCACTTGTGGGAGCTTGGTTCAGAACAGATGTGGCTTCTCTCCTTTGCCTTCTGATGAACCATGACTTCAGGATTTAACTTTTTCTTTTTTAAAGAAAGAAATGATGAACACGGCTAGCTGGTTTCTATAATAATAACTTACTAGAATAGAATGATAGCCTGTTAAGAAATTCCACTAGAAGGTAAGTGGCAGGAGGATGGAGTGCTGTCTTGTTGGATCTCCTTGGAGCATTCACTGCAACAGAGCGGTCAGGAGCCCGGGCTCCGGGTCACAGTCCCGCGCAGTCGCACACCAGCTGTGCAACCGTGAGCCTCCGCTCACCTTCCTGCCCCCTCGTTTCCCTCATGGGGTTGTTGGGACAACTATCCCAGCCTGGCACAAAGGGAGCACTCAATGAATGTTAGCTATTAGTCTCCAGCTTGGCACACAGTGGGTACCCAGTAAATATTTATTGAAAGGATAAAGGGAATGCTCAGTGATTACTAAATTTCAGTCAACTGCAGCAATCCTAGGCACCAGGTTTTGGTGGGCTAACCTAACTTTTCAGCCCCTTTCCCTTCTTTTTCTGTACCTCTCTCTACCCCTAACCCATCATCTCTGCTTCAGCTACCAACCAACTCCTAAATTTATCAGCGCAAACTTGCTAGCACTGGCAGTGGGAGCCTCACTCGTTTCCTGATCCAAGGAGTCCGAATCCATGGGATGGAGCCAGGATGCTGCATTTCCACATACTCCCCAGGTGAGTTATACCCACTAAAGGTGGAGGTGGGGCAGCTCTGAGAAGGTTCAGAAAGGCAGCTTCTTGGATGGGAGGGTGGGGCGGGGAAATGGGGCAGATAAGGGGAGGATTCCAGAGTCTGTGGTTGAGAACACAATGATGCCTCAAACCCCAACGGACAATTCAGAAAGGAGCTGGTTGGGGAGAAAGCCATAATTCAAAAAGATACGTGCACCCAGCCCCCATACGTGCACTGCAGCACTATTTACAATAGCCAAGACATGGAAACAACCTAAATGTCCACTGACAGAGGAATGGATAAAGGTGTGGTACATATATACAATAGAATACTACTCAGCCATAAAAAAGAATGAAATAGTGCCATTTGCAGCAACATGGATGGACCTAGAGATTATCATACTAAGTGAAGTAAGTCAGAAAAAGGCAAATATCATATGCTATCACTCATATGTGGAGGCTAATTTTTAAAAATGATACAAACGAACCTATTTACAAAACAGAAACAGACTTACAGGTATTGAAAACAAACTTATGGTTACCAAAGGGGAAACGTGGTGGGGAGGGATAAATCAGGAGCTTGGGATAACATACACACACTACTATATATAAGACAGATAACCAACAAGGACCTACTGTATAGCACAGGGAACTCTACTCAACATTCTGTGATAACCTATATGAGAAAAGAATCTGAAAAAGAATGAATATATGTATATGTATAACTGAATCATTTTGCTGTACACCTGAAACTAACACAACATTGTACATCAACTATACTCCAATAAAATTTAAAAAAGAAGAAATAAAGGAGCTGGTTGGGAATTAAGATGGTAAGCACTCTTTCTTATGAATGATGTGCAGGTAGGGTAGTTGCTGGAAACTGAAAGCCATGGCTGGAACTCAAGAAGAGGGATAGAGCTGGAAGTATAGGCTAGTAACTGTCTACTGCTTGAATGATGTTTCCCTCCTATGCGCCAAATGCTTGGGTACAGAAAAGAAGAAGACAGTTCCTGCTCTTACTGGGCTCACAGTCTGCAGGGCACGGACAGGCCAGCACACAGGTAACCACTGCAGTGTAGTGAGAAGGTAGCTAACAGAGGTGTTGGGGAGCCGAGGGCAACATGGCTGACTATGCTGCAGGTGCAGCCATTGGAGGAGACGTCACAGGAACCTGGTTTTGAAGGATGCATAGGAGTTGGGGTAGGGAAGGGGGAGGCAGGAAATTAGTTTCTTACCATTTACTTTTGTTCGTTATTCAGTAAAATGGAAGACATGACCTGATCCATGGGGTGTGCTGTGGTTTAATAGGGAAAGCAAATTAAAGTGCTTAATGATATTTGGCTGGCCAGGAATCAAAAATGTACAGGTGGGGACTAGGGCTCTGAGGACCAAAACACTGGAAACAACATGACCTGGAGGAAAGAGAGATTCTGAAATGGAAGGGCCATGAAATGTCAAACGTAATTACCTGTCATTTTTAATGACGGCAGAACATTCCACTTATGAATATACCATTAACTAAAAATCCCCAACCAGTGGACACTTACTTTGCTCCAGGGCCACTGTGACACCCTTGCATTGCATTACCTCCTTAGATAAATTCCAATTTGGGGCATTGCTGAGTTAAACAGAAAGCACATTTTTGAAGGCTTTCAATGCCCATTGCCATTATCCATCATTTACTGTGTGTCTCCCGCGTGACAGGTGCTGGGCTGAGAGCTTTACACGTGGTCTGAGGTCACAGGCTTTATCTCCATTTCTACCAAAAAGAAAACAGGCTCAGGGAGGCTAAGGACCTTATGCACACACAGACTTGGGCCTCTAAGGACAGATAAACACCTCCCATCGTGGGGTAAACTCTGGGCAGGTGGCTGTGATTCTTTAGAAAATCAAGGACTAGGTGAGGCAGTGACAAAGGCTTCCTGGTCCAGAAGACACCCCAACCTTGGATCCCTCCCACTTCCTGATGTAGCCAGAGCAATGGGTCATTTAGACCAAGAGTCAAGAAACCCGCCCTCACCTGGCTCAGCCACCACCTGGCAGGGAGAGGGGTGCCAAGTTAGAGCCAAAAGAAACCTTAGCAACTCGACAAGCAGTGCCCAGCATCATCCCCCGGCACCCTGTGCGGGGTGTCCTGTGTGCAGGGCTGAACCCTCCCTGCCCGGGGCCTGGGGTCGGGCAGTCATGTGGAGCAGTTGTTTTCAAGCTTCTATTTGAGTTGTACAAGGCTCCCTCCCCCTGCCTGCTTCTACTTTCTCTCATAGATAAAATCTTACTAGAAGCCCAATCTAGAAACTAGACAGAGCAAAGTCAGGCTGGTGAACAGTCGAGCGAGGTGCTGGGTTCAGAGGCGCTTCTGCTCTGCACACCTCGAGCCCCGGGGCTCCCAAGGTCCAAACAGCAAGCGTGCAGGCCGACGTAGGGCGCCAGCCCTGTCACTCCTCAGAAAGGAAAATGAGGCCTGAGAGGAGGGCACACTTATAAATTAGAGGTAAACAAATGTGTCCTCTGAGCCTGTGCCCTCCTCTGTAAAACGAGGGTGTGAAGAGTTTATCTATGGGGCCTTGGAAATGACCTGTAATACTGGCTTCAGACAAAGATGAACTTTTCATCAAGATGTGGCTTCCCAGGGTATATGCCCAGTAGTGGGATTCCTGGGTCATATGGTAGTTCTATTTGTAGTTTTTTAAGGAACCTCCATACTGTTCTCCACAGTGGCTGTATCAATTTACATTCTCACCAATTTACATTCTCACCAACAGTGCAAGAGGGTTCCCTTTTCTCCACACCCTCTCCAGCATTTATTGTTTCTAGATTTTTTGATGACGGCCGTTCTGACCGGTGTGAGATGATATCTCATTGTAGTTTTGATTTGCATTTCTCTAATGATGGGTGATGTTGTGCATTCTTTCATGTGTTTGTTGGTAGTCTGTATATCTTCTTTGGAGAAATGTCTATTTAGGTCTTCTGCCCATTTTTGGATTGAGTTGTTTGTTTTTTTGTTATTAAGCTGCATGAGCTGCCTGTAAATTTTGGAGATGAGTGGATAAAGAAGATGTGGCACATACATACAATGGAGTATTATTCAGCCATAAAAAGAAACGAAATTGAGTTATTTGTAGTGAGGTGGATGGACCTAGAGTCTGTCATACAGAGTGAAGTAAGTCAGAAAGAGAAAGACAAATACCATATGCTAACACATATATATGGAATCTAAGAAAAACAAATGTCATGAAGAACCTAGGGGTAAGACAGGAATAAAGACACAGACCTACTAGAGAATGGACTTGAGGATATGGGGAGGGGCAAGGGTAAGCTGCGACAAAGTGAGAGAGTGGCATGGACATATAAACACTACCAAACGTAAAATAGATAGCTAGTAGGAAGCAGCCGCATAGCACAGGGAGATCAGCTAGGTGCTTTGTGACCACCTAAAGGGGTGGGAGAGTGGGAGGGAGGGAGACGCAAGAGGGAAGAGATATGGGAACATATGTATAAGTATAACTGATTCACTTTGTTATAAAGCAGAAACTAACACACCATTGTAAAGCAATTATACTCCAATAAAGATGTAGATTAAAAAAAAAAAGAAAAAGAAAAAGATGTGGCTTCCTCTCAACTTGCAGGGAATAGTTTTGCTATTTATTTTATAATCAGTGCACACAGGAACCTAAAGTAAAATGTAGAACGTGGAGGTCAATACACAAGCCATGTAACTTCATAAAGTGCAATTATGCAACAGCGTCATTCCTGTTGTTCCATAAGGCCGTGAAAAAATGACCCCAGCATGAACATGCTCTAAAATTTCCCTGAAAATGAACACTGTGAAATTGATTGTAAATACAGAACACAAGTTCAAAGACATATGAGAGGTCTTAAATACGAAAACAGAACTATTTTAAAAATGATCTTGGGGGCTTCCCTGGTGGCGCAGTGGTTCGGAATCTGCCTGCCAATGCAGGGGACACGGGTTCGATCCCTGGTCTGGGAAGATCCCACATGCCGCGGAGCAACTAGGCCCGTAGGCCACAACTACTGATCCTGCGTGTCTGGAGCCTGTGCTCCGCAACAAGAGAGGCCGTGATAGTGAGAGGCCTGCGCACCGCGATGAAGAGTGGCCCCCACTTGCCACAACTGGAGAAAGCCCTCACACAGAAGCGAACACCCAACACAGCCAAAAATAAATAAATATTAAAAAAAAATGATCTTGAATAACTTACTAAATTTTGCACCAACATACAGTCTTGTGATGGCCACAATTTGGTAGAAGATCAAAGGAATCAAGGAAGAAAACTTATCCAAAGCTAATTTTTAAAAACTCATTCTGGGGCTTCCCTGGTGGCGCAGTGGTTGAGAATCTGCCTGCTAATGCAGGGGACATGGGTTCGAGCACTGATCTGGGAGGATCCCACATGCCGCGGAGCAACTAGGCCCGTGAGCCACAGCTACTGAGCCTGCGTGTCTGGAGCCTGTGCTCCGCAAAAAGAGAGGCCGCGATAGTGAGAGGCCCGCGCACCGCGATGAAGAGTGGCCCCCGCTCGCCGCAACTGGAGAAAGCCCTCGCACAGAAACGAAGACCCAACACAGCCAAAAATAAATAAATAAACAAATATGGGGTTAAAAAAAAAAAAGAGAGACTATCAAAGAAAAAGTCAATTAAAAAAAAAAAAAAAAAAACTCATTCTGTCTGATTCTACCCCAAGGTAGAATGGGGTGGGATGTATACAAAACCCTCACACACCTGGATGGAAGGAAAACATTTATAAGCACATTACCTCACTTGTGTTAGAGATTTTTTTTTTAACATCTTTATTAGAGTATAATTGCTTTACAATGGTGTGTTACTTTCTGCTTTATAACAAAGTGAATCAGTTACACATATACATATGTTCCCATATCTCTTCCCTCTTGCGTCTCCCTCCCACCCTCCCTATCCCACCCCTCTAGGTGGTCACAAAGCACCTAGCTGATCTCCCTGTGCTATGTGGCTGCTTCCCACTAGTACATTTGGTAGTGTATATATGTCCATGCCACTCTCACTTTGTCGCAGCTTACCCTTCCCCCTCCCCATATCCTCAAGTCCATTCTCTAGTAGGTCTGCATCTTTATTCCCATCTTCCCCTAGGTTCTTCATGAGCACTTTTTTTTTTTTAGATTCCATATATAAGTGTTAGCATACGGTATTTGTTTTTCTCTATCTGACTTATTTCACTCTGTCAGAGATTTTTGAATTGCCCCAAAACCATAAATTAGCCACAGACAAAAAAGCCTGAATTCCTGAATTACAAGTTGGAAGGGTTAAGTTATGGTATAGCCTTTATGATGGAATACTATATGGTTCCAAATCATAATTTTTAAATACTGACATTAAAAAGAACTGTAAAATGACATGAGGAGCTATTCAATCCATTGGGTTAAATTAAAACTAGACTCATACAAAAAAAAAAACTAAACTCAAACTATACCTACTACAATCCCAAGTATGCTTATAAATACATACACAGACATGAAAACGTAAGCTATAAAGTCCCAAGTAAGCTCATAAATACACACACAAACATGAAAACATCAAAATATTAAAAGTGGCTACCTCTGGGTGGTGGGGTTATGGATGACTTGTTCTCCTGTATTTCTGAATCTGCTACAGTGGCGTTAGCGTATTATGACAGTTTTCTAGCAAGAGGAAGGGGCGGGGAAATGAAAGGCAAGTTTGCTTTCTGCTCCTTCTGACTCCACAGGCCACACATGGAAGAGCAGCCGGAAGCAGATTACTCTGCTGGGAAACTCACTTTTATAAGCCTCAGTACACGCAGCATATTTCCTTAGAACGTGGAAAAAGTGGATCAACATATTTGCTTCAGACTAATCCAGAAATACGGTTTTCCTAAATTTCTCCTTACACTGTAAAGTCAGAATAGCCCAAGGCTCTAGCCACAAGTTCACAAAGTTACACTTAGAACACAAAGAAAAGGGAATAGCATCAGATGATAAATCCTGTGGTTTCCCATATTTCGTCTGATTTTTAACCTAAAGACATTACACAAATCTTTTTTGAGCTGCTCTGCTCCTAGATAATAACAGAATCTTCCCCAAAGGAGCTGGGAACCGGAATGAAGTCATCCCCAAACAGGCCCACAAGGCTGCCACGTATGTCGGCCAAAATGAACACGGCCTCCCTCCTGCTGTCTGGTTTCAGCCTGTCTTCCAGATCATTTGTCCCTTTAATTTCAAGTTAAGAACTCTTTAAAACTGAACTCTCTCCTTTTCTCTGGATCTTGACTCCCATTTCAGTATTCATTTTTTATTATAAAAGCAATAAATGCACACGTGTATAAAGTAAAACGTACCTCTACATCCCCCCACTCCCCTCTCTAGAGATAACAAGCTTCCTGTGTCTCCTGCCACAAATTTAATGCATATACAAGCAGCTCTTGTTTAAGCTAATGAGACTATATCATACACACTGTTGGGTGCTTTTTTTTTCTTACTCAATACTGACACCTCTTCACACACACGCACACAGCTTTAGTTTTTCGTTTCTGTTTTTTTTCCATTTTAATGTGACTCTCAGCCTTCTGAGAGACCGTCTAGCATGGTGAGAAGGAGAGCTGTACTCCCCATTTGCCCTTAGAGTAGCTGCATAACCTCTGGGAAATCCCTTAACCCTTCCCTGGATCTCTGCTGCTACTTCAGCCCCAAGGAAAGGGGAGAGGGTTGTTGGGAGGGGAAGAAAACTTCTTGTGCCCGAAAACTGAGGCTGAAGCAGGTGACCCCTCTAGTTTCAAGAGCTGTGTGATAGGCCCCCCCAAAGATGTCCACATCCTAATTCTCAGAACCTGTGAATATGTTACCTTATGTGACAAAAGGTGCTTTGAAGATGTGATGAAGTTAGGGATCTAGAGATGGGAAGAGTAGTCTGAATTATACAGGTGGGCCCAATGTAAGTAATTACAAGGGTCCTTATAAGAGGGAGGCAGGGGGGATCAAAGTCAAAGAAAGAGATGTGATGACAGAAACGAGGTTGGAGTGGGGTGGGGTCACAAGCCAAGGCATGCAGGCAACCTCTAGAAGGTGGGAACAGCAAGGAATGGACTCTCCCACAAAGCCTCAGAAGGAATGCAACCCTTCCGACCCATTTTAGATCTCTCATCTCCAGAACTGTAAGAGAATAAATTTATGTTGTTTTAAGACACTATGTTTATGGAGATTTGTACAAGAGCGATAGGAAACTAACACAAGCTGCCACCTCACGGTTCTAAAATGCCTGAGAATCCAACAAGCGAGCACCTACCCATGGGAGAAGGTAAGCAGAAGGTGATGACGGAAAACATGTGGAGAGAAGCAGGAAATGCTGGAGGAGTGAGGGGAAAGGCAGGGCAGGGGCCCGAGGCCTGGGGCTGTGGAGTTTGATGTAGGCTGGCTTCCCCTTAGGCCACCCATAAAGGCCATTTCCTGTAGTTAAAGTTGGCCCAGGGTCTGACTGGGGAATGAGGGTCCAACAAAATGGATGCTGGTTTGAGGGTCAAAGGGATGGGAGCTGAAGAACTGAGAGTCTGAAGTTCAGTTAAGGTCTCTTTCCTCCAAGTTTATGCTCTGTAGTTTTGTTGTGTTGAGTTTTTTACAGCAAGAATTTGGGCAAGTCAGAGCTAACAGAAGGCTGAACAACTGTCCTGGTTTGCCCAGGACTGAAGGCTTCCCAGTATGCAAGGCTTTCCATTTTAAAACCAAGAGTCCCAGGTGCACCAGGATGACTTGGTCACCTTGGCTACGGCCTGAAGACCTTTCCCCGACCAGGGTAGGGGCCACAGGGCAACCTATGATTTAACATCACCAAAATGCAAAAACGCGCATGCTCAGGAAGAGGCTGAGAGACTGGAAGAGAGAAGAGCCCAGGGATCATGGAGATCTCTGTGGGAGAGACTGCGGTCACAAGAGGAGAAGCAGTGCTGCGTGCTTACAAGACCCCGGGGGGCTGTGACGGAGTGACTCTCCTGTTCACCCTTGTGGATCCTGAAGACACCAGGGATAGGACAGGGCTTAGGGTCAAAAGGAAGGCTTGAGCCATGTGCCATAGTCCTCAAAAACGGAGGGATCCTGGCTGGGGGGTCAGGAGACAGCAGCATGGAGAGGGAGATCAGTTGAATGCTCGGAGCCTCAAAGGAACAAGGGCTTTACATGAGAGTGGAAGAGAAGTGGTCCGGAAGATACAGAGGGAATAAAGGGGACCCTGACCACATGGCTTCTGGTCTTTTCTACTTAAAAATTCTAACATATGAGGGTGGGGATAAATCCTTCCACTGTGGGTCCAAAATTTGGCCCTGACCTCTGACAGCACTGCATTCTCTGCAGGACAGAGGTTCCCTGTTGAAAAGCTGCATCTTGACCATCCCTCTGCCTTAGGCAATTTACCAGATTCACAGAAAAGCCTGAAAAATATCCCAGTGGGCAGCCTTTACTCTCCAGAGCGTTTCTGGAGAATGCCCTCTGCACTGAGCACTAAGACGTTTGGCAAAAAAGCTGAAGTGAGGATGGGCTGGAGCTCTGACTCGCTGGGCTGGAATCCTGGGTCCACTACTTACTAGCTGGGATCTTTCGGCAAGTCCTTTCACCTCTCTGTGCCTCAGTTTCCTCGTCTGTAAAATGGAGAAATCAGACGACCTACCTCCGAGGCACTAACACCACGCTTGCAGCATCGTCACTATCATCTGCAGAGTGTAGGAATTTGCAAAGGGAAATGGGGCAGACCCATTATCCATTCCCTACTTCTCTGATAACAGAACCCAACTTTGTTTGGGGATGGCAGCGTACTCAGCTCACTTCTCCCTTTCTCAGCCTCCCTTGCTGTAGCCATGTGACCTAGTTCTGGCCAATGAAGTGCAAACAGAAATCTGTTGGGGAGAAAGGAGGTTTCTGAAAAAACTTTTGCCTTCCTGAAGAGAAGGAGAAACAGAAGCTGGTGCCACATTCCCTCTTCTTCCTGCCCTGGATACGGAGGTGATGCTGGGCGCTGTGGCAGTTATAATCGTGGGGCAAATGCCAGTGCTCTGAGGTAGTGGAGACAAAAGAAGCATGGGTTCCTGAGAGCACACCGGGCAGCTGAACCAAAGCTGACAATCGCCTACCCTTGTCCTTGTTAAGAAAAATAACTCCCAATTTGCTTAATTACTTTATTTGGGGTTTATAGCTAATTGTAGCTGAATACATTTCTAAATGATATAGGGGCTTAGCCTGCCTCCTACAAAAGCACAGCACATTTGAAATTCAGGTCACCTGCTTCTATCAAGTGATTTTTTTTTTTTTTCCAAAGAAAGGAATCAGGTGCTAAAGGACCTAGCATAAACCCCGTCTTTCTTTTCCAAAGTGAATGTAGAGGGGTGGTGCCAAAAGAGCAGGATCACAATGTATAGGTGTGCCTGAGAACACCACGCATGAGGAGGCCCTGTTCAGCAAAGGGGAGCTGCCACCCTCAGGGCTGAAAAGGAAGCAGATGAAGCCGCTTCCCCAAGCCTGGCCTGAGCCCAAGCACTACTGAGCACAAAGCATCCCACAGAGTAAGGGGAAGCTGATCCCACTAAGAGTCATGTAACCTGGCTATTTAACTGTTCCCTCACAAAAGTCACAGACCGGTTCTGAATTATGGTCGTGGTCAATAATGTAAGTTTATTTAAGATTGCTACTGCTGTTTTATGCTAACCACACCTCATCCATCCAAAAGCTTCTTAAACAGCCTTAAAGGAACTAAATGTTTGGATTTGGTAAGCTCCTCTGCTTCCCTTCCCCCATCTGGCTCTCCACTCTCGGACTGGAAAAGTGAGCTTTTATATCAGAGTCTGGGTCCTTGCAAAAGCAAAACTGAGAAAAGACAACAGTGATGGAGAAAGTAAAACGCTTACCAAAAAACCCTGGAGTTTACCCTAGGCCGCGTCCACAAGAGCTCGCTGCGCTTGCCCTTGCTGACAACCAACCCCCGCCCCGCCCACCCCGCTCCGCTGGGGAAGGGCAGGAATGAGATCAGCTTGCGTCTCCCAGGCAGGCAGGTGATGACCGTAACTGGTCCCACGATCCAACGTCAGGAGGACAGCGGCCAGGGGCCGCCCCCGCCCAGAGGCGGGCTGGCTTCCACTAGCCGGCAGGGGCTCTGCGAGGTGCCGGGAGCCCGCGAGCGTCCGTCTCGGGTCCCCCACCCGCGCGTCCGGGGGCTCGGGCCGCTACCCGCGTCTCATTTGGCGCCCGGGCACCGGGGCCCTCATCCAGGGCGATGGCGCGGGCCTGGCTCCGGGCCCGGGCCGCCCCCCTCCATCCTCTCCCCCTATCCCCCCCGGGAGCCGGAGCCGGTCTCCTTTCCCCGGCCCGCCTCCCGGCGCGCAGACCCCGGCCCCGCCCCGGCCCGCACTCACGCTCCACGTCGTGCAGCTTGGCCCGCTCCTCCTCCAGTTTGCCCTTGAGGCTCTCGGCCTCGCTCTTGAGCGACGCCAGCGTCTCGTTCTCGTGCAGCCCGTCTGTTGCCATCTTCGAGCGGGGACGCGGCGGGAGGGAAGCGGGGATGCGAGTCAGCGGGCGGCGGAGGCCGGGCCGGCGAGCTTGCGCCGAGCCGCCACCGGCGCAGCTCCAGCCGTCTCCCCAAGCGCGCCCCGCCCCTCGGCGCTGACGCCGGCTGCTGAGAGCCGGGCGGCTGCGGCCGATCCCCTCCCCCCTTCCCCGGACGTGTCCGCGGGCGCAGAGCCCTTGCGCAGTGCCCTAGGCGAGGCCCGAGTTAGCGCTGCAGCGCACAGCACCCGGGGGCGCAGGGAGTGTCCTGCCCATTTTGCGGGTGGGAAAACCGAGGTTAGGAGGAGATACGTAACTTGCTGAAGGACGCGCACTTAGTGAGGGCCAAGCTGGGATCCCAACCCAGGACTGCCCGGCTCCTGGGAGCTTGAGGAAGTCCCAGTGACACAGCCCTTGCAACACCCCTTTCCCCCAGTCCCTCGCACACATCTCCCGTCCTTGGTCGCTTCTGCCTGCCGAGAGAGGAGAGGTTAAGGGGGCCTGGCTCGCGCCACTGGTACCCGGTCTGACCCCGGTAGCTCTGATGCTCCCCCTACAACGAAATGAAAACTCTCCTCGTTTATTGACTTAAATATACAAAGCTAGTTCTGGCTTCTGAGAAGCTGTGGGGTCTTTGCCCGTTCTTGGTTTTGCCTTTCTTTTATTCACTCGGGAGTTAAGTCCCTGGCAGCAGAAGGAAGTGGTGGTGGGGCCAGGGACACACAGGGACCCAGACTCGGGGCTTCTGAGCCCCTGCCCAGTGATCTCAGACACATCACTTCTGAGGCAGCTTCCTCCACCTTAGAATGAAGGGTTGCTATAGTTCCCTCAAGGAAGCAAATTAGTGACTTTGTGGCAGACTCAAGCATCCGTTCTTTCCAGTCTCTTTTCATGCCAGGCACGGTTCCAAGTGCTTTACATTAATAACTCACCACAGTCACCCTGAATGGGTACTATTGTCACCTCCATCTTACAAATGAGGAAACTGAGGCACAGAAAGGTTAAATGATTTGCTTAGTTCACACTCCCAGAAAGTGTCAGAAACACCTTCCTCATAGGATCCTCATCAGGAGTGACTACGCAGAGCATTCAGAGTGAAGCATGGCATACAGTCTGTGCTGGTTGTTATCATTAAGGCTGCCTGGTACACTCGAGCAATTCACAGGAAGTAATTTAAATGAGACACTGGATCATGGGGGACACTCCTCCCAAGGGTCATCTCAGAAGACCTGGGAAGAGCAGCATCCTCTCATCACCTCCTCAGGCTGGCACCTCTTTGCCCACCGTGGGATGTGTGTGTCTGCCTCAGGGGCTGCCTGTTTGTGAAGACCTGGGGTGAGTGGAGCTTCATACTGGTGTGTGCCCTCCTCTGAAGGCTCTTTGTGTAAAATAACCCCCAAACAGCCTCCAATCTGGAAACTTTACCATCTAGACATGAGGCCATGTAACTTTTCAATGGCTGGCAAAGTTTGCAAAGTGCCTTCCTGTGGTTTGCTGTTCACTGCTTTTTGTAAGTGAGGAAGCTGGGGGTCAGAAAAGTTGAGATCTGCTACGTTTCAGCAGTGGTGGAGTTACAGGGTTGCCCCTATCCATGAAAAGTGTCCACGGGGGGCTGTGTCTACACAATCCCAAACACCTGGATTAAAAAGTTAGCTGTCAGTCATTTAGATGTCTGCACAGTCAAAAGAATCTGTCTGAATATTTGGGAACCCCAGGTGCTTGTGGTGGAGAGAGTTGGCGACAATCCTCTGAGAATATCTCCAGGCGGGGTTCTGACCTGGGAAGAATCTGTGATGCTATAGAGGACCTGACATCTGGGATTCTGGGCTCCTTCTGTCCACAGAGGAAGTTGTTTCAAAAGGAGAAGAGCTGGATTAATAAATAGCACTGCTCCAGGATGGTAGGGCCATCAAAAAGCAGGTTTATTTTAAGAACTGAATGTGCTCAGTTTGCAGATCCAAGTTTAGAACACAATGTGCTGCAGGTAGAAGCCCATCACACTGAGCCTGAACCCCGTGACATCAGGATTACTATGCTGTACCAAAGCTTGTGTGCCACCTGAGGCTGCTTACTTGCAATTTGCTTTATAGGAATAATTTTTTAAAATGTGATCACTGCCAGGGGTTACAGTGGGACCAAAAGGATGAATATGGTTTTTCCTCTTCAGTTGGATAAAATGTCAACGTTATCTTTCCTCCCTTAGATATGTGTTTTGTTTTTTGTTTTTTCATCGTGTCCATGATCGGGATTTCCTACTGAGCTTGTGGGGAAGAGTGCTTTACCACTTGTGACCAGGTGGGGGCTCCACACGGCTTTGCAAATCCTCTGAGACAGGATATTCCTAATGCCTCAGCCCGGCTGTGGGCATTTCTGCTGCAAGATCTGAAGCCTGCGCAAAGCCATCTCTGGTGCGGATTGATGTGCGTACTTTGAAAAGTGCCAGGTTTTGTGTTCAGTGCCTACCCTCGCTGAAGGCTTAGACCCAAGGAGCACTTTTCCTTGAGGCTGATTTTGCTAAATACTGAGGCCCTATATGGTTCAATCTTCTGCAGAGCTGTTCCTAAGGACAGCTGGAACAGGGCCTTTGGGAAGGTGCTCCCCGGCTCTTTATTTACCAGAGTTCCTTTTAGCTTGCTTGCTTGCCAAGCAGACTAGGAGAAGACAGAAGAAAAAAGCATTAGCTCTAAAAAATAACAAGCTAAAACATTTATTGAGCACTTCCTCTGCTGAATATTGTTTTAAACATTTTCTCAAATAAACTCACTTTTGTTTCTCCCAAAACCCTATGAGACAGATGCCATTATTGTTGTTTTACAGATGGGAAACAGACCTCCTGGGAGAGGGGCGGTCCATTGGTACAAGGCCTCCAAGTAACATAACTGGGAGTTGAACCCAGGCAGTGAGAGCCCAGAGCCCACATCCTAAATCCCCACACTATACTGTCTCACCCAGCCTGGGTGTGCTGCAAGTGTGTGTGTGTGTGTGTGTGCGTGAACTGATTCTCTGGCAACCCACCTGTCACAGGGCCCTCACATTAGACATTGTTTCAAGACAGGTAATGACTTAAAGTTTTAAAGAGCAGCACTTACAATTTCTGCACATGGTGAACAGTAGCTGAGCTGTTGAGATTTCTTGAAAACTGGTCTCAGAGCCCGTTGTTTGAAACATTTGTCACAGGAGCCAAATACGTTAACGAGAAAGGTCTGATCACACATCTTTTACCCAAGATGAAGCTGAAAAAGAGGGAGAGAAGAAAAAGGGATGTGTGTGTAAGTAACTTCACCTCTCTGAATCTTTGTTTGCTAGTCTGTCAAATGGGTATCTTGGAATCTACCATCACAGGGGTACCAGGGGAATTTTGAGGGACAGCACAGGAAGCGTTTAGCTCCAGGCTGGAATACAGAGCTCCACAGATGTTATGCTGCCCTGTGGGTGGCTACAATAGCAGCCGCCACCACAGCAGCGGGGGTGGGTGGGGGGGGATGAGGCTGGAGATGAGGAAAGAGCAGAGAGGAGCCTATGGCCACAGTTCAGACGAGATGAAGGCATGAACTAAAGCAATGCTCTGGGGTCTGAGGGGTTGTGGTGCCACTGTTGGAGAGGGAGGCCAAGGGGGTAAAGGTGGGAGGGAGCAGCCATTGTCGCCGAGCCGATTTAACAAGCGTTCCAAAGAGTGGGCCATGTCAAGGGCAAAGAAGAGAACCGCTGAGTGTAAAGATATTGGGGCCCTGGTCTGAACATTTGGAAGAGCCCAAAATGAGAGGGATGTATTTGTGGGGCAGGTGGCAGTGGGGACACTGCTGAGGGGGAATGTCTACCAGAGGTCACCATGGGGCTGGGGAGAGAATGGGGAGCTCATGAGTTGGGGTGGACTCCTACAGCCAAGGGCCGGCTGGCGGAGTTCTTGAGATCTCTGAGGAACGAAGGAGTAGAGGGCAGTCTCCTAAGGATGAGAGATCAGGAGGGGACCAGCTACTGATCACCTCGAAGGGCTGGTCCCTGACCTCTCACAGCCACCCTGGGAGGGAGGAAGGACATCCGTGTTACCACAGAGGAAATGCTGAGGGATTAAATGAGATCAAGGTCAGTGACGGAGCCTGAATCTGTATGTAGTGGGACTCCACAACGTTTACCACAGAGCTAGACCACCAAGCCGCTCTGCTTTGTCCCAAAGGGCGAGTTAAAGACTGGCAAAGGGCCTGCCCACCCGAGCCTGGCCCGTGCCGGGGCCCTAGTAATGTTGCCCACCTCCCGCCCCCCACTGCCCAAACCTGCTAAGGCGGCCAGTCATGGGGTCGTGCTGAGGACTCCGAGTAATAGCATTAGGAAGGTGAGCCGTGGATTTATTCAGCAAGGGAGCGACGTCATTCAAGTGGATTATTCCAGCATTTGCACTTTCAGAAGTAGGTCAGAGAGACAAAGTACAGCAGGAAAATCAACTAGGTTAAGAGACTGTTATCATGTTCTGGGAAAGAGGAAATAATGACTGGACAGAGTAGCAGCTGCAGGAATGGAAGGCGAGAGGAACCCGAGGAAACAAGGGCAGAAGGAATAAAAGGATGACTAGGAATTATGGGAGATCGACCCCTACAAAGAGAGAAGTAGAAAAATTGCCACACAGAAAGACAAATATCGTATGATATTACTTACATGTGGAATCTAAAAAAAAGGGGTACAAATGAATTTATTTACAAAACAGAAGTAGAATCATGGATGTAGAAAACAAACTTATGGTTACCAGGGGATAAGGGGGGAGAAGGGATAAATTGGGAGATTGGGACTGACATATACACACTGCTATATATAAAATAGATAACTAATAAGAACCTGCTGTATAGCACAGGGAACTCTACTCAATACTCTGTAATGGCATATATGAGAAAAGAATCTAAAAAAGAGTGGATATATGTATATGTATAACTGATTCACTTTGCTGTACAGCAGAAACTAACATAATATTGTAAACCAACTATACTCCAATAAATATTAAAAAGAAAAGAAAAATTGCCAATATTCCAAATCTGGATAATTTTTTTCTCCCAAACTGAACTTTAAATTTTTTTCAAATTATAAGAGCTGTACATGTTCATTATAAATAATTGGAAACAGAGGAACATAAAGAAGGAAAATCAATCACCTACATGCCCTGTCCTAACAAATAACTGACCTGTCTTAGCATTTTATGTTTTCTTCTAGTATCTTCATAAGCACCTATGTGTATACATTAAAAAAATTGGAATTACATGCCATACGCAATTTTGAACTTTAGTTTTTTGCTTAATAGTGTTTTCGCCTTTGCATGTCATTGCATATTCTTGGAAAACACCAATTTTTAAATGGAGACTACAAATTTTGAGTTATATCAACCTTAAATCATATCACATGGCTAGCATCTTAGATCTGGTTGGTTGAACATGGGCAAGCTACAAACTAAAGTTGGAAGATTATAGTATTTTTAAACTATAAACATTATACATGGTTGTTGTAGAAAGTTTGGAAAAATCAGAAAGGTATAAGGAAGAAAACAATCACCTATAATCCCATTGCCCAGAGAGACTCCTTTTCACATTTCGGCATATGCAAGAATAGATTTTTAGGACCAGGGGTCATACTGATCATGTACACTGTTTATATTTTTACATCCTAGTGTTTTTCATTTATATTTATAACATGGGCTAAATTTAATTTCAGTACATTCTATTGTACTTATTGACAATAATCCTTTTTATGATGAGGGAATTTTTCAAGCTAGAGCAAATGCTTCAATGGGCATTTTAACAAGCTAAAGATAAAAATACCCCATTTTAACAAGTTTTGACATGAAGTTGTTTTGCAGTAGGAGTTCCCTAACCCTAAGGCACGCACAAAATTTCTTTGAAATGTTTCACTTAAACAGATGTTGCAAAAAATCACCAAAACCCCATGATTATTTTTAAAAAGTCAGTGCCAAGATAGAAAATCAAAAGTGAAAATCCCCACTATCTGCCCTGCACTCAATTCCCTGAGTTAGATGGCTATTCTTCCAGACTTTTCTGATGCCATAGACAAAGCTTTGTTAGTTATATAAATGCGGCTGTTAGCTACTTGCTTTTTCACCTAACTTTATTGTGTTAGTGCTTACAGAGCTATCTGTTTTTTGGTAATAGCTTCAGTATTATTTTATCCTATGGAGTAATGGAGTATCATAATTTAATAAACCAACCTCCTACTGTTGGATATATAGGATATCGCCAGTTTTCACTTCAAAAATAATGCTTCATTGATCCAATTAAAAATGGGCAAAAGTACCCTCAGACTTTGCTGGTGGGAATGTAAAATGGTGCATCCTCTGTGGAAGACAGCTTGGCAGTTACACAAAAAGTTAAACAGAGCTGTTACCAAATGACCAAGCAAATTCACTCCTGGATATATCATACGTTCACATAAAAATGTATACACGGATATTTGTAGCAGCATTTAACACAAAAAGTGGAAACAACTAAGATATCCATCAACTGAGGTATGGATAAAGAAAATGTGGTCTCTTCATACAGTAGACTCTTCTTTGGCAATAAAAAATGATGAAGTTCTGATATGTGCTATATCATGGAAGAACCTTGAAAATTTTATGCTAAGTGAAATAAGCCAGACACAAAAGGCCACAAATTGTGATTCCATTTATACGATAAGTCCGGGACAGGCAAATCCATAGAGACAGAAAGTAGATTAGAGGTTACCAATAGGTGGGGGAGAGGGGGTTGGGAGTGACTGCTTAATGAATACAGGATTTCTTTTTCGGGGTGATGGAAATGTTCTGCAATTAGATAATGTACATTCTTGTGAATATACTAAAAACCTCTGAAATGTATGCTATAAAATAGAGAGTTTTATATTGCGTGCAATCATATCTCAACACAAGTTATTTTTTAAGTGCGCAAAAGACTTGGACACTTCACAAGTGCAGATATTCATATGGTCAATAAACAGATAAAGAGGTGCTCAACATCATTAGGCAGCAAAGAAACGCAAGTTAAAACCACACCGTGAATCCACCACTTACCCACCAGAATACCTAACAGTAAAAAAGACTGATGATGTGAAACGTGGGTGAGAATGTAAAGCACTGGACCTCCTCTGCTGGTGGGAGGATAAATGGGTACAACCACATTGGAAAACTGGTTGATAGGACCTACTATAGCTACACATACATATAATTCTATTCCTTGATATATACTCAACAGAAATGCATACTTACATCCTCAAAAAATCCCCCATGAACAAGAATGTCATAGCAGATTTATTCATAATAGCCCCAAACTGGAAAAACCCAAATGTTCATCAATATACACTAGATACATAAATTGTGATATGTTTAAGTAATAAAAAAGAATAAACTGCCGATACATATGGCAGTAAATGGATGAATCTCACAGACTTAACTAAAATTATGTAATGTTTAGTGTCAGAAACCTCTGTCTATTCCATAAGCTGCACTCCAAGGTTTACGTTAACATGTGAAATGTTACGTGGGTCAGTTTTTTTTAATATCTCTTTTTTGGGGGGCCACACTGAGAGGCAGGTGGGATCTTACCCCAACCAGGGATCGAACCCCGTGTCCCCTGCAGTGGGAGTGCAGTCTTAGCCACTGGACTGCCAGGGAAGTCCCATGTGGGTCAATTTTTAACAGATTAAATAATTGTAAATATGCTTAATTTTCCCCTGATGCCAATACTAAATATATTTTGAAAACAAAGCACCTATTTCAAAAGATACGCATATGTATTGTGGAAAAATTAGAACATACAGACTAACTACCATACCACCCCTCACCCATACTCTTTACCACACAGAAAGACCACAGTCAACACCTTGGTGTGTACACACCTGAACAATTTTCTGAGCATTTAAGGAAGCCTGAGTATTCTAATTTAATGTTAACACATACATACCTTCCAGGGACTCAACACATGGAACCGACCAGCAGAACGGTGAGAAGTTAGAGCTGTAGCTCCAAGTGCTAAGGCAATTACATCCCGTCTAACTAATCTCCTTACCTTGGCTTGACAGCTCAGCTGCTCCCTTCCTTCCCACCTGCAGCTCCGTGTTCACGTCTGAAGCACGCACTGCAGTTTGCATCACTCACTCACCCCTTGAACCTTCTGACCATCCATGCTGCCAGGTGCCCTCAGAACCCCCGTTGACCAGTTTCTAGGGCTCAGTTCTCTGCCCTTTGCAGGAAGCAGAGTTCAGCAGGGTTGGCCCCTGTAAATTCAGACTCCACTTTACTGAGCAACCCTGACATTCACCTGTAACTGAAGGTTATCAGCAGCTCCTGCCTCTTCACAGTCCTCACCCCACCAGCACCTCGTTGTTTTGGCCACTCTTGCTACATTCAGCTTCGTAGAGCTGATCAAGACTGTGGGGCGAGGGCTCCCCTGCCCCCTTCTCCATGCATAAACTTTTCAGGCTCTGCAGGTCCCCCCGTCTCCAAACAGGATCTACTCCTTCCCAGGACTGAACCCTCACGAGCCCTGCCGTCTCCAGTAGGACTCTGCCCCTGCAGTTCTGCTCGCCACGTCAGGATGCCCACAGGGTAGTGGAGGGAATGGCCAGCATTACTGTCTTATAGCCCAGGATAAATGCTGTAAGACAGACAGGAGCCCTGAGTTACAGGTGCCAAAAAGGAAGGGTGATGGTCTCTTTGTGGCATAGGGGAGACCAGGAAGGGGCATGGAGAAGGCAGTCCGTGTGGACCAAAACCCAGCCAGCTCTCCACCAAGTAGCCCCTCATTCTGGCACAGTCTGGGAGCCCCATGCAGACAGAGCCTGAGCCAGGGCTGAGGGCATATTTACTTCCTCTCTAAAAAATCTTATATATGTTTTATGAGATATTATGTGATGCTTTTTTTTTTTTTTTGCGGTACACGGGCCTCTCACTGTTGTGGCCTCTCCCGTTGCGGAGCACAGGCTCCGGACGCGCAGGCTCAGCGGCCACGGCTCATGGGCCCAGCCGCTCCGCGGCATGTGGGATCCTCCCGGACCGGGGCACGAACCCGTGTCCCCCGCATCGGCAGGCGGACTCTCAACCACTGCGCCACCAGGGAAGCCCTTATGAGATATTATGAATCTATAAAGATTCTAGCATCTTCAAGTATGACCCTTAAAGAAAGGCATAAAACTTGTGCACTTAAAAATACTGTAATCTCCTAGCAATTAAAAGAATCTGACCCAATTCATTTGGTAATTTATTTTGATTAAAATGTCACAAAGTTCTACTTCTTATTTCTTCATATACAATGTATCTAAATGAACTAAATTCAATCATTTGTAATATGAAAAGACATTACGTACTAGTAGGGTGATGTTGCTTCATAATCATGTATTATTTCCACTCCTAAGATACATGCCCATGTTACAGAATCACAGCTATGACCTGTGACTTTGGGGTGATGCAGAAGAGGCCACAGGCCAGGAGTGCTTATCAAATGATGTTTTATGCTCTGAAAGGAAGAAAGGAGAAAACCTGAGGGGAACAAGTAATAGTTCCCACAAAACTTGGGAAACAGATTTCTCAAAAGGAGGAACTGACAAAATTCTTCAATTATTCTTATGAGATCTTAAGATTTGAATGCTGATAAGACAGAGAAAATCAACTATGTTGCCTTTTCAAACTTATTTTTTTAAGTTATTGTATGAAAGATATTAAACAATGAAAAATTATGGCAAATATGCTGGCAGATAAAGTTTAAAGAAATCTTCTGGAGGACGAGATTAGATAATTGTAAATTGGCGTGGAAATTAAGCTTGAATGATATATTAGTTTTCGTGGTTTTTTAGTAAATTTATTTATTGTATTTTTTAATTTTTGGCTGTGCTGGGTCTTTGTTGCTAGGCGCGGGCCTTCTCTAGTTGCAGTGAGCGGGGGCTACTCTTTGTTGCAGTGCGTGGGCTTCTCATTGTGGTGGCTTCTCTCGTTGTGGAGCACGGGCTCTAGGCGCGTGGGCTTCAGTAGTTGCGGCACGCGGGCTCAGTAGTTGTGGCTCACGGGCACTAGAGCGCAGGCTCAGTAGACGTGGCGCACAGGCTTAGTTGCTCTGCGGCATGTGGGCTCTTCTTGGACCAGGGATCGAACCCGTGTCCTCTGCATTGGCAGGCAGATTCTCAACCACTGCACCACCAGGGAAGCCCTGATATATTAGTTTTAAATGGATATATACATAAAAATACTTCTATGATTCATTTCAGATTGAATATTCTCTTGAAAATTGGAGGGGCCTGAAATAAATATTTTTTTATGCAGGAGCGTTCTTAGTAAAAAGAGTTGGTAAAACACCTCTGCCCCCATCAGGCAGGCATGGGGTGAAAGGACTCTGACAGGCCGCCATGGCCAAATGGGATTATTTGGAAGACTCAGCCCTAGAACCCATTTGTGGCTTCATAAATGTATCTGGGCTTCACACGAACTTTAGAAAACATAGGATAAACTGTGTCCCTGGATCTCACTCCCTCTGGGTGGACCGCTGTCACAAAATAGATCTAGACAAGAGGCACCTGGCAGAAAATACGAGACTTGCAGGAATTCTAGTAAAAGCTGGCTGAGATTCCAAAGGTAGCAGTGGCCTTTCCAACCTCAGCTGGTGTGTGTTAATTCTTACAAGATGACAGTGGCAGCACCATCACCACGCGCGAGAGAAGATGTGGCCCATTTGGGAGAATTCTTATTTTCTTCCTTAAATCACATTCCAAAGCATTTCCAGTTCCAATTAATAAGCCACATCCCTCTATCTGACCTTCATTTAGCTTTTGAAAGAAAAGCGCATTTATTCTCTTTTTTCCTGCTATAATCTATTGAGAAAGCCTAGTTTGAAACTGCTGGGGATCTGGATCATTTCCAGAGCATGTGGAGAGGGGGTAAAAGGAAATGTGACTTGAAAGAGATACTTGGTATCCAACATCAGGTGTGATGAATCCTCTCGGCTACTGAGGAGAGCCTGAAATGAAAACCAGAGGAAAAATGAGTAAGGAAACCAGGGCACTCTGCTTTATGGCTGTCTGGAAGTCAAGAGCAAGGAAAACACAACAACTCTATCTCCAGGGAAAAACTCCTTTCAAAATCATGTGAGATAACACACAAAAGGGCTTTTCAACAGCACAGCTCCAAGGTGAAATGGTTTATCCAGGTCTTCCAGATCAGCTCTCATCAATACTCAACTTGCTCTGTTTCACTTCAGAAGTTAATTTCCCACAGGATGGACTGACTATAAATCGATCTACTTTCTATTCTCACCATTCTCATGGCATAATTCTAAGACCAAACACGAGTGGAGCTCAGTATTAAATTTTTATTGCATTAATATTTCTTTTTAGTTCAGTGGTTTGCAAACCTTTTTGGTTTCCGGACCCCTTTATACTCTTAAATTACCAAGGACGCCAAACAGCTTTTGTGCATGTGGTTATAACTACTGATATCTATCATATTAGTAATTAAAACAATAATTTTAAATATTTATTAATTCATTAAAATAACAAGCCCAATACATGTTAACATATTTTTATTGAAAAACTATATTTTTGAAAACAAATCAAAAAACTAGTTTGAAGTGGTATTGTTTCATAATTTTGTAACTCTTTTAAATGTATGACTTAATATGACAGGTGGAATCTTGTATCTGCTTCTGCATTCACCTCTAGTGCTATGTTATTTTGGTTGCAATGTATGAAGAAAAGTCTGCCTCATACAGGTATGTATTTGGAAAAAGGCAGACTTTGCAGACTCCCTGAAATCATCTCAAGAATCACCCCCCCCAAGGACCCTTGAACCAAACTTTGAGAACTGCTGCCCTAGTTCATTGGGCAAGAAACTTCAGGGATTAAAATAAGAAAAAATGGGCACACAGGTTCTCTCTTTCCATTCAGCCTCTGCTCCCTTGCATATACTCAAAGACTGATGAGAAACAAGACATGCTGAAGAACACAGAATGTGAGTCACAGTTTTGGTGTTTTTGTTCCCTTCCCACCCTGGGGGAAAATGGGTTCTGAAAACAGGGAATTTGACAGGGAGAATTCCTGCTGCTTTTCCTGGGTGCCTTTCCTTTGTATATTTGGTACATGTACTTTAATCCTGAATTTCTATAATGGTAATTAAACAACACTGTCTTATACTAAAAATTAAAAGGCACATTCTTAAGGATCTCACCTGTACTTTGCGAACAAAGGATGGAGTCACTCTTTTCTCGAAGTCATCTATAGGTGTGTATGAGTTAAGGATCTTTATGATCTGCAAACAGTACATAAGATGGTTTGAGGCCACAGAAGAGGACAACTCTGTCCATGAAATAATGGTTCCAGTGGTGTGGGAACAGTCGGGAACCAAAAGTGGTTCTTTCAGACTATAATCTGGCTCTAGGAACCATGTGTTATTTTTTTCCAAAAGAGAAAACAAGCTGAGAACAGCACAGAAGGCAGCAAGGACATCCTATAATTAGATGACCTTAAGAGAATTCCCCATTTCCAGCCTCCTTCCCTGCTCCCACCCCCTCTCCCCACAGATACACATATGTGAGTATACCGGGCAGGGAATGTGTCATATGCATTTTTATGTTTTTAAGGCCTAGAGTTAGTATTTAATAAATGCCGTTAGATAAGAGGGCAGCCCATGGGAGATACGTATGCTCCCCAAAGAGCACAGAGAGATGCAGATGCACCCCACAGCTGGCTAAGCCAGGAAAGGCAATGCCAATTACATGATCTGTGGGTGAAGATCAGGGAGACACTCAGCAAGCCTGGTCACCTGCACAGCAGACAGGGAGGTACAGCGTTCGTAGATCTCCTTGGCATCGCTGTCTGTGGTCTTCTTGACCTGAAGCAACCAGGCTGCCTGAGAGAGAGCTTCCAAGGTTTCCCTGGCCAAGCTGTTCTGCAAATTCTTATCTTTAAGCCATTCTTCTAAGTAGCTGATGTTGCACCTGGAGTAAACGCCAGAGGAGCAGAGAAGAGGGGTGACCTGCTTAGAACACTTTAGGGGAGGGTGCCGAATCCTCCAGTGTGTCCCAGCATGGTACCAGAGCTCACTGAGATCCTTAAGACTACAGCCCAGCAGTTTCTTTATTTGTAACAAGACGGGGGTGGGCCAGATGATCAGCTCTCACGATCCATGGTTCTAAGGATCATGATGGTCTAGGGTGAGGGGCCATAACAGCAATAAACTTTGGAGAAAATCTGAGCAAAGACAGTGACTACAATAATTTATAATCTATTAAAGGACCCTTAATAATAGGTTTGAAAATATATTAAAGGAAAAAATCATAGTGGTATTTGAAGAGAAGACTTACATTGGTATAAAAATTGTTTGATCTCTTTTCCCAAATTGGCAGAAAATTTTCAATTGGTAGAGGCTTTCTTTTAGTCCACTGGGGTTTTTATTCTTGTTTCTGTCACTGATTATCATAGGTTTATGAGTTAAGAGCCATGGGTTTTAATCCCACCTATCCATTGTGTGAGCCTGGAGAGTTACTCAACCTCTCTTGGTAAATCAGAGTGTTGAGAACACTCATACATTGCTAGTGGGAATGTAAATGGTACAGCTGCTAAGGAAAGCAGTTAGGCAGTTCCTCAAAATGTTAAACATAAAACGACCTTCTGACCTAGCAACTCCACTTCTAGGTACTTACTAAAGAGAACTGAAAACATGTCCACACAAAAAATCATACACAAATGTTCACAGCACCATTAATCATTATAGCCCAAAAGAGAAAACAACCCAAATGTCCACCAGTTGATGGATAGATAGACAAATTGTGGTCTATCCATACAATAGGATATTATTCCGCAATAAAAAGGAGTGAGGTACTGCCACATGCTACCACGGGGGGAGCTAGGAAAACACTATGCTAAGGGAAAGAAGCCAGTCACAAAAGACAACATATTTATGATTCCATTTATTTTAAAAATGTCCAGAATACGCAAATCTATAGAGTAAGAAAATATATTTGTTGTTGGTTAGGTTGAGGGGGAGGGGACTCCCCAGTGGGACTTGGGTAGGGGATACGAGTGGCTGCTATTGGGTGTAAGGTTTCTTTCTGGAGTGATAAAACTGTTCTAAAATTACATTATGGTGATGGCTGCATAACTCTGTAAATATACTAAAAACCACTGAATATACACTTTAGATGAGTGAACTCTATGGAATGTAAATTATATATCAATGAAGCTGTTTAAAAAAATTGAGTGTTGAACTAGGTGATCTCTAAGGTCGGTTCCAGCTCTGACCTTCCAGATTAGCAGCTCCCCATGGGTTGTAACATTGGGACAATAATGCTGAATTACTGTATTCTATAGGGATGTAATGAGTGTGAGGTAACATCTCTTGCACTGGTTATGCCCCCTTTTTTTGCATTGTCAATTTTGTCCCACTAGTTCTTATTACAATAGATTCCTAATGGGAATCCACTGAATTGTGAGCATGTTAATCCTCCCACTCTAAACTCTGTGCTGGAGTTCTGGTTCTTGGTAAGATGGAGCGAGCACTCCATTTTGTTTCTCCCACTGAATGCAGCTATAAGACCTGGATGGAATGCCTGGAACAGCTATTTGAGGACTCTGAAAAGTAAACAGTAGCAGGTGGACTGGGAGAGAAGACCAGAATTTGAAGTATCTCCAAACTGACAATGAGTTTACCAGTATCTTTCCCTCTGCTATTCATTGGCCTGAACTCAAAGCAGCCGGAAACTCAGTAGTGGGCATGGGTGCCAACAAAGAGCTCCAGGAGGAGCCCTCTAGTTCTGGCTCGCGGTGCTGGAAAGGGGTGTCCTAATGCTCTGAGAGAGGGTGGAAATTCTGTTTTTCTTTTTTCTCCTTTTCCTTTCTTTTTCTTCATTCTCTCATGTGCAAGCCCCAAACAGTCCTATGGTTGTGGCAACAGGGTCCAGTAGGAAACTAAAACTGAGAGAGGGGAACTTTCTTCAGTTGGAGGAGTTGTGGCTCAAGAGGACGGCGTGAACTCTCCTTGCTCTTCCTCTCACCACTTGACCCCAGGTGGGGACATTTGCTGGAAGTACGCCACACAGTGAGTTAAGTGAAGCCCCAGTTTTCTGTCTGGAGGACCAAAGAGGGGATCCCCAGGTATCTGGAAAGTACCAGGGGTACTGTGGAGAGGAGGAGCTTGGGAAAGTGACCCTTAAATTTATTTATGAATTCTTGGACACACCCCTGAGCCCAGGGATGGATCTGACCCTCAAGAGCACACATAAACTTTGAGGACTAAACTATAGGATGGCACACCACCCAAGTTTCAGTCTGGCCACTGTGTGTCACACACAAGACAAAACCAGGGCTTCCCTGGTGGCGCAGTGGTAAAGAGTCCGCCTGCCAATGCAGGGGACAGGGGTTTGTGCCCCGGTCCGGGAAGATCCCACATGTCGCGGAGCGGCTGGGCCCGTGAGCCATGGCCACTGAGCCTGCAAGTCCGGAGACTGTGCTCCGCAATGGGAGAGGCCACAACAGTGAGAGGCCTGTGTACCGCAAAAAAAAAAAAAAAAAAAAAAAAAAAAAAAGACAAAACCAAATAGCATTACAAAGGCTTTGAAGACAGAACTGACAGAGGAACCACAACCTGCAGAGCCTGAACCCAAGTGAGCTGATTATCAGATAAAAGTATCAACATTCTCCATAGGATTTAAAGACTCAGTGTCTCATAATATAATAATAAAAAGTGTCCAGAATACAATTCAAAATTACTTGGCATACGAAAACCAGGGAAATCTTAAGTCACATTAAACAAGGCAATTAATAGTATCAACTCTGAGATGACACAGATGTTAGAATAATATGATAAAGATTTTAAAGAAGCTATCACAAAAATGCTCCAAAAAGTAAGGACAAACTATCTTGAAATACATGAAAAAATAGAAAGCTTCAGAAAAGAAACAGAAGCTGTTTCAAAAAAATGGAAATTTACAACTGAAAAATAACTGAAACAAAAGAACTCACTGAATAGGCTCAATAGCAGAATATAGATGGCAGAGAAAAGAGTCAGTGAACTTCAAGGGATCAATAAAGACTATCAATCTGAAAAGTACAAAGAACAGAACTTTAGGGATAACAAAATAATGAAAGGTCTAACATTTGTGTCATTGAAATTCCAGAAGGAAAGGAGAAAGTGTGATGCAGACAAAACATTTGAAGAAATGGCTGAAAATGCCACATTTGGTGAGATCCACAAACCTACAAAGTCAAGAAGTTCAGAGAAGCTCAAAGAGACTAAACCCAAAGAAATCCACACCCAGATGCATCATAATCAAACTGTGGTAAACTAAACACAAAGAAAAAACAACTTGGAACTCAGAGAAAAACTATGCATTATTTATAGAGAAATAATAATTCAAATGACTGTGCATTTCTCATCAGAAACCATGGAAGCCAGAAAAAGTGGAACATTTTTACACTGATCAGAGAAAGGACTGTCAACCCAGACATTGGTAGCCTATAAAAATATACTTTAGGAATGAAGGTGAAATGAAGGTATTTTCAGAGGAAAGAAAGCTAAGAGAATTTATCATCAGTGAACCTGCTCTAAAAGGACTACTAAAATAATTTCCTCAGGCAAAAGGAAAATGAAATCGAAATGAGATTTGGGGGGAAAATGAGACTTGAAATATTAGAAATGAAGGAATAACAGAAATGATAAGTACCTGGGTAAATACAATAGACCATTCTTCTATTAAGTCCTTTAAAATATGTTGGATGGTTTAAAACAAAAATTATAACATTGTCTGGCAGAGTTTTTGATGTATGTAGATATAATATATAAGACAACAAGCGAAGAGGGGAAAGGGGCCTATGTAATGGTAAGGTTTCTACATTCCACTTAATGTGATAAGATACTGATTCTAAAATGACTGAAAAAGGTAAGTATGTATACTGTAATTACTACAGCAGCCATTAAAAAAGATACAAAGAGATACAGTGAAAAAATAGATAAAATTTAAAAGGGGTACCAAAAATGTTCAAAGAACCCAAAAGAAGACAGAAACCGGAAATCAGAGAAATAAAAACCAGAAGGAACAAACAAAAAATAACAAAATGGTAGACTTAAATCTGAGTATACCAATAATTACATTAAATTTAAATGGTCTAAAAACCCCAATTAAGAAGCACAGATTGTCAGACTGGATGAAAAAATAAAACAAAAAACTGGACCAAAATATATGCTGACTACAAGAAACTCACTTCAGATATGATACAGATAGGTCAAAAGTAAAAGGATGGAAAAAAATATACTATGAAAACACTGATCCAAATAAAAAGTAGACTTTCACACAAAGTAGACTTCAAAGCAGAGAAAATTACCAGGGAGGGACAAAGAGAGATCCCACATAACGACAGGAGGGCTAACTCACCAAGAAGACATAACAATTCTTAGTGTGTATGCACCTAAAAACAGAGCTTCAGAATACATAAAGCAAAACCTGACAGACTGAAAGAAGAAATAGACAACTCCATACTTATAGTTGGAGACTTCAACACTCCTCTCAATAATCAGTAGAACTAATAGACAGAAAATCAGCAAGGATATAGAAGAAATGAAAAACGCCCTCAACAAACTGGGTCTGATCTACATGTATAGAACATTGTGCCCAACAGAAGCAGAATATACATGATTTTCAACCCACTACATGGAGAAGATTCACAAAAATAGACCTGGGTCACAAAAGCAAATATTAACAAATTTAAAAATAACTGAAATCATACAAAGTTTGTTTTTTTCAATGTAAAAATATTTATAAGTTTTTCTTTTTTTTTTTTTAGGCCATGCCATGCAGCAAGTGGGATCTTAGCAGTTCTCCTACCAGGGATCGAACACATACCCCCTACAATGGGAGTGTGAAGACTTAACCACTGGACTGCCAGGGAAGTCCCAAAATATTTATAAGTTTGTATTTTAAAAATAAACCTGGGAAAGTCTCGGGCAAAGTGGGATGGTTGGTAATTCTAATATCACAATCTATGGTATATGTTAACCTGGATGTACCTTGAGATTTTTTAAAAAATTGTGGTAGAAAGTGCATTACCTAAAATTACCATCTGAACTACTGTAAGTGTATAGTATAGTAGTGTTAACTATATGCACCATGTTGTATAACAGATTCCCAGAACATTTTCACTTTGTAAAACTGAAATTGTACATCCATTGAATGAACAACAACTCCCTTTTTCTCTCTCTCCTCAGCCCCAGGCAACCACCATTCTACCTTCTGTTTCTAAGAGTTTGACTGACAAAGTATGTTCTTCAAGCACAATGAAATTAAACTAAAAATCAATAATAGAAAGGTAACAAGAAAGTCTCTAAACACTTGGAAATTAAACAACACACTTCTAAATAATCCATGGGTCAGTCAAAGAGTAAGACTCGAGGGAAATTAGAAAATATTTTGAACTGAACAAAAATGAAAATATAACATATCAAAATTTGTGTGATAGAGTTAAAGTAGTGCTTAGAAAGAAATGTATAGCATTAAATGCTTATGTTAGAAA
Source organism: Tursiops truncatus (assembly GCF_011762595.2). Taxonomy (NCBI): domain Eukaryota; kingdom Metazoa; phylum Chordata; class Mammalia; order Artiodactyla; family Delphinidae; genus Tursiops; species Tursiops truncatus. Next base: position 95,148,716 of record NC_047035.1, read on the forward strand.
AGAAAGGTCTCAGAGCCAATAATCCAGGCTTCTACTTTAGGAACCTAGAAGAAGAGAAAAATAAATGCAAAGTAGGCAGAAGGAATGAAATCATAAAGACAGTAACAGAAATCAATTAAATTAAAAAAAAGACAAAAATCAGTGAAACCAAACTGATACACCTCTAGCAAGCCTGACCAAGGAAAAGAGAAGTCACAGATTACCCACAGAGGAGTGGAAGAGGGGATATCACTACAAATTCTGCAGAAATTAAAAGAATAACAAGGGAATATTCTGAACAGCTCTACACACATAAACTCAACTTTGATGAAGTGGACCAATTCCTTGAAAACCAAACACTACCAAAACTCATCCAAGATGCAATATATAACCTGAATATTCCTTCAACTATTAAAGAAACTGAATTCATAGTTTAAAGCCTTCTGAAAAAAGAAAAAAAAAAATCTGTGGTGGCTGCCACTCCTGAGGGACTAAAGCATGCATTTCTCATGCTGGCATTCTGCTTTGTCTTTCTAACCCATCTTTCTAGGTCCTCTCATCACTCCTGGTGCTCCTTTCAAAGGGGGCTGTTCATACCCTGCCCTCAGTTTTCCTTCACTGAGGCCTGTGTTCATTCCTCTGGTTCTGGGTCAGCTGAAATCCTACTTGTCCTTCAAGACCCAAGTCAATGCCTTTCGTACTCCCCCCAGATTCCCTCAGGCCAGCAAGCAATGTTTGTAGTTGGGCCACATTATTCTGGTTCCTAACAGAACTGTCTCCATCTCCAGGACCCCTACCTAGGTTCTTATCAAAGATCCCTGGGCAAATCAGCCACAGTGGAATTTGCAGCAAAAATGCTATTGTGGAGATGGTGAGATAAAGTTCCACATGAGATAATATTTTTACAATTCATGACTAGGCACAAAAAAGAATTACATACTAGGAAAATCTTTATATCTTCCCAGGAACCGGTCTGCCTCACCAAGCCAGATGAGACCAGAGAGCTATGACATTTGGCTTTTTCTCCTGGCAGTCAGAAAGCCCAGACCCAGTTTTCAAGCTACTCTGTCTACTGTTTATGTTTTTCTTTCTGTAGTTTTGATTTTCCACTTGTGTTCATGTTTTGTTATTGTGTTGCTTGTGTTGTCATGGTAAAGTCACTGTAAATCCTGGTGCGCCTTGTTTACGGCAGGAGCTGAGTCAATATCTGAATGAATGAATGCCTCTTAAATGCATGTGCTACTTACACAGACCAACACACTGGAAAGTCAGTACTTCTCTAACAGCACTTTCAATTGGTGAGAGGAGAAAATACTGAGCACCTATGGGGACAGATGTTCACTCAACTTGGGGACCTACTGGTGGAATGAGAGTTGTTTAGCAAAGACTGAGGTTTATGGCTCATGAGGTTTATGGCTTTACTTTAAATAGGCCTGAATCCTACCTCAGAGGGCTACAGGGCATCTGCTCAGTGCTCGGGAAATAAACAGAAGTCTTTTCTCTTTCAATGAACAGGAAAAAAAGCCCAGTCCTCCTGAATACTCCCTCATATCTGAAAACCACAACCTGGTATCATGAGAATTTGCCGCAATGATTTGTAGGGATGTCCACCTCTAATGCTGAAAAGATGTAATGGATGCCCCTTGTTTATTTCTTGGCTTAATAAATTTTTGGGGTCACTTTTCATTGTATCACTGCCATCATCACCATCCCAGGTTCTCCTATCACCTATAGGTGTCAAATCCCTGCACATATTATAAAAATCTTAAATATCTATCCCATATTATATGCTTTCTAATAATGTGACAGTGTTAATTCAAACAATAGCTAATGGTCTGTGTTTCCTTGGTTTAGAGACAAAGAGAAGTCAACACACCTCAAAACTGGATGACCATGTCCGCAGGATGAACTCCCAGTGCTTGGCCTGGCATTCCAGACCCTCCCAGTCTGGGTCCAACTTACCACTCTACTGCGGACCTGTTGTTCCCGACACAAACCTCTGCTTCATCTAGACGGAGCTATTTACTCCTGCCTGAGGACGGGTCCTCACGCCGTCCTACCACTGTGCCTTTGCCCACTCATTCCCCTGCCTGAAATGTTCTCCCATTTTTAATCACTCACACACAGTTTTCAGGCTTCTTTAACTTTTCTGTCCACGATAATCTCTCCTCTCTGAAGCACTTCCCCCACCACTTGTTTGTGACTTAATTACAGTGGTTTTGAATCATCATTTAGCTTCTCAATGGCAGGGATCAAATCACCCTTTCCTCTGTTTCCTGTGTCCCCCACCAGCAGTGCTAGTCACAGAAGTGGTGGTCTATAAATACTGGTTGAGTATATGATAACCACAGAGGGCCAGAATTTAAAATACACAATTACTAGTTCTTAGTAGAAGACATTCTGCCAGACCGTCAAGGTAGCGTGGGGTAGAGTGATGGGAAGAGGGCCTGGCATCAGATAGCTGACATTTCCAAGGTTCTAAGAGTCATCTTGCACACCCTCCAGCAGTGCAGCTCTTGTGGAGGGAGGGCAGAGTGTGTGGCCTTGGACTTTAAGAACATCCTTTCTGGCCAGCCTCTCCAGGATTAGTGGTGCTTTATGGGTCTTACCTTATCTGCATCCCTTTTCTGCAAGAGCACATGTCCTTGCGCAGGAAGAGGCTGTTCAGGGTGACCGCCCCAATCAAGAAGAAGAGCTGCTTCACTGCCTGCCTCACGATCTCAGGGTCCAGGCCGTTCTGGCACATGGTACTGTAAAAGTAGCTCAGCTGCTGCAGGATGGAGGTCATCGTGTAGGCATCCGTGTCATCTATGCTGGATGACCGCTTCCGGAAGCCTGTGGGCTTCAGGCTGGAAATGCCCTGCAGACTCTCATACTCCAGCATGCCTGGCACTATGGAGAAAAACGGGAAGATTTCCTTGCACACACAGTGGGGACACCCAGAGAATATTTCCACTGCTCTCATGTGTCTGTTTCAGGAGGTGGGACATTTTCCACACGAGTTAGTGTGGATATAGCTGTGATAGAGGAAGTAAAAGAATGGAGGGTTGGGGAGCACCAAGATGTAAGGGGTGGATGGGGATGGACCGTCACCTACAGCAGGGCAACAGCTCCTCTTCTTTCAACTTCACAGGACAGAGAGCTGGTTAGCGTGACAACCCACGGTCTGGAACTACTTAAAGCCTGAAGTATTTAAATTTCAGAAAATTGAAGAAAGTATACAAGAATTTGAGTAAGGCTTTAGAATTTCAAAAATACTTGGCTAAGAACCAGGATTAGCCATATAAGTAGCAGCAGTTCTCCCAAGTCTTTCCCTTCAGGATGGATCCCCCTTACAGAAAGAAAACTATGACCTGTGTACTTTTATATATGTAATCATTTTAGCAATCAAAGAATTAAAAAGTGGACATTTACATCAGTAAATCTTCTTGTTTTAAAATTATGTTCTTTGCAATTACACATGCCGTGCACCAGATTTATTTTTTTAAGGTCTCAGTGTCATTATAAATATTTCCTGGTCATCGATTCTTTTCTTACCTATTATTGGTTGAATGTTGTTTTCCATTATAATAATGAACTGATGATATATTCGTATAGCCACATCACTAAGAATCTGTCTGTATTCTGAAAGGTCAAAATTGTTCAAACAATTCTTATTCTGACGTAGACTGTTATTCTTCATGAATTCCTAGAAGTAATTTTGAATATAAATATTAGAATAGGCCTACCGGGGGACGAGGGGAAGATGGCGGAAGAGTAAGACGTGGAGATCACCTTCCTCCCCACAGATACACCAGAAATACATCTACACGTGGAACAACTCCTACAGAACACCTACTGAACGCTGGCAGAAGACCTCAGACCTCCCAAAAGACAAGAAACTCCCCACGTACCTGGGTAGGGCAAAAGAAAAAAGAATAAACAGACAAAGGATAGGGACGGGACCTGCACCAGTGGGAGGGAGCTGTGAAGGAGGAAAAGTTTCCACACACTAGGAAGCCCCTTCGCGGGGGGAGACTGTGGGTGGCGGAGAGGGGAAGCTTTGGAGCCGCGGAGGAGAGCACAGCAACAGGGGTGCGGAGGGCAAAGCGGGGAGAGATTCCCGCACAGAGGATCGGTGCCGACCAGCACTCACCAGCCCAAGAGGCTTGTCTGCTCCCCCGCCAGGGCGGGCGGGGCTGGGAGTTGAGGCTCGGGCTTCGGTCGGATCGCAGGGAGAGGACTGGGGTTGGCGGCATGAACACAGCCTGCAGGGGGTTAGTGCACCATGGCTAGCCGGGAGGGAGTCCGGGGAAAAGTCTGGACCTGCCGAAGAGGCAAGAGACTTTTTCTTCCCTCTTTGTTTCCTGGTGCTCGAGAAGAGGGGATTAAGAGCGCTGCTTAAAGGAGCTCCAGAGACTGGCGAGAGCCGCGGCTAAAAGCGCGGACCCCAGAGACGGGCATGAGACGCTAAGGCTGCTGCTGACGCCACCAAGAAGCCTGTGTGCGAGCACAGGTCACTATCCACACCCCCCTTCCGGGGAGCCTGTGCAGCCCGCCACTGCCAGGGTCCCGGGATCCAGGGACAACTTCCCCGGGAGAACGCATGACGCGCCTCAGGCTGGTTCAACATCACGCCGGCCTCGGCCGCCACAGGCTCGCCCAGCATCCGTACCCCTCCCTCACCCCGGCCTGAGTGAGCCAGAGGCCCCGAATCAGCTGCTCCTCTAACCCCGTCCTGTATGAGCGAAGAACAGACACCCTCCGCCAACCTACACGCAGAGGCGGGGCCAAATCCAAAGCTGAGCCCCAGGAGCTGTGAGAATAAAGAAGAGAAAGGGAAATCTCTCCCAGCAGCCTCAGGAGCAGCGGATTAAAGCTCCACAATCAACTTGATGTACCCTGCATCTGTGGAATACATGAATAGACAACGAATCATCCCATACTGAGGAAGTGGACTTTGAGAGCAAGATTTATGATTATTTCCCCTCTTCCTCTTTTTGTGAGTGTGTATGTGTATGCTTCTGTGTGAGATTTTGTCTGTACAGCTTTGCTTCCACCTTTTTCCTAAGGTACTATCCGTCCATTATTTTTTCTTTAAAAACATTTTTTTTCTTAATAATTATTTTTTATTTTAATAACTTTATTTTATTTTATCTTACTTTATTTTATCTTCTTTCTTTCCTCCCTCCCTCCCTCCCTCCCTCCTTTCTTCCTTCCTTCCTTCCTACTTTTTCTCCCTTTTATTCTGAGCCGTGTGGATGAAAGGCTCTTGGTGCTGTAACCAGGAGTCAGTGCTGTGCCTCTGAGGTGGGAGAGCCAACTTCAGGACACTGGTCCACAAGAGACCTCCCAGCTCCACATAATATCAAACGGCGAAAATCTCCCAGAGATCTCCATCTCAACACCAACACCCAGCTTCACTCAACAACCAGCAAGCTACAGTGCAGGACACCTTATACCAAACAACTAGCAAAACAGGACACAACCCCACCCATTAGCAGAGAGGCTGCCTAAAATCATAATAAGTCTACACACACCCCAAAACACACCACTAGACGTGAACCTGCCCACCAGAAAGACAAGGTCCAGCCTCATCCACCAGAACACAGGCACTAGTCCCCTCCACAAGGAAGCCTACACAACCCACTGAACCAACTTTAGCCACTGGGGACAGACACCAAAAAAAACGGGAACTACGAACCTGCAGTCTGCAAAAAGGAGACCCCAAACACAGTAACATAAGCAAAATGAGAAGACAGAAAAACACACAGCAGATGAAGGAGCAAGATAAAAACCCACCAGACCTAACAAATGAAGAGGAAATAGGCAGTCTACCTGAAAAAGAATTCAGAATAATAATAGTAAAGATGACCCAAAATCTTGGAAATAGAATAGACAAAATGCAAGAAACATTTAACAAGGACCTAGAAGAATTAAAGAGCAAACAAACAGAGGTGAACAACACAATAAATGAAATTAAAAATACTCTAGATGAGATCAATAGCAGAATAACTGAGGCAGAAGACCGGATAAGTGACCTGGAAGATAAAATAGTGGAAATAACTACCACAGAGCAGAATAAAGAAAGAAGAATGAAAAGAATTGAGGACAGTCTCAGCGACCTCTGGGATGACATTAAACGCACCAACATTCGAATTATAGGGGTTCCAGAAGAAGAAGGGAAAAAGAAAGGGACTGAGAAAATATTTGAAGAGATTATAGTTGAAAACTTCCCTAATATGTGAAAGGAAATAGTTAATCAAGTCCAGGAAGCACAGAGAGTCCCATACAGGATAAATCCAAGGAGAAATATGCCAAGACACATATTAATCAAACTGTCAAAAATTAAATACAAAGAAAATATATTAAAAGCAGCAAGGGAAAAACAACAAATAACACACAAGCGAATCCCCATAAGGTTAACAACTGATCTTTCAGCAGAAACTCTGCAAGCCAGAAGGGAGTGGCAGGACATATTTAAAGTGATGAAGGAGAAAAACCTGCAGCCAAGATTACTCTACCCAGCAAGGATCTCATTCAGATTTGATGGAGAAATTAAAACCTTTATAGACAAGCAAAAGCTGAGAGTTCAGCACCACCAAATCATATTTACAACAACTGCTAAAGGAACTTCTCTAGGCAAGAAACACAAGAGAAGGAGAAGACCTACAATAACGAACCCAAAACAATTAAGAAAATGGGAATAAGAACATACATATCGATAATTACCTTAAATGTAAATGGACTAAATGCTCCCACCAAAAGACACAGATTGGCTGAATGGATACAAAAAGAAGACCTATATATGCTGTCTACAAGAGACCCACTACAGACCTAGAGACACATACAGAGTGAAAGTGAGGGGATGGAAAAAGATATTCCACGCAAGTGGAAACCAAAAGAAAGCTGGAGTAGCAATTCTCATATCAGACAAAATAGACTTTAAAATAAAGACTATTACAAGAGACAAAGAAGGACACTACAAAATGATCAAGGGATCGATCCAAGAAGAAGATATAACAATTGTAAGTATTTATGAACCCAACATAGGAGCACCTCAATACATAAGGCAAATACTAACAGCCATAAAAGGGGAAATCGACAGTAACACACTCATAGTAGGGGACTTTAACACCCCACTTTCATCAATGGACACATCATCCAAAATGAAAATAAATAAGGAAACACAAGCTTTAAATGATACATTAAACAAGATGGACTTAATTGATATTTATAGGACATTCCATACAAAAACAACAGAATACACATTTTTCTCAAGTGCTCATGGAACATTCTCCAGGATAGATCATATCTTGGGTCACAAATCAAGCTTTGGTAAATTTAAGAAAATTGAAATTGTATCAAGTATCTTTTCTGACCACAACGCTATGAGACTAGATATCAATTACAGGAAATGATCTGTAAAAAATACAAACACATGGAGGCTAAACAATACACTACTTAATAACGAAGTGATCACTGAAGAAATCAAAGAGGAAATTAAAAAATACCTAGAAACAAATGAAAATGGAGACACGACAATCCAAAACCTATGGGATGCAGCAAAAGCAATTCTAAGAGAGAAGTTTATAGCAATACAATCCTACCTTAAGAAACAGGAAACATCTCGAATAAACAACCTAACCTTGCACCTAAAGCAATTAGAGAAAGAAGAACAAAAAAACCCCAAAGTTAGCAGAAGGAAAGAAATCATAAAGATCATATCAGAAATAAATGAAAAAGAAATGAAGGAAATGATAGCAAAGATCAATAAAACTAAAAGCTGGTTCTTTCAGAAGATAAACCAAATTGATAAACCATTAGCCAGACTCATTAAGAAAAAAAGGGAGAAGACTCAAATCAATAGAATTAGAAATGAAAAAGGAGCAGTAACAACTGACACTGCAGAAATACAAAAGATTATGAGAGATTACTACAAGCAACTCTATGCCAATAAAATGAACAACCTGGAAGAAACGGACAAATTCTTAGAAATGCACAACCTGCCAAGACTGAATCAGGAAGAAATAGAAAATATGAACAGACCAATCACAAGCACTGAAATTGAAACTGTGATTAAAAATCTTCCAACAAACAAAAGACCAGGACCATATGGCTTCACACACAAATTCTATCAAACATTTAGAGAAGAGCTAACACCTATCCTCCTCAAACTCTTCCAAAATATAGCAGAGGGAGGAACACTCCCTAACTCATTCTATGAGGCCACCATCACCTTGATACTAAAACCAGACAAGGATGTCACAAAGAAAGAAAACTGCAGGTCAATATCACTGATGAACATAGATACAAAAATCCTCAACAAAATACTAGCAAACAGAATCCAACAGCACATTAAAAGGATCATACACCATGATCAAGTGGGGTTTGTTCCAGGAATGCAAGGATTCTTCAATATATGCAAATCAATAAATGTGATACACCATTTTAACAAATTGAAGGAGAAAAACCATATGATCATCTGAATAAATGCAGAGAAAGCTTTCGACAAAATTCAACATCCATTTATGATAAAAACCCTCCAGAAAGTAGGCATAGAGGGAACTTTCCTCAACATAATAAAGGCCATATATGACACACCCAGAGCCAACATCATTCTCAATGGTGAAAAACTGAAAGCATTTCCACTAAGATCAGGAACAAGACAAGGTTGACCACTCTCACCACTCTTATTCAACATAGTTTTGGAAGTTTTAGCCACAGCAATCAGAGAAGAAAAGGAAATAAAAGGAATCCAAATCAGAAAAGAAGAAGTAAAGCCGTCACTGTTTGCAAATGACATGATCCTATACGTAGAGAATCCTAAAGATGGTACCAGAAAACTACTAGAGCTAATCAATAAATTTGGTAAAGTAGCAGGATACAAAATTAATGCATAGAAATCTCTGGCATTCCTATAAACCAATGATGAAAAATCTGAAAGTGAAATCAAGAAAACACTCCCATTTACCATTGCAACAAGAAGAATAAAATATCTAGGTATAAACCTACCTAAGGAGACAAAAGACCTGTATGCCGAAAATTATAAGACCCTGATGAAAGAAATTAAAGGTGATACAAACAGATGGAGAGATATACCATGTTCTTGGATTGGAAGAATCAACATTGTGAAAATGACTCTACTACCCAAAGCAATGTACAGATTCAATGCAATCCCTATCAAACTACCACTGGCATTTTTCACAGAACTAGAACAAAAAATTTCACAATTTGTATGGAAACACAAAAGACCCTGAATAGGCAAAGCAATCTTGAGAACGAAAAACAGAGCTAGAGGAATCAGGCTCCCTGACTTCAGACTATATTACAAAGCTACAGTAATCAAGACAGTATGGTACTGGCACAAACACAGAACTATAGATCAGGGCTTCCTTGGTGGCGCAGTGGTTGAGAGTCCGCCTGCCAATGCAGGCGACATGGGTTCGTGCCCCGGTCCAGGGATAACCCACATGCCACGGAGCAGCTGGGCCTGTGAGCCATGGACACTGAGCCTGCGCATCCGGAGCCTGTGCTCCGCAACGGGAGAGGCCACAACAGTGAGAGGCCCACATACTGCAAAATAAAAAAAAAAAGAAAAGAAAAGAAATATAGATCAATGGAAAAGGATAGAAAGCCCAGAGATAATCCCACACACATATGGTCACCGTATCTTTGATAAAGGAGTCAGGAATGTACAGTGGAGAAAGGACAGCCTCTTCAATAAGTGGTGCTGGGAAAACTGGACAGGTACATGTAAAAGTATCAGATTAGGGCTTCCCTGGTGGCGCAGTGGTTGAGAGTCCACCTGCCAATGCAGGGGACGTGGGTTCATGTCCCAGTCCGGGAAGATTCCACATGCCACAGAGCAGCTAGGCCCGTGAGCCATGGCCACTGAACCTGCATGTCCGGAGTCTGTGCTCCGCAACGGGAGAGGCCACAACAGTGAGAGGCCCGCGTACCACACACACAAAAAAATTATGAGATTAGATCGCTCCCTAATACCATACACAAAAATAGGCTCAAAATGATTAAAGACCTAAATGTAAGGCCAGAAACTATCAAACTCTTAGAGGAAAACATAGGCAGAACACTCTATAACATAAATCACAGCAAGATCCTTTTTGACCCACCTCCTAGAGAAATGGAAACACAAACAAAAATAAACAAATGGGACCTAATGAAACTTCAAAGCATTTGCACAGCAAAAGAAACCATAAATGAGACCAAAAGACAACCCTCACAATGGGAGAAAATATTTGCAAATGAAGCAACTGACAAAGGATTAATCTCCAAAATTTATAAGCAGCTCATGCAGCTCAATAACAAAAAAACAAACAAACCAATCCAAAAATGGGCAGAAGATGTAAACAGACATTTCTCTAAAGAAGATGTACAGACTGCCAACAAACAAATGAAAGAATGCTCAACATCATCAATCATTAGAGAAATGCAAATCAAAACTACAATGAGATATCATCTCACACTGGTCAGAATGGCCATCATCAAAAAATCTAGAAACAGTAAATGCTGGAGAGGATGTGGAGAAAAGGGAACACTCTTGCACTGCTGGTGGGAATGTGAATTGGTACAGCCACTATAGAGAACAGTATGGAGGTTCCTCAAAAAACTACATATAGAACTACAATACGACCCAGCAATCCCACTACTGGGCATATACCCTGAGAAAACCATAATTCAAAAAGAGTCATGCACCAAAATATTCATTGCAGCTCTATTTACAGTAGCCCAGAGATGGAAACAACGTAAGTGTCCATCATCAGATGAATGGATAAAGAAGATGTGGCACATATATACAATGGAATATTACTCAGCCATAAAAAGAAACGAAATTGAGCTATTTGTAATTAGGTGGATGGACCTAGAGTCTGTCATACAGAGTGAAGTAAGTCAGAAAGAGAAAGACAAATACCGTATGCTAACACATATATATGGAATTTAAGAAAAAAAATGTCATGAAGAACCTAGGGGTAAGACAGGAATAAAGACACAGACCTACTAGAGAATGGACTTGAGGATATGGGGAGGGGGAAGGGTAAGCTGTGAGAAAGTGAGAGAGTGGCATGGACATATATACACTACCAAACGTAAAATCGATAGCTAGTGGGAAGCAGCCACATAGCACAGGGAGACCAGCTCGGTGCTTTGTGACCACCTAGAGGGGTGGGATAGGGAGCGTGGGAGGGAGGGAGATGCAAGAGGGAAGAGATATGGGAACATATGTATATGTATAACTGATTCACTTTGTTATAAAGCAGAAACTAACACACCATTGTAAAGCAATTATACTCCAATAAAGATGTAAAAAAAAAAATTAGAATGTAGACATGTAGAAAATTTAAATACTATCTCTACTAATGATATTATAATAAGCTTCTACTATAACTCCTATACTTTAAAACTTAATGTCTGATTTATATCAAATGATTTCTCGATGTTTGTGGTAGCATTTATTTTCTATAACTAACTACACTTGATGCTTAAATGACATGGGTTTGAACTACATGGGTCTACTTACATGTAGATTTTTTCACTAAATATGTACTGTAGTACCACATGATCCACAGTTGATTGAGGATGGGTCAACTGTAAACATTACTGTCCTGTTTATTTCCCTGACAAATATGTGCCTCCAGAGCTACACTACATTGGAAAACAACTCCCATGGAAGCTCACAGAAAAAACTGCAAAGCACCCAAGGAAATGAACTTCTGTAAGAGGTTGGTAGGTGAATAAATGAGATTCATAACTTTATAATTAGAGTATAGACCAATCTGAAATAGTTTAAAATGTGGGTTCTGGGCTGAATATTTGTCCCCCGCTTCAAACTTATATATTGAAGCCCTAACCTCCAGGGTGGCTATATTTGGAGATGGGGTCTCTAAGGAAGTTACTAAGGTTAAATGAAGTAATAGGGTGGGGTCCTGATCTGATAGGATTAGTGTTCTTACAGAAGGAGACAGCAGAGAGCTCAATCTCTCTTTCTACCCCATGCACTGAGGAAAGGCCATGTGACTACATAGTGAGAAGGTGGCTGTCTGCAAGCCCAGAAGTGATCTCTCAACCATGCCTGCACCCTGATCTTGGGCTTCTATCCTCCAGAACTATGAGAAAATAAATTTCTGTTGTTTAGGCCACCTAGTCTGTGCTAGCAGACCAAGCAGAGTAATAAAATATGTTTACCATGTTCAAAGAGATAAAAGAAAAAAAACATTAAGAATAGGACATTATAAAAGGCAGAGGTGAAAAAGAACCATTGAAATTTTAGAAATAAAAATATAGTAATTAAAAACCACTCAGACAGGGACAAGAACATTGTATACATGGCAGAAGGGGGTAAAGAAAGGATTTTTAAAAATGGTGTTGAATAATGCCTCCCATTAAGGCCTCACAGATGCCAGTCTGTCTTAAATGGGCTGGTCTTCTCCCCTCCCCCCAATATTCCTTTTGGTTAGAGGTTGGATTTTCTTTACTTATTTCTCCTTTTATTCAATACTACCAGTAGGATTATTTTTATATTACTTTCTATCCATTGGGACAACTGGCTATCCTCATGGAAGAAGATATGAGATCATTACCTCACATGTCAACTTGGGATAAATAATCATACCAATTTTGGATAAAAGCATAATTATGAACTCTAAATTTGAATTATCAGTTTAGAAGAAAGAATAACTTCATGATCTCAGGGTAGGGAAGAATTTCTTGAAAAAGACATTAAATCAGGTATCATAAAAGAACAGGACTGATAGGTTTAAGTACATCAGAATTCAAAAATTGTGTCTGACAAAGGACTCCATAAGGAAAAGTAGAAGATAAGCCACAATCTACCCATAATATGTAAAGAACTCCTGCAAATCAATAAGAAAAATAATCACCCTTAAGGAAAATGGAGAGCAGATGTGAGTAGGCAATTTAAAAGGCAACCCAACTGACTAGTAAGCACATGAAATGATGCTTGACCTCACTAGTGATCAAGTAATTACAATTTAAGTCAACAAAGTATCATCTTATACCATGAGACTAATAAATAATAAAATGTCTGTCAATACCTACTGTTGGTAAAGGTATGAGACACTGGAACCTTTACATACTACTGGTAGGACTATAAAATGGTATAACCATTTTGCAGAGCAGTGAAAACCCTGAAAGTTATTTTTGCTATTTTAGGTCAATGAAATATTGCTCTGTGAGTACTTGGAGGTGAAGAGCTTCTTTATGATGTCAGCCCCTTGAAAGCAGAGTCAGAATGGCAAAGGATTTGCAGATTATGGAGGAACAATCAGAATCTCATAGTGAGAACAGCTATGAAGAAACAGGCATGTTGAACTAACAGCTGTATTTTAGAGTGATAATACTAAAAACTTCAGAATTTTACAACCAGAAGGAAAATGAAAAATCACAGAATCTACCTCATGAATTTTAAGTCAAGAAAACTGAGGCTTAGTACCATGCTCAAGGTCTATACTTCTTTCTAGAAGTCTTTTTGCCTGTGACTTCCATTCAGTTGGTGATGTGAAGCTGGTCTCCTGGGTAAGGGGGGAGTAAGAAAGCCAGCTGGAGCAGAAGCTGCCCCTGGAGCTGGGCATCCCAATTCCTAACTCCTATGGTGAGTTCTGGCTCATGAGGAGGTAGGAGACTGGCAATCAGCATAGAACACAGAGTGGGCAGGCAATCGTACCTCTTCTCCACTGTACTGCTTCAGGCAATTGAGGAAATGACAAGTATTGGAAAGCCAAAAGGACAGCATCTCAAAGTCTTCTAAATGTTCCTTTAAAAAACAACAACAACAAGAAAAGACAAAGTTGGATTTTGGTGCTGGATTTGGTACCTCTGAGCCAAGAACAGACATATCTTACCTGTTTGGTTAGCTGGTGGCTTTTGACCGAAAAGAATTCCTTTTTTATTCATTAAAGACTTTATTAAATTTCTACTATAAAAATAAGCTCTTGTATTTATTTAGCACGTTATGGTTTGCAAAGTATTTCTGTACAGGTTATATCACCTGTTATGATGCTTGAAGCAGGCACTGCAGGAATGCCTGAGAAATGTCTCAGTCCTTGCCTTCCAAAGTTCACATTCTGACTGGTAAGACAGACATGACATATATAGGACACAGTTAAACAGGCCGCCAACAGCCTACATGATGGGCATAGACTGTGCTACAAAAGCTCAAAGGATGCAGAGATGATGTGGAACGTGGACAGCTGAGCAAACCGCAGGAGAGAGGTGGGAGGATGTCCTCCTTGAAGGAAAGGGGTGGACAGACAAGAGCTCAGGATCGAGGACTCTGTTGGCAAGAACACCCCCGCTTATGGGGCAGGAAGGAGAGGAATGAGCAAAGGAAGCAGAGGTAATAAAGACCAGAGAGATAAAAGGAAAACTGGGAAAGTCCTGGGATTTGAAAGACAATGTCAGAGCGTTTCAAGGAGATGGTGCTACTGTTCAGTCCACTTAAAGAGAATAAAAATTAAGAAAATACCATTGGATTTAGCAAGAGGAATTACTTGTGATCTTTCTGTGGAGTAATGGAGGTAGAAGCCAGATTGCAAGGGGTGAAAAAAAAAGGCACGGTGGCCAAGCGGGTATGTGGACCAAGTGAGGGTTGCTTTAATGTGCTGTGCACTGGAGGGGGAGGGGTGGGAAGCCACTGAAGAAGCTGAGATGGTAGATGCTGGCAAGGAAGGATTTACACTCCTCATGCCATGTGTCTTTCAGTTTCTAAGTATTTAAACATTCCAGAGCAGCACGATGGGGCAAATACTGTGTGCCCATGACCTGGAACGTAATGCAAGTGTACCCTGAGAAAACCCAATTTATGAAAATACGGACAGGGAAAACATGAATTTATGGAAGTCTCTTCTAAGAACACAATGGTAGCTCCTGTGAAGACAGTGACTATAAAGCACCCAGGACCAAATCAATGTTAGTGTTCTACTCCTAACTCCTGATGAATAATGAATTCTTAGTATAAAATTTGGTGGGAGGGGGGATAGGGGGAAGAATTATCCATGGCCTGATGCACTCACTGTTTTTATTCTTCCCTTTTCCTAGAGTATTTAAAATAGGATTTAATTGCTCACGACTTTTCTAGAACACATATTTTACTAAAAGTGAGATAGGACTTCCCCAACTAAAAAAATTACATATATCTCAAAATCAAACATTACTTCCCATTTGGAAGGGAAATGAAGAATAATGGATCTATATTTTACTGGTCCCTTACATATAGCTTATCTTCGTTTCTGGGCTGAGAATAAAAGTACATACTGTGGTTTTATAAGGGAGAATTACATAAATGCCAAGGGAAGAGATGAGTAATTTTTCAGTCCTTCCCATTCCTTGGCATTCACACTTGTTATCTGGATAGACACCTACTCCTTGCAGCCAGCCCCTCTTTGCAGCCCCGGGGGACAGAAGTGGTGGGGTGGTGGCTACCAGGCTGTAGTCTTGCAGGTAAGGATTTGGGGTCCACTGGCAGATCCCCACCCTTAGGGCTCTCTGACCTAAGTTGTCTTTTCCTAACAGCTTGGATTCTTTTCCTGATTGGGCCTCTGACTGGTTTGAGGAATCATGTGGTTGACCAAAGACTGGAGGTGAAGGATGGGAAAAGTACAGGCAACTGGTCATTCCCACAGGTGTTCCTAAAGTAGCCATGATACCAAGGGCCATGTCAAAGGTAGTTCCTACCTTAACCACCTGCTTGATACCATTAATGGTGCTGTTCATGAGGGACTTGAGCATGTTGGCGTCATTTAGAGAATCTGCGTAGCGTACACACATGAACAGGATGTGAGCTGGCAGCCCGGGGATCATGTTCACCACCACACCGCGGGGCTTCAGGTCTGGAGCAGAGAGAGTCAGTGAGGATTACAGCTGATGATCAGCTCTCCCGATAAGGAACCTATAATGATGGGGCAGGGGTTGTCTGCTTTTCTGTACTTGATGCAGTGCCTGAATGCATAAGGGTGTCTTTTCCCTTGGAGGAGTTCAGGCTGGTGGTTTTCTTGGCAAAAATATACATGCAGGTGCCACCTGCTTCTCTTACTTCTCATTTGCAAAGTACCTTCTCTTTTCTAAGGTTGAATAAAGGACAGAATTTCTTATCTCCAAGGTAACAGAGGAACCCCAGTTCCATGCACCCTCACTTCAGCCTCTATGATGAGGATGGAATATGACCTCAGCAACCACATGCATCTGCCTTGAATAGAGAAAACAGGTACACAGCAGTCCTGCAGAGGAGGACCAGCTGGTCTTGAGGGGAGGAGAATGGCTGGAAGGCAGAGTGGGAATGAAGGGAAGATAGAAACTTTATAGAACAAGTTAAAATAAGCAAACACAGGGCTTCCCTGGTGGCGCAGTGGTTGAGAGTCCGCCTGCCGATGCAGGGGACACGGGTTCGTGCCCTGGTCCAGGAAGATCCCACATGCTGCGGAGTGGCTGGGCCCGTGAGCCATGGCCGCTGAGCCTGCGTGTCCGGAGCCTGTGCTCCACCAAGGGAGAGGCCACAACAGTGAGAGGCCCCCGTACCGCAAAAAAAAAAAAAAAAAAAGCAAACACAGACCTCCCCATGCCTGCATTAAGACAGGGGAACAAAGAGGCCCCACAGCTGTGCACCAGTGAGGGTGGAAAGGAAAGGGTAGGGGTGCTCAGGTCCTCTGAGGGGAGTCAATTAGCACAAGAGGAGTAAGGCTACATATGGGCTTTCTGCTTTGAGATGTTACAACCCACTGATAGGGAGGCAGCTTTTCTCCTTTTCCGTGGAAAACCACGTGGTTTTCATGGTGAAGACAGTCTAGTAAGATTGTTTCTAAGACCACCAACCCCAGCGTATGCCCACTGGGAGATTCCTGTAACTGAGGTGTGGCTGGAAAGCCTCCACCATACTGCCTGCAAATAAATTTCTCAGCAGAAGTCAGATGGAACAAAGGAACCACAATTACTTTTTCCATGGCTCCTGTGCTGAGACACAAAGATGAGGAGATGTGTCTTCTACCCTGACCATGTGATGAGACTTGGGAAGAGGTTAGGGCAGCGCTTCTCAACTGAAGGCAAGGTACCCCCAGAGGGCATCTGGCAATGTCTGGAGGCATTTCTTATTGTCGTGGCTAGGGGTTGCTACTGGCTTCTACAGAATAGAAGCCAACGACACTGCTCAATATTCTACAGTGCAAAGCCCCTCCCCACCCCAAACAAAGAATTACGTGGTCAACAGTGGTGAGGCTGAGAAGAAGCAGTGGAGGAAGAAGAGGAAATACCCCTGCCCAAGATCGTAGCAATGGCTGATGCTCAAGTTCTCAAAGATAGAGCGAAGATTCAGAGTTCCAGGTTTCACTACCAAGAATGAGGTTTTGGATGAGCTTGGCCTCGTCTTCTCTCTTGTATTCCAGCATTCCAAGGTACTCCTTGGGTCCTGAGGACAGGTGCACATCATTGGCTGTAGGCAGAGGCAAACAATCAACTAAATACACAAAAACAACTTTCACCAGCATTATCATGAGACTACTCTGTCTCTTTCCATCCCATACTGGCTGGTTTGCCCATGAACTCCTGTGGCTTTCTGATAAATGCAAACTTTATTAAATCCTGAAGAATTTCTTCTGGTAGTGATTCTTATCTGTGAGTATATCAATGAGTACAGCTGCTGGTATATATCCTCATGAGCACCTGGTATATATCCAGCACAGTGGGGATATGAAAACAATCCAAGATGATGCTCTTGCCTTCAGGACACTGACATTACAGTTAAAGAAAGGAGATTCACAAAACATGTGGTGTGCAAAACACCAAACTGCATGATCCCAAGGTGGCTGGCCTAGCTTCCTATGTGCCATCACAAGGTGCCACAAACTCAGTAGCATAAAGCACAATTTTTAAAAAAAATAATTAAAAAAGTTTCACATTTCTGGAGGTCATAGACTGAAATAGATCTTACACTGCTAAAATCAAAGTGTCAGCAGAGCTGTGTTTCTTCTGGAGGCTCTAGGGGAGAACTCATTTCTTGCCTTTTCCAGCTTCTAGAGGCTGCCCACATGATTTGGCTTGTGGCCACATCACCCTGACCTCTGCTTCTATCACCACATCTTTCTCTCTCTGCTTATATTGTCATATCACCTTCTCTCACCTTGTCATTCCTGCCTCTCTTATAAGGTCTTTTGTGATTATTGTACATTGAATCCACCTGTATAGTCCAGGCGACTCTCCCCAACTCAAGACCCTTCACTTAATCACATCTGCAAAGTCCCTTCTGCCATGTAAGGTAACATATTCACAGGCTCTGGGGATTGGGACATGGACATCTCTGGGTGGGCCACAGTCTGCCCTCTGGTCCCCAAAGATTCATGTTCATTCTGGGAGGAGGAGATGTACACAGAAGCATAGGTTAGAGAGTCAGAAAGACTTTAAAGATGCCATGCTGCTGAATTCGAAGATGGTGGAGGAAGCCCATAAGTCAGTAAAAGTGGGTGGCTTCTAGAAGAAGGAAAAGGCAAGAACAGAATCTCCCCCTAAAGCCTACAGAAGCCCTGCTGACATGTTGACTTTAACCCTGTGAAGACCATTTTGAACTTCTGACCTCTAGAACTGTAAGACTTGTGTTTTATTAAGCCACTAATTTTATGGTGATCTGTTAGGCAGCCATAGGAAATAAATACAGGGGACATAAGACTTTACGCATAGGTAGGTTGGAACTGTTGAAAAATTCTTCTTGAAGGAGGCAGCACTCCAGTTGGGCCAAGAAAAGTGAGTAGGCTCTGATGGATGACAAAGAAGATAATCCAGGTAAAGAGTTAACAGAACTCTCTCTTCTACTGCATGAGAGTCTGTCCTGTTGACTTACTAGCTCTGTTCCCTTGGAGACTGATAAAGGTAGAATGTTAACTGTTTTACTAAGCAACCTGCTTATGCTAAGAATAACCTCTGATTGCTGAACTGCATCTGGACTGGGAAGAACAATAAATGAAGCAGAAATACATGATAAGAACATCATACTTTGGGTATTCTTAAGTGTGGTCACTTGTACCTGACCATATTCCTTGGGAGCTAGTGCCACCTATGGAGTGTCCAAAAGGTACTGGCTTCCTGACAGCCATGTGAATGAGCTTGGAGACAGGCACTCCAGCCCCAGCTAAGCCTTCAGATGACTGCATCCCTGCTGATGACTTCACTGCAACTCAGAGCGAGGACCACCCAGCTAAGCCACTTATGGATTCTTGACCTTCAGAACTGTGTTTTTTTTTTTTTACATCTTCATTGGAGTATAATTGCTTTACAATGGTGTGTTAGTTTCTGCTTTATAACAAAGTGAATCAGTTATACATATACATATGTTTCCATATCTCTTCCCTCTTGCATCTCCCTCCCTATCCCACCCCTCTAGGTGGTCACAAAGCACCGAGCTGATCTCCCTGTGCTATGTGGCTGCTTCCCACTAGCTATCTATTTTACGTTTGGTAGTGTATGTATGTCCATGCCACTCTCTCACTTTCTCACAGCTTACCCTTCCCCCTCCCCATATCCTCAACTCCATTCTCTAGTAGGTCTGTGTCTTTATTCCTGTCTTACCCCTAGGTTCTTCATGACATTTTTTTTCCTTAGATTCCATATATATGTGTTAGCATACGGTATTTGTCCTTCTCTTTCTGACTTACTTCACTCTGTATGACAGACTCTAGGTCCATCCACCTCACTGCAAATAACTCAATTTCGTTTCTTTTTATGGCTGAGTAATATGCCATTGTATATATGTGCCACATCTTCTTTATCCATTCATCAGATGATGGACACTTAGGCTGAGAAACTGTGTTTTTTTTTTTTTTTTACATCTTTATTGGAGTATAATTGCTTTACAATGGTGTGTTAGTTTCTTCTGTATAACAAAGTGAATCAGCTATACATATACATGTAACCCCATATCTCCTCCCTCTTGCATCTCCCTCCCACCCTCCCCCATCTCACCCCTCTAGGTGGTCACAAAGCACCGAGATGATCTCCCTGTGCTACGCAGCTGCTTCCCACTAGCTATCTATTTTACATTTGGTAGTATATATAAGTCCATGCCACTCTCTTACTTCATCCCAGCTTACCCTTCCCCTTCCCCATGTCCTTAAGTCCATTCTCTACATCTGCGTCTTTATTCCTGCTAAATTTTGGGATAGTTTGTTATATGACGATAGATACATGATACAGGAAGGAAAGCTGATGTATTCCACTTTAGACACACTGGGTTGGAGGTGATAATAGAAAGGTGAAGGAGTAGTCTTAGAGGCAAAAAGGGACTGGGACTCAGGAAAAGTGAGGAATGGCAGGTGGATTTTGGAAGTCCTTATGTAGCGATGGCAGTTCCTTCATTCATTCCAACAATGGGGACACCACTGGGCAATGGGAAGGACAGACATGGTCTCTGCCCTCATGAGGGCAGACTGACCTTTATCATTAATTATTGAAGCGGAAAGATCCTCATTTTTGTTTTGGACATATTAAATGTGAGGTGAGAGCTGAATAAATAATAGTAAAGGAGCTTTTCAAAGAAAGGAATATAGTAAAAAGAACAGAGAACTGAAGATACAGCCTTAGTGATAAAGGTTGGGAGGAAGAAGCAATACTGAACAAAAGAGTAAAGGGAGTTAGAAGAGAGAAGTCAGAAAAGTTCAGTGACACAGAAGCGGGTGAAGGGAGAGAGACCTTCAAGATGGTAGAGAAGTAAGACGTGATCACCTTCCTCCCCACAAATACACCAGAAATACATCTACATGTGGAACAACTCCTACAGAACACCTACTGAATGCTGGCAGAAGACCTCAGACTTTCCAAAAGATATATATATAAATTTTTTCCTTTTCCTCTTTTTGTGAGTGTGTATGTGTATGCTTCTTTGTGTGATTTTGTCTGTATAGCTTTGCTTTTTCCATTTGTCCCAGCATTCTGTCTGTCCATTTTTGTTTTTGTTTTTTTGTATAGTTTTTAGAGCTTGTTATCATTGCTGGATTTGTTTTTTTTTTTTGTTTTTTTTTTTGCAGTACGCGGGCCTCTCACTGTTGTGGCCTCTCCCATTGCACAGCACAAGTTCTGGACGCGCAGGCTCAGCAGCCATGGCTCACGAGCCCAGCCGCTCCGCGCATGTGGCATCTTCCTGGACCGGGGCACGAACCCGTGTCCCCTGCATCGGCAGGCAGACTCTCAACCACTGCACCACCAGGGAAGCCCTGTATTTGTTTTTTGGTTTGGTTGCTCTCTTCTTTCTTTCTTTTTTTTTAAATTACTTTTTAATTTAAAAAAATTTTTAATAATTTATTTTAATTTTTTATTTTAATAACTGTTTTTCTTTCTTTCTTTTGTTCTCCCTTTTCTTCTGAGCCGTGTGGCTGACAGCATCTTGGTGCTCCAGCCAGGTGTAAGGCCTGTGCCTCTGAGGTGGGATAGCCGAGTTTAGGACATTGGTCCACCAGATACTTCCCGTCTCCATGTAATATCAAACGGCGAAACATCTCCGAGAGATCTCCATCTCAACGCTAAGACCCAGCTTCACTCAACAACCAGCAAGCTACAGTGCTGGACACCCTATGCCAAACAACTAGCAAGACAGGAACACAACCCCACCCAATAGCAGAGAGGCTGCCTAAAATCATAATAAGGTCTCAGGTACCCTAAAACATACCACTGGACACAGTCCTGCCCACCAGAAAGACAAGATCCAGCCTCATCCACCATAACACAGGCACCAATCCCTTCCACCAGGAAGCCTACACAACCCACTGAACCAACCTCACCCACTGGGGGCAGACATCGAAAACAACAGGAACTATGAACCTGCAGTCTGTGAAAAGGAGACCCCAAACACAGTAAATAAGTTAAGCAAAATAAGAAGACAGAGAAACACACAGCAGATGAAGGAGTAAGGTAAAAACCCACCAGACCAAACAAATGAAGAGGAAACAGGCAGTCTACCTGAAAAAGAATTCAGAGTAATGATAGTAAAGTTGATCCAAAATCTTGGAAACAGAATGGAGAAAATACAAGAAATGTTTAACAAGGACCTAGAAGAACTAAAGCAAACAATGATGAACAACACAATAAATGAAATTAACAATTCTCTAGAAGGAATCAATAGCAGAATAACTGAGGCAGAAGAATGGATAAGTGACCTGGAAGATAAAATAGTGGAAATAACTGCTGCAGAGCAGAATAAAGAATGAAAAGAACAGAGGAGAGTCTCAGAGACCTCTGGGACAACATCAAACATACCATCATTTGAATTACAGGGGTCCCAGAAGAAGAAGAGAAAAAGAAAGGGACTGAGAAAATATTTGAAGAGATTATAGTTGAAAACTTCCCTAATATGGGAAAGGAAATAGTCAATCAAGTCCAGGAAGCACAGAGAGTCCCATGCAGGACACATCCAAGGAGAAACATGCTAGGACACATATTAATCAAACTTTCAAAAATTAACATCAAAGAAAAAATATTAAAAGCAGCAAGGGAAAAACAACAAAAACATACAAGGGAATCCCCATAAGGTTAACAGCTGATCTTTCAGCAGAAACTCTGCAAGCCAGAGGGAGTGGCATGACATATTTAAAGTGATGACAGGGAAAAACCTACAACCAAGATTACTCTACCCAGCAAGGATCTCATTCAGATTCGACAGAAAAATTGAAACCTTTACAGACAAGCAAAAGCTAAGAGAATTCATCACCACCAAACCAGCTTTACAACAAATGCTAAAGGAACTTCTCTAGGCAGGAAACACAAGAGAAGGAAAAGATCTAAAATAACAAACCCAAAACAATTAAGAAAATGGTAATAGGAACAAACATACTGATAACTACCTTAAATGTAAATGGATTAAATGCACCAACCAAAAGACAAAGACTGGCTGAATGGATACAATAACAGGACTCATATATATGCTGTCTACAAGAGACCCACTTCAGACCTAGGGACACATACAGACTGAAAGTGAGGGGATGGAAAAAGTTATTCCATGCAAATGGAAAGCAAAAGAAAGCTGGAGTAGCAATTCTCATATCAGACAAAATAGACTTTAAAACAAAGACTATTACAAGAGACAAAGAAGGACACTACGTAACGATCAAGGGATCAATCAGAGAAGAAGACATAACAATTGTAAACATTTATGCACCCAACATAGGAGCACCTCAATACATAAGGCAACTGCTAACAGCCATAAAAGGGGAAATCGACAGTAACACAATCATAGTAGGGAACTTCAATACCCCGCTTTCACCAATGGACAGATCATCCAAAATGAAAATAAATAAGGAAACACAAGCTTTAAATGATGCATTAAACACGATGGACTTAATTGATATTTATAGGACATTCCATCCAAAAACAACAGAATACACTTTCTTCTCAAGTGCTCATAGAACATTCTCCAGGATAGATCATGTCTTGGGTCACAAATGAAGCGCCGGTAAATTTAAGAAAATTGAAATTGTATCAAGTATCTTATCCAACCATGACTATCAATTACAGGGAAAAAATCTGTAAAAAATACAAACACATGGAGGCTAAACAACAAACTACTAAATAACCAAGAGATCACTGAAGAAGTCAAAGAGGAAATCAAAAAATACCTAGAAACAAATGACAATGAAAACACAATGATCCAAAACCTATGGGATGCAGCAAAAGCAGTTCTAAGAGGGAAGTTTATAGCAATACAATCCTACCTTAAGAAACAAGAAACATCTCAAATAAACAACCCAACCTTACAACTAAAGCAATTAGAAAAAGAAGAACAAAAAAACCCCAAACCTAGCAGAAGGAAAGAAATCATAAAGATCAGATCAGAAATAAATGAAAAAGAAATGAAGGAAACAACGGCAAAGATCAATAAACTAAAAGCTGGTTTTTTGACAAGATAAACAAAATTGATAAACCATTAGCTAGACTCATCAAGGAAAAAAGGGAGAAGACTCAAATCAATAGAATTAGAAATGAAAAAGCAGAAGTAACAACTGACACTGCAAAAATACAAAGGATCATGAGAGATTACTACAAGCAACTGTATACCAATAAAATGGACAACCTGGAAGAAACGGACAAATTCTTAGAAATGCACAACCTGCCAAGACTGAATCAGGAAGAAATAGAAAATATGAACAGACCAATCACAAGCACTGAAATTGAAACTGTGATTAAAAATCTTCCAACAAAGAAAAGCCCAGGACCAGATGGCTTCACAGGCGAATTCTATCAAACATTTAGAGAAGAGCTAACACCTATCCTTCTCAAACTCTTCCAAAATATAGCAGAGGGAGGACCACTCCCTAACTCCTTCTACGAGGCCACCATCACTCTGATACCAAAACCAGACAAAGATGTCACAAAGAAAGAAAACTACAGGCCAATATCACTGATGAACATAGATGCAAAAGTTCTCAGCAAAATACTAGCAAACAGAATCCAACAGCACATTAAAAGGATCATACACCATGATCAAGTGGGGTTTATCCCAGGAATGCAAGGATTATTCAAAATATGCAAATCAATCAATACGATAAACCATATTAAAAAATTGAAGGAGAAAAACTATATGATCATCTCAATAGATGCAGAAAAACCTTTCAACAAAATTCAACACACATTTATGATAAAAACCCTCCAGAAAGCAGGCATAGAGGGAACTTACCTCAACATAATGAATGCCATATGTGACAAACCCACAGCCAACATCATTTTCAATGGTGAAAAACTGAAACCATTTCCTCTAAGATCAGGAACAAGACAAGGTTGCCCACTCTCACCACTATTATTCAACATAGTTTTGGAAGTTTTAGCCACAGCAATCAGAGAAGAAAAAGAAATAAAAGGAATCCAAATCAGAAAAGAAGAAGTAAAACTGTCACTGTTTGCAGAAGACATGATACTATACATAGAGAATCCTAAAGATGCTACCAGAAAACTACTAGAGCTAATCAATGAATTTGGTAAAGTAGCAGGATACAAAATTAATGCATTAATGAAATCTCTTGCATTCCTATACACTAATGATGAAAAATCGGAAGGAGAAATTAAGGAAACACTCCCATTTACCACTGCAACAAAAATAATAAAATATCTAGGAATAAACCTACCTAAGGAGACAAAAGACCTGTATGCAGAAAATTATAAGACACTGATGAAAGAAATTAAAGATGATAGAAACAGATGGAGAGATATACCATGTTCTTGGACTGGAAGAATCAACACTGTGAAAATGACTCTACTACCCAAAGCAATCTACAGATTCAATGCAATCCCTATCAAACTACCAATGGCATTTTTCACAGAACTAGAACAACAAATCTCACAATTTGTATGGAGACACAAAAGATCCTGAATAGCCAAAGCAATCTTGAGAAAGAAAAACGGAGCTGGAGGAATCAGCCTCCCGGACTTCAGATTATACTACTTAAAGTTACAGTAATCAAGACAGTATGGTACTGGCACAAAAACAGGAATATAGGTCAATGGAACAGGATAGAAAGCCCAGAGATAAGCCCATGCACATATTGTCACCTTATTTTTGATAAAGGAGGCAAGAATACATGATGGAAAAAAGACAGCCTCTTCAATAAGTGGTGCTGGCAAAACTGGACAGCTACATGTAAAAGAATGAAATTAGGACACTCCCTAACACCATACACAAAAATAAACTCAAAATGGATTAAAGACCTAAATGTAAGGCCAGACACTATCAAACTCTTAGAGGAAAACATAGGCAGAACACTCTATGACGTAAATCACAGCAAGATCCTTTTCCACCCATCTCCTAAAGATATGGAAATAAAAACAAACAAATGGGACCTAATGAAACTTAAAAGCTTTTGCACAGCAAAGGAAACCATAAACAAGACCAAAAGACAACCCTCACAATGGGAGAAAATATTTGCAAATGCAGCAACTGACAAAGGATTAATCTCCAAAATTTACAAGCAGCTCACACAGCTCAATAACAAAAAAACAAACAACCCAATCCAAAAATGGGCAGAAGACCTAAACAGACATTTCTCCAAAGAAGATATACAGATTGCCAACAAACACATGAAAGAATGCTCAACATCATTAATCATTGGAGAAATGCAAATCAAAACTACAATGAGAGATCATCTCACACCGGTCAGAATGGCCATCATCAGAAAGTCTAGAAACAATAAATGCTGGAGAGGGTGTGGAGAAAAGGGAACATTCTTTCACTGTTGGTGGGAATGTAAATTGATACAGCCACTATGGAGATCAGTATGGAGGTACTTAAAAAACTAAAAATAGAACTACCATGTGACCCAGCAATCCCACTACTGGGCATATACCCTGAGAAAACCATAATTCAAAGAGTCATGTACCAAAATGTTCACTGCAGCTCTATTTACAATAGCCAGGACATGGAGGCAACCTAGGTGTCCATCATCGGATGAATGGATAGAGAAGATGTGCCCCACGTATACAATGGAATATTACTCAGCCATGAAAAGAAATGAAATTGAGATATTTGTAGTGAGGTGGATGGACCTAGAGTCTGTCATACAGAGTGACATAAGTCAGAAAGGAAAAAAAATACCATATGCTAACACATATATATGGAATCTAAGAGAAAAAAAAAATGTCATGAAGAACCTAGGGGTAAGATGGGAATAAAGACACAGACCTACTAGAGAATGGACTTGAGGATATGGGGAGGGGGAAGGGTAAGCTGTGACAAAGTGAGAGAGTGGCATGGACATATATACACTACCAAACGTAAAACAGATAGCTAGTGGGAAGCAGCCGCATAGCACGGGGAGATCAGCTCGGTGGTGTGGGGGTGGGATAGGGAGGGTGGGAGGAAGGGAGATGCAAGAGGGAAGAGATATGGGAACATATGTATATGTATAACTGATTCACTTTGTTATAAAGCAGAAACTAACACACCATTGTAAAGCAATTATACTCCAATGAAGATGTTAAAAAAAAAAAAAAAGTCATGTACCACAATGTTCATTGCAGCTCTATTTACAATAGCCAGGACATGGAAGCAACCTAAGTGCCCATCAGCAGATGAATGGACAAAGAAGATGTGGCACATATATACAATGGAATATTACTCAGCCATAAAAAGAAATAAAATTGAGTTATTTGTAGTGAGGTGGATGGACGTAGATTCTGTCATACAGAGTGAAGTAAGTCAGAAAGAGAAAAACAAATACCGTGTGCTAACTCATATATATGGAATCTAATAAAGAAAAAACAAATGGTTCTGAAGAACCTAGGGGCAGGAAAGGAATAAAGATGCAGATGGAGAGAATGGACTTGAGGACATGCAGAGGGGGAAGGGTAAGCTGGGACAAAGTGAGAGAGTAGCATGGACATATATACACTACCAAATGTAAAATAGATAGCTAGTGGGCAGCAGCCACATAGCACAGGGAGATCAGCTCAGTGCTTTGTGACCACCTAGAAGGGTGAGATAGGGAGGGTGGGAGGGAGACACAAGAGGGAGGGGATATGGGGATATATGTATATGTATAGCTGATTCACTTTGTTATACAGCAGAAACTAACACACCATTGTAAGGCAATTGTACTCCAATAAAGATGTGAAAAAAAAAGAAGCGGGTGAAGGAAAGAAAGGCAGAGGGTCCTTTTCCCAGGAGCTCATGAGGACACTCAGTGTGCAGTTCAGTCCATGTTTAGGACTGCTGTCCAGCTTCTTAGTTGTCTACTTCTTTTTTCTAATAGAAACTGGAATATTGATTCCATGTCACTGAGAGAGGAAATAAATTTTAAAGCCATTAAATTTGAAACTTTTTCACAGTTTCATTTTTACAAGGAGAGAGCTAACAGAGAAAGAGGTTAAAAGTAGTCATTCCAGGGTGTCCCTTACAATTGCATGAGCATATCTGGTATCATCTGAGAGGTGGTGAGCTATCTTCCTGCCTTGAAGGATCCTTCCATTAGCCCTTCACTGAGCCCCAAATCCACCAGTTGAGACCCATTCCTTTGGTTTTCAAATTCTTTGGACCACATCAGGAAATAACATGTCAACACATGTGGACCTTAGCTGAAAGTTCAAAAAATAGGAAACTGAATGTTATTTTTCCTACCTTTTTCAATTGTCTTGGTTAGAGTCTTCACTTGATCTTGTAACTTTTTAATCACTCTGTCCTTCATGTCTAACACTTCTTCAAGATCCTACAGAAATCAAAAGAAACAAGGACATGAGCTCAGAAGCATCTTAACCTATTTTTTAAAATTTATTTTTAAATTTATTTTTTTATTTTTGGCTGTGCTGGGTCTTCATTTCTGTGCGAGGGCATTCTCTAGTTGCGGCAAGCCGCGGCCACTCTTCATCGCGGTGCGCGGGCCTCTCACTATCGCAGCCTCTCTTGTTGCGGAGCACAGGCTCCAGACGCGCAGGCTCAGTAGTTGTGGCTCACGGGCCTAGCTCCTCCGCGGCATGTGGGATCTTCCCAGACCAGGGCTCGAACCTGTGTCCCCTGCATTGGCAGGCAGATTCTCAACCACTGCACCACCAACGAAGCCCCTTAACCTATTTTTTGATAATAGCTTTACTGAGCTATAATTCACATACCAAACAGTTCACCCATTTGAAGTGTACACTCAATGGTTTTTAGTATACTCAGTTGTGCAACCATCACTATCATCTAATTCCAGAACATTTTCATCACATCAGAAAGAAACATGTAACTTTTAGTTGGCACCCCTTTGTCCTCCTATTCCTTTCCAGCCCTTGGCAACCACTAATCTACCTTCTGTGTCTACATATTTGCCTGTTCTGGACATTTAATATACATGGAATCATACATGTGTGGCCTTTCATGTTTGGCATAATGTTTTCAAGGGTCATCCATGCTATAGCAGGTATCAGTACTTCACTCCTTTTCGTGGCTGAATAATATCCTATTGTACGGATAGACCACAGTTAACTTGATCTAATTTTCCCTTAATAAAGTAATGCCCATTGTAGAGAATTTAAAAATATGCATGTGTGCAAATGGGCTCTCTGGATGTCAGAAGCTGCAGGCGGAGAAACTTCAGAGATTTGGGTCCTGGCTTTGCGTCTCCTTCCTGATAAGGGGGTGGCCCAGCCTATGCTGAATTTGGCTCAAGAACCAGGAGAGTCTTGGATGCCTATAAATATTTCCTATAAAGGGCAGAGAGTGTTTAGGTTCTTCCTGAATCCCAAGGGCTTTGACACAGAAAGGATTCAGGCTTCTCTGCTCCAGCAATGCCTACCACGCAGTCAGTCACTGCAGCTTGGGTTCTCGGGTGACTCTCAGAGTCAAGGGAAGTTGTGCTGTGTCTACTCAGTGGCCACCTGTCCCCACTACAGTTCTGTGTCTCTGTTAAACACATGAGGAACTTTATCTGGCCTTACAAGTGGGGAGGTGGGTACAGTTTCTTCCTATTTCAGCTTATTTTATAATATATCTAATAATAAAAAAGTTACCCATCAATCCTGGAGAACTTGGAGGAAATCACTGTTCACATTTTGATTTATTTCATTCTTTTTTTCCCCCTAATATGGCACATATACATTGTAAAAAATTGGGTCATACTGCATGTAAAGTTTTACATCCTATGTTTCTCTCTCATTATATTGCAGATATTTCCCTCCGTCACTGATAATATACCAAACTGTCATTTTAATGGCTAAGTCATATGATACATAATCACTTAATCTACCCACTACTGTTGGACATCCTTTTATTTACTTATTTTTTCTGTGACTAATAACACTATTAGTCTCATTTGTGGGCAAAATCGCCACCTAAGATATAGAAATTATATTCTTTCGTTGCATATTCATCTATTCACTTGTAACACTGAAGCTACTGACTGGTTCAGGAATAGTGTGTTAGAATGAACACGTAGATATGACTGGTCCCCAGCTCCATGCACTGGGGAAGAAACAGGTCCAGCCCTTCCCTGCCTGGGAGGAGAGCCATACACACGAGGTGGGGGGCTCCTGAGGAGGGGCACTGAGTGGGACCTCACTCCTCCCGCAGCATCAGAAACAAACTCACACAAATCCCACACAACTCAGGGATTGACAACACCCACATGCTCACAGCTGAGTGAAGGCTCACACAGGACAAGATGTGCAACACACATGATCACCCACCTACCCTCTCCCTCACCACTGGCTCCTGCTGAGACCCCAGGGACACACACGCAGACACAGCGGCAGAAGGTGGGACAGCCTCTCACATTTAGCAGGCAGTTACTTATCCAGTGTGATTTGAGAACTTATTCTCTGAGAAAGGTGTACCCCCCCTCAAAAAAGATGGTCATCATCCAGGTGCCCTGACTGGAATGTGTTACTTCCTATTAAATGTTAAACTCTGTGGATTCCTCTTCAACGTTAAATCCTGACATGGCAAAATGTGATTTTACCCTATCATGTTTTTTTCTTGTGAGATAGGAAATGGGGGACCCTGACGACAGGGAGCAGGGCCTGTGGACATGTGCAGGCTGACCAATGCCTGGGTGAGCCCTCCCCTGGTCATGGTCTTGGAGGATGCCAGGCCAGGAAGGGGCCTGTGAGCATCCACCTCCCAGGAAAGCACCCAGTCTGCTACTTTGGTGCTTCTCATTCTTGTGGGTTTCACACACCAATAAAATTTCAAAAGAACTGCTGGAAGCTGACAGAGTTGCCAAATATCATTTTGACAAGGGCATTGACAATCTGATGAAGATTCTCACAAGTTAAAAAGTTAGTCATCGGCTTCCCTGGTGGCGCAGTGGTTGAGAGTCCGCCTGCCGATGTGGGGGACACGGGTTCGTGCCCCGGTCCGGGAAGATCCCACATGCCACGGAGAGGCTGGGCCCGTGAGCCATGGCCGCTGAGCCTGCGCGTCCAGAGCCTGTGCTCCACAACGGGAGAGGCCACAACAGTGAGAGGTCCGC
The DNA here is from genome assembly GCF_011762595.2 of Tursiops truncatus. Taxonomy (NCBI): domain Eukaryota; kingdom Metazoa; phylum Chordata; class Mammalia; order Artiodactyla; family Delphinidae; genus Tursiops; species Tursiops truncatus. The sequence goes on from NC_047035.1 coordinate 95,179,606, forward strand.
GAACCGCAAAAAAAAAAAAAAAAAAAAAAAGTCATCTACTATCATGATCATTGCATAGAAGAACATTTTGACTCTGAAAACTGCAGGAAGGGCACACACCCCCAGAAGCAAGCAGAGGCCTTTGTTGGGGTAAGCTCTGCTCAGAGAAGGTCACACATCAGCCTATCACCCTCAAGGTGCTCTGGGCCAGGGCGTCGTCATCTCAGATGGGTGCCGTCCATGGGACAGTGCTCAGGTCCTCACCACCCGTCCTCTCTCAGCCCTCGTCAATCCCCAGGCTCCCCTGAGGCAGCTGTAACCTCAGAGACCACCTGTCCTTTGAGATAAGGAAACAGACTGCTCTAGTGGGAGGCAGATGCTGCTCATCGGATGCTTTAGGTGGCCTGACCCCCTTCAGTGATGCCTGCATATGCAGGCATCACACAACAAGTGACAAAACTCCTCACCCTGTGCTCCACAGTGAGGCGAGATGCTTCCTGCCGGAAACTACTCTTGACTTCACTTTCAGTTTCAAATTGTTTCCTCGAGTGCTCGCTGGCCTCCTGCATTTCTTGAATCTTATCCATCAGCTTCTCTTTCTCTTTGGTATACATTTCATTTGGGGCTCCTATGGTTCTGAGAAAAGGATTAGGAAATTTTGGTATCAGTTTGACCGTCATGGAAGTGTCTCTCATTGTCACAGCAGGCAGTGATATTTCCAAAGATGGCAAAATACTTTGGCCACTTCATGTGTAAAGCAAGTGGTACCTGAATAGGGGAGTGCTCAAAGTGGGAGGAAGAGACCAGGGTTCGTGAGGTATAAAAGTCCACGTCTGCTCCAGTCTCCTTAACCTGATGAGAAGTTCTTGTCCCCACCTGCCTACACCTTTTGACTGCTCCCACAGGACATCCCTACCCACTTACACCCTTATGACCAAAAGCTCGATAATTGTCTCCTTTGTGAAAAGACTGGGAACAGGTACTCCAAAACCCAGCGATCAGAGAGAGAAGAAAAACCCATCCAAAGAGTTCCGAAATGGTGCTCACCACTTTCCTACTGTTTTGGGCCCTCATTTGGCCCCAATCCTACCAAAGAAGTCACATGATGAAAAATGCTCTCTGGGTGGGACATAGAGTGTCCGTTTACTGTTCTTAAAATCAAGTATCTCAAGGATTTTTAAATTGGAATGGAACACTGATGACAAATTTGACATCTATTCCTCCGATGATTTAAATAATAATATGGGAGTCAATTTTAATCTGATGAGGATGACTTAGAAATGACTGTGAATAAAATTCACAGTGAAAACATATGTTTATGTATGACTGATTCACTTTGTTATAAAGCAGAAACTAACACACCATTGTAAAGCAATTATACCCCAATAAAGATGTTAAAAAAAAAAAAAATTCACAGTGAAGAAGTCAGGGTAACTGACTTCTCTGAAGATTATAAAGTTTTACAAAATATTTTTACCATACAAAACTGCAATCTAATCTAAGCTATAAAAAATATTATTTGATATAAGCAATGTTTTGTGGTATGGAAAAACATTAGGATATAAAATGGTACCTTACTAATGAGTGTGAAACTCTAAAACTGTAATTCTAACTTGAGTTATGTATAAATAAGTAAATCTATATTTTATTACAAAACCATTGAATTAAAATAGCTTCAAAAACATTTTTAGAAAAGGGAACCCTCTTGCACTGTTGGTGTGAATGTAAATTGATACAACCACTGTGGAGAACAGTAATGGAGGTTCCTTAAAAAACTAAAAATAGAATTACCATATGACCCAGCAATCCCACTACTGGGCATATACCCTGAGAAAACCATAATTCAAAAAGAGTCATGTACCACAATGTTCATTGCAGCACTATTTACAATAGCCAGGACATGGAAGCAACCTAAGTGTCCATCAACAGATGAATGGATAAAGAAGATGTGGCACATATATACAATGGAATATCACTCAGCCATACAAAGAAATGAAACTGAGTTATTTGTAGTGAGGTGGATGGAACTAGAGTCTGTCATACAGAGTGAAGTCAGTCAGAAAGAGAAAAACAAATACCGTATGCTAACGCATATATATGGAATCTAAAAAAAAATAGTTCTGATGAACCTAGGGGCAGGACAGGAATAAAGACATAGATGTAGAGAATGGACTTGAGGACATGAGGAGGGGGAAGGGTAAGCTGGGACAAAGTGAGAGAGTAGCATTGACATATATACACTACCAAATGTAAAACAGATAGCTAGTGGGAAGCAGCCACATAGCACAGGGAGATCAGCTGGGTGCTTTGTGACCACAAAGGGGTGGGATAGGGTGGGTGGGAGGGAGAAGCAAGAGGGAGGAGATATGAGGATATATGTATATATACAGCTGATTCACTTCGTTATACAGCAGAAACTAACACACAATTGTAAAGCAATTATACACCAATAAAGATGTTAAAAAAAAAACCCAAAAAACAAAAAACCCCATCATTTTTTAAAAAAGTATCTCAACAAGCTGGTGGCAAAACATTTTCCTCACAAGGCTCTATCAGGCCCTCTGTTGGTCAGGATGTAATCTGGGGGGTTTATCGATGAAGATTCTCTATCAACATGGATTTTAAGCCTTACCCTAAGTGGTCTGCTGAGAGAGAAACTGTTCTCTTTCACACGATCTTATGTTATCAATTTTTTCTGAAGAGATAATCCATGTGTATGGCATAATGTTCTAGGGGTATAAAAGTCTACACAGTGAAAAGTAAGTCTCCTCCCTCCCCTATGCGCCAGCCACCCAGTTACCCTCCCTGCAGGCACCCAACGTTTTGTTTCATTTCTCATACACTCTCCCAGAGAAGGGTGTGTGTGTGTGTACACAAGTATTTCTTTTCTTCACACTTGAATGCTAACAAATTATATATCTTAATTAACACCTTGCTTTTTTGGTTTAATAACCTTTCTTTGGTATCACCCACAATTTCAGAAAAGAAAAGCATTACATGAACGTGAACCTGAGGTACATGCACAATGATACTTACTTTCTTTGCGTTCCTTCCTCTTCCTGATTGTGATTCAACTGATTAGACAACTCTTCTAGTTTTCCTATAATGAGAAGAACTGTCAGTCCTTTGGTGGCCATGTCACTGCATTCTGATTTGGGTTTGGCCGTATTTTCATATTTTCAGTTATCGGGGTTCTAAACTGTACCCAGCTACAGATTAGGTTTTATGTGGTCTGAACAGTGTTTAAAAACTTTTCAAGCCATTATTTAAAAATTGTGATATTTCACATAAAAACCTGGATTTCTGGTTTTTCTTTAAAAATAGGAATATCAAGCAATACTGGGGCCCGAATTCTTACTTGCCAACAATCAACGGACCCTGGAAGCAGCTGCCGCCTTTAAATGCCATGAACCTTAATGTACTGTCCACCCAGCCCACTTCTCACTTTTTTTTTTTTTTCCCCAGTACGTGGGCCTCTCACTGTTGTGGCCTCTCCCGTTGCGGAGCACAGGCTGCGGACGCACAGGCTCAGCGGCCATGGCTCACGGGCCCAGCTGCTCCGCGTCATGTGGGATCTTCCCGGACCGGGGCACGAACCCGTGTCCCCTGCATCGGCAGGCGGACTCTCAACCACTGCGCCACCAGGGAAGCCCCCACTTCTCACATTTATGTCACCTGCCTGACTCCATGGAGAATCAGTTTGATGATGATTTTTTTGGTCATTTCCTGGATACGGGAAACCATTAAAAGCAGCTTCATGAGGGTTCCAGTTACCTTTCATGTTTTCAGCTTGTTCATTCAGGCGGATTTCAAGATCTTGCTTCTGCTTCTCCAGTTCTGCAATTTGCTGTTTAAAGTCTGGGATCATCTTTAGAGAAGAATTAGAAATATTAGAATACTTTCACGTATAAACTTTAAAATCTCAGAGCTGCTCAGAAGCAAACTAAACTGTCTAGGTCATTAACCCCATGGAACATACGTCTAGTATAGTTGTGTAAGAGAGCTAGCCAAAGCATAGACTGGATTGATGCAATTTTTTTTTTTTTTTTTAACCTCAAGACCTATATAGTCACAAGAAACACCAGCATGCTCAGGGTGAGCAGTTCTCACATAGCTACAACCTCCACATCTCCAAGGTCTCCTGGAGAGAAGGAAGTATACATCTGGGAAGGCATACGGGAATTCTCTGCTGAGTTGAGGGAGGGATGATGTGACGGAATGGCAGCCAGTCTCTTTGGTCCAGGCCCAGAGACATTATCTCCTCATCTAGAAACAGGAGAATCATCTCAAAGGGGTTCTACCGTGCCCTCTGAATTCCAGGCTGTGCACGGCTCTGTTAGCAGAGGTCTGGAATGATCCAATATGTTTCATAATCCTCTGTCTTTGTCTAGCTAATATTTGTTTAAATGTCCATCATTTCCACCCCTAGTCACGTACGGAGAGTTTTTCTATCGTGCAAGTTTATGAAAACACCCGTGCCTCTGAAGTCCAAACGAAAAATACTTGTTTGACTGTGCAATTGGATTTCACTGCAAATTCCTCATTAAAGCATCACCCAAGGAATAAACAAAGACGTGCAGGTCCTTAACTACCGTTCCATATGTCCGCTGTGCCCAGGGTCACACATGCTCACGTGTTGACACAGCACTGAGACTTCCTAATGCTTCCAGGCTATAGGGGGAGGAAGAGGGACCAGTAAAGAAGGAGAGAAGCAGCAGCCAGCGAGGCGGGATGAGAAGCCTGGGAGACCACAGTGTCCTGGAAGCCAGCAGAACAGAAAGGAGGGAGAGGGAGTCATTAACATCACCAAGTGCTGCTGAGAGACTTAGACGAGGGTGGAAAGGAACCCTCTGTGCTCAGCCCTGTGCAGGCAGATTCAGTTAGCGGGAGAGGCAGCCCACAGAATGGGGTGGCCACAGAGTAAACGGGAGGTGAGTGGAGAAATCACAGCCAGGTGGCATGGAGAAGTGTGGCCAAGTCCCCCAGAGAAATGGGGTGGTGGCTGCAAGGGGTGTGGGGTTAAGAAAGGATTGTTTTTGTTGAGAAGGTTCCTAAGGTATTTCTTCATGCCAGTAGACATGAGTGAGAAGAAAGGATGAGACAAATGGCAGTGGAGAAGAACAGGCATCACGGAAGAAGGAAGCTGTTGAAACAGTGAGATGAAGGGCATGAGCAGGGCGACTGACCTTCTGAATGCACACCCCTCTCAAGAGGTACCTTTTTACCTTAATGCTTTTTGTTACTTGCCAAGGGGTTAGGGCTAGATTTAAAATGGATAGATTTAAGAGCACACACATCACAGAATCTGGACCTATCCTATGGTAAACCCTCTTAAAATGCTTTCCAGCCTGGGGTAATTTTATAGTTTTATCTTCTGAACCAGCTATTTCACTCCTGGGAAATGTAATCTGTTTTACAGCTGAGACACTGAATTTTACTCCACTAATGCATAACATCTCCAGAATAATGGCCACGACTGGGGCCCGCAGCTGAGACCATACCATGTTTTCTGATGTTAGCCTGGTGACTTCATGACGGATACTTTCATTGATGTCATTCTCTTCTCTAAATAATTTCTGCAGGTGGTTGATTTCCTGACTTAGATGCACCACTTTGGAGTTCAGAGCTTCAATCTCCTTTTCGTAGCAATCCTTCTGGGACTGGAGATGGCTCTCCAAAATGCTGTTAGAGGAGGTGTCAAGAAGTTAACTGCAGTCTTTATTCTGCTGATGACTCTGAGTGTGTACTTCTGCAGCAGTTATGAAAACCCACAATTAAGAGCCAGGCGCTAAGCACAGAAAGTTTACTTGTGTACACAAGGTTACAAGCTATGGAATTAGGAACATAAAATTATAAACTCCTTCTAGCTGGTTAGGAAGTGTTATGTGGTGTTAACATGCAGTTAATGATAAGAAATTTTATTTTGGACATTATTAAAATTCTATTTTTACTCTAATAATTAAAAAAATACGTTCTGTGTGATGCAACAATGATAAAGATACATGTTATTATACATTTTTCAAAACCCATAGAATGTACAACACCAAGAGTAAACCCTAGGGTAAATGATTGACTCTGGGTGATAATGATGTGTCAGCGTAGGTTCATCAGTTTTAAAAGATGTACGCTCTAGTGAGAGGTGTTGATAATGGCTGTGCATGTGTAGGGGTAGGAGGTATATGAGAAACCTCTGTACTTTCTGTTCGGTTTGCTGTGAACCTAAAACTGCTCTAAAAATACTTTACTAATTTTTAAAAAAGCAAACGCCTTAAATTTAAACATATCTATAGGGACTTCCCTGGTGGCGCAGTGGTTAAGAATCCGCCTGCCAATGCAGGGGACACGGGTTCGAGCCCTGGTCCGGGAAGTTCTCACATGCCGCAGAGCAACTAAGCCCGTACACCGCAACTACTGAGGCCACGTGCCACAACTACGGAAGCCCATGTGCCTAGAACCCGTGCTCCGTAACAAGAGAAGCCACTGCAATGAGAAGCCCGCGCACCACAATGAAGAGTAGCCCCTGCTCGCCACAACTAGAGAAAGCCTGTGCACAGCAACGAAGACCCAACACAGCCAAAAATAAATAAATAAATAAACATATTTATATATCTATAGCAACACTGGCTAACTTATTTGATATAGTCAGTTTTCATTGTACAGGTTATGGGTTTTATTACTTGGCCAGTTATCCCACAAAGAGATTGTTCTTCATTATTAAACTAATTTACTCAATCTTCAAAGAAATATTTCCAGGGATTATTAGACCATTCTACTATAAGGAATTTACTTTTGTCTATCAAATCTATGGAAGATAAACTTTTGAGTTTCCAATAGTACATTATCTCTGAAAAATCACAAAGAACCTGAAGGAAATTTCTCACCGTGTTGCTTTTTTTAGTCCTTCATAAGCAAACCAAAGTTCTCCATCCTCATTTAAATGTTCCAAATCTTCCGGAGAGAGCCTGCAACAATGAGGAGGGTAAGAAAATCATCTCTTTCATGTGTTACCTTTTTTTAAATGCTTGGTAATGCAAAAATGATTACCTGCTTCTTACATCTTCAGTGTCGTAGCTCTCAAGAAGTTGTTTGGTGATTTCCGACACCTTTTCTGAGAGAAAAAGGCACAACTGGTATAAATGACATTTTTGCCTAATTTCTCTTTTCCCATTTCCTTTTTAAGGACCCAGTTCTCTAGCCCTTCAGACTCTCCAGCTAACCATCTCATCAGCTGACTAACTTACCAGCTATCCAACCAACCAACTAACTAACCAGCCTCAGACCAATCAAAGGACACACTGCCTTAACAGCAACACCTATGATAATTTCAGCCTGCACCCCAATGGACTCAGTGACTCATATTTTCGTTACCTCTCATTTCCCGTTTCTGGGACTGCACATGTTTTTCCACTTCTATCTTCTGTGTCTGAAGTAGCTCTATCTCCTTTTCAAACTCAGAGATTGTCTGAATCCCAGCAATGATGGAACCAGGTGAAGAAAAAACAGCTATCGTGATTTACATCAGACAAAGGGAGCACTATTACTGTATTATTTATCTGTGCAAGTTGTCCTAAGTGCAGTTTCTCAGTTAAAATCTTGTTAAACCATCGCTGCCCATAAGGCTTGGCCTTAAAACCTTGTTTAACTATCTAAAATACTGTGCTTCCCAGATGTACTTGGTTGTAGCAATAGAATTAGTTTCCCTACTATAAAAAGGGAAAAAATAAGTACTTACTGCAAGCTTGGGGAGGGGAGGGAGGGGGAAGGAGCTGCGAGAAATCAAGCACAGGGGATAAGTGCTCTCTCACTGTACGATGAAATCTTGGTTGCAAGGAAGTGGGCCAAGTCAAGGGTCTGGGCTCCAGGTACGTTTAGATGTGGCCCAGCGGCAGGGGCAGGGCATGCCCTGGAGGTCTGGGAGTTGGCAGTGAGGACATGACCCGGGTCCAAGAGGGGCAGCTCTGGTTGTGGGGAAGAGGCTGTATTCTGCCTCTATTCACATGTGAGCTCAGGTTTGTCTTCTGCAGCTATGGGAGCTGTTCAGAGGTGAGTAACCCTTCCTGAATATTTTCTCAGTCAGCCTAAGTGTTTAAAGGTTAAAGCTCTTGTTTCCACAGGGGGTGAAAAGGGAGATCAAGTTGGCATTTACTGATCATTTTACATACACGACCTCATCCTTGTAATAGGTCTATAAGGTGAGTAGAATGACCTTTTATAGATCAGAAAACTGAAGCTGCATAAGCGTTACATGGCACGTTCAGGGTCACATGGACAGCTGACAGGGGACCCAGGACTATCCACCCTCAAGCCCGACTTCTGGTAACACTTCAGTAAATGTTCCAAGTCATATCTGTATTTACTTACAGGCTTATTATAACATGTATCATGATGACAATGGGTTTATTTTCTTTGAAAATCAGACTAATCTCCTTAATATACCACATTGGAAAGTGTGGATCATAGTTTTAGCTACCAAAAAGGAAACGAGTGACAAACACTGGTGCCGTACTCCAAGGGCAGCCACATGATTTCCCAAGATATAGACTGCAGCCAGATGACGTGACTCCCAGATTGACATCAGTCTTATGTGGCTGCTAAGAATGCAGGACTCATAGGCATATGTGGTCCTTCCAGATTCCACAGTCCAATCTACTACTTTCAAATAATAGGAGACTAGGGCCCAGAGAATATTGGCAGTTCTGCTAAGAAATTCAGAGGCAACCCAGGTACGATTCCATGACACATCTTCTAAACTATGCACGGGTACTCCTTGATGATTACAGAGGATATCTGTGTAATCATAACAATTTTCTACTAACATGTGTCTCACATATCTAGTGGAAGCTTAAAAGCTTTCCAACCTTACACTAAAATGGTCTGCCTTGAAGAAGAGAGGGACAAACAGGTTTGTATTTTCCAATGGGGAAGGAATTTAGTTAAAACCTTGATCGTCCAGGCATGGACCACTGCTTGTGTAGATTATCTGATAACACTTTAAAATGGAAGATTCTGATATGGTCATTTAATTTTAATACCGGTATTACCAGATATACAACATGATGGATTATATAACAGGGATTCACATCAATTTATAATTTAATATGGAAGTATTCTCTGGGTCAACATACTTGAACAACTTTATGTAAATGTAATTTTTACAAAGTTAGAAAGCTGACTTTTAAAACATAAAAAAACAGTATTGCTAAGTCAAAGGCAGCGGGGGAGTTTACACTTAGAAGAATTGGAGGAATCGGGGTCCTTTGGCTTTCTGCCCTCACATGGGTACTGTCAGCTGACCCTGCAGGGATGTGAAGTTCCTCCCACTCCTGCAGGTCAGACGAGTCAGCCAAAGAGCTTGTGGGGGGTGAGCAGCTCCTACCTTTGCCTGCTTGCTCAGCCGGGCCACCTCCCCTTTCAGGCCATCAGAGGTGACCCGCTCTCCCTCCAGCTGATGCTGCAGTTGCATCTTCTCATCTCTGAGAGCTTTCATTTCTTCTTTCAAAAACCGGATCTGCTTCTCATAGTCTTGCGTTTTCAGTTCAAAACTTTTTTCAAGAAGTCTAAGCAGCAAAAGAAAATTTTGAACCGTCTCTAAAGGCTTTACCCTGAAGTAGAACTACAGACCATTTGGAAGATAAGAGGCTCTTCCTTCCGAAAGGAAGAGCCAAGTTAAGACCTATTGTGAGGACAACGGTCTTCTGTTTAGCAGACGGCTTTCTGTCCCCTTAGGTTAAGGCAGCTTCTTCTTACACCTTCTGATCAGAGAACTGTGGCTCTACAGGGGTCACTCCGAGGACGCGCAGGAGAGGGAGGCTAAACGTAAAGACTCAATGCTTGTTGGGGGTCATGTATCCCCCAAGCCGCCCCGGTCCCACGTGGTCCCCTAAAGGGGCCACTTCACTCAGAAAAGACCGTGGCACATTCTGCTAAGTCCTGTCCCCTGCCTCGAACCAAGGATCCTTGGAGCAGTTTGGCTTAGTCCTGAACAAGTTAATACTTAGTCCTAAACCAGTTAAATGGTTACTAAATTAATAGCCATTTAAGATGTGAAAGGGTTCAGCTCTTCAATCATCTTAGAATAAACTGCAGCAAACCCAGGTGCCCAAAAGGCCACAGAAAGCCAATTCCTTGTACGATGACTGCTCAATTGAGCCCAAGAAAAATAACCGAAGAGAGATACAGAGCCTAGACCAGCCCTACATAGCTCACAGGGGCCCAGTCGGAATTGAAGCCATCCTAGGCGCTCTGTGAGTTTAAGAAATCATCTTCCCACTTGCTGGGCTGTCAACTCAGTCCATTTTATGACTTGCTTTTATAGCACAAAGAGGAAAATCCTGAGGAAGAGAGTCATACGCCCAATAGGTTTTTGTTTCATTTCTTCTTACAGGTATTAACAAGCTTTTAAACTTTGTTTTCAGACTTAAAAAAAAAAAAAACTACAGTGCTCCTAAGAGGCCAGGAAAATACATTTGAAGAAGCAAATTGCAACCAGAAATCTTACGTAAAGAGAATCTCAGACGTGTAGCCTAAACTGACCAGAAGTATGCCCACTGACTGTGGCACCTCTGAGCCTCTCAAGGTTTGTGACAGGACCAAGTCTTCCCCAGGCAGCTGACCAGGGACCAAAAGGAGCTGCAGGTGAGGGCTGATGAGGACTGCAAAGGGGTCAAAATGACTTGGCCTCAGGCTGGCTCTCCAAGCCCCTGCTTGAAATGATCACTCCTAAGGGGCCCGAGAACACCAGCAGATGCCAATAGCTGAGCTCCTCTATCCTAGATTTTAGAGTTCAGTGAAAAACAGACTTTTCAAGGTAAAGAGTTAACTATCCCTATTTAAAAACTGATGTAAGTATGGCCCAGCAATTGCAGTCCTAGGTATATATGCGAAGAAAATGAAAACACTAATTCACAAGGATACATGCACCCCAATGTTCACAGCAGCACTATTTACAATAGCCAAGATATGGAAGTGTCCTAAGTGTCCATCAACAGATGAATGGATAAAGAAGATGTGGCATATGTATACAATGGAATATTACTCAGCCATAAAAAAGAAAATTTTCCATTTGCAACAACATGGATGAAACTGGGGGGTATAATACCTTAGTGAAATAAGTCAGACAGAGAAAGACAAATACTGTGTGTTATCACTTATATGTGGAATCTAAAAAATAAAACGAACGAATGTAGCAAAACAGAAACAGACTCACAGAGAACAAACTAGTGGCTATCAGTGGGGAGAGGGAAAGTGGAGGGGCAAGAAAGGGGTAGGGGATTAAGAGGTACAAACTACTATGTATAAAATAAATAAGCTAAAAGGATATATTATATAACACAGGGAATATTAGCTAATATCTTATAACTATAAATGGAGTACAATGTATAAAAAGTTTGAATCACTATGTTGTACACATGAAACTAATATAATACTATAAATCAACGATACATCAAAAACAACAAACAAAACAGATGTAGGATCATAAAACACTCTATGTATCTGTTAACTCTTGGAGATTTTCAGTGACACTCCCTCCCCTAACTGCTTAGCATCCTGCCCTCTTCATCCAGACCCAGGTTCTTCTGCTAACTAACTTCACAGGGAAGCTGTATATCCTGCCACCCAGGCAGCCCTGTGCCTTTTAGCCTTGGACAGAGATATGCAAGAATGTTCCATCTCTCCCCAACAGCCTGCCATGAATCCCTACCTGGAGATCTAAAAGCCTGTGAGTTGACTTCTTAAGAGAGGGGGGCACAGACTGGAGCCTCTAGACCTTAGCAAAGGATTTGATACTGAGACAGGAAAGGCAGGGCTGGTACAGTACAAGCTCATGGGGACCTGTCTTAATTTGTGTGAGGTGGGTTACACACATTACTACCTGAGACAAGAGTCAAGTTTACAGATACAATGTGGGGGGTGAGGGGAAGGAAGGGAGGTTTATTTAAGAGGCACTAATTTTCATCCTTGGACTTGATGGAAGATGAAAAGGTGGCAGTCTCTGAACTTCTCACTGTCTTGGCAATAAAGGTCCACTGTGCCCACAACTCCAGAACCTGTGCAGTGTCTGAGAGGTGCACACTGGGCACTTAGCTCTCTCAAAGCTCAATCTCTCACTTCCTAAAAATATTCACACCCTGCTCTCCTGTACCTGTGATCTGCTACCTGCAAGCTGAGACGCAAAACAGAAAAGAGCAGAGAGGGAAAAAAGCAGTGGCTTTAAGACAAATGAGATTTCATACATTCTCTGTCGTTCTTCTTTCTGCACATCATCAAAGAGCTGCTTGGTGAGGTTGTCCATTTTTTCTGTGAAGGAGAATGAATACCTTTGAAATATGTCCGCAAAGCAATGCCTTGACTGTTTCATGGCACATTTAAGAAAGTGAGAATGTAAGAATAATCACGTGGTATTTATGATTAATGGGACTTAAGGTGAGAGTATAAATGTCATTTTTTATAAGTTAGAAATAGATAAGGGGGTTTCAAAATAATAACCCTCACAAATTGGTTATGTTGGAATCTATGAATAGTTTCAGAGTACTTTTATTGGTCTGAATACCATTTGCTTTATTCAAATAGATATGTTGGCTTTGAGACAATAAATATTATTATTAAAAAAAAACCAGGGCTTCCCTGGTGGTGCAGTGGTTGAGAGTCCGCCTACCGATGCAGGGGACACGGGTTCGTGCCCCGGTCCGGGAAGATCCCACATGCCGCGGAGCGGCTGGGCCCGTGAGCCATGGCCGCTGGGCCTGCGCATCCGGAGCCTGTGCTCCGCAACGGGAGAGGCCACAACAGTGAGAGGCCCGTGTACCGCAAAAAAAATAAAAATAAATAAATAAACAGAAACCCTTTGGGAAGAAGATGATCAATTTATGACAGGGGTTCTCAATCTCAGCACTACTGATGCTTCGGGCTAGATAATTCTTTGCTGTGGAGAGGGGGCCATCCTGCTCATTGTAGGATGTTGACTGGCATCCCCGGCTTCTACCCACTGGAGGTCAGTAGCACCTCTGCTCTAGCTGTGACACCAAAAATGTCTCCAGATTTGGCCAAATGTCCCCTGGCGGGGGGTGGGGGTGGGTGGGAACCAAAGGGCCTTGGTGGAGAATCACTCATTCATGATAACCAAGAAAATAATAAAGTGTCTGTCTTCATCTGGGGAAGAGGAAGTCTAAAAAGCAACTGTTGCATTTAAATACAATACAAGAATCCAACACAAGGTGTAGGTTAAGTGGGCTCCTGACCACTGGGAAACAATCACTGGGGTTCAAGACAGTGTCTGCTTAGGAGAGCTCCACATTCCCAATGTGTGCCCTTCAGCATGGGCACAGGATTAACAGATGCAGCCCATCAAAGCCTGACAGCCCGATATGTGCTTAGCTGACACCTCGTCCTTGAGTTCTACCTCATTTCTGAGTCCTGCCCCAGAGGGGAGCCCAGGGATGAGGTGACAATAGTAATCCTCCACATGACTTTGTTTAAAAAAAAAAAAAAAGCCAACAGTTTAATAGTTTGTCTAATGCAGTGTAAAATGTCCCTGAATCAAAATGACTGCTTCAGAATGTCATGAGTCATCCAGAAAACACTAGGGAAAATGCTTAAGCTTTAATTTAGAAGATACTGTATTTGGTATAATTTCAGTGTTTAATTCATTCACAGAATTGACTTCAATTCTGGTGTCTACCATCTTGGGCTATTTGCAAATGGGCTAAAGAGGCTGTCCAAATGGGACTTTCTTCCCCAAAGCAATGAGATTTTGCCCAAGGTGGAATCTCCAAAAGGGGAAACAGCATTCGATAATATCCTTGAGTCCCACGTCACAAGAGTTAAGTGGAAGTTGGTGCTTTCGTAAAACTCAGTTTGCCACGTGTAGGGAGACCCACAGGATAAGCAGTTTATAAACATGGGGTGTGAAAGCTTCCAGGCACTTTTTAGAAGGAGTTATAAAATTACCCACCCAAACATGTCAATGCTGTCAAATATATAATTTTCAGGACATACGTGTGGGAATTTAAAATGTTTTGTGGGAAATTCCACTTAAAGAAGTTAGAAAGAAGAACAAACACTCAAGAGGAATGGATTGTAATGAAAAAGTCCTTCCCTAATTCGAGTTCAAGGTTTACTCCCAGACCTCTAACCTCTTCCTGTCCAACACTGCCACGTACGTGGGCCTCAGCACCCACGTCATCAGCCCTTAGAGACAGGGTGCAGGGCACACAGTATGTGCAGCAGGAGGTCATGCCTATCCTGGGCATCACCGGAACACCCTGCCTGCTCTGCTGGCCAGGTCTCAGGATGTTTACTTCCTCCTCCCGACATGTGCTTCTCCTGCACTCGGACCCGAAGCCCAGGGCTTAGTGCTGCTCCAGATGCTGGCACATCCCCCAACAGCTGGGCCTAAGGTGTGTGCTAGATCCCCAGGCCTGAACCCTTGCGCCCCTGCCCCCACGCTGGAGCTTAAGGAATAGCTCCTGGACACAACAGATAATCCAGCGTGGTGATTTAAACTACCTGGTGAGGAAGCACTTGGCTCACGTTCCTGCTGCCTTTTCTGGGACTTAGCAAGGGCTTGCAATTAGAATTTGAGTCGGACAAGTACAGATGGACAGAGCTAGGCTAAGGATGGCTGCTCCACACTCCAAAGGAAAGTGTTACTGCTGGTCCCAAGGGCCTGCCTCTGACAGCTCAGGGCTGATGTAGCTCAGCGCTAAGCGGGGCCCCTTGTTCAGGGCCAGGACAGTGGCAGAGGACCTGGGTACCACTTAGACTAAGTAACCTGGACAGAGCTGAAATCTGAGTGCAGATGCTTGGTAAGCCACAAACATTATCCCAACACTGCCCTGGACAATGCATCAGGATGACTACAAGGTTTAAAAAAATACAGACTCTGGGGTTTCCCTGGTGGCGCAGTGGTTGAGCGTCCGCCTGCTGATGCAGGGGACACGGGTTCGTGCCCGGGTCCAGGAAGATCCCACATGCTGCGGAGCAGCTGGGCCCGTGAGCCATGGCCGCTGAGCCTGCGCGTCCGGAGCCTGTGCTCCGCAACGGGAGAGGCCACAACAGTGAGAGGCCCGCGTACCGCAAAAAAAAAAAAAAAAAACAGACTCTGAACCATACCTGCCACCACCGCCCACTACACTCCCCCACCCCGTCTTCTGATATCACAGCTCCAGGCTGATGGCCCACCCATCGGTACTTTGTAAATGGCCCAGGAGGTTCTGAGACAGGGACGGCTGTGCTCCAACAAAAGATGGAAATAAACCGGATGAATCTGTAGGGTACAGTTGCCACGATTTTAAATAAAGTTATTCTCTGTGGAGTGAAAGTTTACTCATTATGCCACAGCCTCCTGGTCCAGCCTGAAACTCAGTTCCCACCCAGTACCTATTTCCTGAATGACTGGACTTGTGAACGGGTGAATGTGTGTCGGATCACCTTGGGCTTTACCTTTCAACTCGTCAGTCTTCTCTTGAAGCTTCAGCTGTATTTGCTCTTTTTGTATTTCCAATTCTGAATTACGCTTCTGAAGCTTTGCCAATTTCTAGCAAAGGGAAGAAAAAAATGCTTTTTTGAAAACCTCGCTTTGAGTTTTGTCCCCACTGCCTGTATATTTTTAAATTAGTATTTTTTGGTCTCGGCTCCCATCCATAGGTAACAGCCGGCACCAGCCCACTGCAAGACGCTGTGTTTAGCTCCACGTGCAAGGGCTCCATGTGACTTCGACAGACACTAGTTCCCAGCCTCGCCCGGAAATGGCTGAAATCAAGGAGAAAGAACCAAATCCAAGGTTTTCCCAAAGTCAAGGAAACTTCTCTGCCTTTTTCTTGGCCAGGGTATTTATATACTTAATATAAGAAATTTATGATATAAAGTGGATTCACACTTTGAGACTCAGGAAGGATGTGTGATCACGACCTAAGTTCTCTTGTAAAGTGCCTGCTGCGCTGGCAGATGGGGGCCCCTGGGTGCTGATGGCTGGTGACTGGCAGTGAGGGGGATGCCAGCAGTCGTGTTGGTGCAGCCAGGCATCTGGTCGTGGGGAGGGCAGAGGGATGCCCTGGGGCTCCAGGCTGCCACCACGGTGGGTGCTGTGGCACTTCAGAAGGTGCAGAACGGACGCTAATGAAGACCACCTGCTTAGAAAACAGCAGTTCACGCTTTCGCGGGGCTCTGTGACAGTCACTTGGTTAAATTATTTTATCTGACAATTTTATCTTCACAATAATTCTGTCAGTCCCTTTTTGTTATTCCCATTTTACATATGAGGAAACCAAAATTCACAGAGGGTAAGTGACTTGTCCAAGGTTGCCCAGAGAAGATTTGAGCCTGGGATATCTGGGTTTTATGTCTACTGCTCTTTTTACTACACCACAGAGATGAAAACCTGCCCATGCTTTGCACTGCTGCTCCGGGGACGATGCTTCCAGGATGCACACCAGGTGGACAAGTGACAGGAGATCAAGGTCATGCTGGAAGGGAGGGAAGCACCTGACCAAGGCTCTTTCTCAGGCCTTTCATCACTTTACAAACGTGGAAAGGAAGAGGAAACCTTATATTGTGCTTCTTGAAGCATCAGCCTCCTCTTCTGCCCCCACCCGGACTCTAGGCCTCAGATCTCTCCTCCCCTAAAATGCAGGCTCTCTTCGGTAATGGAAGCCAATGGCAAAATCTGATTTGCTCTGCGGAAGTCTACTCTGTGGGAAAATGCTGCACTGTGATCTCTTTCACGGCACGACTCACAACCTATGCCCATAGTCACTTCCAGCACAGACCTCTTCCACGGAAGCCTTGTACCTCTTCCCCTTCTCCTCATAATTCTGCCTGTGGGTGGCTGCTCTGTCCAGCTCTGATTCCAGTTTCTGAATCTTCTCCACGTCACCGGCCTGAAGAGCAGCCAGGCTGGTCAGCTTTTCCACCAGCCCATGGTTCTCTCTGTTCTAGAGGAAAGAAACATCCTATACTTAGGGGTTTATCCAAATAAAGAAGCTGTTCCATTTGCTCCTCCCAAGTTCTCATCTAAATCGGAGGTTTCTTTACACTGTCCACAGTTATCATTACAATGGCATGTATGAGCACCTTCAACCTAGTCAAGATAGGGATGCAGAGCTAGTTAGGCAAATGCCTTCCTGAGTGGGTGGCTCTTTTAGTCCAACCGTGGAGCTCCAGGACAGCCCTAATGTGGTGGGCTGAGCTGTGTCCCCTCCATCCCCCCAAATCCACATGTTGAAGTGCTAACCACCAGTACCTCAGAACGTCAGTGTATTTAGAGATTGGGTCTTTAAAGATGTAATTAAGGTAAAACGAGGTCATACAGGCGGGCCCTAATCCAGTATGACTGCTGTCCTTATGAGAACAGATTAGGACCCAGACACACACAGGGAGAAGACGACCACGTGTAAGCCAAGGAGAAACCCCTCGGAAGAGACCAACGCTGCCAACACCTTGATCTTGGGCTTTCAGCCTCCAGCACTGTGAGAAAATAAATGTCTGTTGTTTAAGCACCCAGTCTGTGCTGGCTTGTTATGGCAGCCCTAAGCACATGAACACCTAGAAAGGAGCTCAGGGAGTGTGGACACTCCCACGGGCCCTGCTCCCACTTGGCCAGGGCTGTTTTTCAATGCTGTTCTCCACAAGCTATATAACATGCAGGCCTGCTGCACAACAGCACAAGGAGGGGAAACTATCAAAACCTAAAGTTTCTTGTCTGCACATTCATCCATTCACCAACAACCCCTAGGGCTAAGTTTAAAGTTTATTGTAGGAGAATCTCATTATTATCTGAGACAGATGCAGGAGTATGTTTCATAGAACTGGACACTGCATATTCCACAGCTCTCTCCCACTGGTTGAGGGTATATGAAGTTTTTTCCTATCAATGGGAATGGTATGGGGAATCTCCCCAAACTTGGCAGGGCTGTAGCTAGACCACATGGACCTTTGGGCAAGTTAGAAAACGGCAACTTCTCTGGGCCAGTGCAGCCCTGAGGGAGCATGGCTTGGCATGCAGGTAGCATCTTTGTGCAAATTAGAAAAAGGCACCCATGCCTCAAGGCAGTACAGCTTTATACCAAGACACATGGGCTGGCAAGTGAAGCCAGACTGGATTTCAGCCCCACTTGCTCTCTTGGGCAGGTGCCCTTGTGCAGTGCACAACCCACACAACCATATGTATCAGCCCTTCACAGTGCGCTTCTGTTTCCTAGCTCAGTTGGTCCACGTAAACTGTTTGAACGTCCTAACATGGGCATAAATCTTAACAGTGTTGACAAAAAAAAAAAATAATTAATCAATATTCAATTTAAAAAAGAAATAAAGTATTTTATTCGAGCCAACCTGAGGATTATAACCCAGGAGACAATCTTTCAGAAAGCTCTGAGCACTGTTCCGCCTGTTAGAGGTCAAAGCACAGTTACATAAGTTTTTAAGACAAAGGGCTATACGTCAAAGTAATATATTGACAGTTTACGTAGTCCAACAAGACAAGTAGTGGATCACTGTGACCCTTTATAGCATTAAGGAAGGAAAGTTATCTCGTAAGCAGCTACCTGGCTGGCACCAGGAGGAAATTGCTTTTTTGGGGAGGAGGGGGTGGGTAGGCTTTCCTGCATCTTCTAAGAGGATCTAGTTAACATATAACGGAGACGCACAACCCACGCTAAAGGGGACAAGGTTGTGGCTCAAATGGTAGAGAAAATTTTATGTTCAATTTTTCCTGTCCTGCCTTAAAATAATTTCGTCAACAGCATAGCTAGGGAACTGGCCCAGAACAAAATATATCTGTTAGAAAAAGTAAATATGAAAGATGCATTGGGAACACCTACCTGGTCTTCTAGCTTTTTCTGCAAACGCTGAACTCTGTAAGTAAGCTGAATGTTGAGCACAAATCGTCGGATATTTTGGAATCTGCGTCTGGCCAGCCACGCCCGGGCATACTTCTGAAGGATCACAGCCTTGTGTTCCTCCAGCATCTTTAAAACAAGATTTTGTGAAATGCAAACTGGGTCTCTACTGTTTTTCTCATCAACTCTTCCAATGTTGGGAGATAAAACTACCAAAATATTCCTACAGGGTAAAATATGAATTTCTTGTAATCAACCCACAGAGCACTATTACCTATCTTTTTTCAGATTCTTTTTTACATTGTAAATGACAATTATTTACATTGTAAATAATTGTAATTATTTACAATGCTGTGTTAGTTTCAAGTGTATAGCAAAGTGATTCAGTTATACCTATATATATATTCTTTTTCAGATTCTTTTTCCATTATAGGTTATTAAAAGATAGAGTATATAGTTCCCTGTGCTATACAGGAAGTTCTTGTTGTTTATCTATTTTATATATAGTAGTGTGTATATGTTAATCCCGAACTCTTAATTTATCTATCCACCTCCTGCTATCCCCTTTGGTAACTAACCCTAGGTTTGTTTTCTGTGTCTGCGAGTCTATTTCTGTTTTATAAATAAGTTCATTTGTATCATTTTTAAAGACTCCACATATAACTGAAGTCATATGATATTTGTCTTTCTCTGACTTACTTCATTTAATATGATAATCTAGAGGCCCATCCATGTTGCTGCAAATGGCATTACTGCATTCTTTTTTATGGCTGTGTAATATTACATTGTATATATACATATATATACATACACACACACACACACACACACACACACACCCACATCTTCTTTATCCATTCCTCTGCTGATGGACATTTAAGTTGCTTCCAATGGCTTAGCTACTGTAAATAGCACTGCTATGAACATAGGGGTGCATGTATCTTTTCGAATTAGTTTTCTCTGGATATATGCCCAGGAGTGGGATTGAAGGATCATATGATAACTCTATTTTTAATTTTTTAAGGAACCTCCATACTGTTCTCCATAGTGGCTGCACCAATTTACATTCCCACAAACAGTGTAGGAGGGCTCCTTTTTTCTCCACATCCTCTACAGCATTTATTATTTGTAGACTTTTTAATGATGGACATTCTGACGGGTGTGAGGTGATACCTCATTGTAGTTTTGATTTGCATTTCTCTAATAATTCGCCATGTTGAGCATCTTTTCATGTGCCTACTGGCCATCTGTATGCCTTCTGTGGCGAAATGTCGATCTAGGTCTTCTGCCCATTTTTTGATTGGGCTGGTTTTTTGATATTAAGCTGTACGAGTTCTTTTGTATATTTTGGAAATCAATCCCTCATCAGTAGCATCATTTGCAAATGTTCTCCTACCTAGACTTTTGAAACAATAACCAAATCCCACCTGTGGTGGACATGTACGAACAGACATTCACATCCCAGAAAACCGCACCTTTCGATACCTCCTCCTCGCCAGGAATCCTCGGGTGTAGGCCTGGATGGTGATGGCGGCCACGCGAATCAGTTGGTACAAACTGCGGACAAGATACGCACGACAGTACTTCTGAATGATTATGGCTGCCCATGCTTCTTTTAAGGCTGTGGCGGTAACAGCTTTCCTTGGTTTAAAAGAATGCAGAGTAAATCTGTTACCCACAGGGCATTGACACCTACTCCAGAGGGCAAGCTTGTGCAACACCTCTTAACTAAGGCATGTTCAAATGTTGTGCAAATCTACACATTAAACGCTGTAAGTGGTTTATGCTAACGTCTACTCAAGATCAGTGTCATTACCTCTCCTTTCCACCCTGATCCGAACGTGGACCTGCTCCAGGAACGAAGCACCACGTGGGAACTGCCACACTCTTCACATTCAGGCCGATCACCCCACTGTCACTCACATACCCACAGAGACCGTGACAACACAACCGTGCTTTGGCACTGCACCTGCTCATTCCTCTAGTCGTTCTTGTGGGAAATCACGCTGGAGGCTCTAGATCAGGGGTTGGAAAACTACGGCCTGGGGGCCAAATCTGCAGCCTCCCACCTATTATTGTCCACTTTTGCTGGAATGCAGCTGCAACTATTAATTACAAATGGCCCATGACTGATTTCACGTTACAAAGGCAGAGTTTAACAGCTGCGTGAGAAACCACATGACCCCAGAAGCCCAAATATTTGGCCCTTACGGAAAAAGTTTTTCGAAGGACCTATCTGAAGGACTGGGGGTGAACACAAAGTTCTTACCTTCAATGTCTGCAACCTCATGAAACAGAAGGACTTAGAAATGGTCAAGTGGGATAAGAAGAAAAGTAAAATAACTACTAAAATATCTGTAAGAGAGATCTTATTGAAATATCATTCTGCTTGGGAAGAGCTGAGATGTCAGCCAGCCTTAATGGAAAAGTAGGATTTCTGTAGACATTGAAGTTTGGAAAAGGCATTTCAGACTAAGGGACCAGTGAAGGCATGAAGGCCTAACCGTGCCTGAAATATTCAGAGAAAGGGAATTTGTCTGGAATTGCTAGAATGTAAGACACATGGAGAAAATCGGTAGTCTGTGAGGTGAGAAAGATAGATGGGAACAATTTGTTATTAAAATATATATATATATATATATATATATATATATATATATATGAATAGAACACCTACTATGTGACAATCACTGTGCTGGGTCTTACGGATGGATGCAGTGGGAACCAGACAAGTATGGTCCCTGTCCCCACAGAGCTTCCATGCTTATAACTGCATCCAGGCCATGGGGGGACGTGAATACCACGTTGAAACCTGAGTGCTCTTCTGTGGGAAACAGGGGCCACTGGAGGCATTCATGGCAGGAGCAGGGCAGGCCCTGCTTTAGGAAGATGGGAGAGAAAGGCAGCAGGTGGAGGGCTGTGCTGTAGAGTGAAAGGCAAACAATGATGAAGGCCTCGTCCAGGGCACGGGTGCAGGAATGAAATGAACGGGACAGACACAAGAGGCAAGTGGGGAACAGAATCCCAGGCCACGGTGATTCCCAAACGGAAAGGGAGCACGAGTTTGGGGAAGAAGCTAACTCTGGAGTTTCCTGCCCTCGAGACTGCTGCTATTAACTGACACCAGAGGCTCAGGAGGGCAAGGCTGGCTGTGTTTCTGTGTAAGATGGTTGCCTGGGAGGAGAGTGGGCTGGGGTGGGGGTAGGGTGGTGGAATGGCGAGTCCAGTTTGGGGTGTGCCGAGATGAAGGCTGTGGTGTGTCAGCCACGTGCAGAAGCCCAGATGCTGTTGGAGGTCAGGCTCAAGCTTGGGACAAGGGAGGCTGAGCCACACAGCCTGACCCTTAAACACCTGCGCCCTCAACCACCCTCAGAGCAAGCGAAGGAGGGAGGCAGGGCAGACACAGAACCACAAAATGCTGTCCAGGAGGGATGCCCGTCTTGCTGGCCAGGCCAGCATGGCCTCCTGGGAGCACTCAAGGAGGGGCGGGGTGGGCGTGGCCGGCGGAACTGCCCTCCACTCAGGCAGCCCCACCCAGGGGTTTTGTGCCTGCGGGCAGAGCCTTGCCATGGTCCCCTCAGGCATGGTTTGCCCCACCACCTGCAAGGCAGGCTGGTCACGGGTGTCTTTACTCTGAGGCTTCACTTGGACCTTGATCACCTTAGGTGTTTTCGGTTCCCAGGAACCAGCGGCCCAGCCCCTCTACCTGGTCTCACCAGGAATTCTGACCCTCTTCAGCAGCACGCTGATCAGGGCTTCCCCTCTTCAGGGTCCTGGTTGTCACCTCTGCCACGTGGGGACAGCAGGCAGTCAGCACCACCTGCCCCCGAGGACACACCCATCTCACCTGGAGGCTCACGGCCACCTCGGGGGACGCATCTGCACCTGGGTCCCAGGAGAAAGGAGGCCCCGCCCCCCGAGGGGACGGCGAAGAAAGCCAAATGATGGCACACGTCTTCTTGGTTCCAACATACCTCACGGTTTGCTGACCCCGGAAGTACTGCTGGATGATCAGGGCCGCTCGTCTCTCTCGGAGGAATTTTCTTCTCTGGAGCCAGCCACGGATGTGCTTTTGTATCACAACACAACCCTGCCTCAGTTTATCCAACCGGAGTTTCTCTAAATAAGCCACTTGCCCTGCTCTGAAGAAAATTTTGGTTTTACCAAACTGGTACTGATTAGAATCCTGGAAGAGAAAAATGACATAATCAGAAACAAAATCTTTCATATTTTCTACAGTACTTGGAAAAGATGTTGAGAGATCCAAACATGCCACCAACATTGTTATTCTGACACCTCTTTGACATAAAGCAGAAAAGCTCTGATTATGACCTAGAAGTTTATATTTTGCCTTGTTTGTTTAAAGCTTCTTTCTGGGGAAGAAACGGACTTGAGGGTGAGGCATCCGTCTGTGGGGTGGGAAGGGGTGTGTGCATTGTTGGCTGGGCTGCCGGGGAGCTCCAGCCTTTCATAGGTGGTTTCCACAGAAGAGCAGAGGCACCTGGAAAGGCTTGGTTTCTGTCTTCCTTTGGCTTCTCTTTACCAACCCCTTCCTGGCCATGATAACTGCTTCCCCACTTCTTTTCTGTCACAAGTCATGGCTTCAGCAAACCTCTAAGTCCACACTGAGGGCCACACCAGGAACCCCCGGCTCAGCGACCGTCTAGCTGACTGTGTAACATAAGCCTGGCCCGCAGAAGCTCCCTAGGCTGTGAGAGAACACAGCAGGACAGGAGGACACGGTGGCGGTGGAGGCCAGGGCTTGAATTCGGGTCCCTCAAGGTAACTCCTGCTGTCAGGAGATGATGCCCCATGAGTAGGTCTGCTCTGATCTCCTTAGCACACAGACGCGCAGGGCACGTTTCCTTTCTGCTTAGCCATTCACACAGTTACAGCCCTGAGACAGAGGCAGAGATGAGGACAGTGTCTGCAAGCCCGTGGTTCCAGGAGAGAGCAGGACTGACCTGGATGAGCCTGTGTAAAATGACTTTGCACACCTCCTTTTTATCGCTGAATGAAAGCTCCTGCTTGGTCATGAGGATCCCAAAGCGGCTGTAGAACTCGATGTACGTCCACCTGGAAAGTCAAGGCAGACCTAAGGAGCCGGGCCGGAGGAAACGCATGCTGCCTGTGGACCCCAAGGGCTTACCTGCCACTGTTCTGGGGACAATGACCCTGACCTTTGACCCACTGCCCACAAACCTCACCTGAGCACACCTGGATGGTTTTGCTCCCTGGATGCCTCCTGTTAACATTCCGCTCCAACAGCTGTCTCCCCCTCCAGCTCCCTTTCTCAGGGGCACTGAGGAGGCAGCGGGCGACCCTCACTAGTGCGGAGATGAGGGTGGGGTGTGAGGGTGGGGACGGTGGCCTCTGTCTCACATGGTGCTCGTTCATCTGGCCTTCCCACAGCACAGCGGGACACCTTATGAACATATCTGACGAAAACGCGGCAGCCCCTCCCTTGGATCTCAGCACAGACCTGAAGCTGGGCACTTTTCCCCCCGAAACAAGGAACTGACAACGTACCTAGAAGGGTAGCTCTGCGCACTAATGCGAATGGTTTCTAAAACGCCACAGGCTCGCAGCTGCTGAACAATTCTTTTGGAGTCAAACCTGAATGAAGACGATCTGATCATGTGTTAAGCCATCGCAGTTGATAAACAGGCCCATGAACAGTGTAGCGGACCTGCCCCAACCGTGAGCTCCTGGGCAGCGGACCGGCCTGTGTAATCCCCGAGCCCAGCAGATACTTAATAAATACGTGTTGCACGTCAAACGAAGACAGCACCTCTGTGAAACAGTTCAGAAAGCTTCACTGAGGACAAGGGGAAAGGAGCAGCTGATTCTGACTGAGGGAGGCAACAGCGAGAAGCCTTGCAACCAGAGTGGAAGAAATGTCCAAGCTCACCCGTCCCAGCGCCTACTTGTTGCAGAGTTCCCTTTATAAGACACCCCACAGGTGGCCCTCTGACTTAGGCCTGACCCTCTGAGGACACACGGACACAGTCACCACCTCCAGACGGACCGCTCCCTTAGACACCTCTCAGCTTGAGTCAGCTAAGAGGCTCTCTATAACTTCCACCGTGGG
Organism: Tursiops truncatus; assembly: GCF_011762595.2. Taxonomy (NCBI): domain Eukaryota; kingdom Metazoa; phylum Chordata; class Mammalia; order Artiodactyla; family Delphinidae; genus Tursiops; species Tursiops truncatus. The sequence continues at coordinate 95,204,509 of NC_047035.1, forward strand.
TCTGGGCCTTTTCCCTGGGGCCCCAGACAACAACTCTAAGTAAGGCCTCATGGCATGTTTGAAGACAAAACTTCAGACCCCTCTACAGCATTTCTCCTGCAAACACATACAAATTCTTACCATCAGGGAAAATGTTCTGGCTTTCTCAGTTGCGTAAGCTTTAGCTGTAGAATAATTCTTTCAAATCTAACCCTTTTGCTTAATCCCGGAGATGAGACGGCTTAGCCAGAGGGGTTGTGCTAACATTATATGTAGAGGGCAGGCTTGTTTTGAATCATTTAAAAACCGAGAAGCATTATATGTAGAGGGCAGGCTTCTTTTGAATCATTTAAAAACCGAGAACATTTAAAAACCGAGAAACACAACAATCGCAAGCAAATTCTCCAACATCACGACAGCAACCGTTTCCTCGGTGTTTCTTCCCCACTCTGTTGCAGAAGAACACTTACTCAAAGGGCAATTGCTCATCATTTGGTTTGATGCATCGAACGTAGTGGGGCATGGTGGCATTGAGGGTCTCCATGAGCAAGTACAGAGAGCTGCGGAACTAGGAAACAAGGTCAGGTGACAAACATCGTGCTGAAATTTAATGCTTAGATCCGGGTTAAAAGGAAAAAAAAAAAAAGGTCCAACCTTACTGTAAAGCAATTATACTCCAATAAAGATGTTTTTTTTTAAAAAAAGGTCCAACCTTGATAAGTTACTCAAGAAGAGGAAAAGTTAACTTCATGCATAAACACCTGTTATGAAAGGTTTTAGTCGGTGACTGGGTTTATCAGCATATCCTGCTCTTGTGGACAGAGCAGTTCTCCATCCAATACTCCCAAACAGCAAAGGACTTTAGTGACTCGGGTTACTGTGCAAACATATGGTTTGCTCAGATGTGTGTAGCCTTAGAGGTCGAGGCACTATGATGATGAACTACTACTTTTCTTTGCGTTTGCATTTATATTTAACAGATTTGAAGAAACCCAGTGCCCGTGTCCAGGCCCGGAACGGGTCCCACCCATCCCTGGCTCCCTGCCCTCAGCCCCCTCGCCCTCAGAAAACTCTCTCAGTACCTTGCTCCCCACAGTGCTCCGGAAATGCTTGTTGTTCGGCCTGATGACTGGCTTTGCAGATTTAACTGTGATCGCTGAACCGAAAGGTGAAGAAGGAACCGGATTTTCTTGAAAAAAGTGGGCACAGAGATGAAACTGGGAAGAACAGAGAGGGTTTCAATGTCAAAAGTATTCACCCACAGTCCTTAGCTGGAACAATCAAGGAAATGGTCACAACAACCACGTCTAAACCAGTAGGGGGGTAAAGGAACAATCTTGGCCAAATCTCAGTTCCACAGGGGGGTCGTCCTCACTCGGGATGACTGACGGTTTCTTTCCCAGGAATGGGAGCAGAAGGGAAAGCATGTGAATGTCTGTATGTGGGTATCGCTCCAAGTGTCAGAACAGGAGAAGCATTTATTCTTCCTCCCTCTGCGCCTTGGCTCACGTTGCTTCTGCACTTGGAATTTCCTCCCTCCTAACCCCATGTTCTCATCCCTGCAGATCCAAACCCTACCCATTACTCAAGGTGCTATAATAATATTTTCTAGCCCCACCACCTTCACAATAACTTCCCTGGTGTCCCAGCGCGAATTAATCCCAACTTCCTCTGAGTTACCTTAATCTTTGATCTGTACCTCTTTTAAGACACTCACTACTTTCTACCTTGCATCACTTATTTCTTTCAATGTCTTATCTTCCCTCTTGGAGAAGATCTTGTATTTTCTTCTTTTAAATCAGACATTGAGAATCTTCTCTGGGGGAGAATTCCTGCCTGATGCATCCTGTAGCCCCTGTGGAACAAGTGAATCTGAAACTCCCAGGCCTCTGACAGCTTGTGGGCTTAGTGCAGAGACCCATCTGCGCCTCACCACGATCTGTCTCCCTCTTCCAGACTGGATCCCAGGTAAACAATTGGTGAAATACGTCAACTAATTCTGTACACAGATACAGGCTATTTCTACACTGAATTCTCTGCCATAAATCAATTTTAATAACTGAAGTTGCCATGGCCTGTGATTTACTTATGACCATTAGTGGGAAGTGCTCAGGCTCATTTGGGAAATTGTCAAAACTCTTGAGCATCTGGTGCTCTGTGATGACCTAGATGGGTGGGATGGGTGGGGAGGGAAGTCCAAGAGGGAGGGATATATATATACTTACAGCTGATTCACTTCACTGTGCAGCAGAAACTAACACAACATTGTACAGCAATTATACTGCGATCAAATAAAATTTAAAAAAAGAGAAAAAAAAATACTTAAGCATCAGCAAAGGACTGGGGACCTTCTAAAAGAAGGAAAATAAATATGATAACCAAATCTTCATAAAAAATGAAGGACTGTGTATGAAATATCCTTTTTCTCAAATTTTAAGAATTTGAATTCTTAAAATTCTTAAATGGAAAGAAATGTTTAAGGAGGAAAAGAAAAAGCCAGAAGTCACTCTTACGGTGACACTTCATCATACAGAACCGTGGATTCAAGGAGCTCACATATGCAGAGCAGCACTCCATCTTGCTTTGGTTTTCCTTGAGCACTTACTTGGCACTACCTACCATTGCTTGCTTTCATGTGTAAGGTATGTTGCTCCCTCTGGGATGTGAGCTCCATGAGGGCAGGAACCCTGTCTGCCCTGTTCACTGCTGTATCCCCAGAATCTAGGACAGTGCTTGGCACATGATAAGTGCTTTATAAGTGAGTGAATGAACAAAATGTGAATTATGATTCTTTAAATGATTGTATTATCTGTCCTTCATCTCTGTCATCTACATATTTGATTTCTGATTTTGCATATAGTGGAAATGTGCACGCTTTCAGAAGCTAGAAACATATTTTAGTGCCAGTTCCGAAACAGTCATTTTTTGTATGCAGGAGCTACAATTCGCTGTTACAAGACAGTTAACACACACACACACACACACACACACACACACACACACACACACTTCTCACTCTTTCCTGATACACATCCAGATCCACGTCAAGTACACAATGAATAACATTAACTACCTCTTAGGACTTTACAAACCTTGCTGGCTCTCAGGATTTCAACCAGCATGTCATAGACGGTGTCTCTGTTCTTCTCAAGGAAACCTTCACATTTATACTCTACCTATGCAAAGAAAGGAATTAGTTCCAAAGAGGCAAATGCAGACAGCATCTAAGTACCACAGGTTTCTTTTCTTTTTAAAGAAAGATTAATGAAGGGGCTACAAAGGCAATGTTTTAAAAAGAGATTCAGTTTGTTTGTCACAGCAACGCCATTACAGAAAGCTTAGGAAGCTGGGAATAAGTCATCTGATGCAAAGCGCCAGGCTCTCCCGCTGCCTGGACTTCTCACTGGCCGCTGCTCACTCTACACTCACCCATTAGTTCCCACTGGCCCCAGGTGACTGTTTTTTCCCTGTAACATGTGCAGCTAATACAAGAAGACCTGGCTTAGGGCTCCCTTTGCCTTTGAAGCCACCAGGAGGAAGAGTAAAGCTCAGTGGTGTCCTTTGAGTCAAACAGAAATGTTTTCCTGAATCAGCATTAATATGGTAGAAAGGAAAGAAAAATTGACCAGCTGATCACAAAACCTTCCAGGACCACAAACCCCTTAGAGTCAGGTTTAGAGTGGGTCAGTGTTTGCCCTGATTGAACTTGGCTTAGAAAAACCCTCCATGCAGCCCTTTCTGATTCATAAGGCTTCTCAAATCCCTCAAACAACATATCCAGGGTGGCTGCTTAAACATTCAAATCTCTGGTTAATCACAAAGCTACAGTCATCAAAACAGTATTGTACTGGCATAAAGACACAGACATAAATCAACAGAGCAGAACAGAGAGCCCAGAAAAGAACCCACACTTTTATGGGCAATTAATCTACGACAAAGGAGGCAACAGTATATAGTGGGGAAAAGACAGCCTCTTCAATAAGTGGTACCAGGAAAACTAGACAGCTATACGAAAAGAATCAAACTGGACTACTCCCACGCCACGCACAAAAATAAATTTCAGGGACGTCCCTGGTGGCGCAGTGATTAAGACTCCGTGCTCCCAACGCAGGGCGCCTGGGCTCGATCCCTGGTCAGGGAACTAGATCCCACATGCATGCTGCAACTAACAGTTCACATGCCACAACTAAGGAGCCGGCCTGCCACAACTAAGACCTGGCACAGCCAGATAAGTAAATAAATAAATATTAAAGAGTTAAATGTGACCGCCTTTTAGTGCTTGGAGTTTTTCAGATAGGCTCCTGAAGACACGCACATGAAATGAGTGATGATATATCAAGTTATATTTTCTAGTTGCTGTCCTTTATAATTTCACAGTTGTGATCCCAAGGGGAAAAAAAGGATCAGACTTCATGTAAAGCACATATGGGATTTACTTCAAGAGACCCTCTCTATAGTACATGGTGTCTGTACGTTTAATTCTTGTCACCTGGCACTTCCAAGAAGCCCCTCTTAAAAGAACTAACAGTGCAGCATTTTGCGTGTACTATGGATGGGTGAAAAGAAACCATACACACTGTAGGGTCCGCTTAGGTTCTCAGTTTCATTAACCAAGGAAATAAAATTGTTTTGAGAGCGAGGCAGCTGTGCTTACATGCAGAAAATCAGCACACTTTGCCATGGTCCCCAGTGCCCCCAACAGAGGCACTCAGGTACCTGCTACCCTGTCCCTGCAAACAGTCTCCTGGGATTGGGAAGGCTCTAAATTTGTTACACCTTTGCTCATTTATACTGGTGGCTCACACACCAGCCTGGAAGAATTTATGCAACAGTCCATGTGCTGTACTCACAAGGGCGTGTTTCCAGACAGGATTAAAGAGTTAAATGTAAGACCTGAAATCATAAAACTTCTAAAAGAAAACACAGGCAGTACGCTCTTTGACATCAGTCTTAGTAATACTTTTTTGTAAATGTCTCCTCAGGCAAGGGAAACGAAAGCAAAAATAAACAAATGGGACTGCATCAAACTAAAAAGCTTTTGCACAGTGAAGGAAACTATCAACAAAATGAAAAGGCCACCTACTGAATGAGAAGTTATTTGCAAATGATATACCTAATAAGGGATTAATATCCAAAATATATTAAGAACTCCTACAACTCACCTCCAAAAAGAGAAACAATCCTATTAAAAAATGGACAGAGGATTTGAATAAACATTTTTCCAAAGAAGACAGATAGCCAACAGGCACATGAAAATATGCTCAACATCATTAATCATCAGGCAAATGCAAACCAAAACCACAATGAGATATCACCTCACACCTGTCCGAATGGATAAAGTCAACAAGACCACACATAACAAGTGTTGGTGAGGGTGTGGAGAAAAGGGGACCCTCCTGCACTATTGGTGGGAATGTAAATTGGTGCAGCTACTATGGAAAATAGTATAGAGTCCTCAAAAATAGAACTAACATTTGATCCAGCAATTCCACTCCTGGGTATATATCTGAAGAAAACAAAAACACGGATTCAAAAAGATACATGCACCCCTAGGTCCTCTGCAGCACTATTTACAATAGCCAAATCTCTGGACTATATATTTTAAAATGTGATATATATTCTTCATAAATAAAAAAATAAAAATTTACAAACTGTGAACAAACAGGCTTTCAGGGGTGCTGGAATATGGAGGCAGAGAGGGTGTTCAGGGACCCCAGGGCAAGGACTCTGCTTTGTCCCCTGGGTAGGAAAGTGTCCTTCCTGGTGCACAGTTCGGGTTATGAACCAGGAACGCTGGCTGTCTGGACACACGCCCTTGTGAGTACAGCACATGGACTGTTGCATAAATTCTTCCAGGCTGGTGTGTGAGCCACCAGTATAAATGAGCAAAGGTATAACAAATATAGAGCCTTCCCAATCCCAGGAGACTGTTTGCAGGGACAGGGTAGCAGGTACCTGAGTGCCTCTGTTGGGGGCACTGGGGACCATGGCAAAGTGTGCTGATTTTCTGCATGTAAGCACAGCTGCCTCGCTCTCAAAACAATTTTATTTCCTTGGTTAATGAAACTGAGAACCTAAGCGGACCCTACAGTGTGTATGGTTTCTTTTCACCCATCCATAGTACATGCAAAATGCTGCACTGTTAGTTCTTTTAAGAGGGGCTTCTTGGAAGTGCCAGGTGACAAGAATTAAACGTACAGACACCATGTACTATAGAGAGGGTCTCTTGAAGTAAATCCCATATGTGCTTTACATGAAGTCTGATCCTTTTTTTTCCCTTGGGATCACAACTGTGAAATTATAAAGGACAGCAACTAGAAAATATAACTTGATAGATCATCACTCATTTCATGTGCATCTCTTCAGAAGCCTATCTGAAAAACTCCAAGGACAGCAACTAGAAAATATAACTTGATAGATCATCACTCATTTCATGTGCGTCTCTTCAGGAGCCTATCTGAAAAACTCCAAGCACTAAAAGGCGATCACATTTAACTCTGCTCCTCTGGCCCACAGAGGTTATTATAGCTGTCTGTCTGGCTGTCCCTCCACTGCCCCCGTGGACACTCAGGCACAACCAGCAGACTGACCCACAGCAATAGCCTCTAGGACAGGCAAGCACAGGCTGTCCCCATGATCCCTAGGCGCTGGCCAAGCCACTGGAGTAACACCCAACCCGGCAATAACACAGAGGGCAGGAGTTTCCTTAAGGAAGGAAAGCAAGATGAGAAAGCATGTTTAGGGCAGGTGGTTGTGGTACATTTTCTTTTTTTTTCCTTCCATTTCCTAAGCTTTCTGTAATTTGATTAAAAAAATTTTTTTTTTACTAAACATTTTTTTCATAAGAAATTGGAGACATATAAAGAAAATAAAGATCACTTAGAAAACCCATCACCTTGAGTCAGTCTCTGTTACCAATGTAAAAATATATTATGACAGTAAGAAAGGAAAGGGTCAACAAAAAGATATTCCTTTCAATGTAGGAAACAACTATGCTGTCTTGATTATAGCAATATCACGGAGAAAATAAACTGATAAAAGATTAATGAACTCACAATAAGCCCCAAATCAGAAATGAGGTCCATTGGCAACACGTTTATCTTTAAAGCAGTACGACTGAAATGCATATATTTTGTGATAAAGACAAATTAAGAACTGTTACGCTCACACGCGCGTGCATACACACAGGTATCCTTCATCAAAGCTACGTGCTAAGCGTGATGGTTCTGACCAGCAAAGTCCCTGGCCTGCTTGCTCCTCCCAGGAGACAGCTGTGGGCCAGGGGCAGACAGCACTGCTCCAAACTCTCACTGTACCTTATCAGCAAAGTGCTGGATGATAAAGGATGTGTTTGACATTCTGGGCTTTTCAAACAAAGAGTTCTTGTTGACAAAATTATTATACAGCTTTTGAAGCCAGTTTTCATCAGTCCCATGTGGTAACTGGAAGAGAAAAGCAAACCAAATAGCAAGTAAGAAAACAGAGGGGAGGAAAAGCGCTAATTCTAAAAAACCAAGATGAGCTGCACCTCAGAGTGAACTGCTCTACATGAGAGGCTCCTGTTTCAAATGCAACTCTAGGCATAAATCTGTCTTTGATCTTATTCTTTACAGTGATATTTAAATGGACACATCAACGTTCTTTTATTTTTATTTTATTTTTAATTTTTGTTTTTTTGCGGTACGTGGGCCTCTCACTGTTGTGGCCTCTCCCGTTGCGGAGCACAGGCTCCGGACGTGCAGGCTCAGCGGTCATGGCTCACGGGCCCAGCCGTTCCACGGCATGCGGGATCCTCCCAAACCGGGGCAAGAACCCGTGTCCCCTGCATCGTCAGAAGGACTCTCAACCGCTGCGCCACCAGGGAAGCCCATCAATGCTCTTTTAGAAGAACAAAATGTTATTGATGAAAAGGAAATGGTCACATAATGACGTAAGAATGAAGGATTTTATTTCTGCAAAATTGGCAGTATTTTAACATTTCTTCCTCCCAAAATTATGTGAACATGATTTTTATTCTTGGTCGAATGGGGGAAGATTGGAACCCAAATGTAGTCCTCCCCACCCCCTGCCTCAGGAAGAAAGCTGTTCTTTTGTCTTACTGCCTAGTTAATAACTACCTCCTTGAACTAAGATCTTACCTACTTAAACTAAGCTAGATGCAAAACTTGTTCTTGATACTGGTGATTGTGAAGCTATCAATTACATTCAGCCTGAACTCTGTGAATCTAATATTCCATATAGGGAATGACTCTGTAGAGTGGGTACAAATATTCCTAGAGGTTACCTTGGCCTCTGCACCCTGCCCCCAGTAGATCAGTCCAGAATGTTTGGCCCTGATGCCTGTCTTTTAATCTTACATCACTGAAGGGGCTAAAGCGTAGGTGGCACCAGAAAGGCTAATCTCTGAGAAGAACCATGGAGTTGAGAATTCTAGGGAGAAAATACCAGTAAGTCTTCAACATTACAAGCATTTGGGGCTGGGGGTGGCAAAAATAAATCTTTGGAAAAGAAACAAGATGTGTGTTTAAACGTTAAAATATAACCTTTAAACCAAAAGAATGAATACTGTCCTACGGATTATTTTTTCCTGTGGCCTGACAAAGGACACTGCTAGGCTGACTCACTGTGAAGTTGTTCCTCCCAGAGGGTAATAATAATAGGAAAATTTCTAGAGACTCTTTTGTCAATTGTATGATGTTGAGTTTTCAGCTGCACCTCCCAGTGGGTGACTCATGGAATCAGGAAGTAAGAGAAAACTCAGTTCCTATTAGTCATTAACAACTGGTGTATAGTCACTTGTTGTTTCCATGTCCACTCTATATATACACCTAGCGACAGCTTCAAAGGGCTCCTCCCTGCTGGACATGACCTAAGAGGTCATGCATGTTACCCAAGGGTGGGCTACACCTGCTGAGGGCGGGAGGCTCACCGGACCCTCTGGGGTTCCTGCTATGGACTGCTGTCTCAGTGTTAACATCCAACCAAATAGTAACACGTCAGGAATTTACATGTACATTAAAAAAAATCCATTTTGCAATATGCTCATCGATTACTACTCAGAAGTTGAAAACAACAGTTATTTTAAAAAGTTACCAAGCATTCTTCATCCAGTAACTCCAAAATACCCATTTTGGCTTCAATCAGGTCAATAACTGGTTGGTTGTCATAAAAATCTATCAGAGTCCAAGGAATATCTTCCTTCATATACTCTTCTTGTTCAAGTTTAAAGACATGCTGGAAATCCGGAAGTCAACATAGAAAGTAAAAGAGAACATTAGAGTGTGCTTCTGAAGAACAGGACATAAACGTTTGGAAAATGTAGCTATATGACTGACTTGAATGTTTATGGAAGACCCTGAGATGCACGCCACCCTCCTTACCCACGATCAGTGCTGCTGAGGTCCTAACGTGGGTGTAGCTGTCATCTTCCAGCCCACTCGCAGGGGGTTCCCACATCCTGGGGTGTGAGGCCTGAGCCAGCCTGCCACCTTTAGCACTCAGGGTGGTCCTGGAGCCCCTTCCTGCTCAGCCACTGCTGCTGTCCAAGGCAGACCCAGCCTCTTTGGCCGGGTGGGAACCAGCCCACCTGAGAATGTTGGCTCTGGGGCCAGTATGAGAAGCTAACAACTTGGAGAGCTTTGTACATTACTTGTTCGGGCCACGAGGGTACCAGGGAGGCCTCCCAGAGGGCTGGCTCAGGCTCATCCTGGCTGCAGGTGGCAGAAGGGGGAAGGACTACGAGGAGAAAGGCGCCCACAGGAGAATCCCAGTGGAAATTGCACAGAAGCCCAATAGGTGGTTGAGAACTGAACGGCGCCCGTACAGGCCAGAGAGACAGCACAACAGTGATGGGGGTGGGGGGCAATGGATGGGGCTGCAAAGGACAGCAGAGGGGAGATCACATCAGCCCCCTGTGTACCCCCAGAGAATCTCAGACCTGTGGCCTTTTCCTAGGGGCAGTGAGGATCCACGGAGTTCACGATGAGACCTAAGTTCTGGAAAGATAACTTGGTTTGGGGGTGGGGATGGCTTTGAAGAGGGCAGGACTGGAGGCAGAAAGCCCCGTCAGGATTCAGCCCAGGGTTCTGTGGAGGCCAGACACTGTGCAAGGAAGGTGAGCAAGAGCAACGAGGCTGGGATGAACGTGAGGCTCAGGACACTGGGTCAGCAGTGGTGCTTTAATCGCAAGAGGGAGCGTAGAAGGCAAGGAGCCAGGAAGGGAAGGTGGCAGGTTCACTTTGTCACTGCTGAACTCCCAGAGGCCACCCAGATGCAGGGGTCCAGCAGCGGCCAGACTTACGGGACTGGAGCTAGGAGAGGGCTCACTAAGGCTTTCATGTTGATATTTTAAGGTTTTACCTCTTCCAGGAGGATCTGCACATTGATATAAGACTCAACCCCACACCCCCCCAAAATAAAGTGGGGCGGGGGAGAAGGAGGATGAAGTGGAAGAGGAGGAAAAGCAGAATAAAAAAAGAGAAAAATGGAATTGCAGCCCCTGACATGCTATTTTCAGGAAGTGTCTTGCACATGTTATTCTGAGGTTGAGGTGAACGTGTATGTCGGGGACCAAGACGGCACTGGCGTCCCGGGAGGGGCAGGATCTACAGACACAGTTCGACCTCAGGTGAGTTATGCTGCACACCCACTTGGAATAAATCTTAGTTTCAGTTATTAAATGCTAAACTTCCAGGGAATCCTTGAGAATGTTAACAATACAAATTCGCAACAGGGTGAAATCTTATGCTTATACATGACTTAATTCTGGAGCAAGGACTAGCAAAGCAAAAAAACATTTGCTGGGTATGATTCAACGTTAGGTCTTCTCCTTACGAGGATATTAGGCAGATACTACTGACCTGTTTTCAAAATAAGAAAAATGAGGCTCAGAGAACCCTAGGTCCCAGAGGAAGGAGGTGGTAGAGCTGAGACTCAAACCCAGTTCAGTTTGAGCAAAAGCCCATGCTCTCCATGATGTCACACTGTCTTCTCATGAGCTGTGTGGGAGAAGCTGAATTTCAAATGACAAGCAGGAGTTCTCCAGGTGAAGATGAAGGGATGGGGAAAGGACAGGGGCAGGTGGGTTGTGGCAGAGAGAGCAGCAGGTGCAGATGCTGAGGCTCACAAAGACTGGAGCCTTCAGGAAACTAAGTGGTTTGGTCTGGCTGCGGGGCGGGTGGCCTGTGTCCAAGAATGGCAGGTGATGAACTGAAACAGAAGTGGGCAAGTGGCTCCACAAAGATGAAATAGGATGGGAAGGTGCAGTTTCAAGATACGGCCACAAGATGGTGCAGTGACCCAGCATGTGAGTGATCCAGCAAGATTTGAAGAGGGAAAGAACCAGACTGAGCCTCTCTCCATGGTCTGTCTCTCTGTCTCTCTCTCACACACTCACACACACACTCACACACTCACACACACACACACACACACACACGGCTGAGAGCTAGTTTCAAGAAGGCAGAAAAGTCACTTACCAGGTTAAACTGCTGTTGCAGCTTTTCATTAGCATAATTGATGCAAAACTGTTCAAAGCTGTTCGCATCAAAGGTTTCAAAACTGAAATACAGTTTAAACAAGTTAAGATATAACTTGAAGGATATATACATGCATTTATAGGTTAGCATTTTTTCACAGATTTCACAGTTTAAAAGTATTCTATGTTTTCTGCAAGTTTTAAATATGCCTCAAAGCTTCTGGTTTAAATATCCTAGCATTCAGTTTATAAGTCACCTTTTTCCAGGCTGCCCCAGGAAGGCATCTTGTGTGTACAAAACACCTACCTGAGGCAGGCATTAAAATAGGCATGGTACAATATGGCATATCATTTAATCCACACCATAACACTGTCATCAGCACTATTATCCTCACTTTATAAGACTGAGAAGTTGAAAAATTTGTCCGAGGACAAACAGTGTCAGACTGAGCTGTGAGCTGACCTGACTGTAACACTTATGTTTCCAGTGAAAAAGCAATGCTGCTTCCTGTTGTCCCACTCTTTGCTGCACGCAGAGGCAGCACGGTTTTGCCTCCCAAGGGGTGCTTTCACAGTCCTTGGAGGAAAAGGGCAAGGCCATCTAATACCCATAGCCCAGCAGACCCCTTTAGGTCCAAGGCAGACAGCCCCACCTCCTTTTTCAGACTTTCAGTGTCTGTCTCTGGAGCTGCAAACTCACAAGCTGAGAGGAGACCAGTAGATGACAGAATGGGGGGGCAGGCTGGAACTGTGCGGGGCCCATGATAACCAGGATTGCCCAACGGGCAGGTACTACTCAGCTCCAGCCAGCTGTGGCCATGGATTAATGCAGGTCAGGATGTGAGGTCACCTGATTCTCAAGAGAATCCAGAACGCTGATTTTATGTGAATCACCCCACTCTGCGATGTGGGCTGAACAAAACTGGGGCACCCAATTCACCACCTGTCCAGATGAGCGCTCCTGCCAGAAGGAGGCTGAGTACTTTAGCTGTTAGCATTAATGCTCATCTCCTCACTTAACCCAACATCGCCCTAAGTGAAGAGCTGCCCTGACCCCACTGTTACACACGAGGGTCAGAAGAGATGGTGACCATTGCAATGTGGTGCCAGACATGCAATTCGACCCCAGCTCTTGGTGCGTCTAAAGCCTTAGTTCTTTTTTTTTTTTTGCGGTACGCGGGCCTCTCACTGTTGTGGCCTCTCCCGTGGCGGAGCACAGGCTCCGGACGCGCAGGCTCCGCGGCATGTGGGATCTTCCCGGCCCGGGGCATGAACCTGTGTCCGCTGCATCGGCAGGCGGACTCTCAGCCACTGCGCCACCAGGGAAGCCCCCTAAAGGCTTAGTTCTTAATCGCTCTAATCCCGAGAGGTTCCTGCCAGCTTCAGCCATGGGTCCCCTGGGAATCTCACTTGACTGAGCCCGTTTGGCTCAGTTTAGAATTCCTGGGGAGGTTAAGAGCCCGGACTGTCCTCTGGGCAGCTGCAGGGTGACTTGGAACAGCAGCAGAACCCACAGTCCTCACAGCCCCATTCCACACGCGCCCTGGGTGGTCCAGAGGCTCTGCCAGCCTGGACCTTGCAGACAGGCCACGGCTGGGCCTGGAGGGGAGACAAAAGGGCCTCATCATGCCCTGCAGCCCGCAGCTGGGGCCAAAAGCTGGACTTCCTAGGGCAGGGGCGGAATGTCGAACATCAATGACTGTTTTCCTGTTCACATTTGAACAATCCTTATGGTTCTTAAAATATCTTCACGATTTCTTCCATTTGACCTTTGTAATAACCCTGCCAGAGAGGTCCCCTCCGAACCTGAGGTTCAGAGAGGTTCTGTGACTTTCTGGGGGCCACACAACAGGTGTGGTGCCGTGCTCACTCCCTGCGGTCTGACTCCAAGCCCCAGGCCTTTCCAACTCTGGGTCTAGAGAACATAAATACCCGACTGGCTGGGGAACCACAGGCCTCCATGTTCTTCCAAGCTGAAATCTCAACGCTCATAGCTTTGGCTTTCATCGCCTTCACAGAGGGTAACTTTTCTTTTCAGGCTGTCTTATTTCCAGGTCACCCTGAGCTCAGTTCTCTCAACAGCTGCAGGTGTGCATGCACGAGGGCTCACCTAGACATAAGCATACTGGAGAGAGGTGTGAAAGGATTCGCCCCAGACAGTAACACTCTTACTTAAAGAGGAGAGCTTACTTTTTTGGACGGATGAAATGAATTCATGGGTGGCAGTGAGCATGTTACTTTTTAAATATCCAAGGAGGAATTTAATTTTAAAATATAAATTTAAGATCTACTCTAACAAGTTCTTAAAAATTTACAATTACTCCTGTCAAAGATTTGCCCACTTAGCCAAAAATTCAACTTCCTTATGACAGTGGTCTATCAGCCTGCGGATCTGACGCCGCCCTGTCATTCTCCTGACTCACGGCTCCCTGTTCTCAGCTGCCCCCTCCCTTCTTCCTGCCCTGCTAACCTGCAGCACATCCATCTACTTATTCCCTGCCCAGAAATCATCCCAACCTCTAAGTATCTGCCTGCCCCCTCCACTAAAATTTAAGTCCCTAGAGGTCAGAAGCCATGTCTACTTTCTTTAACAATCACACCTGACATAGTTCCTGGCACATGCATATTTGTTCTTGAATGAAATAATATATTCTTAAAATAAAGGGCTACTGGGGCTTCCCTGGTGGCGCAGTGGTTGAGAGTCCGCCTGCCGATGCAGGGGACACGGGTTCGTGCCCCGGTCCAGGAAGATCCCACATGCCACGGAGCGGCTGGGCCCGTGAGCCATGGCCGCTGAGCCTGCGCGTCCAGAGCCTGTGCTCCACAACGGGAGAGGCCACAGCAGTGAGAGGCCCGCGTACCGCAAAAAATAAATAAATAAATAAATAAAGGGCTATTTATTTTAAAAACACAGAAAAGAATAAAAAAAATATAACAGTCACATTTCCACCACAATGAGAGAGACTATTGTTAAGCAGGGCTATTCCCGTTTAGAAGTCTGCTTAAATGATTATTGGCTGCTCAAATCCTTTTTTTTTGAACGGACAAGGTAAATAATTTACTAGACTACCCCAGCAATGTATCACTAATTTATAACTGTTGACAGATACCATTAATTGGGAGTCATATGTACAGTATTAACTTAGAATCTAAGTTAAACAAGGAACTCCCCTGAGGCACAGCCTCACGTTAAAGAGCTGTGGGAAAAGCGATTTCTCTCTGTATGCGTAAAAGTTCAGCGGCCCCTTCTGCCTGCCCTCCCAGCAGGCCAGCCAGCTCTCCCCTCCAAATGGGAAGGGCAGGGAGAGCTGCTTTTCTCGGGGTGTGGGGGGATACTCCCCAATCTCAGTGGAATACTCCGTGATGCCTTCCCTGGGACCATCTGCCCCTCCTCCCCCTGAGAAACCAGGGTGGGTCCTGGGAGAGGGAAGGGGTTGGGTGCTGAAGGCCAGTTGCTAACAAACAAAAGCCCGGGTGCTAACTCCCCTCACGCTGGCCAGGCCTCAGTCACTCTTCCTGGCTGTTCTACAAGTGTCTTTAGCACAAGTCTGACCTGGAAAAGCAGGACTGGGCAATGAAAAGAAGCAAGAAAAAAACCCCAGTGTGGGAACTTGGTCCCCCAAATGTATTAGAATTCTTGGAGGGACTTCCCTGGTGGCGCAGTGGTTAAGAAGCCACCTGCCAATGCAGGGGACAAGGGTTCGAGCCCTGGTAAGGGAAGATCCCACATGCAGCAGAGCAACTAAGGCCATGTGCCACAACTACTGAGCCTGCGCTCTAGAGCCCGCAAGCCACAGCTACTGAGCCCACATGCCACAACTACAGAAGGCTGTGCGCCTAGAGTCTGTGCTCCACAACAAGAGAAGCCACTGCAATGAGAAGCCTGTGCACCGCAACAGAAAGGGGCCCCCGCTCGCCACAACTTCGCGTGCAGCAGCGAAGACCCAACACAGCCAAAAATAAATAAATAAATAAATTTATTAAAAAAAAGAATTCTTGGAGAATGGGGCAAACACATGACCCTCATGATCCAAGAATGGAAGAAGACTTTAGGTGTGAGGAGGCTGGTTGGTAAAAGGCCTGGGTTTGAGTCTACCTCTGGCCCCGTGAATGTGGGCAAGGTGCAGGACCGCTGGGGCTGTTATTTTCACCCTATGAAATGGGAAAGGTATGTCAGGGCGCTACACCTCACAGGGCCTCTATAGGGAAACAGAAGTGGGTGAGAGCCTCATACAGTGCTGGGTTTTCCTACCAGCAGAGCAACTGTGAAAGTGTCTTCCTAAGGCTTAGTTGTTTCATCTGTAAAACGAGGGTAATTATAAGGTTGTTTGAGGAATAAGAAGGTGCACGGAGACCACTCAGCATGGCAGCTGGCATGTGGCTCTGGAAGTTGGTCATTATTGATTTAGAATTTATTTAATATACCCTAGAAAAAAGACACTGTAGCCCAGGAGACTGTATTTAACATCCATATATATGCAAAAAAAAGAGAACACCATCTTTCTTTTTTTTTTTTTTTTTTTTTTTGCGGTACGCGGGCGTCTCACTGTTGCGGCCTCTCCCGCTGCGGAGCACAGGCTCCGGACGCGCAGGCTAAGCAGCCATGGCTCACGGGCCCAGCCGCTCCGCGGCATGTGGGATCTTCCCGGACGGGGGCCCGAACCTGTGTCCCCTGCATCGGCAGGCGGACTCTCAACCACTGCGCCACCAGGGAAGCCCTGAACACCATCTTTCTGATCATGTGAAACACAAAAGAGCAACCAGAACAAAATGACGTAAAAATAACAGGCATTCGACATTAAAATGAGGAAAGACAAGCTCATTGAAGAGACTCTTACCCATAAATGTCCAAAACACCAATAAAAGTGTGCTGCTTGCCTGAAAACTGCAAGGCTTGGTTAATTCTCTCCACAATGAAGTCAAACAGCTGAGCGTAGATCTTTTTGGCCAGCGCGTCCCTGGCGTTGATGGCCTGGGACCTGGTCATGGGTTTCACCACCGTCTCGGAGTTTGTGATGATTTTGCGATTACACAGCCACTGAGCGACTCTGACACTCTCCAGGCCCAGGAGCTCACAGAACACCTCCAGGTGACTGCCGTCCTCCTTCAAAAGCAAGACACAAGCCCCGTCAGGGCCATCGGGCCATCTAAACCGGCACTGGCCCACTCAGCCAGGCCCCTCGGCCTCTGCATGACCAGGCCTTAGGACACAGAGCCAGGTCTGGGAGTGAAGCAGGAGGACCTGCAGTGGCACTCAGCCTGTACCTGGCAGGGCACCGCTGTGGTGATGCCAGGCAGCCCTGGGCTTGGTCCCACCTGGATTTTCATTCTGGCCAAAGAATGTCAGTAGTGATTTAGGCCACAGAAGCAATCCTCTCCCCTCTCCTGTGCATGTGGACACAGCCTGGAAACCTCTCTTCCTTTTGCATCACATCCAGGCCACCTGCCAGAGCCTACACTCACCCTGTCCCTCCTTGTGTTGTTGGGATTTGCCCGGGGGGTCTGGCCCAGGAGGTACCTAGGTGTCACTGTCAGAGAGAACATGGTGGGCTCCCTGGACTAAAGTAGCTTCCCAGCCAACTTGAGGGCTGTGGTGGGGACTCTTCCTGGACGTACAAAGTGAATCTTATTTCTCTCCCAAGCCTGGGCAGGAGAGCTGCCCCACTGGCCAGCAGGCAAGGAGAGTTCTCCTCCTGTTTGTCTTCAGACAGCATGGACTAGGGGTCCTTATCACTAGGCAAGGAGATGTGATCCCATGTGACTGCACACCATCATTCCTCTCGGGAAGGGGAACTTCTGAGGCAGGCTGATCTGTAGACAGCATCTCAGCCAATCGGGAAAACCACATGATTGCACTTAAAAAGCATCAGAAGGCTTCCCTGGTGTCGCAGCGGTTGAGAGTCCGCCTGCCGATGCAGGGGACGCGGGTTCGTGCCCCGGTCCGGGAAGATCCCACATGCCGCGGAGCGGCTGGGCCCGTGAGCCATGGCCGTTGAGCCTGCGCGTCCGGAGCCTGTGCTCCGCAACGGGAGAGGCCACAACAGTGAGAGGCTCGCGTACCGCAAAAAAACAAAAACAAAAAAATAAAAAGTAAGCTGGCTTTATCTGATTGAATTTGCCCAATATTTCAAGTTCTTGATGCAAATGACTGAAAATTACAGGACTGATAATTTTCTACAAAGATTTGACATCTTTTTTGTGGAATCTGTCTCCTAAGATTGATAGACAAAGGATTTTTAGTCTATCAATTTTAACTCCTCCTCCAAAATACTACCTTCACAACAAACTTCACAGGACAGAGTTCAAAGCAAGGGCATTTGTTGGGTGGAAATCATGGGAGTTTCAGAAGAAAAAGTGCAGCAGCCCATTTCTGGGGTAAATGAGCCACTATCCAGAGGGAAAACCACACCTACACACATTCCAGGCCTACCATCACCTTTCTCCAAACTTCCCATTCCTTTGTGAACTGACTGACTCTGTCAGGGCTGGATATTGGTGGCGATGGGGGCGGGGCGCTTAATGTAGGAATCTGAGGAGAGGGAGGAGAATTACTTCCTGGTCATAGGGCAACAGGCCAAAAACACACCCTCCATTTCTGCTCAGCGGTCTCTCCCCTTAAACCGCAGGTCCCAGAGCTGAGAAATTACCAGGTGTACAAAATTAACAATTGTTCCCATCTGTTGTTTTGGGGACATGAAAGTAGATATTGTTATGGACTGAATGTTTGTTTCAGTCATATGAAAAACTCATATGTTGAAGCCCTAACCTCCAATGTGATGGTATTTGGGGCTTTTAGGAGGTAATTAGGTTTAGATGAGGTCATGCAGATGGGGCCCCCATGATAGGATTAGTGTCCTTATAAGAAAAGAGACTAGAGCTTGCTGTCTCTCTCTCTCTGCCATGTGAGGACACAGCAAGAAGGCAGCCGTCTGCAAACTAGGAAGAGGGCCCTCACCAAGAGTTCAACCATGCTGGCACCTTGATCTTGGACCTTCAGCCTTCAGGACTGTGAGAAAATAAGTTTCTGTTGTTAAGCCACCCAGCCTGTGGTATTTTGTTATGGCAACCAGAGATGACTAAGACACATATGTTAATACAAAGCTTTAACGATAAGAAGATTTTGCATTTCAGAGAAACATTTTTAACTGTGTGACTGTCCTCTTTACATGGATATTGTTGAGAATAAGCAAACACATACCCCAGCAAGAATCACCACTCATATAACATTTGTTGCTAAAGAGACACACACATAAACTTATCTTGCGTCCATTAAATAAAGAAATCCGTCACAAAACTTACATGGGAATATATTTCCATAGAGAGCACCACTGGTGTTTGAATCAGGCATGTGTCAGGAGGTAGGAGGCGTCCTTTCTACTAAAACTGTCCAGTGCCCTTAAGGCCCTGCATGATCTGCACATTTCCCTCCTGCCTACCCCCCATTTTCTGGCCTCATCTACCACCCCTCCTTTCTCTCACTCCTTTCTGCATTTACCAATCTTTTGGCTATTTTTCCAATAACACTTCCTGCCTTAGGGCCTTTGCACCTGTTGTTCCCTCTACTTCAAATGTTCTTCCTCGAAGCGTGTGTGTGAAGTGACACAATTCACTTCCTTATGGAATTAGAAATGCTTTCTATGAATGCCAGATACAAAAGGCACAGCCCTGCCCCACCCCTACTCTGCTTCATTTTCCTTTTTAATGGCTATCGCCAGCTGCCAGAGCCTGTAACTGTTTATTGTGTCTCCCCCTCCTCCACTTCCTTCCCCCAGATCATAAGCTTCATGAAGGCCTTCTGATCTTGTTTTGTTCACTGCTGTTTCTCCAGAGCCTATAACAGTGTCTGGCACAGAGTAGGCACTCAGGAAAAATTTGTTGAATAAAAGAAAAACAGAGAATGCATTTTCCCCTTCTCTACTGTTGCAAGGGGAAGAAGCTTTACTCTTTGAAGGTAACCCATGGAAACTCCTACCTTCCTTGTTCCTGTTAAACTGGTCTCCCCAGTAGGCCCAATGTGCCTGGTGCTAAAATGCAAAAGCAGGGTAACCATGAGAGGTTTCTACTGATGATCCTCCCAACACAGGAAGGGTGAAGCAAACACATATCTTACACTGACTGCCGATCTCTCGTTGCCCACTGCTATGATCTGCACATTGCCCAGATGTAGGATGGCTGCCAGGATCTTAAAAACATCCATCTGAAAATCTTCCTTGAAACCTGAAAACAAAATTTTTCCCAAATTAGGAACACTGCATTTCTTCTCTTGCTCAGTTATTAGTAAGATAAACACCTGAATTCTCTCACGACACTCTAGTACCATCAGTGCCAAGAGCTGGGACAGGGAACAATGAGTAGACCCCGGGGAAAATCCAGTTCACTGTCTTTCCAGTTTGACGTGTGCAGACACACAATGTGAGCTGTACAACCCACCAGGTTTCCCTTTTGCTGTGGCTGCTAGGAAGTTCAACACAAAAATTAGTATCTGAGTAATGACTTCATGTCGGGTTCCTGGGAGAACCAGCTCTCATTCATTCTGTGTGCTGTGCTTTCTTGTTAATTTTTTTTTTTTCTTTTTTGCTCATAAGCTCTCTGGATGCTTTTTATGGTGGGTGCTGGAAGGATTTCATTTGCCCCTCCAGCTCTGCACCCTGCTCTCTGCCCCAGGGGACTGGCCTGTTTGGACCAAGGCAATGGGTTCTGGTGGGGTTTGACCAGTGGGGACCCTGGCAGGAGATCAGAGAGCAGGAGGAGACAGGTGCTGGGTACATCTCCCCATCTCTTTCCCTGCAAAGTTGCCTCAGGCTGGCTGTGTTGCCAACTGACAGAATGTTACTGTTCCGAGTCAGCGCTGACTTTCCCCACCCTTCCCTTCAGGCTCTGTGCCTGAACAGAAAGGGCTGCTGCTTCCAGGTCCCTACTGCTCCTCGGAGCCCCCTTAGCCCCACAGTTTGTAGTTGCTCCCTTCATAAATAAACCCTCCTCCTTTTATCCTATTTGAATGTGCCCCATGTTTCCTCGATGGGACCCCGACCAATGTATGTGGAATATCACTTGTGAATGAAAAATGTTGCCTGCCATATCATCAAACAATGGGTGCTGTGGCCATCAGACCATCAGCCACTATCGCTGCCCACAATGGTGCACCCTGAGGGGATTCCGGATGGAGAAAAGCAGGAAACAGGTCCTAGATAGCTAAGGTGCGTATCAAAGGAATGATTTCAATGAACCCAGACTCTTGTATCTTCCCATAAATAGAAAAGTGCTAAATTCCTTAATTTGAGATGTCTGGTTTTCTTTAATTAACAGTAATCTTTTGATGTTCTGACTTAAAACTCCTACATATCCTGGCTCCTCCCTTACCTCTTGGGAGCAGTCCCTCAGAGCTAGCTGAGAGGCTGTGTGCCAGGCTGAAGTCCTCAGTTTTGTCCTCCAAATAAAACATAATTCTCAACTTTTAGGTTGTGCACTTTTTTCAGTTAACAGGAGACCCTCCACTCCTCCAGCAAAAGAGCAGCAGGTCCTAAATGCCCCGTAAGAGCCATTGCAGCCACCTGCTGCTTCTGACTTGAGGACATCTGGACTATCTCAACAGCAGCTAGGTCACGTTCTTAAATAATTTCCAAACCTGGAGAGACTTCTCTCTACTAAGATCACACAAAATCAAAGTCATAAAAGATTTCAAACCTATGGGACCTAATGAAACTTAAAAGCTTTTGCACAGCAAAGGAAACCATAAACAAGATGAAAAGACAACCCTCAGAATGGGAGAAAAGATTTGCAAACAAAGCAACTGACAAAGGATTAATCTCCAAAATATACAAGCAGCTTATGCAGCTCAATATCAAAAAAAAAAAACCCAATCAAAATATGGGTGGAAGACCTAAATAGACATTTCTCCAACGAAGACACAGAGATGGCCAACAAACACATGAAAAGATGTTCAACATCACTAATTATTAGAGAAATGCAAATCAAAACTACAATGAGGTATCACCTCACACCACTCAGAGTGGCCATCACCAAAAAATCTATGAACAATAAATGCTGGAGAGGGTGTGGAGAAAAGGGAACCCTCGTGCACTGTTGGTGGGAATGTAAATTGATACAGCCACTATGGAGAACAGTATGGAGGTTCCTTAAAAACCTAAAACTAGAACTACCATATGACCCAGCAATCCCACTACTGAGCATATACCCAGAGAGAACCATTAACTCAAAAAGACACATGCACCCCAATGTTCATTGCAGCACTATTTACAATAGCCAGGACACGGAAGCAACCTAAATGTCCATCAACAGAGGAATGGATAAAGAAGATGGGGCACATATATACAATGTAATATTACTCAGCCATACAAAGGAATGAAACTGGGTCATTTGTAGAGACATGGATGGATCTAGAGACTGTCATACAGAATTAAGTAAGTCAGAAAGAGAAAAACAAATATCGTATATTAACACATACATGTGGAATCTGAACGAATTGGTATAGACAACCTTATCTACAAAATGGAAATAGAGACACAGACATAGAGAACAAACGTATGGATACAAGGAGGAAAGGGCGGGGGGGAGATGAATTGGGAGATTGGGATTGACACATATACACTATTGATACTATGTATAAAATACATAACTAATGAGAACCTACTGTATAGCTCAGGGAACTCTACTCAGTGCTGTGTGGTGACCTAAATGGGAAGAAAATCCCAAAAAGAGGGGATATATGTATACGTATAGCTGATTCACTTTGCTGTATAGTAGAAACTAACATAATATTGTAAAACAACTATACTCCAATAAAAATTTAAAAAAAAATTTCAAACCAAAATTACATGGAAGCCTCCAGTTCAATCTGAGTCCAGGCATCTGCAGCTGTTCCATTTCGCGCTAATGCCTACATTTGAAGGACAGACGATTCTAACAGAAATAAACCCCTGAGCATCACCATGATAAATGACAGGTAAGTGATGAAGAAAAGCAACTAAATATACAAAGTTTGGGAATCTGCTCTGGCACTCCCACTCTCTGTATGATCCATTGCTTACTTACCCCATGCTTTCCAAAGCTGACAAAAGTGAAATAACAACTGCAAAGCAATGATGTCAAAGAAAGAACTTAAGACCTCACTTAAGTAATTACTTTTAGTAAGATAAAATCACTGCAAAAGCGCCACTGGCCTGAGGTAGATTTCAGTGAGAAACATAGTGGTCAAGTTTCTTGAGCCTGAGGTCCAGGATAGGTCTGTTTCCAGAGTATTCTTTCTGTCAGAGATCTTAATGGCTAGGCAAAGATCAAAGGATGAATTAAATGAGAGTCAGCAGAAGAACAAAGGAAATGAGCTCTTGATCAAAATGCACCCCCATTCTGCTTCCTCAGTGGGTAAATTGTGGCTAGCTAAAGTACCTGTGATATTGTGTTTTAAACTAAGTAGTATATACTTGGGCTTCATCCAGTTTCTTAACACACAGAACTTCTAAAACCCGGGGAACTTCCTAACTTCTGAGAGAGATTAAGATGTCTTTTGTTAATGAGGCAATTTTGGAATGCCCCTAGGTCATGTGAGGATGGGGGCCGGTTGCCAGGGGAAACAACCCTGTGATTGAGAGTTGGAACTTTCAGTCTCACCCCTCAAACTCCAGGGAGCAGAGAGGGGCTAGAAGTTGAACTAACTGCCAACGGCCAATGATTTAATCAACGGTGCCTATGTAATGAAGTCTCCATAAAAACCCCAAAGCACGAGGTTTGCAAGCCCCCAGGTGAACGCGTGGGGATTGTGGAGAGTGACACACTCAGACAGCATGGAAGCTCTGTGCTCCTTCCCACATAGTTGCCCCTGTGTATCTGTTCCAAATGACTGTTCCTGAGTTCTATCCTTTTATAATAAATTGATGATCTAGTAAGTAAAATGTTTCTCTGAGTTCTGTGAGCTGCTCTAGCAAATTAATTGAACCCAAGGAGGTGGTTGTGGGAACCTGTGATTTACAGCCATTCGGTTACAATCACAGGTGACAACCTGATCTGAAGCGGGGTGGGCTGGGGGCAGTCCTGTGGAACTGAGCCCTCAACCTGTGGGATCTGAGGCTTTCTCCAGGTAGATAGTGTCAGAATTGAGGCGAATTGTAGGACACCCAGCTGGTGTCCAGAGAATCGCTTGGTGTGGGGACCCCCCTCCCCTCCTCCTCCACCCCCCCAGCACACACTGGAATTGGGTCTCAGAACCATTTTAGTACCTCAGAAGCAGAGCCAGAAGGGAAAGCAAATGAAGCTCTGCAGCAGGCATTATCCTTCGCACTTTCTACATATCACCTCGTCTAATGCTTACAACAACTATATAAAGTACTAGTGCTGTTCCCATTTTACAGAGGGGGAAACTAAGGCATAGAAGGGTTAGGGAACCTGCCAAAGTTACAAACACACCGGGTGTATCATGGCTAAGCAGTGTACTGCCAGTGACCACTGCAGTGTGTGAAAAGACCTGCAGAGTCATGAAGCTGCCTTAGCTCACCCCAGGGTGTATAAAAGTGATGGTTCCCTATGACCCTGCACCAGGCAAAGAAGTCTGAGCAGATCCCAGAAGTCTGCTTACTGGGCGTGTTGTGAAGTGGATTTGTGTACTGAACTAGATGACCTCACTGCTAACCTTGTCTGTTTCTCCAAACTGTCTCCAGAGCAAACCACAGCAATGGACAAATCAACCAACAAGTACGTGTTTAGCAATCACATTTAAAAAAGGTATCTGCCCGAATGTGTTATAAGCCTATGTATGATTCGTATTGGGCAATCTGCCCTTGATGATAACACTGAGACACAAACAAGAGCACACAGCCAATGGGACAAGCAGTATACACGAGATATTCACATTGTTGGAGACATGCTATTGGATAGAACTTTCCTTGGGGATGAAATGTTCTTTATCTGTGCTGAACAATATGGCAGCTCTTAGCTACATATGGTTATGAGCATTTGAAACATGTCTAGTGCAACTGAGAAATGAATTTTAAAATTTATTTCATTTTAATTAATGTAAACAGTCACTTGTGGCTAGTACTTAACTGTGTTGGACAACGCAGGTTTAGAGACCATGAAATCAACACACAGCATGAGATTATTGGCTGTGGGGGTCACAGGATGATGGCAATCTCAAAGTTAGTGAATTCCATGCATGAATCTACTCCACAGCAGCAAACAGACCTCCGAAGCCTGCTCAAACTTCTTTGCCTGGCCAGGGGTCCTCAGGGGACATCCATGTTTAAACGCACTGGGGTTGAAGCTGAGCTTCATGACTCCACCCACGAACCTTTTCACAAATTGCAAGAAAACTATAAGGAACCCATCAACTATGCTCACTCTATCACCTAGGACAAGGGTCAGCAAACGTTTCCTTATTAGGCTTTGCAGGCTATAGAGTCTATGGCACAAGTACTCAACTCTGCCACCATAGCATGAAAACGGCCATAGATCCTACTTAAATGAGTGTGGCTGTGTTCCAATAAAACTTTATTTACAAAAACAGGCTGCAATCTGCCAACCTCTGGCCTAGGACATTTTTTAGTGATTCATACTTTGAGGTCATGCTTTCATTAAATGTGTACTGATCTCTCATTCTGATAGAGCACGCCACAGTTCATAAACCAAGAGACGTTACCTCTTAATCCTCACAACATCCCCAACAGCTACTGTGCTGGCTGCTCTCCAAAGATGACCCCCAATGCATTACCCTCCCATTGTTCATGCCCTGTGTAGTTTTCTCCCCGTGGGTCAAGGGTCTGAGCTGGACCTATGCCTTGCTTTTGATTATTAGCACACAGCAGCAGTGATGCTGCACTGCTTCCGAGGCTGGTTCATAAAAAAACCTGCAGAGTCCACCTGAGCCTGTTGGAACTAGCTCTGGGAGAAGCTAGCCACATGTGACCGGCATGCTGTGAGGAAGGCCACATGGAGGAAGAGAAATGCCCACCCAGCCCTCAGTAGTTCTAGCCATCCCAGCCCATGTGACAGAAGAAGCCCTCAGCTGATCCAGCCCTTGCCACCATCATACGAGAATCCCCAAGTAAGAAGTGCCCAGGTGAGCCCAGTCAGCCCGGCATCACAAGAGATAATAATAAATTGTCATTTTAAGAAAGATAAAGCTCTTGTTCTTAGAGGACTCATAGCCATGTCCAATGCATGCATGTGGAGCAACATTAAGAGCTGCATATTGCTCTACAAAGATTTTCTTTTGTTCAGTTTAAGTGAACTTTGCAAAATTAAATTTTGTAGCAAAAAAGAGATCTGATCTTTTTAAAATTAGAAGTTTTGTTAGAACGACTGATTAGGGTAGAAATTGAATGCTAGTTCATAAATTCCTGATGGAAAGGAAGAAGCCCAAAGTTAGACACTTTTTATTTGAAAGGTCTATCTCGAGGTTTTCACACAGTCCACATATTAGAATGAGAAGCTTCTACATGATTATTTCCTCTCTTTTAGGTATATCATTGTCCTCAAATATTCTCATTCAGATTTAGTAGGTCTGGGGTGATATCTAGATATTAGAATTTTAAAAAAAAATCTTCTCAGGTGATCTGACATTCTAGTATTCAGAACCACTGACAATAAGTCACTGTTCCTCAAAGAGTTATACTCTTAGTTAAGATCATTTATTTATTTTTTAATAAAATTAATTATTTTTATTGCTTCTTCAAGGATATTCTTTTTTCCTTTTTTTTTTGAATTGGGGTATGGCTGTTTTACAATGTTGTGTTAGTTTCTACTGTACAGTGGAGTTCCCTGTGCTATACAGCAGGTTCTCATTAGTTATCTATTATACATATTAGTGTATATGTGTCAATCCCGATCTCCCAATTCATCCCACCCTCCCAAGAATATTCTTAAGTAAAACTTTTTTTTTTTTTGCGGTACGTGGGCCTCTCACTGTTGTGGCCTCTCCCGTTGCGGAGCACAGGCTCCAGATGCGCAGGCTCAGCGGCCATGGCTCACGGGCCTAGCTGCTCCGCAGCATGTGGGATCTTCCCAGACCGGGGCACGAACTCATGTCCCCTGCATCGGCAGGCGGACTCTCAACCACTGCACCACCAAGGAAGCCCAGTAAAACTTTTTTTTACTGTGAGCCCATGGAGGTGAAGAATACTTTGACTACTGCTATAATTTGGTGCCCCTTCCATAAGGTTTCTTTTTTTTTAAGGATTTTATTTATTTATTTTTTTGGCTGTCTCGGGTCTTAGTTGCAGCACACAGGATCTTCGTTGAGGCATCGGGGATCTTTTGTTGTGGTGAGCGGGCTCTTCATAGCGTCATGCGGGCTTCTCTCTAGTTGTGGTGTGCAGGTTTTCTCTTTTCTAGTTGTGGCACGCAGGCTCCAGGGTGTGTGGGCTCTGTAGTTGTGGAGCCCAGCTTCAGAGCATGTGGGCTCTGTAGTTTGCAGCACTCAGGCTCTCTAGTTGAGGCACATGAGCTCAGTAGTTGTGGCACACGGGCTTAGTTGCCTGGTGGAATGTGGGATTTTAGTTCCCTGACTAGGGATTGACCCTGTGTCCCCTGCATTGCAAGGTGGATTCTTTACCACTGGACCACCAGGGAAGTCCCTGCCATAGGGTTTTTAAAATTATTTATTTATTCATTCATTCATTCATTTTTATTGGAGTATAGCTGCTTTACAATGTTGTGTTAGTTTCTGCTATACAACGATGTGAATCAGCTATATGTATTACATATATCCCCTCCCTCTCACCCCCTCTTCAATCCCACCCATCTAGGTCATCATAGAGCACAGAGTTGATTTCTATATCTTTTAAGGGAAAAGCACCTTTCTGACCGCTTGGCCTCCAAATATGGTTTTTGATTGGCTCATCCTAAAATCAGAATTTATTAGGTGTCTTCAGAACACATACATGCTGGGCATCCCAGCCTTTTTGGAGAAAATGGCCACTCCTGGGATAGGATGCTTTCACTTACCCAGCAGTGTGAAGGTCTTCTGAGTCTCTATCATGTTGGCTCTGTCATTCACGCCCTCAATGATGGTACTGCCCCCCATTCTCGTATAATTAAATTCTTCTGCACTCCCTGAAATCAAAAGTAAGGCTGTGATATCTGTGACACAGAAATTTGAACATACATGTACATCAGAAGCGAGAAGAAAAGTTCACACTTAATGTGCTATCTTAAGCACTTTACAAATGTCTTTCCACTTATTCCTTAGAATTCTACGTTGCTGACTCAGAAGCTGAGGCTCAGAAAAGTGAAATGGCCTGCTCTTGGACCCACAGCTGACCGCAGGGCAAGAATTAAAACACCGGCCTGACTCCAGAGCGCATGGTTTTTGTTCCCACACCTAATAATTTTATACAGCATTACTGAGGTTTACTGAACGTACGATTAACTGTAGAAAACTTGATAAGTTTTGATAAACATATACCATTATAAAAACATCACTATGGTCAAGATAATAACCATATATGCATCTAATATTTGAATAGTAGGGAAGCCTTCAGAAAGCTCTTCCATGTTCGCTCTTCACATTGTATTTGGCAGACAAGGCATGGATATTATCATTATACGAAATCTGAAGAAACTTAGATTCTACAAGTGCAAGTAAGTTCTCCAGGATTAGGGAGTGTGCATTCAACTCCGAGACATTAGACAATTCTGTCTACCAACATGGCACAAACGACCAAGACAGGAGAGCCGAGATACCACCGGAGTTGGGCCATTTGCACGAACCGACAAATAGCTCATTAATTATGGTTATGATTAATAATGATTTTGAGTCATCAAGGAAATTCAAATTATGATAGAGGTACTCTGTCTCAGAAGACACGGAAATATGTCATAGCTGTTAGAAAAATGACCATCCAAGAAGTTCAGATAAAAAGAAAAGTTTGGGGACTTAGATCAGTAAGTCCCAGTGGTCAGAAGGCCTTCTTCAGGTAGTTCTAGCTGGATGGACCACAATCACTCTGGAATTTTGAGAAGAACCCTGGAGTTGAAGGGGTCCCCTATTCCTGGACTCACTTTGCCCCTAACTAATCTATCTCCTTAGTTAAATGCATCAAGTCCACCCCTGGAACCCAAGGATCTTATGTTTTTGGACAGAATACTTTTTTTTTTTAAAGTGACGATATTATAAGAAGATGAAATTAACCTAGAATTTAAATTCCTACGTAAAAAAGAGACTCTTCCACACACCATGCATTACGTACCCAATTTAAGATGTTTAAATTCCGACTGCTGTGCAGATGCACAAAGTTGATAGAAAATGTGGTAATTTCGCTCATTTTCTGACTGTAAAATAAAGAAAAGCCCTGAAATTACACAAGCCCTTTACAAATGAAAATGTGAGGTTTTCAACAAGAGGGTCTTAGATGGCTAATCTGGATTGACAGTTCTGCTCTCATGGACACGGACATCTACGT
Organism: Tursiops truncatus; assembly: GCF_011762595.2. Taxonomy (NCBI): domain Eukaryota; kingdom Metazoa; phylum Chordata; class Mammalia; order Artiodactyla; family Delphinidae; genus Tursiops; species Tursiops truncatus. Next base: position 95,233,375 of record NC_047035.1, read on the forward strand.
GTGTTTTTGCTGTGACCCAACTTCTTGCCTCCACTGGCTCACAGAGGGAGAACTGGTGGCCCAAGATCACCTTCCAAATAACCACCACAGAGAAAATGTTATTAAACGAAACGTTCTACGAAATGGAAATAATGTAGTTAGTACCAGGTGAAATTTTAAAGAAGCTCCCTGCAATACAAGGTTTACTGTTACTTTCTTTCTGGGCCAAAATGATGAGAATTTTCTCCATTTTATGGACAGAAGCCTTTTTCTTAAACCCCGCCTCTCTAGATCTGATCCCATTCCCTTCCTGATACACAAGCCAGTCTAACAGCTTTGGCTATTTCAAGTAGTCTTTGTGTTCTAGAAAGATAAAGTTGATTTTTAAATGCTAAGGACTTACGTGCCTAAAACTGAAAGTCATAAACTTTTCCCTCAACCATATAATTCCACTAATACTGCACCTACTCATCAATTTTCATTTTTAAGAAATAGAAAAATAAATAACCCAAACTGCAAATGAAATATAGGAAAACTGTATTCTTCAAGTCACAGAACAATGTAGGTTTTCTAATGAATATATGAATGTGAACCATACTACAAAAGTTGGGGAAAAGGAAATTTAATATTTTTATCCTTACTTGAAAGACAACTCTGGATTTCTCCAGCAGGTAAGTTCTCATGTTGGCTCCTATAATTTGATTTCTCTCATCAAAACTGATTTCTGTGTATTTCCCAAACCGACTGCTGTTGTCATTGCGGGTGGTCTTGGCATTTCCAACAGCCTACAAAACATAGTAACAACATTAAAAAAAACCTTTGCATCAATATTATTGGAGCAGTTACAGTAAAATCAGTCCTGTATGCTGGGGAAAAGTCTGATTATAGAGGGAGGCCGGGAGGCAGGGGCTCGCAGGGAATAAGACACATCCTTAGGTCTCCTCAGTCTCGCCTCAAGGCTCTCCTCAGTCTTACTGGTAGACACTGAGCGGGATCAGAAAACACACGGGTTCTGATGTTTCAAGACCTTAGGTTCCTTTTTTACTATCTGTGTGATGCTAGAAAAGTTATTTCATCTTTCCAAGTCTCAATTTCTCTAGCTGTAATATGGGGAAGTATGCATCTTACAGAGTTGGGAGAATTAAATGAGATAATATACAGTGCCTCAACTCATCTATGCCTAAAATATTAGAGATGCTCAATTCAAAGTCTACATCCTTCATCCAACCTTTATTTCTGTCCTTATCCCTTACCACTTCCCTACTCGAACTTTCTACTCAACCAAAAAACTGCCTTCTTCTATCCCTCCCACACTGAGCATGATTTTTTCCTTTTACTTCTGCTACTGAATTCTGTCTCTCCTCTTGCCCACCCTGCTCTCCCTTCCTGGGCACCTTCCATCTGGAAGTACCCTTCCTATGCACACACGTCGCATTCCTGTCCAGGCCATCATGCTTTTGGACAACATGTATTTACTGGCAGGCGAAGGTAAACCAAAGTAGACATGGTCCTGCCTTCATGGAGCTTACAACAGCGGGTGAGACCAACCCTAAACAAATAACCACACGATATCATCCACTGGGCATTTAACAGGGTAGTGCTTCCTGACAACCTTTTTACTGCCATCTTGGATCATGATTTATCTTTCTATTCGAATTTAAAATATGTTATGTTAGAGGAGTCTTAAAACTTGGGGATTGGACCTTATTTTCATTACTTCCTGTATTATTTCGGCACAGTGGCTTAAACAAAATAGGTGGTCTGATAAATACTCATGGAGGATTCTGATTCAAGAAAACAGGGAGAAAGGGTCTAGGAATCTAACGTTCTTAATTATTTGCTATGCTTCCAAATAAATCCAAATCAATCCCCTTCCCAATTTGCAAGGCAGCCAGAGTTGGCCTCTGGGCCCTCTCGTGAGCTGTCAGATGCCCCTTCTTCCTTGAGGGTTGTCTCCTTACCCCTGGGTGCTATCGTTGGTTGGCCTTGCCCACATATCTGAGCCAGTCAGTGGTGTGCTGATGAATCACCCTCGGGGAGGGGAGGAGGAACAGCCTGGATATGTGACATTTGCCAATTTGCAAGGTGTAAATACTTCCACCATGACTGATTTCAAACTACCAAAGGTTTAACAATAACTTGCAAAAGAATTCCTGAATGTTTAACAATCAGCTCATGAAAGTTGGTGCTGGTTTGGCTGGAGAACACCACTGGTCTTGGTGCACCAGTTGTCTCTGTGGTTGAGGCAATTTCCCCTGGGATATAAACGTAAACAGGGGACTCCTGAAATCCTGATGGTGGAATTTCTAGCCCAGCATGTAGAGGAGAGAGGCCTTGGAAGCAGCAATCTATGCCCCAATCTCCTTCAAATCCCACCGGAGAACAGACTTCCTTGCTCCCTCCCTGCCCTCACTTTGGTTTTTAAAGGAAGGGAACTCAAGTTAGCAAAGACAACATACAGGCATACCTTGAAGATATGGTGGGTTTAGTTCCAGACCACCGCAATAGAGCAAATGTCACAATAAAGCAAGTCACACGAATTTTCTGGTTTCCCAGTGCATACAAAAGTTATGTTTACACTATACTATGGTCTATTGAGAGTGAAACAGCATTATATCTAAAAAAAAAACAATGTACACACCTTAATTTTAAATATTTTATTGCTAAAAAATGCTAACCACCATCTGACCCTTCAGCAAGTCAGAATCTTTTTGCTGGTGGAGGGTTTGAAATACTGCGAGAGTTACCAAAACGTGACACAAAGACAAAAGTGAGCAAATGCTGTTGGAAAAATGCACTGATAGACTAGTTAAAAAAGAAAAGAAAAAAAGCAATATCTGCAAAGCGAGGTATGCCTGTATACACGAACCAGCCCACTTCTCCATACACGCCTCTGCCTCTGTCCCCACTCCCCACCCCCACCAGGTACACACCTCAGTTATGGGGTTCGACGCCAGAACCTTGTCTTCCACGCGAGCATTAGTGCTGGACTTGCTGACAGTGGCGAAGTACCTCATGGCATAGCGAGCAGATACTGTCTTTCCAGCACCCGACTCCCCGCTTACAATTATTGACTGATTTTTATTATTTCTAAAGCAAATAAATAAAAGGATTTTTAAAAATATTCATTTCTTCCTATTAGGCAATATATACTCATCAAGAAAAATGCAGATAAGCCCGAAGAAGGGACTTTGTTTTATCACTTGAAAGTAACTGTTTTTAACATACCAGTGAATTTCCTTCTAGTCTTTTTCTCTGTGATTCTGCTGAACACACAGCTTTGTTTCGTGTTGTGTCCCCTGTGCTGAGAGTCCCCAAGAGCAATCCCAGATCAGTGATCCACTAGCAGGACTCACAGGACTCAGCACACATTCGCACTCATGGCTAAGATTTATTACACCAGAAGGATACAAAGCAAATCAGCAATGGGAAAAGGCATACAGGGCCAAGTCCAGAGGAGGCCAGGTGTAAACTTCCAAGAGTCCTCTCCCAGTGGAGTCACACAGGATGCACTTACTTCCTCCAGCAATGAATTACGACAACACACGGGAAACACTGTCTACCAGGGAAGCTCAACAGAGACTCAGTGTCCAGAGTTTTTACTGGGGGCCGGTCACATAGGCATCCTCTGCTATCACACACCAAAATTCCAGATGCCCAGAAGGAAAGCAGATATTCAGCAGGACCACATTGTTCACACAAACAGTTTAGGTGCAGTGAGCCACTCTTAGCAATTAGGAAATGCTGAGAACCTTCCTGAAATCCAAGTTCCCAGAGGTTTGCCACAGGTCAAACCTGCAAGCAGGTTTCTAAAGATAGCAGTCTCAAGCCTATGTCAACTCCTTTCTGTATATCCCCACTTAAATATAAAAACATTTTAAAGACATCATTTGGAGAGCAATTACTTGAAATGTGCTTGGGAACACGTGTGCTCCATAAGCCAACATGCTCTGTTACACAACTTAGAGATCTTAAAAAATGCATTAAACTTTTTGTGTCATTAGATCATGATGGCAGAACCTTATTATAGTTGCTGTCCTAGCACCACTTATGTGCCAGGTGCTTGGTGAAAACTTTACCGGGATTCTCATTTAAGCCTCACAAAAATCCTATGCCACATACTGTGTATCCATTTTACAGATGAGTAGAACAGTGACTCAGCGAGGCACAGAACACACAACCGCCCTGTGAACACAGGAGAGGACCTTAGAGAGACAGCTCCTGGCCTCAGTGAGGAAGCTAAGATGCTCAGGAGGTGAACGACACTCCCAGCGCCCCTCAGCTGCATGGAGTGGGACTGGGGTTACTAAAGCTGGGCTCTCCGGACTCCTAGTCTAGCATCAGCAAGTCCAGTAAGAACCTGCCTTAGGTTCGGTTCTGCTATTACAGTTAGACAGACCTCCAGAGGAAACTGGCTCTTCAAGCTTGAACCTGGCTCAGTCCTGCAGCTCTAACGAGCTCATGCTACTGACACCCAGGAGCAGTCCTGGCCTGTCAGGCTCTGAGCCACACAGACTCTAATCTTGCAGATGCGCTGGAGACCTGCAGGGGCCAGGGTAAATCCCAGAACCACGGGTGTTTTCGCACTGGAAAGAACCTTGCTGTGGCAGAAGCCAAGGTAACTGGCAAATTTTTTTGGAACCTCCAGGATCTTTCATTTTCTGGTACCATCGGGCTTGGCTGCCCTCTACTCATGAGCCTCCACACTACCCGCAGGGCTTAGGAAAGGGGGGAGACTTTTACATCATTCGTCACAGCACCAGAGTAGGGACGGCAGGTTCGGGTCCAGCTGGTGTCCTCTGAGCCTGGCTCGGCTCCCAGCCTCTGATGTGTTTACAAAAGAGAGGGAGTCACACACTCTGCTGTGGGCTGACAGGTGCATTGAGGCATGGAGGGCACCTGCTGAGACTGAGGACGTGGGGTTCGGGTGTCCCAGGTTACTGGCTTTTAATCAGTAATTCTCTACCCAACATTCATCCTCCCCTGCTTCTTAGGGACTAGGCCCCAATTCTTAGTGGACATGTTGCTGCGTATATGAAAGACTACATATCCCAGCCTCCCCTGTGGCTAGGCATGGTCATGTGAGTAGGACCTGACCAATGAACTATGAGGAGAAGTGCTCTGTGGGGGCTTCTGGGAGGGCTCCTTAACCAGGAGGGGCACACCCTTCCCCTGGGACACTCTGTAGCCTAGAAAAGACAGAAAGAAGGCTGAGTACTTGCTTGGCCCTGAGGCCAAGGATCCCGCTCCAAGGATTGGGAAGCTGGAAGGCACTGATCCTTGATGACTTGGTAGAGGTGGTGTGCTAGCCCTGGACTGCCCATCAGACTTCTCTGCAGGAGAGAATCATGCATTTCTACTTTGTATAAGCCACCATTATTTTTTCCTGGTTATCAGCAGTAGAGCTTGGAATGGGTGCTCTCTGAGCATCTAGCTCACAGATGAGGATCCTGAAGCTGAGGGAGATCAGGGCTGTGCCCAGGGTTATGAAGTAAATGTAGCAGACCCAGGTCCTGTGTCTCAGGTTTTATCTGTGAAATAAGGGCATGATGGCGGTTCAACAGACTTCACAGAGGTGTTCTAAGACTCAGAGGAGACCACTGTCTGTGAAAGTTCTTTTGCAAACTGTAAGAATCTACAAAGATCCTTTTACAGATCAGGATGTTGAAGCCAAAATAGGATAGTTACGGGGAAAAGAAATTACACGTGGAGTCTAGAAATCTGAGCACAAATCCCAGCTCTGCCTTTCTCTTGCTGGGTGACCTTGGGTGGATGGCTTCGCATCTCAGTCGTCTGACTACTGCTCAGGCATCCTCATCACACGCTCTTGTGAGGGCACTCAAGATGATGTGTGAGAGTGTGTGCACAGTGCCTGGTCCACAGGAGGCTTTTCATAAAAGCCTCCTTGTTTGCTAGCAAAACAATAACTTCACAGGCCATACAAAAAACAAGTGGCAAAATCAGAATAAAACCCCCAATCTCCTACAGCTAAAACCTGTGCTCATCTATCATTAGAGTCTGCTGCCACTGATGGGTAAAAATGCTTAAGCATCTCACAGTGAAGAATAAATCAATTTTCTTCCAACCAAACACACTGCAAGAAAAGCATCGGCTATTCCCAGATTGGTAGGACTGACCTGACTACCTAGAAGGGGCAAAACCAGGAAACTTGGTTTAGACAGTTATATAGCAAACAGTCATTTGCTGCTTGGTACAGTCAGTCTGCTCTACCAAGCCCCCCACCGGTCTGACTGATGGTCACTTTTAATGAGACCCGGCCAGATGTCTCCCTTCCACTGCGAAGGCCCAGCAAGCACTGGGAGAGCAAGAGGAAGCCCTGCCTGGCAGGGGGGCTACCTGGCCATCTGCTTGTATGCCTCTTCTGCCACAGCAAATATGTGCGGGTCCATATCGCCCATGTTCTGCCCGCTGTAGGCGTGGATGATGGCATCTCCATATATCGGCAGCTGCTTGTAAGGATTCATGGCCACCAGGATGATTCCTGAGGAAAGATGTCAGACGCAGTGATGGGATTCTTAGTGTCACCTCTTTCTCCAAGTTCTTTTGAGAAACCGCAGCTCTGTCACTTATTAAATCTCCTGTGTGACTTTGGGCAGGTCACTTAATGCTCCGAATCTCAGTTCCCTGCCGAGGTCACCTACATTTCTAGGCTACTCTGAAGGTTAGATGAGATGACAGATGGCAATGCCCTAAAACTGAGAGGCTCTTACAATTCTCAGTGTAAACATAATGATAATATCACTGCCCAAAATAAGTAATAAACTTATCATATCCAATGAGAAACTCACACACAAGCTTTAACCACATATATTTTTCTTGGTAGTCCAATCTTAGTTTTTGTTGAAGACTCTCCCCACCTAGATACTTCGTTTTCTAACAAACTCTAAGATCAGATGTGTTTACCTTTTAGATAGAAACCTGGGCAAATTTTTAGGTGTGATTACACGTTTTGACAGAGTCAACATTTCTAATATAAACATAATATAAAACATAATCAGGATGCTCTAGACAACGAGCATTAAGTTTCAGTGTCATTCCTGCGCTCCTAGAATTGCTCTCCTTACCACTGTAGGTGTAAATGAGTTTGGATTCTGCAAAGCGGATTCTGAGATTGTGGAGCACAGCGGGCTCGTGGAGATAGCTGAGGGCCGTGAGGTCATTCTCACCCACGAGGATGTCAGGATTCCGAAGTGGAGGCAGAGATTCTGGATCAACGGAATAATCCAGCTCCTGTGGACAAAGATGAAATTAAAGTTCTGGAAGTAAAAGTATTTTGGTGTTTCTGCTGAATCACTGTCCTCTTTCCTAACTACCCCACTTTGGAGTGACCCCTGACACTCTAAAAAAACAAATTTATGTATAGCAACAAGAAAATAATCTTCGTGGCTGACTTTTGGGAGCCAGGTGATCAAGGTATTGGCTGTGTGCCCTAGGGTGTGTCACTCACCTTCTCTGGCCCTCCCTTCTCTCATCTGTAAAAAGCCTGGCTGGACCAGATCAGGGGTCCTCAGAGCTACAGAGGCCTCAATGAGGCGTGGCAGGGAAGTTACATGGTCAGGGACCTGGGCATCCCATCCCAATGCTACCACAGGGGCTCTACTTGCATGTGGTTTAGCTGCTGGTGCCATGAAAGTTTTCATTTGGAAACAGGATTCTGTTGCTCAAATGACTCAATGATCTAAGGTCCCTTGAAGCTCTAAGGTTGCCGAATCTCTGTTGGAAGTTGACTTTCGTGGTGGTGAGAAGTGTCTAAAGGAGCCTGCGTGGGATGATGGTCTCTCTGTGAGAGGGCCCCCTATACAGGTGACTCCTGTCTGCAGCCACCTGTGTTCCCAAGGGCTGCAGGGCTGCGTATTTCTATGATTCTCAGCCCTGGGCTGAGTAACTGGCCCAGGATGGCCTGTCATCTGCTAGATTTCACCAATGTATATTCCGAAAGTAGCTGCCTGAGCAGAATGAAGGCAAGGTCAGCATGCCTTGCGGGCCTTGCAGATGTCAGAGCATTAAGGGACCTTATTACCACCTGTTCTACCTTCCTTCACTTTCACTTCACAGCTTGGGGAAGTGACTTGAGCAAGGACACCCAGCAGGCTTGTTTCCCTTCCACCGCCCAAGCTGCCTTCCTTTCCATACCTGGTCCTGGACCAGCTGCACAAAGTGACCCAGCTGTCCCTTATCAAGAGCCCACTCTGCAGGCCCTGTGCCAAGGACTCAGCACTGGTTTTTCATCTGATCCTCAAACCTGCTTTCTAAGGAGGGCATGACATCCCTAAATGAGAGCTAAGGAGACAGGTTCAGAGAAGTTAAGCTCCTTGTTGAAGGTCACACAGTTCATATGGGTCTGGCTGACTCTGAAGCCTGCGTCACGATGCCTGGTCAACACTGACAGGGGTTTGGTTTGTTAGCTGGTTGGACTGTTTTCCATAAGGAGAGCAGCTCAGGGCAATCCGGGACAACTGGGCATGGATCCTCACAGCAGCTGCCTGCTCATTATCAATGCAATTATATTTATGAACCTGCCCCAAGCAGGATATTTTTAACCTACACACTTTCGAGAAGAAGATAAAGTGCTGCTCATACATAATTTATACTTACCCTGAGTTTTTCGGGGTTTTTTTTGCGGCACGCGGGCCTCTCACTGCCGCGGCCTCTCCCGCTGCGGAGCACAGGCTCCAGACACACAGGCTCAGCGGCCATGGCTCACGGGCGCAGCCGCTCCGCGGCATGTGGGATCTTCCCAGATCGGGGCACGAACCCGCGTCCCCTGCATTGGCACGTGGACTCTCAACCACTGCGCCACCAGGGAAGCCCTCCATTATGTTTTAAATCAACAACCTCCTTTTCCAGTTCAGCCATTTTGTGTGTGTGTGTGTGTGTGTGTGTGTGTGTGTCTTATGTGTGTAAGAAACAGAAGGAGAGAGAGAGAAAGACAAATAGAACAGACAGTCTTCGGGGGAGGGGAGAAAATATGAATGTGAAGAACATGAGATCGACAGCTGGAAACAGAGGTGATATTTTCTTACGTAAAGCAGGCTTTGTCCTTCATGGTATAGATAAAGGGTTAAGTTAAAAAGCAACAGATGAATGGATAAAGAAGATGTGGCACATATATACAATGGAATATTACTCAGCCATAAAAAGAAACGAGATTGAGTTATTTGTAGTGAGGTGGATGGACCCAGACTCTGTCATACAGAGTGAAGTAAGTCAGAAAGAGAAAAACAAATACCATATGTTAACACATATATATGGAACCTAAAAAAGAAAAAAGTTTATTAAGAACCTAGGGGCAGGACAGGAATAAAGATGCAGATGGAGAGAATGGACTTGAGGACACGGGGAGGGGGAAGGGTAAGCTGGGACGAAGTGAGAGAGTGGCATGGACATATATACACTACCAAATGTAAAATAGTGAGAAGAAGCCACATAGCACAGGGAGATCAGCTCGGTGCTCTGTGACCACCTAGAGGGGTGGGATAGGGAGGGTGGGAGGGAGCCGCAAGAGGGAGGGGATATGGGGATATATGCATATGTACAGCTGATTCACTTTGTTATACAACAGAAACTAACACACCATTGTAAAGCAATTATACTCCAATAAAGATGTTAAAAAAAAAAAAAAAGGCAGCCTGGCCACCTGCCATCTTACCTGCCTCTCCCCCTCCTCCTCTGAGCAGCTCATTCAGGGCCAGGAATGTCGCCTCCAGAAGCCCTGCTCATATTACTAAAGCAGCAAACTGCCACTGCAGCTGCTGCCCTGAGATTTTTCTCCCCAAAGCCATCTGGTCCCTAATCAGAACCTTGACTGCACTGGAGATACTCAACAAATGCCCCCAAGGAGTTTATGATGGGAAGGGAAAGGCTAAATGGAAATAGCAGCTCCTCTGCCTCCCCCCTTGCATTTACACACGCCCCCAGGGATTATCTCATCTGATCTTCAGCCGCCCTGTGATATGCTGTTACTAACTCCATCTGACATGTGAGGAAGCCGAGGGGCTCACTGTCACAGACTTAGTGGGATCTGAACCCAGATAGTCTGCCACAGCCTGGGAAGGATTTGAACTCAGATAGTCTGATTCTAGAGGATGTGCTCTTAACTGCTATGTTTATCTCCCTTCCCAGGATCTGAGGAGATGACTCCAAATCCAGGACAGTCTGATTGGCAGTAATATGTCCTGTCTCTGCAGAGACCATTTCCATGCCTTGGAAATTCCAGCATTTTCATATTCATGTGAAATTCCCAGGACTAACTCTGACATCCAGATGGATCATGAATCCTTTGTCCAATTCTGCATCCAGATACTTGATTCTAAAAACCTAAGGTCAGCCTAGCTATGGATCCAGTGGGATGTCATTACAGCTATGGGGGGAAAGGACGACTCATCATGGAAACTTAAAGCGGAGATAAAATCTGTAGAAACTGGTCATCGAAAGCCATGACCAGCCTTTGAGAGGAACTCTTCACGAGCACGCTCTACCATGGGGACAACTGCCCAACCTCCTGGTCATTCTTTGCCTCTCCCTTGCCACACCGGCACCACAGAGCTTCCTCATAATGTCCTACCCAGCTGGGCTTCCTGTCCCCTTGTCCCATCTCCCATCACTCCTCCAACTGCCCTGTTACACTCCCTCCTGGAGGTCCCAATTCTTACCTCTTTCTATTCATCCTTAGACTGACTCTCCATTCTCCCACACCTCCCTCTCCCTTCCTGTTTTTTTTTTTTTTTTTTTTTTCAGTACACGGGCCTCTCACCGTTACGGTCTCTCCCGTTGCGGAGCACAGGCTCCGGACGCGCAGGCTCAGCGGCCATGGCTCACGGGCCCAGCCACTCCGCGGCATGTGGGATCTTCCCGGCCCAGGGCATGAACCCGCGTTCCCTGCATTGGCAGGCGGACTCTCAACCACTGCGCCACCAGGGAAGACCTCCCTTCCTGTTTTCTATCTCCCTTCTTCTATATCTCTTCCTCTTCCCATCTTGATGTTTTTCTCTACCAGTTTATGTCTTGGGCTCAAACTACTTCCTCTCCAAGTTTCTCATCTTCACCCAGTCTCTGTGCTGAGACCCATAAAACCAAAATGGTAATCATTTTTCAGCATTCTCCCAACATTGCTGAATCCCCAGAAAGGCAGCACAGAGCACAGATCTGTCCACTGCATCTCATTCCAGAGAGAGGCCCAGCTGATGCAGGGCACTTTATGTCTTCATTAGGGTAGTGGGGGGCGGAGGCAGGGAGGTGGGGAGGGGTACAAACACACGGGTGGATCCACAGCACCAGCTGGCCATGTTAGGTGCCCCCTCACATGCCCTCTGCCGAAGGTGCTCCCCTCCCACACACACCCTACAGTTTCTCCTTTATACATCATGGTAGTTATGATCGAGGACCCTCACCGTTCCATCCTCCAGCAGGAGACGCAGGACTTTGGCACCAACTCTATAGTCCTTTGCTATTTCGGCAGACTTCCAAACTTCTTCAGGATCAGGAATCCAAACCCTGTTGTACTGACCAACAGAATAAGAAAGGCTTAATTTCAGCACTTTAAAAGCAAAACACAAATCGTTAGATGATTAGACTCAGGGAGATTTCTTTCTGTCCACGAACGTCAGTAAATTCATTAGGAATACTTTTACCTAATTTTTGCTTGTGAGGTAATCATTAGTGTATCTGCAATGCACCAGGCCTAGCTGCTTCATTTCACAGGTAATAGAATTCCCAAAGCCTCTTAAATACATATTGAAAAAGGAAAGCCTGGGAGTGGAAAGGAAATCTGTGAGTCTCTTAATGGGAAGATCTGAGCACTGTCTACAAGAGCTGGAGCAGAGGGATGTGGTTCACCACTGATGAACTATGGGGCTCTGGGCCAGACACTTAACTTCTTGTGCTCATTTTTCTCATCTATAAAATGGGCACAACAATACCTACTCAATACTTTAAGGTTTGCTGGGAGGTTACATTGGACTGAGTAGCTGACAGCACTTTGCAAAATACTGTGGAAGTAGTGTTACAGCAGTGTTATCACGGTCTTATCACACTGGTCAGCAGCCAACGATTCCCACCGTGGGGAATGTGGGAGTCCCGAGCTCAATGTCCCACCTGGCTCAGGGCTGATGTGCAAGTCCTTAAGCAGAACTACATTGCTATGCACTGAATTATCCCCTCAAAATTCATATGTTGAAGCCCTAACCCCCAATGTGAATACATTTGGAGATAAGGTCTTTAAGAGGCAATTAAGGTTAAGTGAGGTCATAAGGCCCCGATCCGATAAGATTAGTGTCCTTGTAAGAAGAGATACCAGGGAGCTTGCATGCACACTCTCTCTTCACCTGCATGCACAGAAGAAAGGCCATGGGAGTTCAGTGAGAAAACAGCTGTCCGCACCCAAGGGGAGAAGCCCTCACCAGACCAACCCTGCCAACACCTTGATCTTGGACTGCCCAGCCTCCAGAACTGTGAGAACATAAACGTCTGTTGTTTAAGCACCCAGGTGGTATGTTGTTATGGCAGCTCAAGCCGACCAAGACACACATCTAATATTCACACTCACACACTGGGAAGGGGGCAGGCTCACTCTCCAGAAGTCACCAGTGGCACCTGAATGCAGCTTGAGATAAACACAAAGTGACTGCCACGTCTCTATACTGCAGCTGTCACAGGGCCCCGTGAGCCATTCTTCTCTCTCCTGCATGCATGCTGCAGCATCATGCACTGACCACTCTTGCTTTCACCCAACCCCACATTTCATATTCTCCTGTGGTTATCTATTTGTTTGTTTGTTCATTCACTCTTTCGTTCATTCATTCACCCATTCATTCATCCCATCCATCCAACACCTGGGCACCTCCTGGGACTTTCCTGGTGACGCAATGTTTAAGAATCCACCTGCCAGTGCAGGGGACGTGGGTTCGAGCTCTGGTCTGGGAAGATTCCCACATGCCGAGGAGCAACTAAGCCCATGTGCCACAACCAGACTCAGGGAGAGTCTTTGTTGCACTGCAACAAAGAGTAGCCCCTGCTCGCTGCAACTAGAGAAAGCCCGTCCACGGCGACGAAGACCCAACGCAGCCAATAAATAAATAAATATAAATAAATAAACCTAAAAAATTAAAACAAAAAACACCTGGGCATCTCTTATGTATGCGTCTGGCACAGTGGTGGATTACCAAGAAAGAAAGGCATCTCCTCTTAATCATCATGGTCTTCCTACTAACTCAGCCAATCTTTAACCTGGAGCTGCATGTGCATGATGTGTATATTTGCAACTCTCTGCTCACATATCGGTGGTTTCTATCAATGGGGGCACCCCTACAGGATACCCTGATGTCCTGGGACATAACCAGGCCAAAAGGAACAAGAATTGGGAAGCACTCACATGGAGACATGAAGTAGCACCCAGGAAAGCTCCTGAATCCAAAGGCTTAATAGCTCGGGATCCCAGATCTAGATGAAGCCTAAGAAGCCATGCAGCATCTAACCCTCATTTCCCAGAGAAAACTGGCCTCGGGGACTCCAAGTCCTCCAAGAGCAGAGCTGACATGAGCACCCAGTTCAGGCTGGTGCCTACAGTGGCATCTCCTTTCCACCTCCTTACATTCACAGGCCAAAGGAATATTGGTCCTCTGGCATTGTCCCTCAATGGGACAAATGGACCTTCTGAAGGTAATTGTCGAGTGTGTAAACTTTTGTAGCAGGGAATGTTTGTGCCTTTAGGAGAGAATGCTGCACTTATTTATTTTATTTATTTAGGCTGCGTTGGGTCTTCGCACGGGCTTTCTCTATTCGCAGCAAGCAGGGGCTACTCTTCATTGCAGCGTGCAGGCTTCTCATTGAGGTGGCTTCTCTTGTTGTGGCACACGGGCATAGTTGCTCCACAGCACGTGGGATCTTCCCGGCCCAGGGCTTGAACCCGTGTCCCCTGCATTGGCAGGTGGATTCTTAACCACTGCGCCACCAGGGAAGCCCAAGAACGCTGCATTTTGCCTAAGTGCCTGCCATCCTTCTGAGTACAGTTCCTGGGCACTGAATTGGCACCAGGCATCATCCTGGAATCTGGGGATAGTCACAAACAAGACACTGCCCTTTGTGAATATCTGCTGCTTAACAGCTCAGAGGGCAAACATCATGACCAAATGACGACCCGGATATGAGCCAGCTGAACACGTGGCTTGTGGACTGCTGGGGCCTTTCCACTGTGAGGAAATCTTCCCTTGGGTTGAGAGATCGCACCTTTAGGAGTTTTCAGTTACAAAAAAATTCTGGGCAATAATTATGACATTTTACTTTTCTTCTTTATAGTTTTATGTACTTTCTATAATTTGCATATTTTACTTTTATAATCAGAATATGCCATCTTTAAAGGCAAATATCAAAATATATGTTCACAAAAAGACTTGTACATGAACGTTCATAGTAACTTTCTTCATAATGGCTAAAAACTAGAAACAGACTCTATGTCCACTAATATGAGAGTAAATTAAGAAAACATAAAACTGTAGTATACTCATACAATGGAATACTACTTACCAATAAGAAGAATCAACTACTGATACAAGCAAGAACATGAATGAATCTCCAAAGGCTGAGTTAAAGAAGCTGTACACAAACGAGTACATTCTGTATGAGTCCTTTAAATGAAGTACTAGAACAGGTAAAACAAATACAACGTGGGGAAAAGAATCAGAACAGTAGCTGCCTCTGGGGGTAGGAGGGTCTGGGGAGGGAATCTTGTGGGGCGATGGCAACATTCTATACCTTGAAGGGGTCTGGCTTACATAGGTGTTAAGCCCTTTTCCAAACCTCAGAGAACGCACACTTAAGATCTGTACCTTTCATTGTCTGGAAATTTTACAAAAAGAACTAAACAACAATGGAACTCTTAACAATACGCATACTACTATTTAGGAGGACATGTGTTGATGTATGCGATTACCCTAAAACGCTTCAAAAAATAAGATGGACTGAGGACTGAAGTATAAAAAGATGGATAGACATGGGATATAACAAATATGGTAAAATATTCATGCTAGAATCTAGGTGGTGGGACAGATACTCACCGTAGAATTTTTTCAACTTTTTTGTATACTTTAAATATTCATAATAAGATGTTGAAGGAAATAAAGAATAAGTATAAAACAAAGTTTGGGGTGTCAGGACTAGACTAGGACAAAGTTGGTTGAGGAGCACATTTATTAAACTACTAGTTAATATAAGCTGCCTCACTTATCGAACAAAAAATATATGTATATCATTGGTTGAATATCAATCGACTCCCTAAGTTATTTGGGTTTGCTTTAATTCTTGACAGCTAGCTAAGAGCAGAAGTTTGCTGAAATGTGGCACGGGATGAGTGATACTTGTGAGAGACAGAGGGAGGGAAAGGGAAAGAGAGAGAAAATGGAAGAATGACCTGGCGGGCAATGACACACTCAGAGACACGCGCCCATGCAAATAGGTGGAGAGAAGCCTCACAAGCACACAGACACACACACCCAAACTCCACACACACTTGTTGCCATGGACTACTATTTTCCATGTCAGGTCTGCTCCTGAAAGTATTTATTGCGAACCTCATAAAGCTGAAATCATTAATACTTTTTTATAGGATAATATTTTTATGATAATTGGGAATATCTCATTTATCAAGAATTGGCCACTACAGAATTTTATAGCTGAAAGGGTCCCAGGAGATTGTCTACTCCAAGCTGTCAAAGTTCTTTTCAAAGCTTGCTTCAAATGAAATGGTGGTAGCCCACCATGTTCTGCAGCTGAGGTCTCTCAGGCCCTTCCATGGAAACCTGAGGCTCTGAGAAGTGATGAGTCACTAAGCTAACCCAAGGCCTTTGTTTTCCTGATCCCCAAACTCAAGCCCAGAGAGGTCAATAACTCACCAAATACCACACAGAGAATCTCAAAGGCCAGGACTCCACGTAACCAGAGCTTGGGACTCCTTCTTTGAACCACTTGTTAATTAAATGAGTCTGGCTCTGAAAATAATCCTGAACACTCAACTGCAGCCATCTACTTGAGAGCGCACAGGCTGGTCTGTTTCAGCTAAAAGTAGCCTTAAATGCATTAGGACGTATGGAACCAAAAGTCTGCTTCTCTTCCGGCGTGAACACAAATGGCTTCCTCAGCCCCGGATTCTCCAGGCTGCGCACACCCCGGCAGGCCTGATGCCTCTGCCGGCAAGGCTGTCGGCCATTTAGGGCCCCGCAGCTGAGACCCAGCCTGGTAAGTAAACATGCCCAAGTTTACCTGGTTCCACCTCAGTTACACCCATTCGGTCCCTCCCTTCCGCCTCACATTCCTCAACCCACAAGGCAATGCTTCAAACCGGAGAGAGAGCTAACTGCAGTGTCTGGACAAACGACATGAGGTCATAGGACCTCCCCAGGGTGGCTCCTTCCTTGGGGCAGGAGCCTCCTGACTCAGGTCACTTGTCAAGCCCTCCGGGGGCTGCCTGCAGCAGGGCCAGGAGAGCAGCGAGGCCTGCCACCCACGCCTGTCCTGGGAATCTTCCCCTGTGGAGGGAGATCAGGGTGCATCCACGTCCGGGAAGGCTCCGGAATGAGGCAAAGGCTTCAAGAGGAAGGGCCACGTCCTCAGGAACAGGCCAAACCCACCCACCCCACATGCTCAAATACAACCAGAGTGGCATCTTCTCATGTCTCCCGCCTATTTGAGGGGTCTACCGGCAACAGCCACAGAAATGGCTTGGAGACTTTACATGGCGTATGGGATGACAGGGGTTTTCTCCTAGCCACTCTCTGGACTGGAAGGGGGTCTCCACGTTCTCCGTCAGCCAGGCCAGGGCAGCGACACCACGCTCCCTCTCTTCTCTTCACTCGTTCCTCCAGGCCTTCGCAGCTCCCCAGCCTCCTCCCGTGTCTCCCTAGATCCCTCCCGGCCTCTCCTCATGACGGGCTGTTTCTGGAGAGTTTCACCCATTCCCGCAGCTCCCACGACTGCCCTGGCACCTGTGCACCACTGAGGCCTCCAGCCCAGATCTCTCAGTGGGTCTAGACCACATTTCCAACTGTCTCCCAGACGTCAGCCCCTAAATGTCCTCTGACAGTCACAAATCCCAAGCTTGAGTGATCATTATGCCTGCCCCACACACAATCTTCCTCCTCAGTTTCCCTACCCGTCACATCAGAAACCTGGGACAGCGCTGGACACCCTCTCCCTCCTTCCCTGAGCCCCCAACAATCAAATGGTTATCAGGTGCTAGGATGCCTATACGTAAACAGGTCTCACCTGTCTGCCCCATCCACCCGCAATGCCATGGCCATCCATCAGCTCCCCCTGTGCTGCGCCCACCAATCTTCTCTTGATGGGTACCGCAACCTGCGGAGTGCTTCCTCAACCAGGCTGAGTACCGGTTTCCGTGGAGAGACAGATTCCTTTACCCACACCTGAATCAGAATTCCCGTGGGTGGGGCCCAGCAAGATGAAAGTTCCCCCTGATGGATTCTGATGAACATCCAGGCCTGGGAACCACGGTCCTGGCCAGTTTTCCTACTCAGGCCTCACCTTCTTTTCAATCCGTCCTCTGCCTGCTGCCACCCAAACCACCAGCAGTTTCTAGAACATGCCAAGCTCTTCCTGGCTCTCTGCTCTGCACTTCTGTTCCTTCCACCCCCAGTGCCATCCCTCCTCTCCCCATCTGTGAGCAAACTGCTCTGAGCAGTCAAGAGTCAGCTCAGGATTCCCACCTGCGGTACTTTCCCCACCACCCTCCCCGCCCCGAGGCAGGACTGGATGCTTCCTCTTCAGCGCTCTCTGCTCCCTCCCCAGCTTTCAGGTAGCTTCCCATCTCCCCCACTGGCATGTGAGCTTCAAGAGCTTTGTCTTTGTGCCCTGGAACTCAATACAACGATTTCCCCACGGCTAGCACTCCATAAAAACATCTACTGAACAAAAACTCAAATTCCAAGTAGTCTGCACCAATAAACTTGGTATTTTAGTCTTTATGTCCCTTTTTTACTCTTTTGAACTATCCGTATATAATACAATAGAAAAACCTAATTTTCCAGGGTGGTTAATGTCATATAGAAATCTAAAAGCTGCTTAGAATAGCTAAATGGAAAGTTATTAAACTGAGCTTTGACCTTATTTTAGACAGAGGCCCTGGACTGCATTTCTCTTGACCTTGCATATCGGAGTTTCCACAGAATTTCTGTGAAGATGTCTTGTGAGTTCCTCAAGCACAAGGAAGAGAAAGAGATGGGTGAAGGATAATATGACTTGTGAATCTGTGGCTAAAACCTGAGTTCTGGTTAATTAGAAAGGTCTTTAGAGGCATGCTATACAGCTCTACCGCCTCACCCTCCATTCATCACTTTCACCAGTATCTTAGATAAAAAACCAGAACACATGTGTATCAAATATGCAGATAAAATGATCAGCTAAAGATGATCAAGATACAAAAAGGTTTTTTAAAAGCTTCAAAATGGTTTTGACAAGCTGCAGAACATTAAACACTAAACAACAAGACGGAAAATTTAAAAGGAATAAATGTGAAGTCCAATAGTTAGGTACCAAAAATTAACTGTATTACAATAGCATCAATATAAAAAACAACTAACTTTTATTAAGCCTTATGTGTCAGATATTGTGCTAAGGATTTTACACAGGTAATTTAATCCTTACAATGACTGGTAAGACTTAAATCCATTCTACGGGTGTGGAAACTCAAGAGAAATTAAGTAACTTGCTCAATGTCATCCAGTTAGCAGAACCAAGACTAAGCCCCAGCCACCGTGCATGTGCATTCCAGGGGCAGCATGTAGCAGCTCTGCTTAAAACAAACAGAACACTGACTTAATGCTCGCCTGCACTGAGGCCGCTCACAGGAGGCTGCAGCTCCACGAGTTCCACGGTACTCTGGCTGAGCAGACCAGATCTAGAGAATAGTGCCACAAAGATGGGCACAAGGAACTGAAATTCACCCAGAGGGTGGTGGCCTTGATGGTGAAGGGTCTGGAATGATGCTGTAAGAGGAAAAGTTGGTGGTATCATCACTCTCCTCAAGCTCTCAGTCCTGCCCACAGCTCATTCTAAAGAGCTCCATGTCTTTCAACTCCTGCCACCCAGCCTCAGGTCCACCATTACCTTCTGAAGCTATTCCATGCCTGGTGCCTTTCTTAAATCTTCAGATTCCATTCCTCCACCAGTTCCATCCCTTCAGCCTGTGACCATGCCCAGCTGTCCCCTCTCTCCCGCACGGTTCTACTAAAAGAGAAGCAATGCCAAGGACTTCCTGGTGGCCAAATCCCATGACACTTCCTCAGCCTTCATCCTCCTTGACTTCTCTGCAGCTACAGAACTGACTGCTGAATTGTTATTGATACACATGGTCTTCTTACTTTGCATATTTTATATGTTTATGATCACAGAGCAGATGCATTTTTGTGCCGTCATTTTCCACGTAACATAAACATTTTCCCATGTTGTTATGAACTCTTCACAGTAGCATTTTTTATGGCTTTATACTATTCTATTCTTCTATATAATTCACGTAACTCTAGCCCTCTTCCTGGACATTGGGGTTGGTTCCATTTTAGTTATTAGAAGGAATAATCTGATAAATAACCAGATGTCGGAGGAGGCAGCTATGAAATGAATGGACTTTCCAAAAATCCCCTGTGTGTTGGGGGAAAGGTCAGATCCCTTGAAGAGAAGGAAGATGATAAGGTCGTTGAATAAGGTGGTGAGAGTAGGAGGTATCAAGAAGATAGGTTTTAATCCTAGCTCATCGCTTCTATGTAACCTTAGGCAACTTACTTAACCTGAGCCATCTGTAAAAATGGAATAGCAATAACTAACACATGGCATTGTTTATTCAGATTAGATGAAAGACGTTCTGCGGATAAAGTTCACAGAGTTCTGAGGATGGCATCTGGCACATAAGAAGTACTCAATGACTATAAGATAAAAGTAACTATCATCAACATCGTCATCGTCATGACCATAGCTCTTTCTGAAAGCAAAAAAACTCATTCATTCATGCATGCACACATCAAACATTTACTGAGTCTCTACTGCTCCCTGTTCTCTAGAAACCCTTGGTCAATAGGGGAGACAGAGTTAAGGAGCTGTTACAAGTCATCATGAAAAGTGCCTGGATGGAGGGGCTGGCTGCAAAGATTTCTCAGAAGAGGCACTGCTCAACAATGTGACTGACAAGGGGTTAATATCTAAAATACACAAACAGCTCACACAACTCAATATAAAACAAACAACCCAATCAAAAAATGGGCAGAAGACCTCAACAGACATTTCTCCAAAGAAGAAAAACCGATGGCCAATGGGCACATGAAAAGATGCTCGACATTGCTAATGACTAGCAATTAATTAATAATTATTAATTAATTGAGAAATGCAAATCAAAACCATAACGAGGTACCACTTCATACTGACCAGAATGCCCGTCATCTAAAAGTCTACAACTGGGACTTCCCTGGTGGCACAGTGTTTAAGAATCCACCTGCCAATGCAGGGGACATGGGTTCAAGCCCTGGTCCGGGAAGATCCCACATGCTGCGGAGCAACTAAGGCCATACTCCACAACTGCTGAAGCCCACATGCCTAGAGCCCGTGCTCCACAACAAGAGAAGCCACTGCAGTGAGAAGCCCACGCACAACAAGGAAGAGTAGCCCCCTCTCGCCACAACTAGAGAAAGACCGCGTGCAGCAACAAAGACCCAACGCAGCCAAAAATAAATAAATAAACAAATTTATTTATTAAAAGAAAACAGTCTACAGCTAATAGGTGCTGGAGAGGGTGTGGAGGAAAAAACCCTCCTACACTGTTGGTGGGAATGTAAATTGACGCAGCCACTATGGAAAACAGTATGGAGGTTCCTCAGAGCTACCGTATGATCCAGCAATCCCACTCCTGGGCATATATCCAGAAAAGATGAAAACTCTAATTCGAAAAGATACAGGTACCCCAATGTTCATAGCAGCACTAGTTACAATAGCCAAGGCATGGAAAGTGCCCATCAACAAACAAAGAAGATGTGAGATATATATATATATATATCTCACACAAAATGGACTGTGTATATATAGATATAGATATTACTCAGCAGTAAAAAAGAATGAAATATTGCCATTTGCAGCAACATGGATGGACCTAGAGATTATCATAGTAAGAGAAAGACAAATATTATATATCATTTATATGTAGAATATAAAAAATAATACAAATGAATCTATATACAAAACAGAAATAGACTCACATAGTAAACAAACTTATGGTTACAAAGGGGGAAAGGAGCGGAGGAGGGAGAGATAAACTAAGAGTATGGGATTAACAGATACAAACTACTATACATAAGATAGACAAGCAAAAAGGATTTACTGTATAACACAGGGAACTGTATTCAATATCTTGTATTAACCTATCATGGAAAATAATATGAATAACTTTGCTGTATACCTGAAAATAACACAATATTGTAAATCAACTATACTTTGATTAAAAAAATAGGAAAGAAGAAGAGGCACTGCTCACATTGAATCTGAAAGGTGCAGGCACCGGTGAGCAGAACAGACATAGAGTGGTGACACTGCGGGAATGCACTGCAGGATGGCAAGAAGTTGGGCAGAGGGTGAGCCAAGGTAGGAGCTGGCAGGCAGCGGGGGAAGATAGAGAGGCGGGGCCTTGCGGCTGGTCCGTGAGTCTGAAAGTGGCAGGGGCCTCCAGAGGGGCTCAATTAGAGGATGGCCGGACCGGTTTTTCTCAGAGAGATTTCAAACAGTGGCACTGCTTAACAGCAGCAAATGCTCTGAACGTTTCTAAGGCACGCTGCCAAAGAGCTTTTGAAAAGAGGTGGGTCGTTTCACACTTCAACTGGCAGCAACTACTCTCAACACACTTCCTCCGGAGTGTCCCCTTTCTCAGAACCTCTCTTCCTGTGGTTCCCGTGCCAGGCCTCCCGTGTCCCCCTCCCTGTGACGGCTCCATCTGCGGCCCCTCTGCCTCCTTTCCTCCCTGAACAGATGCATCCCCAGTGTCCTGTCTTAGCCCTCTTCTCTCCCTTGATGAGGCCCTCATGCCTGGGCTTCAATCACCACCTATGGGGATAACTCCTGGCCCATCTTCTATACCAACCTCCAACCACCCAGGGCACTCTCCCTTGGAGGCCCCTTCCCCACATCAACCCCCGCAGGTACAAACCTTGCCTCATGACTTCCCTAACGTCTCCTCCTCCTGAAGTCCCTGTGTCAACAGCACCAGCCTGCTTCGATCTTTCAGACTCTAACCTCATGTCAGCCTTGGGTCATCCCTCCTCCTCACACGCCCCAGTGCCGTCTCCCATTCTCACCTACCTCTCCATGCTCTCTGCGAGCTCCTTCCATGCTCCATGTCTAACACTGCAGCCCTAATTTTTTTCCCCATGCACTTAGGATGACCTGAGAATTCAGCTACCTGGCTCCAGCCTCTCTCCCATGGGCACAGCGTCTCATGGTCACCGCTGGCATATCTGACTTACACCACCCTGGATCCTGTCATCCCCATTCAAAATCTTCAACGGAATATAAAGCCCTGACCTAACTCTTTGGCTGCCACGACTCTCCCCGGCTAAGCCCCATCCCCCAGCAGGCTCCTCCATGCCTTCCAGGCCTCAGCAGATTGAATTACTTGACATTTCTCATTTCTCACTCATCAGAAAACTCCCTGAGGCAAGACTAATCATTTACATTCTCTTTTTCTAACCTTCCCCAAGCATAATGTTTTATATAT
The DNA here is from genome assembly GCF_011762595.2 of Tursiops truncatus. Classification (NCBI taxonomy): domain Eukaryota; kingdom Metazoa; phylum Chordata; class Mammalia; order Artiodactyla; family Delphinidae; genus Tursiops; species Tursiops truncatus. The sequence goes on from NC_047035.1 coordinate 95,256,125, forward strand.
AAAAAGTGCTAAACAAATGTTTTATGGGAGATAATATGCCTGTCTTCAATGCAGGAAGGGAAATTAGTCAGGGGCCAGGCAGGTAACAGCAGTGTAAAGTGGGTGAGTGGGGCAGCGGGCAGATCATAGGGTGGGTCTGGATGTCACACAGGAACTGGCTGCCACACACGGATCCCTGAATGGACAGCCCACCCATCACCCTGCTACAGGGTGACTACTTGCCTCTGAGTGCAGCAATGGGTTTCAGGTTGTTTTAAAACATTATGTGGCTAAGATTGTGCAGGGAAACAGAACACTCCTGTGGGTTCACTGTGGCCAAGGTTCCCCCGTCCCAAACTTTGACTTAGACTAATGGCTAGATCTGCAGACTCGGGAGTGTGGGAGGGAGTGGTAGGGAAGCAAGGGAGAGAGCTTAAGATTTTTGTGTCAGTTTAAGGAAGAACTCTTTAACAAAGAAGTTCCCTAAAACCTAAACAGGTAGCTACACAAATGGGGGAGCTTCCCACCTCTGGAACTGACAAAGTGGAGGCTGATCGACCACTGGGAAGGGAGGTGCCTGGACACAGGTGCTTACTTGGACACAAAGTGGGTAGAGATGGCCATCAAGGCTTCTTCTGGCTCTTTTCAAGAATTTTTTTTTAGCTCCAGTAAGCTGAAGATCTAAGAAGCACTGCTGGATATTTGATGTCTCACATTCTCACTGGTAAAACTATTCTACCACTGCCATTTAGAACTCTAGTTAATAGAGGGGGAAATACTGTTTGGTTAGTTTGTATGTGTACTGTTAACTAATTAAACAAAGTAGAAGAAAAAATGCTTACTTAAACCATTGAAACAAATTATTTACAGCCATGGTTTATATCTACAGCAAAAGTGTCTCTTTATTATAAAGCTAGTGCACTTGTCAGGGGAAGTGGATGAATTCTAGTCTCATCTATCTGAATACTGGGTACCATATATTTCCCCCACTGGGGTACAGGAGTATCTGGCTTTATGGCTATTCGAGTGGATTTTTTCCAACACTTCCACACTTTTTTTTTTTTTTTTTTTTTTTTTTTTTGGGGTACACGGGCCTCTGACTGTTGTGGCCTCTCCCGTTGCGAAGCACAGGCTCCGGCCGCGCAGGCTCAGAGGCCATGGCTCACGGACCCAGCCGCTCCGCGGCATGTGGGATCTTCCCGGACCGGGGCACGAACCCGTGTCCCCTGCATCGGCAGGCGGACTCTCAACCACTGCGCCACCAGGGAAGCCCCACTTTCACACTTTTTATCCAAATAATTAACCAAGCTCATCTCAGAAGGTTCTGGGCACCATGTGGGAATCCTGGCCTTCCCAGCGAAGGGGGGGAGCCCTCGTTTGCGGGAAGAGGAGGTTTCAGAGGAATGCTCTAGAGTGATTCCCGGACTTGGGGTGTACGTGAAAGGTATTTTTATAAGCTGTAAAGCACCTTATAAATGTGAGTAGAGAGCCTGTGACTACAGAGGCAGGATCCCTGGATTCCCAGGAGCCCTCAACTTCTACTACGGGTAAGGCCTGGGCCACACTCCCAAGCACCCGCAGCTTCAGGCACCAGATGAACTTAAGTGCACGTGCAGGTATTTTGAAGACCCGGGAATTCTAGAAAGCATCCTGAATACTGCGGTCCGAGCTTCTGTGCCGAGTTGTTGAAGGGGTAAGATTACAGACTATTCTTCGCCCGTGTCTGAGGTTTCTGAGTTTCCGTGGGCAAGTCTGATTCCCTCTGTGGCGCGGGAGAAGGGACGGACCCGCAACTCCTGGACACCGGGAAGCTCGGGTCTGGCCGGAGAAGCAGCCCCTAGCACTCGGTCTTCCCATCCCGAGGGGAGCCAGGCTCCCGGGGGCGCCATCCCCACCGACAGGGACCCGAGCTCTCGGCGGGGCGGGGGGTACGACGCTCCCCGGACTCCCATTGTCTCCGCGGCCCCTCCCCGCGGCGAGCGCGCCAGGTGCACAGGTGTGGCCCGGGCGCCAGGTACAGTCAGCACTAGCGCCCGGCCGCTTCCCTCCCGCGCTCCTTCCCTTAGGTCGGGCCACCCGGCCTACCTGCGTGTACAGCTCGGCCACCGCCATGGGCGCGAGAGGACAGCTCGAGGGCTGCGGAGGTGCAAGGCTTGGGGGCTGGGCCGGCGGCTCTGTGGCCCCGGGGCAGGTAACCGTCGCCGCGGGTCCCGCAAATCAGCGCTGGGCCATCTTGCGGAAGAAGTTTCCCAGAAGCCGACTAACTTTGCAGAGCGTTGGCGGCCCCGGAGGAGAGAAGTCGCGGATTGGTCATTCCCGGCCCGTGGCGAGGCCTCGCTGTGATTGGCGGGGCGGGGGCTGCGGGCGCGGCGCCCCTCCTCCGGGCGCGGCGCCCCTCCTCCGGGCGGGTGCCCGCGGCGAAGTGGGTCCACCTGGCGGGGGCCGAGCGCTCAGCCAAGAGCCCGCGGGTCACGGGATTCGCTGGCTCTCGAGGGAGGAAGCAGGTGTGTTCCGAGGAGTTCCCGACCCAAGTTTTAGCTCCCTTATAAGGGTCTCAACGTGCTTATTGGAAAGAGCAGAGGATATAACTATTTGCATAGAAAATCCAAGAGAATCAGCCACAAGAACTTGTTAAAGAGTTCAGCCAAGTGGCTATATTCAAAATCAGATTTTAAAGTGAATAAGTTTCCTTTGTATGAGCAAAAACTGGTTAGAAAATAAGATATTTGAAATATAAACGAAACTATAAGTGTCCACTAACAAAAATGCACTTGGCCTTTGTGGAGAAAGTGTTTTGAGTTTCTCTTCAAGGGTATAAAAGAAGGCCCGAATAAATGGGGAAACGTGCTATTCTCATGGATGGGAATATTTAACATTGTACAGGTGTCAATTGTACCCAAATTAATATATAAGCCTAATACAACTGGAATCAAAATCCTAGCAGGGGGACTTCCCTGGTGGCACAGTGGTTGGGAATCTGCCTGCCAATGCAGGGGACATGGGTTCGAGCCCTGGTCCGGGAAGATCCCACATGGGGCGGAGCAACTAAGCCCGTGGGCCACAACTACTGAGCCTGCGCTCTAGAGCCCATGAGCCACAACTACTGAGCCTGCGTACCACAACCACTGAAACCTGTGCGCCTAGAGCCCATGCTCGCCAACAAAGAGAAGCCACCGCAATGAGAAGCCTGCACACTGCAACGAAGAGTAGCACTGGCTCGCCGCAACTAGAGATAGCCTGCGCACAGCAGCAAAGACCCAATGCAGCCAAAAAATAAATTAAATAAATTTTTTAAAAAAATCCTAGCAGGACTTTTGGAGAATTGTAAAGTGATTTTATATTTTTTACGGAATAATAAAAGTCCATGTATAATTAAGACAATGCTCAAAACAAAGAACAAAGAGATTAGCCCTACCGTGTATTAAGGGATATCACAAAGCCATTAAAACAGTGTGACACCGGCATGGGAATGGAAAAATGAATAATGGAACAGAATGGAATCTACCAACAGAACCCTGCGTTATATAGTGGCCTGGAGAACCAGAGGAGGAAGGGAAAGATTATTTAATAGAAGGGCCATTATATGAAAAAAACATAAAAATAAAAGCAAGTGCATGGCAAACAGTACATTCAAAAATAAACTCTAGATGGATTCATGATTAAAACTTAAAAGTAAAATGAGGAAATTACTTGAAAAAATATAGGGGTAATATCTTTTAAATGTTGGGTTAAGAAAGAATGAGTTAAGATACAACGTAGCACGGCTATAGAAGGAAATGATGGATTTGAGGTCATCAAAATGAAAGAGTTTTGTTCAGTGAAGAACACCATTTGCAAAGAAAGCCGACAGATTAGGAAATATATTTGCAATTTAAAAAACAAGTGATTAATATCTAGAATATTAATCTAGAGTATATAAGAAACTACCGTAAATTGGTTAAAGAAAAGATAGGAAGTCCCGTTTTAAATATTGGACAATTGGCAAAGGAAATGAATAGGCAATTTTCACATGGGGATATTCAAATGGCTGGTTAGCATATAAAGAGATGTTAACTTTATTAGTAGAGAAATAAAAATGAAAACAATGAGATCACTTCACATCCATATTGGCAACAATATTTAGGTTGGACAACATCATATGCTGCCTAGGATGTGAGAAAACAAGAACGTTTTTGCTCACACAGCTGTTGGGAACTATACAGTCATCCCTTGGTATTCGGGGGAGGATTGGTCCCAGGACACCCAAGGATACCAAACTCCTTGGATGCTCAAGTCCCTAATATATTGATATAATGGCATGGCATTTGCATATAACCTACACACATCCTTCTGCATATTTTAAATCATCTCTAGATTACTTATAATACCTAATACAATGGAAATGCTATGTAAATAGTTGCTGAAGCATGGAAATTCAAGTTTTGCTTTTTTGGAAATTTCTGGAATTAAGAAGTGTATGTTTTGGATCTGAGGTGGTTGAATCTGTGTTTGCAGAATCTGTGGATATGGAGGGCTGACTGTACTGATCCTCCTATTTAAGAGAGCAATTTGAGAATATTTACTGAAAATAAACTCAGGCAGAAAAATTCTCACATAGTCACCCAAAGAGATAATTATGTAGATGTTCATCACAACACAGTTCTATATCAAAGAGTTGGAAACACTTAAATATCCATCAGAAGGGGTATGAATAAGTAAAATAGTGTATACATACAATGTAAAACTGTACAGCTGCTGGTAGGAATGGACATGATCTACCTATACCACTCCGAGAGATATAAAAAACAATGCTGAATAGATGTCTAGCACAAGTCATATATATCTGTATTTTTTGTTATTTTTTCTTTTTTACACATCTTTACTGGAGTATAATTGCTTCACGATGCTGTGCTAGTTTCTGTTGTACAACAAAGTGAATCAGCCGTATGCATACATGTGTCCCCATATCTCCTCCCTCTTGAGCCTGCCTCCCACCCCCTCATCCCACCCTTCTAAGTCATCTCAAATCACTGAGGTGATCTCCCTGTGCTATGCCGTTGCTTCCCACTAGCTATTTGACATTTGGTAGTGTATATATGTCAATGCTACTCTCACTTCGCCCCAGCTTCCCCTTCCTCCCCCGTCCCCATGTCCTCAAGTCCATTCTCTACATCTGCATCTTTATTCCTGCCCTGCTACTAGGTTCATCAGTGCCATATTTTTTAGATTCCATATATATGCATTAGCATATGGTATTTGTTTTTCTCTTCCTGACTTACTTCACTCTGTATGACAGACTCTAGGTCCATCCACCTCACTACAAATAACTCAATTTCATTTCTTTTTATGGCTGAGTAATATTCCATTGTATATATATGCCACATCTTCTTTATCCATTCATCTGTCTGTGGACATTTAGGTTGCTTCCATGTCCTGGCTATTGTAAATAGTGCTGCAATGAACATATATATTTTAAAACTCACAAAAACTGCAATACTATATGTTGTCCATGCATATCAGCATGTGTAAATAAAAGTTGGATGATAACTTGCAAAGTCATCCATTAAATATATAAAAGTGGATATTCATGAGGTTGAAGGAAGTGAGACTGGGTATAAAGAAAAAAGGGAAACCAAAAATATGAAAAAGGGCTTGACATGGACCAACCACGATAGGTGCCAGAAAAAGAGAATTATGGTCAATTCAATTTTGTACACTTATTTTTCAAAATAACATAAAAAAAGGAAAAGGCATAAAGTGGGTAGGGACAGCTGCGTGGTTCCTCAGAGTTAAGAAAGGAATCCAAATGTCTAACTACTTTTTTCTTTATTTTTAAATTTTTTAAATATATTTTTTTTGGCCATGCTGCATGGCTTGCAGAATTTTAGTTCCCTGACCAGGGACTGAACCTGGGCCATGGCGGTGAAAGCGCCAAGTCCTAACCACTGGACCACCAAGGATTTCCCTACTTTTTTCTTTAAATAGAAATTTTACTGAAGAATAAAATTATATACAGAAAGTGCACAAATAATAAATGTATAGCTCAATGTATTCTTATACATGGAACACAGCAACACACTCAAGTAACCACCACCCAACCCAGACAGAACATTTTCAACATCCTCAAACCTTCAATGTCCCTTCTAGCCATTACCCCTCAAAGATAACCGAAGTTATGACTTCTATCACCACGAGTTAGTTTTACCTATTTTGGATGTTTTTATAAATGGAATCATGTTTGTAATTTTTTGCATTTGGTTTTTTACATGACATTTATCCATGCTGTTGCATGTAGCTGTCGTTTGCTATCTTTTGTCACGTACAGTATTCCACTGTATAAATAGTTTACAATTTATTTATTCATTCTCTTATTGATAAATATTTGGGTTCTTTTGGTTTGTGGTGATGAGGCTCTGGGCAAGCTGCCCCAGTATGTGCTGCTCTGGCGTGTGGATTATTTTGAGCTGAAAAGAAGCAGGGCCCAAAAGACTACGGAAGAACCTTTGAACTCCCACCCTTGCTGCCTGAAACAATTTAAGATAGAGGCCTGTCCCAGGAAGAAGCTATCACCATAGACAACTATAGTAAAGTATGAATTAGGTGTGGTAGGCAGGGAGGAACCTAGCAAGGTCTGTTTACTCAAAGTCCTCTCACTGCCCAGTTGCCTTTGGATGGGCCAGCAAATATTTATTTACCAAACATCAACTATTTTTATCTTCCTGAAATTACCTTACTTCCTTCTGAAGTCTCAGATACTCTCACCTCCTTCTTCTTAGTCCAGAATATATACACACCTCATCTTGCCTTGCTGTCTTTGGAATTCTTCATGCATATGTGGTTTCCCCATGCGCATGTAATAAGTTTGATTTTTTCCTGTTTATCAGCTTTATTTCATTTTAATTGCCAGCCCAAAGAACTAAAAGAAGAAAACCCCTCTCCCCAAAGTGGCTATTATGAATAATGCTGGTAGGAACCTTTTTTATATGGGTTTTTTTATATGGGCCTATGAACTTTTTATATGCACAGATCTATGCATTTCTGTTGGGTACATAAAAGGAATGGGATTGCTGGATCATAAGGTATGCAATGCTCAACTTTAGTAGATATTGAAAGAGTTTCCAAAACTCGTATCAATTTCTACCTCTATCAGCAGTATATGAAATTTTCATTTGCTTAATATCCTCAGCAACCTTGACATGTCAGCTTTTTAAATGTTTGCCTTTCTGATGAGTGTGTTGTGATATCTCATTGTGGTTTCACTTTGCATTTCCACGATGACACTTTGTTGACCATATTGGTATTCTCTTTTGTGAAATATCTGTTCGAGCCTTTAGGCCACTTCGATTGCTATTTAAACAGAAGTTCTATTTTCAGCCCCACATCACTTTGTGTTGCTGTCTCTGAGTTCTGTTCCCGAGTGTTTCAGACTTCTGCTCTGTGAACTAGGCTACTACTTCTGGACTCCCCACCTTTGCACCTTTAGGTTCAGCCTTCCTGTCATTTATGAAAATAAGCAACAATTGTCTGTTTTTCATCCTCCAAAATTTGTTGTCACTTCTCTTCCGTTCTCTTTCTCATATTGTGTTTATCATCATTTATGGGCATTTCAGGAGGAAAGGAAAGTCAATAAAAGCATTGAATCCACCATCTTTCTTTATATATTTTGGTCACAAATCCTTTATCAGATATATAATTTGCAAATATTTTGCCCCACTGTGTAGATTATCTTTCCATTTTCTTCATGGTGTCTTTTGCAGTACAAACTTTCAAATTTTGATGAAGCCGATTTATCTATTCTTTTTCTTTTATGGATCATGCTTTGGGTATTGTATCTAAGAAATCTTTGCCTAGCTTAAAGTCACAAAAATTTTCTTCTACAAGTTTCATACTTTCAGCTCTAACATTTAAGATTATGATCCATTTTGGGTGAATTTTTGTGTGTGCTATTGAGGTAAGGGTCTAAATTAATCTCTTTCTACATTTGGATATTGAATTGTTCTGGCATCACTTATTGTAAAGAATTGTATTGAATTGCCTTGACAGCCTTGTCAAAAATCAGTTGACCATTATTTCAGGATGTTCATTTCTGTTCCATAGATTTTATGTCAACACGTGCCAGTACCATGCGTGCCTGTCTTGATGACTGTAGCGTCAAAGCTTTGAAATTGGAAGGTGTAATTCCTCCAAATTTGTTTTCCTTTTTCAAAATTGTTTTGACTATTCTGAGTCCTTTGCATTTTCATGTAAATTTTATATAAATTTTAATTTCAGCTTGGGATTTCGTTAGGGACTGTGTTGAATCTGTATTTCAATTTGGGGAGAACTGCCATCTTGGTAGCACCGAGTATTCTAATTCATGGAATTCCTCTTATTCCTAGTTTATAAGATTTTTTAAAAAACATTGAATGGGATTTTGTTAAATGCTTTTTCTGCATCTATTGAGATGATCATGTGGGGTTTGTCCTCTATTCTATTAATATGGTGTATTATATTAATTGATTTTTGAATGTGAAATCAACTTTGCATTCCTGGGATAGACCCCACTTGATCATGGTATGTAATCCTGTTTATGTATTGCTGGATTTAGTGTGTAATGTTTTGGTTTTTTTTTTTGTTTTTTTTTTTTGCGGTACGCGGGCCTCTCAGTGTTGTGGCCTCTCCCGTTGCGAAGCACAGGCTCCGAATGTGCAGGCTCCTGACGCACAGGCTCAGCGGCCATGGCTCCTGACAGCGCAGGCTCAGCGGCCATGGCTCACAGGCCCAGCCGCTCCGCGGCATATGGGATCTTCCCGGACCAGGGCACGAACCCGTGTTCCCTGCATCGGCAGGCGGACTCTCAACCACTGCGCCACCAGGGAAGCCCAATATTTTGGTTTTCGCAATGTTTTTTACTCTATTTTCATGAGGAGTATTGGTCTGTAGTTTTCTTCTCTTGTGGTGTATTTTGTTTGCCTTTGCTGTCAGAGTTGGTTGGTGTTATTTCATCTGTAAATATTTGATAAGAGTTGCCAATAAAGCCATCTGGGCCTGGTCTTTTCTTTATAAGATTATTAATTACTCATTTAATTTTTTACTTATACATATATTCAGAGTTTTATATCTTTTTGAGTCAGTTTTCATAATTTGTAACTTTCTAGGAATTTGTCCATTTCATTTAAGTTGTTTATTTTGTTGGTGTGAAGTCATTCATGGTATTCTACTATAATTCTTTACATTTTGTTAGAGTCTCTGTAGCAGGGCCGGGACTAAAGTGAGGTGCCTAGGGGGAGGTTACTCATTCTCAGTTACTGAGCTTGTATTTGCCTGACCCTGCCTCTCTAAATTTTGCACCCTAGAAATGATGCTCAGAAATGTTGTTCCCTCTTTCATTCCTGATTTTGGTAATTTTTATCTTTTCTCTTTTTGTGTGGTTAATCTGGATAAAAGTTTGTCATTTTATTAATCTTTTCATCAGTTTCATTAATTTCATAAATTTTTCTCTTTTGTTTTCCATTTCATTGATCTCCACTATAACCTTTAGTATTTCCTTCTGCTTGCATTGGGTTTAGTTTGTTCTTTTTTCCCAGGCTCTTAGGATATAAGCTTAAATTATTGATTTCAGACATGTCTTCTTTTCTAATAAAGGCAATCAATTTCCTTCTATAACCTGCTTTGGCTACATCCCATAAACTTTGGTTTGTTGCATTTTTGTTTTTTCAACTCAGAATATTTACTAACTTCCTTTGTGATTTCTTCTTTGTTATTTAGAAGTGTCTTAGTTAATTTCCAAATACTTGCATATTTTTCACATTTCCTTCAGTTGTTTTCTAATTTGATTCTGTTGATTTCTAATTTGATTCCATTCTCCATGGTAGTCAGAGAACATACTTTATGTGATTTCAATATTGTTAAATGTACTAAGATTTGTTTCATTGTCTTGCATATAATTTATCCTGAAGAATGATCTGTGTGTGCTTGAAAAGAATATGGGTAAAATGTTATATAAATGTCAGTTAGATCAAAGTGCTTGATATTATTTTCAAGTCTTCCATATTCTTGCTAATTTCCTGTCTAGTTCTGCTAATTTTTGAGAACAGGATATTGATGGCTCCAACTATTATTGCTGAGCTGTCAATTTCTCCTTTCAATTTTGTCACATTTACTTCATGTATCTCGGGGTTCTGTTAGGTGTCTACAGTTTTTTCTTTTTTTAAAAGAAGGGCTCAGGCAAGGCTTATTTCTTTCTCATATAGAAGGTGGACACAGGAGTCTGAGTTGGGGTGGTAATCTCAGTGCCAGGGACAAAGAAACTTCTGTTTTGTGCTTCCGCTATCCTTCAAACAAATGGTCCAAGATTGCTCCCCACATGTTGCATTTAAGTGAAACGGGCCTGGGAAGATCTGCTCCTTCTCAGGCCACTTGGTCGCATGACCACACCTAGTAGCAAAGGAGCCTAGGAAATGTAGGTTATGACTGAAAGAAGGGAGAATGGATATTAATCTCTGACTGCCCTTCTTTGGGAAACTCTGGGCAAGTTGGGGAGTGGACAGACACTGCAAGGGAATCATAGTGGAATGGGAACAGAAAAATAGCATTCACTAAGATCTGGATCTGGTGAAAGATAACTCACCAAGATCTGGGCCAAGTTCCCCATGCACTGAGCAGTGAGTCTCTAGATCTGCACGTGGCATCACTGGGCTCAGCCACTGTCCTTCATTTCTGCTTCTTATGTGCCTTTTTATCTCTTCCCACCACAAACTGCCTGCTTCTCTTAATTTACCCAGGGTACATTTATAACTGCTATAGCTTTGTGATGAATTGACTTTTTCATTATGAAATGTCCTTTTTTTCCTCTAGAATTTTGTATTTTTTTGTCTGAGTCTATTTTGTCTATTTTGTAGTATAGTTTGAAGTCAGGGAGGCTGATTCCTCCAGCTCCGTTCTTCTTTCTCAAGATTGCTTTGGCTATTCAGGATCTTTTGCGTTTCCATACAAACTGTGAAATTGTTTTTTCTAGTTCTGTGAAAAATGTCAGTGGTAGTTTGATAGGGATTGCATTGAATCTGTACATTGCTTTGGGTAGTAGAGTCATTTTCACAATGTTGAGTCTTCCAATCCAAGAACATGGTATATCTCTCCATCTGTTTGTATCATCTTTAATTTCTTTCATCAGTGTCTTATAGTTTTCTGCATACAGGTCTTTTGCTTCCTTAGGTAGGTTTATTCCTAGATATTTTATTCTTCTTGTTGCAATGGTAAATGGGAGTGTTTTTTTAATTTCACTTTCAGATTTTTCATCATTAGTGTATAGGAATGCAAGAGATTTCTGTGCATTAATTTTGTATCCTGCTACTGTAACAAATTCATTGATTAGCTCTAGTAGTTTTCTGGTACCATCTTTAGGATTCTCTATGTATAGTATCATGTCATCTGCAAACAGTGACAGCTTTACTTCTTCTTTTCCGATTTGGATTCCTTTTATTTCTTTTTCTTCTCTGATTGCTGTGGCTAAAACTTCCAAAACTATGTTGAATAATAGTGGTGAGAGTGGGCAACCTTGTCTTGTTCCTGATCTTAGTGGAAATGGTTTCAGTTCTTCACCATTGAGGACGATGTTGGCTGTGGGTTTGTCATATATGGCCTTTACTATGTTGAGGAAAGTTCCCTCTATGCCTATTTTCTGCAGGGTGTTTATCATAAATGTGTGTTGAATTTTGTTGAAAGCTTTCTCTGCATCTATTGACATGATCATATGGTTTTTCTCCTTCAGTTTGTTAATATGGTGTATCACACTGATGGATTTGCATATATTGAAGAATCCTTGCATTCCTGGGATAAACCCCACTTGATAACCGTATGTGATCCTTTTAATGTGCTGTTGAATTCCACTTGCTAGTATTTTGTTGAGGATTTTTGCATCTATGTTCATCAGTCATATTGGCCTGTAGTTTTCTTTCTTTTTGACATCTTTGTCTAGTTTTGGTATCAGGATGATGGTGGCCTCGTAGAATGAGTTTGGGAGTGTTCCTCCCTCTGCTATATTTTGGAAGCGTTTGAGAAGGATAGATGTTAGCTCTTCTCTAAATGTTTGGTAGAATTCACCTGTGAAGCCATCTGGTCTTGGGCTTTTGTTTGTTGGAAGATTTTTAATCACAGTTTCAATTTCAGTGCTTGTGATTGGTCTGTTCATATTTTCTATTTCTTCCTGATTCAGTCTTGGCAGGTTGTGCCTTTCTAAGAATTTGTCCATTTCTTCCAGGTTGTCCATTTTATTGGCATAGAGTTGCTTGTAGTCATCTCTTCATGATCCTTTGTATTTCTCCAGTGTTAATTGTTAGTTCTCCTTTTTCATTTCTAATTCTATTGATTTGAGTCTTCTCTCTTTTTTTCTGGATGAGTCTGGCTAATGGTTTATCAATTCTGTTTGTCTTCTCAAAGAACCAGCTTTTAGTTTTATTGATCTTTGCCATCATTTCCTTCATTTCTTTTTCATTTATTTCTGATCTGATCTTTATGATTTCTTTCCTTCTGCTAACTTTGGGGTTTTTTTGTTCTTCTTTTTCTAATTGCTTTAGGTATAAGGTTAGGTTGTTTATTTGAGATGTTTCTTATTTCTTAAGGTAGGATTGTATTGCTATAAACCACCCTCTTAGAACTGCTTTTGCTGCATCCCATAGGTTTTGGGTTGTCCTGTTTCCATTGTCATTTGTTTCTAGGTATTTTTTTATTTCCTCTTTGATTTCTTTTTTTTTTTTCCTCTTTGATTTCTTCAGTGATCTCTTGGTTATTAAGTAGTGTCTTGTTTAACCTCCATGTGCTTTTACTTTTTACAGATTTTTTCCTGTAATTGACATGTAGTCTCATAGCGTTGTGGTCGGAAAAGATACTTGATATGATTTCAATTTTCTTAAATTTACCAAGGTTTGATTTGTGACCCAAGATATGATCTATCCTGGAGAATGTTCCATGAGCACTTGAGAAAAATGTGTATTCTGTTGTTTTTGGATGGAATGTCCTATAAATATAAATTAAGTCCATCTTGTTTAATGCATCATTTAAAGCTTGTGTTTCCTTATTTATTTTCATTTTGGATGATCCGTCCATTGGTAAAAATGGGGTGTTAAAGTCCCCTACTATGTGTTAAAGTCCCTTACTATGATTGTGTTACTGCCAATTTCCCCTTTTATGGCTGTTAGTATTTGCCTTACGTATTGAGGTGCTCCTATGTTGGGTGCATAAATGTTTACAATTGTTACATCTTCTTCTTGGATTGATCCCTTGATCATTATGTAGTGTCCTTCTTTGTCTCTTGTAATACTCTTTGTTTTAAAGTCTATTTTGTCTGATATGAGAATTGCTACTCCAGCTTTCCTTTGATTTCCATTTGCATGGAATATCTTTTCCATCCCCTCACTTTCAGTCTATATGTGTCCCTAGGTCTGAAGTGGGTCTCTTGTAGACGGTATATATATGGGTCTTGTTTTTGTATCCATTCAGCCAGTCCATGTCTTTTGGTTGGAGCATTTAATCTATTTACATTAAAGGTAATTATTCATATGTATGTTTATATTACCATTTTCTTAATTGTTTTGGGTTTGTTATTGTAGGTCTCTTCCTTCTCTTGTGTTTCCTGCCCAGAGGAGTTCCTTTAGCATTTGTTGTAAAGCTGGTTTGGTGGTGCTGAATTCTCTTAGCTTTTGCTTGTCTGTAAAGGTTTTAATTTCTCCATCAAATCTGAATGAGATCCTTACTCATAGATCCTTGTAATCTTGGTTGTAGGGTTTTCCCCTTCATCACTTTAAATATGTCCTGCCAGTCCCTTTTGGCATGCAGAGTTTCTGCTGAAAGATCAGCTCTTAACCTTATGGGGATCCCCTTGTGTGTTATTTGTTGTTTTTCCTTGCTGCTTTTAATATTTTTTCTGTGTATTTAATTTTTGATAGCTTGATTAATATGTGTCTTGGCGTGTTTCTCCTTGGATTTATCCTGTATGGGACTCTCTGTGCTTCCTGGTCTTGATTAACTATTTCCTTTCCCGTATTAGGGAAGTTTTCAACTATAATCTCTTCAAATATTTTCTCAGTCCCTTTCTTTTTCTCTTCTTCTTCTGGGACCCCTATAATTTGAATGTTGGTGTGTTCAATGTTTCCCCAGAGGTCTCTGAGACTGTCCTCAATTATTTTTACTCTTTTTTCTTTATTCTGCTCTGCAGTAGTTATTTCCACTCTTTTATCTTCAGGTCACTTATCCGTTCTTCTGCCTCAGTTACTCTGCTATTGATCCCTTGTAGAGAATTTTTAATTTCATTTATTGTGTTGTTCATCGCTGTTTATTTGCTCTTTAGTTCTTCTAGGTCCTTGTTAAACGTTTCTTTTATTTTCTCCATTCTATTTCCAAGATTTTGGATCATCTTTACTATCATTATTCTGAATTCTTTTTCAGGTAGACTGCCTATTTCTTCATTTGTTAGGTCTGGTGGGCTTTTGCCTTGCTCCTTCATCTGCTGTGTGTTTCTCTGTCTTCTCATTTTGCTTATCTTACTGTGTTTGGGGTCTCCTTTTCGCAGGCTGCAGGTTCACAGTTTCCGTTGTTTTTGGTGTCTGTCCCCAGTGGCTAAGGTTGGTTCAGTGGGTTGTTTGGCTTCCTGGTGGAGGGGACCAGTGCCTGTGTTCTGGTGGATGAGGCTGGATCTTGTCTTTCTGGTGGGCAGGTCCACGTCTGGTGGTGTGTTTTGGGGTGTCTGTGACCTTATTATGATTTTAGGCAGCTTCTCTGCTAATGGATGGGGTTGTGTTCCTGTCTTGCTAGTTGTTTGGCATAGGAGTCCAGCACTGTAGCTTGCTGGTCTTTGAGTGGAGCTGGGTCTTGGTGTTGAGATGGAGATCTCTGGGAGATTTTCACCGTTTGATATTACATGGAGCTGGGAGGTCTCTTGTGGACCAACTTCCTGAACTTGGCTCTCTCACCTCAGAGGCACAGCCCTGACGCCTGGCTGGAGCACCAAGAGCCTGTCATCCACATGGCTCAGGATAAAAGGGAGAAAAAGAAAGAAAGAAACAAGAAGATAAAATAAAATAAAGTTATTAAAATAAAAAATAATTATTAAAAAATTTTTTAAGTAATAAAAAAAAAAGAAAGAGAGCAACCAAACCGAAAAACAAATCCACCAATGATAACAAGTGCTAAAAACTATACTAGAAAAACCCAAAAAACAAAAGAACGGACAGACAGAACCCTAGGACAAATGGCAAAAGCAAAGCTATATAGACAAAATCACACACGGAAGCATACACATACACACTCACAAAAAGAGAAAAAGGGGGAAAAATATGTATCGTTGCTCCCAAAGTCCACCTCCACAATTTGGGATGATTTGTTGTCTATTCAGGTATTCCACAGATGCAGCGTACATCATGTTGACTGTGGAGATTTAACCTGCTGCTCCTGAGGCTGCTGGGAGAGATTTCCCTTTCTCTTTGTTCGCACAGCTCCTGGGGTTCAGCTTTGGATTGGCCCCACCTCTGCGTGTAGGTCGCCTGAGGGTATCTGTCCTTTCCTCAGACAGGACGGGGTTAAAGGAGCAGCTGATTCGGGGGCTCTGGCTCACTCGGGCCGGGGGGAGGGAGGGGTATGGAGTGCAGGGCGAGCCTGCGGTGGCAGAGGCCAGTGTCACGTTGCACCAGCCTGAGGCGCACTGTGTGTTCTCCTGGGGAAGTTGTCCCTGGATCACGGGACCCTGGCAGCGGCTGGCTGCACAGGCTCCCGGGGCGGGAGGTGTGGATAGTGACCTGTGCTTGCACACGGGCTTCTTGCTGGCTGCAGCAGCAGCCTTAGTGTCCCATGCCCGTCTCTGGGGTCTGCGCTGATAGCCGCGGCTTGCACCCATCTCTGGAGTTCCTTTAAGCAGCGCTCTTAATCTGCTCTCCTCGTGCACCAGGAAACAAAGAGGCAAGAAAAAGTCTCTTGCCTCTTCAGCAGCTTCAGACTTTTTCCCGGACTACCTCCCGGCCAGCCGTGGTGCACTAGCCCCCTTCAGTCTGTGTTCATGCAGCCAACCCCAGTCCTCTCCCTGGGATCCGATCTCCAAAGCCCGAGCCTCAGCTCCCAGCCCCCACCCGTCCCAACGGGTGAGCAGACAAGCCTCTCGAGCTGGTGAGTGGTGGTCGGCACGGATTCTCTGTGCGGGAATCTCTCTGCCTTGCCCTGTGCAGCCCTGTTGCTGTGCTCTCCTCCGTGGCTCCAAAGCTTCCCCCCTCTGCCACCTGTAGTCTCCGCCCGCGAAGGGCCTTCCCAATGTGTGGATACCTTTCCTTCTTCACAGCTCCCTCCCACTGGTGCAGGTCCCGTCCCTATTCTTTGTCTCTGTTTTTTCTTTTTTCTTTTGCCCTACCCAGGTACGTGAGGGAGTTTCTTGCCTTTTGGGAGGTCTGAGGTCTTCTGCCAGCATTCAGGAGGTGTTCTGTAGGAATTGTTCCACATGTAGATGTATTTCTGATGTATCTGTCAGGAGGAAGGTGATCTCTGTGTCTTACTCTTCCGCCATCTTGAAGCTCCCCCCTTCTGTCCATTTTTAAGTGGATTGTTTTTTCGATATTGAGTTATGTGAGCTGCTTGTATATTTTAGATATTAACCCCTTGTTGGTTATAGCATTTGCAAATATTTTGTCCCATTCCATAGGTGTCTTTTTGTTTTGATGATGGTTTCCTTTGCTGTGAAAAAGCTTTCAAGTCTGATTAGGCCCCATTTGTTTATTTTTGCTTTTATTTCTTTTGCCTTGGGAAACTGAGCTAAGAAAATTTTGCTATGATTTATGTCCAAGGATGTTTTGCCTATGTTCTCTTCTGGGAGTTTTATGGTGTCATGTCTTATATTTAGGTCTTTAAACCATTTGGAGTTTATTTTTGCATATGGTGTGAGAGAGTGTTCTAATTTCATTGATTTACATGTAGCTGTCCAGCTTTCCCAATACCACTTGTTGAAGAGGCTCTTTTCTCCATTGTATGTTCTTGCCCCCTTTTTTGTACGTAGGTGTGTGGGTTTATTTCTGGGCCTTCTAGTCTGTTCCACTGAACTATATATTTGTTTTTGTGCCAGTGCCACACTGTTTTGATTACTGAAGCTTTGCAGTATTGTCTGAAGTCTGGGAGGGTTATGCTTCCAGCTTTGTTCTTTTTCCTCAGGATTGCTTTGGCAGTTCTGGGTCTTCGTGGTTCCATATAAACTTTAGGATTATTTGTCCTAGTTCTTTGAAAAATGTCATGAGTATTTTGATAGGGATTGTTATCTAAGTCTGTAGATTGCTCTGGATAGTATGGCCATTTTAACAATATTAATTCTTCCAACCCAAGAGCATGGGATATCTTTCCATTTCTTTGAATCATCTTCAATTTCCTTTATCAATGTTTTATAGTTTTCAGCATATGGGTCTTTCATCTCCTTGGTTTTTTTTTTTTAAATAAATTTATTTATTTACTTATTTTTGGCTGCATTGGGTCTTCGTTTCTGTGCACGGGCTTTCTCTAGTTATGGCGAGTAGGGGCTACTCTTTGTTGAAGTGCACGGGCTTCTCACTGCAGTGGCTCCTCTTTGCTGCAGAGCATGGGCCCTAGAGTGTGCGGGCTTCAGTAGTTGTAGCACTTGGGCTCAGTAGTTGTGGCTCACGGGCTCTAGAGCACAGGATCAGTAGTTGTGGCACACGGGCTTAGCTGCTCTGCAGCATGTGGGATCTTCCTGGACCAGGGCTTGAACCCATGTCCCATGCACTGGCAGGTGGATTCTTAACCACTGCACCACCAGGGAAGCCCCTGTCCTTGCTTTTTTGAGGGGAGAATTTGCTGAGCTCTTCAGTCTGCCATATTAGAGGTCACAAGTTTACTCAAAAATAGTTTTATTGAGATACAATTCTCATAGCATACACTTCACCCATTTAAAGTATATAACTCAGTGTTTTTTAATATATTCACAGATATGTTAAACTATCACCACAGTCAATTTTAAAACATTTTCATCATCTCAAAAAGAAACTCCTTGCTCTTTAGTTATTGCTCCCTATCCCCTCACTTCCTCTCTTCCTCCCAGCCCTGAGCAACTATCAATCTACTACATGTCATCTCTTTCCTTTTCTTAGTAAGCCTGGTTAGAGGCTTATCAATTTTATTGATCTTTAAAAAGAACCAGCTTTTGGTTTCACTGATTTTCTCTATTAATTTCCTGTCCTCAATTTCATTGATTTATGCTCTAATTTTTATTATTTCTTTTCTTCTGCTTACTTTGTATTTAATTTTCTCTTCTTTTCTTAGTTTCCTAAAGTGGAAACTTAGAAGATTGATTTTAGGTCTTTCTTGTTTTCTAATACATGCATTCAATGCTATAAATTTCTCTTTAAGTACTGCTTTCCCTGCATCCCAGAAATTTTAAGCTGTATATTCATTTATATTTACTTCAAAATATTTTAAAATTTCTCTAGCAATTTCTTCTTTGATACATGTGTTATTTAGAAGTGTGTTGTTTAATCTCCAAGTATTCTGGGATTTTCCAGCTATTTTTGTGTCACTGATTTCTAGTTTAATTCTATTCTTTTAAATTTTAAAGGTGTGTTTTATAGTCCCAAATGTGATCTACGTTGGTGTATGTGCTGTGGGTTTATTTATAAGACACTAACAAAAATCCTTTATATCCATATCTTTATTTGAACAATTTTCTATAATATCTAGGAGAATACAGCATTAGTGATGCACATTTACTAAGTACAACATTAGACAACTACAAATTTAGAGCATAAATGTCAATCTGATATTGTTTTGGTTTTCGTCTTAGCACTAGGTGGTATCTGGTGAAAACCCATGTTTCAAAGGCTTTTGTTGATATGAGGTGTATTATTAACTTATTCTTTAAAATTCCATGTGAGATATGCTGGGGTAGGTTTAGTTTAAAAGTAGTATTGGTTGATAATGCGTTTCACTTCTCAGTACTTTTGCTTTGTTTTTTTTTTTTTTTTTTTTGGCGGTACGCTGGCCTCTCACTGTTGTGGCCTCTTCCGTTGTGGACCACAGGCTCCGGACGCGCAGGCTCAGCGGCCATGGCTCACGGGCCCAGCCGCTCCGCGGCATCTGGGATCTTCCCGGACCGGGGCACAAACCCGCGTCCCCTGCATTGGCAGGTGGACTCTCAACCACTGCACCACCAGGAAAGCCCTACTTTTGATTTTTAATGGATGACTATTTTACCTAAGAACTTTTCAAACATTAACTATATCATGTTTTTCTATGTAGATCAGAGTAGAATTTCTTTTCCAGATCCAACAAGGGAAAACATTTGAAAAACTGCAATGGGCAATGTTCAATGTCATTGTAGTTAAAAGGCATATCCATTTCACAGTAAGTTAACAATTAAAGTTAGTAATCAAAATACAATATATTAAATGTCATAAGCTCATTTCTGTGCAACACTGTTAGAGCAATTTAAATTTTCCAAGGACACATGAAAATCAACCTAACTCCAGTGTTCCACAAAAATACATAACTAGGAATCATAAATTATCACACACATACCCACATTTAAAGGAAAAATTCAGCATATGTTGGATAAAATTAAATGGCTCATGTAGAGAGCCTGAAATGTCGACCAAGTTTTTATAACATATAATGACAATATTTAAAACTACTGACTCTGAAAAATGCCATGAAAATGTACTGGCCTACCAAGCACTGAATTGCACATACCAGATTCAACTCAAAAAACATTTTTTCTTTCAAATATTTCAAGAAACATTACAATACTAAGGAAATGTTAGTCATTTTCAGACATCTTAATGAATCTAGTAACACCCATTAAATTGAGCTAATGAACATTTTAGCTAAACCAAATTATAAAATTAAAAAAAAATGTATAAAATGCATTTTGGCAGATATTTTACATAGTGCTTTTCAGTTCCTGATCTATTGAGAAATCTACTGTAACCTCAGGTTCACTTAATTTAGGGTAATACTGAATACAATGAATTAGAATTTATAGCACTCTTTCCTATTTTCACTCCATCTTTGATATGGGTAAAGGGTTCTCAAAATTTTTTTTAATGAATGTCCATGAAAGATTTTACAGTCATACCTTTTCGCTTTACTAAGCACAGGTCAGTTCAGTGGAAAACAAGCCATTTAAATATTACCAAGAATCTAACTTATCTCTATATTTCTTCCATATATTCATTTGCTTAAGTGTAACACAGAGCCCCCTAACCTCAGGAAACACTCTCTCAGACCACATTTCATTGGCTCTGAGATTGCTGCTGCCTCACAGTTCTAATACCTGTTTGGAAATGAGAGAAAAGAAAGGAAGGAGAAGTAACAGGAGGGGAGGGTCATGCAGAAAGGGAACGAAGGAAGAAAGGAGGCCACACCCACCCAAACCCTCACAACACCTTGAGAAACAGGGCAAGATATCCTTTCCAGGCAAGACATCCCCTTACAGAGGAGAAGTTCCAGAGAACTTAAGGCAGCTCTAGGAGGGAAGGGAGCAGGGGTTAAGGCGGCCCTCACAGCACAGCCTGAGAAGAAATCACAATGCACTTACCCATACACTGAGCTTCTCTAACACACATGCACACAGCACACCTCTTGGCTCCAAAGCCAACACTGGAAGCATGCACACACCGTCATGTTCAACTACACACTGACTTATGTATGGCCTGCCTGGGAGACAGCCCTCAGAAGGGACCCAGGGGCTTGGCCTGCAGCTGCAGGCTGCACAGCTCACCTGGTGGCTCTGACAGTGACTCTGAGGTCTGTGTGTTGAGAGCGACCTTCCTCTTTCCTTTTGGGAGGCTCTCACCGCTTCTTGTCAGGCTGGGAGAGCTTGCTACTAATTAATGACCAAAACAGAGTACTGTACCCTCCAGGGGGGGCACTGATTCATTACAAAAGCCAAACCTAGTTATAGCAGGTAACTACAACAAAGAGGAAACCACGAGGCACCCCAACTGATTAGCACCAAGAACTTGGTACCCATCATTTCCTCACCTCCCATATGCCAGTTGCCAACTCTGATAAGGAAAAGAAGCACCTCTTGCTGGACTGGGGCACCCCACAGGTACCAGGAGGAACAGAATGGAACCTCAGGACTTTCTAAAGTCTCCTGCCCCGCATGTGCCCTCAGTGCCACTGCTGCATATGGGAAGACAGCACAGCTGGAGGGCAGAGTGACCTCAGGCAAGTCACTGCCCTTATCTCTCTCTCAAATTATCATCAGCTAAGGACTGTAGTAGCTGCCCTTCTACCTTCTAGGGCTGCTGTGAGGACACAATGAGGTAACAGAGAAAGGCTGAAGTGAAGCATAGCCAGACACGAGGTACTGTCTCTACATTACCTTTCACCAGGAGAACTGAAGGGCCACACATGACATTTTGCTTTCTGTTTTATTCTAAATAGTTGAAGATACTGAAGACCCCGTGTGTGTGTGTAAGAGACAGAGAGAGAGAG
This sequence comes from Tursiops truncatus, assembly GCF_011762595.2. Lineage (NCBI taxonomy): Eukaryota > Metazoa > Chordata > Mammalia > Artiodactyla > Delphinidae > Tursiops > Tursiops truncatus. Next base: position 95,277,536 of record NC_047035.1, read on the forward strand.
AGAGAGAGAGAGAGAGAGAGAGAGAGAGAATATAAGGACATCTCAGGATGGTGCCAGATGCCCTTTTACCTAGGGTTACCAGGGAAGTCATTTCTCACAACAATCACTATACTGAAATTCTAATAAAATATTTTCACGGCCTCCGCCACTGTTATTAAAAGATTTGATCTATATTATACATAATCACTTACTCATAAAGAGACAACTCTCAATTATCCATTAAAATGAAGGAAATAATAAAGTAAATGACACAAACTGGCCCGAATCCCCAAATCTCCTATCAGTTGGCTTTGGAATAAATATTGTTGTACTTTTGCAATTGATGAAAGAAGTGTCAGGTGCATTTTCACAACTTCCAAAGGAATAATGAAGCTACACTTCATGGAGTTTACCCCATACTCATCTTTCCCCTTCTTTATAGTTACTCTCAGGCAGAGCAAAGCCTTAACCTAAGAAAAGCTACAAGAAGGAAAACTGCTTCTAAGTTTTCAGCTTTGCTTTCCAAGGCGTGAGCTGAGTTTCTCTGTACAGTGAGTGGGGAGGAGACTATTGAGAAGGGGCTATTAAAACAATGAACTGTTGCTTTCTCAAATAATTCTTTCTTTGAATTCCTATTGTATGTCATAGAGGAATTATGAAAAAGCAAATTAGTGATAATGCTAAAGATCGTACTGCAGAGAAGTGAGAACAGCAAGAACTCATGCAAAGAGTGGCCTGAAGGGAAGCCCCCAGGCAGGCCAGTGGGGCAACTGAGGACTGCCTTCACCCACAGCCTTCAAAAGAGTCAGAGCAGGTGAGTGGACAGGCGATGGGACACAGGATGTGGCAGAAGGAAGGGACAGAGTGAGCAGATAAATGAGTGGGTGGACGGAGTGGAGGGCTGGTGCAGGTGTGTTTGAAGCTGGGTGAGAAAGTGTGGATGGACAAAGGGAAAGGTGAGAAGTCCTCAGAGGCCAAGGATACCCACAGTCAGCAGAATATTTCTGCATCCTCAAGAAAGTAGGACACAGAATGACTTACCAGGACTTGGGGTTCCCTGGTTGTAAGGTATTTCTGTTATGACTAAAGATCTTCAGACCACTAAGAGAAATTAATTCAGATCCGATTCTGGGGTTCTAGATAGGCCTTGGAGGAAGTTGGAGCCCTGAAATATCATAATCTTTGTGTGGCCATCCCTGAACAGGAGAGACTCTGGCCCAGGTGTGGAACAGAGGATCCAGCACTTTGCAGCAGAAAGATGGAAGACAGGAGAGAAAGGCCCAGACAAGACATGCTTCAGGATATGAGCTGTCTGCAGGAAAGATAAAGGGCTGCAGTGGCAGTGGAAGCTAGAGCGTGATCCTGAAGATCTGACGAGACTCAGGGTGTGTACGGGACATGCTACACAGGACTGAGCTGGGAAAGGGCCTGGGAGGATTTCTAGGTCTGACGGGGAGAGCCTACAATCATGGTGGCATTTTTTGGAGCATCTCTCCCACCCAAGTCCCATCTATGTTCTTAAGACTCTGACAGATTCAGTACTAACCACGTGGTTTCAACAGTTCATTGAAAACCACACTGACAACCAGGGAAAATAGAGAAAATCGGATTGAGTTAGTATTTTTCTTGGTTTTGCAAATGAATAAATGTATCCAAACTGAATACAGCAGTGCACAATTCAATAAAAACTACCTAAACTCATGAACTTTGAAAAAGCATGTACATAAATCATGTACATTTAAGAAAGATTACAGCTACACAAACCTGGGATTTTACATTTTATTAATCCCTCAAAATTAACAGGCACCAAACACTAGTCTTTCCATTAGAGGGTAACCTTACTGAGTACCTGCATCTCATTTCTCTGTGGTTCAGGTACGACGAGGAGAGAACTTCAGATGTGGAAGGGACCTTAAGAACCAGTTGTCTAACACTCTCACTGAATAAATGAGGAATTTGAGGCCCAAATAAGTTAACAGACAGAATTTATCTTTTAATAGCAATATTTATCACTGATTTGAAAATGTTTTACTTGCATTTATAATATTGCACATATTTTAATAAGATGTCTTTTTTATAGATCTAATAGTTAATTTATATAAATCTATGATTGTAATCAGAACCAAAGTTTCTAAAGAAAGCTAAGAATTTGCTTTTGCACAACCTGAAACATTTATTGTATAAGATTTGTAGGAAAAATGGAGACTACGTTTAATTAGAATTTCAGAATGAAAACATATAGAAGCTGGGTCTTATTAAACCAAATCCTCTGTAAAATTCAGCAATCTCCTTATACTTTTATATAGGTCAATGTATTTCTAATATGATGCTCTTTAAAGTATCTAGTGGCATTGAGAACATTTATAGAAGTTGCAAAGCCTAAAAAATGGAATCATAATTATTTATTATATACTTTCTTTTGCATAATTTATAAAATAATTAAGATTTCAAGACCTAAATCATGAATATTCTGACAATCCTCTCTAGATATTGACTGACATTAATTCTTAATAAATTAAGAAGAAAGAAAACCTGTCAAGGTTGAAAATATGCACTGCAGGAAGCAGATCTGATAACTAAAAATAGGTCACTTCACAGAACACTGTACCCTGATGTGATATGCGCCCAGGGAAAATCAATGAGCACATCAATGTAACACATCCTGAATAAAGGACATCAACATCAATAGCCACTTTGCCTAATCCTATCCCTAAATGTCAAACATTGTGTCATATTACTACATGACTTCCCAGTGTCTGCTACTTGTGCAGGTGAATCTGTAGCTATGTGCACATAATCCAGTTAAAACTGATCTGATTGAACTGTAAACAGAGTTGATAAAAGAGAAGCTTATTATTGTAGTGCCTAATATGAATATCGCTTACATTTTAAAGAACATAGTATGTAGCAGCAATTTAAAATGCTCAGTAAACTATGGTACAAACGGACTTCCATGCTCTATAGCAAACCAACATTCTCTTAGTATCTCTACATCATAGTGACACATAGAAGGAAGCTACTTGGCCAGTTACTTTACATATTTCCAGTTTATTTCTTTGTTCCAGTTGGACAGTAGCAACATAATTGATTCCTAAACTGGTATGATATGTACTCAGTGATGATTTTTCTTTCAATTCTTCTGGTTAGCACACAGGAGGTTCCTTATTGGTACCTTTCTAACAACAGCTCATATTCATATCTGGAATTTAGGTTTTTGATATCATTTAGATGCAGTGATAAGGATTTAAAATAAATGCTGGCAGCTGAAGACACATTTTTTTCCTTCCTTCCATCATTCACCTGCACGTCAACTGCAGATACCTAACTGATCAAGGATGAGTGTTGTTAAAAGGTAACACAGCACAAAGGAGCCTATCTTTCTTTCCAAGATGATGAAAAGTATTCTAGGGGGAGTTCCAGTCAATAACCCCTTGTTTGGGAGATAATAAGTACTATCTCTTTTAAAATGTGTTTTCAGTACCCCACTTGAAATAATGGGTTATTTCAGGCAAGTATTGTATTGTCAATATTTTCCTTGATACCACTTTCAGACCCGTGATATGAATCCCAGGCCCAGGCTGGCTGGAATCTGGATGGTTTCTAGTGCAAGGGAAGATGGGTTAAAAGGAAAGGTGACAGGAAAGATGTGTTTAGCATCCATGAGCAGCTGAGGAGAGTCTTTCCTGTCTCGTAAACGCATCTGAGAAGATTAAAAAAAGAAAAACAAAAAAACAGAGCATCAATTCTTTGAATCTATAAAGATTTTTTTTGACAAAATTCTACCCAAAATCCTCAACTAATGAAGAATATTTATATTTGTTTTAAAATCACTTCATTTTTCCAATAAGGTTTTATCAAGAAAGTTAATGCACTATAAAAATGAGATAAAATAATTATAATAAAAACTACATTACCCTTCAATAAATTATAAAATTTCCATTCAAACGACTGTGTTGGTGAATCAAAGCAAAAGAAAGCCTGGGAGATCTTACCTGTATAGTACGAATAAATGACACAGAGACTCTTTCTTCAAACTCGTTAACTGGAGTATACAAATTCAACACTTTGACAATCTGGGAGAAATAAAATGATCAAAGTCTTTAGCATATTATCAAATACATACATGCTGCGTACCTGTTATCTGGAAAACTAAAAGGATCTCTGCAAACAGTTTTCAGTTCTACTCAGGGCTTGGTTAGGGCAAGAGGGGAGAGGGAGTGGTTCTGAAGGCACATTTACCTTTATTAGTTGAATTTTTAAAATAAGAATATATTAATGTAATATTTTACACTTTAAGAAGCAACATAAATTTGAAAAAACATGAAAAGTAAAAGTGCTCCCACCTGCATGCTCTCAATCTCTCAAAGTAACAATAGTTAACAGTGTCCTGTGTATTCAGCTAGTTACTTTCTATATGTATTCTATGTGTAATCTATGTAAGATTTCTATGTTTTGAGATAAGTGATGAACATTAAAAAATCCCAAGAGTCAGCACAGAAATAACTAGGCAAAAGAAAAGTGGGTATGTTTATGCCTATGCCTTGCCTCATGCTGTGGTCATTGTTCTCAAATGCCCTTCCCATCTTTTCATTTCCTTAAATTCAATGCACAGCTAAATAAGACTTTCCCTGAATGATCAGTTATTGCCCCTCAGCACCATTTTGGAATCCTCCCTCTAGCTAATTAGTGCTGAGGGCTTAACTATCTCCCAATGGGCCAGCACCAGCCCTGGCCTCCCCTGAGCCCTGTGGCCAGCCGTGCTATAAGCTGGCCCTGTCAAAAAATGGGCAGCAGAAACCAAAGGAAACAGGGTGGGGCAGCCAACCAGGCCAGGGGCCAGCCCCACCCACCACTAAGCCAACAGTAGTTCAGCCCTGCCACAACAGAAGGGCCTACACAGCCCACATAGGGGGTACCCCTAGACATACAGCTCTGGTGACCAGAGGGCAGCATGCTTCTGAGCCCCATAGGATGTTTCCTGCATAAGGCCACTTCTTTAAGATCAGGAAATGTATATGACCTACTTAATACACAGAAAAAAGACAGCAAACTGGAAAAATGAGAAGACAGAGCAATATGTTCCAAACAAAGGAACGAGACATACCTCAGAAAAAGTACTAATAAAAGTGGAGTTGAGCAATCTACAAGGTTATGATTATAAAGATGCTCAGTGAACTCAGGAGAAGAAGGGATGAACATAGTGAGAACTTCAACAAAGAGTTAGAAAATATAAAGAAGAACCAAAAGAGCTGAAGAATACAACAGTAGACTAAATTATACAGAGGAATGGATCAGTGAGCTGGAAGACAATAGTGGAAATCACTGAAACTGAACAACAACAACAAAAGAATGAAAAAAAAATGAGGATGGTTTAAGAGACCTCTGGGACAACTTAAGTGCACTAATACTCACATTGTAGGGGTTCCAGAAGGAGAAGACAGAGAGAAAGGGACAGAGAACTTATTTGAAGAAATAATAGCTGGGAAAGGAAACAGACATCCAGATCCAGTAAGCACAGAGTCTCAAACAAGGTCAACCCAAAGAGGTCCACACCAAGACAGATTATAATTAAAATGGCAAAAATTTAAGATAAAGAGAAAATCTTAAAAGCATCAAGAGAAAAGCAACTAGTTACATAAAAAGGAACTCCCATAACAACATCAGCAGAAATTTTGCAGGCCAGAAGGGTGTGGGGTGATATATTCAAAGTAATGAAGGGAAAAAACCTATAACCAAGAATATTCTACCTGGCAAGGTTATCATTCATATTTGAAGGAGAGAGAAAGAGTTTTACAGACAAGCAAAAGCTAAAGGAGTTCAGCACCATCAAACTAGCTTTATGTTTATATTTTTATTTTTTTAATGGGACTTCTCTAAGTGGAAAAGAAAAGGCCACAACTAGAAATATGAAAAGGGAGGGAAGAGGAAAGTTTAAGAGATAAAAGCCTACGTCAAGAAACAAGAAAAATCTCAAATAAACAATTTAACCTTATACCTAAAGGAACTAGAAAAAGAAGAACAAACAAAATCCAAAGTTAGTAGAAGGAAAAAAAATCAGAATGGACATGAATGAAATAGAGACTACAAAAACAACAGAATAAAAATCAATGAAACTAAGAGCTGGTCCTTTGAAAAGATAAACAAAATTGATAAACTATTAGCCACATTTATCAAGACAAAAAGAGAGAGGGCCCAAATACACAAAATCAGAAATGAAAGAGAGAAGTTACAACTGACATCACAGAAATACAAACGATCGTAAGACATTATTATGAATAATTATATGCCAATAAAATGGACAACCTAGAAGAAATGGATAAGTTCCTAGAAATGTACAGTCTCCCAAGACTGAATCAGGAAGAAATAGAAAATATGGACAAATTACAAGTAATTAAATCAAATCAGTAATCAAAAAACTCCCAACAAACAAATGTCTAGGACTAGGTGGCTTCACAGGGGAATTCTGCCAAATGTAAGAGTTATTTAACACCTGAATCTACCCATCTCAATCTATTCCAAAAGAACAGAAGAGAAAGGAAAACTTCTGAACTCATTCTGCGAGTCCACATCACCCTGATACCAAAACCAGACAAAAATACCACAAAAAAGGAAATTATAGGTCAGTATCACTGATGAACATAGTTGTAGAAATCAACAAAATATTTGCCAATTGAATTTAACAGAACATTAAAAGAATCATACCTCATGATCAAGTGGGAATTATCTCAGGGATGCAAGGATTTTACAATAACTACAAAACAATCAATGTGATACACCCCATTAGCAAACTGAAGAATGAAAATCATATGATCATCTCAATAGATGCAGAAAAAGCTTCTGACAAAACTCAACATCCATTTATGATAAAAACTCTCAACAAAGTGGGTACAGAGGTAACATACCTCAACATAATAAAACACATATATGACAGACCCACAGTCAACATCATACTCATGGTAAAATGGTGAAAGCATTTCCTCTAACAGAACAAGGATGCCCATTCTCACCACTTTTATTCAAAATGGTATTGAAAATCCTAGCCACAGAAATTAGACAGGAAAAAAAAAGTAAAAGGAATCCAAATTGAAATGGAAGAAGTAAAACTGTCACTGTTTGCAGATGATAGGAAACTGTATATAGAAAATCCTAAAGATGCCACCAAGAAACTATTAGAACCAATAAATGAATTCAGTAAAGTTGCAGGATACAAAATTAATATACAGACAACTTTTGCATTTCTATACACTAATAATAAATTATCAGAACACAATCCCATTGATAATTGTACCAAAAAGAATAAAATACCTAGGAATAAATCTAAACAAGGAAGTGAAAGACCTGAACTTGGAAAACTATAAGACATTGATAAAAGAAAGTACAGGTGACACAAACAAATAGAAAGATATACCGGGCTCATAAAGTGGAAGAATTAATATGGTTAAAATGACCATATTACCCAAGGCAACTACATATTCAATGCAATCTCTATCAAAATACCAAAAGCATTTTTCAAAGAACAAATAATTCTAAAATTTGTATGGAAACACAAAAAACTGAGTAGCCAAAGCAATCTTGAGAAAGAAGTACTAATACAAAGCTAGAGGTATCATGCTCCCTGATTTCAAACCATACTAAAAAGCTACAGTAATCAAAATAGTATGGTACTGGCACAAAAACTGACACATAGATTGATGGAAAAGGAAAGAGAACCCAGAAATAAACCTACTCTTTTACGGTCAATTAATCTACAGTAAGGGAGGCAAGAATATACAATGTGGAAAAGACAGTTTCTTCAGTAAACAGTGTTGTGAAAACTGGACAGCTATATGCAAAAGAATCAAACTAGACCATTTTTTCATACCACTTAGAAAAATAAACTCAAAATGGATTAAGGACTTAAATTTAACACCTTAAACTCTTAGAAGAAAATACAAGCAGTACATTTTTGACACTGGTCTTAGCAATATTTTTTTGATCTGTCTCAGGCAAGAGAAACAAAAGCAAAAATAAACAAATGGGACCACATCAAACTAAAAAACTTTTGCACAGTGAAAGAAATTATCCACAAAATGAAAAAGCAGCCTACTGAATGGAAGAACATATTTGCAAACAATATATCTAATAAGGGGTTAATATCCAAAATATACAAAGAATTCATATAACTCAAATCAAAAAAACAAATGACCTGATTAAAAAATGGGCAGAGGACCTCAACAGACATTTTTCCAAAGAAGACGTACTGATGGGCAACAGGCAAATGAAAAAATGCTCAACATCACTAATCACCAGAGAAATACGAATCAAAACCACAATGAAGTACTACCTCATACTAGTCAGAATGGCTATTATCAAAAAGACAACAAATAGTAAGTGTCGGTGAGGAGGTGGAGAAAAGGGAATCCTCATGCACTGCTGGTGGGAATGTAAATTGGTGCAGCCACTATGGAAAACACTATGGAGGTTGCTCAAAAAATTAAAAATACAACTATGATACAACCCAGCAATTCCACTTCTGGGTATTTTTCCAAAGACAACAAAAACACTAGTTTGAAAAGATATATGCACCCCTCTGTTCATTGCAGCATTATTTACAATAGCCAAGATATGGAAGCAATCTAAGTGTCTGTCAACAGACAAATGGATAAAGAAGACTGGTGTACACACACACACACACACACACAAAGAATATCACTTAGTCATAAAAAAGAATGAAATATTGCCATTTGCAACACTATGAATGGACTTTGCAGACATTATGCTAAGTGAAATAAGTCAGACAATGACAAATACTATAAGAGCTCACTTATATGTGGAATCCAAAAAACAAAACAAAGAAACCAAAAAAATGAAAATATACTCACAGATACAGAGAACAAATGGGTGGTTGCCAGAGGGGAGGGGCATGGGGTATTAAAATAGGTGAAGGAGATTAAGAGGTACAAACCTCCAGTTATAAAATAAATAAATAAAGCATGTGGACGTAATCTACAATATAAGGAATATGGTTAATAATATTGTTAATAACTTTGTATGGGGACATATGATTGCTAGACTTATCTCGGTTATCATTTTATAATGTATGGAAATTCAAATCACTGTGTAGTATACCTGAAACTAACATCATATTATACATCAGCTATATTTCAATTAAAAAAACACAATTATTTGTCTTAAAATAGAGAAGTCTAAAGAATCATTCAATTATTAAATAATATGGAAAATTCTTTTATGGAGTACAAACTCCATAGAATGTGTAGAATGTACACCCCCATGAAAACAGGGACTTTGTTTTGTTCATGGTTTTATCTTAGTGGCTAGAGCATTACACAGAACAGTGTAGAGAGTGGATAAATAAGTACTGAATGTTGAATGTGCAGGACTGTGACTAGTAGTGAAATATACTTTGTGGTAAAATCTCCCTTCTTCAAGATCTACAGTGTTGATATATATCATCTCTGACACAGATGAAGTCAGCTCAGAGACAAAAGCAATAGCTAGAAGCCTTCTTTACTTCCCTAAATGTCACCGTTGATGAATGTTAACTTGTTTTATAATAGGGAAAATCGCCTTACCTGGGCAGTAGTTAAAGCATTGCACATGGAACAAATGGCTTCTGCATCATCATCTGTTTTCTTTTTCACTTGCAAAAGCTGAGCAGCCTGAATGAGAGGTTCCAGGGTTTCCTTAGCCCCACTGTTCATCAGATTCTTGTCACGCAGCCATTCTTCTAGTTGACTGACATTGTACCTATGCCAGAAAAAGGGAGGTGATGCAAATTTACTGAATGTTATCATAAATGTCTTAATTTTTCTGTGCATGGCTTTGTCAGGAATTTCAGTGAAATTCTGTTTTTTTAAATCATTAGCTGTGCTTAAAAATTTATTACTATACATAATCAGGAGGTTTATAATCATAATTATATAAGAGTAGGTATAATTCTAGAGACTATAATTCTCTTTAATGGGAGATAGAAATGTAGCCATTACAGCAAGTTATGAAATAAGATGTACTAAAAACCAAAATAGAACACATAATATTGCTGTGTCCTTATTAAAGAGCCAAGCAGAAAACATTTTATAGCTTCTTACAACTTGAGAGGTGAGAATTGATAATCCTTTAAGTACTCTCTCTTCCTTAAGTCAGACTCCAAGCTAGTAGACATAATAACAAGATCCCCACATAGACCCTGTGCTCCAGCCCTCTTTAGGGAAGAGTCTGGGTGATGGAGGTAGTGGCCTGAGGAAGCTCAGGGATGAAGGCGAGAAGGGCAAGTGGGGGGCTATGGGAAGAGACAAAGACCCAAAATATGAAGAGAGACATAGAAACCACACAGATGGGAGGTTTTAAGAGGTGGCCAACCAAGTGATAGTGGTTTGCAAATGAGATAAATGGACCCAGAGTCAGGACTTAGTAATCAGGCAAAGAGGGGCTTCATAGGTATGAACAGAACTTGCAGAAAAATAAATTCTATGACCTGAGTGGAAAGCATTATCTTCTTACCACTACCTACAGTGGATGTGAGTAATGGAAAATTTGAAAAGAAAGCCAACGCTTCCTGAGATTAACTACAGGCTTTCATAGCAGAAATCCTTTTTCCCCCTCTTGGTGAATTTTCTAGCTGTTTTAAAATAAATTATTTGAAAAAAAAATTCCATTATGCTAATAAGGTTATGCTGAGGAGCAGCTGGACAAAATTGAGCACAGCTTTCCTTGAAATAGAGAGGGGCGTATTTCAAACATCAGTAAAAGATCTATTAGACATGTTCTTGTTGCCATAGGTACAAAACAGTATTTTGTCAAAATAAATTTATAAGAGCAATCAAACATTAGCAATCTTCATTATAGTTTGATATTTTGTTATTGTACAATTAAAACACACACAAAAGGAGAGGAAGCAGCTATCTCATCTTTATGTAGTTTTCATCATATCCCCACTCCCTCAGACGAGTTATCAGGGCTTTCCTGGTGGTGTAGTGGTTAAGAATCCGCCTGCCAATACAGGAGACACGAGTTTGAGCCCTGGTCCGGGAAGATCCCACATGCCGTGGGGCAACTAAGCCTGTGCGTCACAACTACTGAGCCTGCGCTCTAGAGACCACGAGCCACAGCTACTGAGCCCACGTGCCACAACTACTGAGCCTGTGCTCTAGAGCCCGCGAGCCATAACTACTGAGCCCACGTGCCACAACTACTGAAGCCCGCGTGCCTAGAGCTCGTGCTCCACAAGAGAATCCACCACAATGAGAAGCCCACGCACCACAATGAAGAACAGCCCCCACAGCAACGAAGACCCAACACAGCCAAAAATAAATAAATAAAAATAAATAAAGTTCCCTTTAAAAAAACAAAAAACAAAACCGAGTTATCTTCACATGGAGCAGGGTTCCTAACAAGCAGTGGGTTGCAAGGCACGGCCAGGAGCAATCACGAATGAGAGTGGAGGGTCCAGCCAGAAAAGAGGAAGCAGCTCTGTGCCCAGTCTGCCCTTGCTGCTCGCCTGGTGGGGAGTGGGGGTGGGGGCAGTGGACATCAGGTACACTAGCCTCACACGAGCCCCGGCAAGCGGTTGGGCAGCATGAAAAGGCCATGGCAGCTGTTGGCGTTCGCTCACCTGATCTGCATGCCTTTACTCCAGGAGCACATGTCCTTCCGGAGGAGGAGGTTGTTCAGTGTGACGGCCCCCACGATGTAGAACATCTGCTTAACCACCTGCTTGATCAGTTCGGGGTCCATGCCGTGCTGACACATGACTGAGTGGAAGGAGTTGAGCTGCCGCAGGATGGAGTCCAGTGTGTAGGTACCCTCATCAGCAATGCTGGAGGTTCGCTTTCTTAGCCCTGTGGGCTTCACCCCAGACACACCCTGAATGGTTTCATGCTCTAGCATTCCGGAGACTGCAAGAGAAGTTCAAGTGTCAGAAAAGAAGATCTGGAAGGAAACGTGTGCACACACACACAAAGACACAGACATACACACATTCAGTTTATGAAAATGATTTGAGTATCAACATAGAGGGAAAAAGAACTCAATAAAAGGGCTTCTGGATTTTAAACTTTAATGAAGGAATAATTCTTAAATTCAAAAAATAGTAATAATTCTTAAATTCAAAAATTTACCATGAAATTAAGAACTCTTAATGGCCCATTTTCTGAAATATGAAGCCTTGTAATAGCACGTGTGAGGTATCTTGGGAGGGTTTTTGAGAGAGATGTACGGAGCAGTTAGGGAGAAGATAAAAATTCTCCAGTAGGGCTTCCCTGGTGGCGCAGTGGTTGAGAGTCTGCCTGCTGATGCAGGGGACGCAGGTTCGTGCCCTGGTCCGGGAAGATCCCACATGCCGCGGAGTGGCTGGGCCCGTGAGCCATGGCCGCTGAGCCCATGCGTCCGGAGCCTGTGCTCCACAACGCGAGAGGCCACAACAGTGAGAGGCCCGCATACCACAAAAAAAAAAAAAAAAGAAAAAAAAAATTCTCCAGTAATATCGAGCCCCAGAGGCAAACAAATCAAGTAGCAAGAAAGGCAGGAGACCAGGCAGTGGTCTTGGAGAAGACTTGGGAGAGGGCAGTTGTGTGGGGCTAGAGAGCTGGGCCCTTCCTTGCCCTGAGCTTCCCACGACAGTAGGGAGACCTCGGGCTGGCCTTAGCCTCCCAGGACTCAGTCTTCTCATCTGGGGCACTGCTGCTCCCTCTATTATGCTCTTGCAGCGTTTGGCTTATGCCTCCTCTAGGATGGTTTTGGGATGCCCACTCCCTGGACTGGAAGCCCCCTTGAGAGCAGGGCCCATTCCTGATTCATTGTTATATGTCCTAGAGCTAAATGCAGCTTCCAAAGAACCTCATACTGACTCAAAACATTTGTTGTTGTAAAATCATTGGGAGATGCAGCTAGTGGCACATCTAAAGGTAAAATTTCTTATTTAGCCAGTGAAACCAGGCAAAAGTAGAAGAGAATGGACTGAAGCTGACCTCTGCATCTGTGTTACCTCAAGCATTTTTGCTGACCTAGGTTGCTTTAAATTCATGACCTTTTAGGCGTCAGCTGAAGAAACCACTGCCATCCCCCATGGCTTCCTCAGCCTTCTATGTTTCTAGTTGGTTAAAGGGGGGCCTGCAATAAAACATGGGACACTAGGAGCCCACAGAGGTGAGATGAAGTTGTAGAAATGTGGAAAACACATAGATGGGGAAAGAAAGGGTAACTGGTAGTAGCCTTAAGAGGCTGTTGATAATTTGCTTGACGGTAATACAGTTTGGTAACTTAAAAAATTAAAAAAAAAAGTTCAATGCATTCAAAATTAGCAGCCTGCAATTTGTACATGCCTTCTAATTCCTATTACACACCTGCTACACATTCCAAAGGAATACAGGTAGAATGATACATAAATACACACCCAGAGTGAGTATACATATATAAAGATAGGTACATGAAATCACACATACGTAGAAACACACACCCACACACACACACACACACACCAGTTTCTCATCCAATGAGAAACTGCTACTTTAAACCAAATTGCCTTTAACAATTCCATAGGGGTCATGAGATGTTCCACTCAGCATGGAGTGTCTGAGACCTGTTCTTGTTGCCATGGTACCCTCCCAGCCCTCTTACTGTAGCCTAATAGGCAAAGTATATACCCTCCCAAGCCTCCTTCATTTTAGATGGGTCCCTAGGAAGCTCAGTGTAGTAGTACGCTAGACCAAAGTTTAAAGTGTTTTTGAAAACTGGATGAGGTCTGAGGTCTACTGCTGGGTATAAAGCATGACCCAATCATAGGAGAGAGGCATTACACATTAGGGAAGTAAACTATATACTGCCATTTCCATCATGTGGAAGCAGTGATTTTGAGGTACCCCAGTTCATCATGGCTGGGGTTCTGAGATTCCTCAGCTAATTTTGAGACTGAGTCTTACTACTTTATGTTCTCCATATGAATACATGCTCCAACACATGTGCCACTGGTGGTCATCTATTGGCGGGCACACAAGGTAGACAGACCTGGATGTCATCAATATGCCCTGGCCTTACCGATCATTGGCTGAAGGATGTTCTCTAACACCCGCACGAGCTGCTGGTAGATCTGAATGGCCAAGTCACTTAGCACCTGTCGGTACTCAGCCAGGTCAAAATTGGTGAGGCAGTGTTCATTCTGGCGAGATGTGTTGTGTTTCATAAAGCCCTAGAGCCATAACGGAGAGTTAATGATACAGATGAAGTAAAATGTCTCCTGTTTAACTCTCTCATTTAATCGGCATTCTCATGCTCTTTTTTCCTTTCTCCAAAGAGTTCCCATTCCAACCTCCATATAAATGCCAGGATACTCCTTCTCAAATTCTGTGTGTTTGTTTCCATCATGTCTCCCCTTCCACTTCTTACTAGCGTTTGAATAATCTAAACTTGGCAACCTAGCATTTAAGCTTTTCCACCAGCAATGTCAATGAAACAAGATGGGGGAACTTGATTTGAAAAAAAAACTAATGAGTGTTTTCACTTATGAAACAGCTGGTTCACTGCCAAGCACTAAATTATCTAAAGTAGTAATCTCTTAACTTCAGTTCATTAAATATAGCCCTATTTATAAATACTACACTGGAAGGACATAAGTAATCTTCTTAAAATTGATCAATTTCTACAGAGACTGGTGAATAAATAAAAAAATTCTCTTTACTATATTTTACTGTATCCACACATGATTCTCAGTCTGAGCTTAGAATGGAATCTTTTGGTGGTATTTGTTAAAATGGAAAGCCAACTGTACAGGCAGGTACTTCGTCAGGCACTGCCTGACAAAGACAATTGCCTACTTGATGGATTCTGCCCACACTCAAGCATCTGCCTCCCTGCAACCTACTTAACAACATGGTCTAGAACTGGGGACTGAAAGGACAGTTAATAGGCCTTCTGGAGGATTCTGTTCTGCTAGTCCCATCTGCTCAAGGACCATGTCTTGCTCATATTGCATTTCCCATCATCTGCCAGGACAGTCCTCTGCCCCTAGCCTGTGGGTGCTCAGAAAGTACTACTGCTCAGCTTCTCTGCCTGCCCTCCCGGCAAAGGATGCGGAGGTACGAAGGGCAGTGGTTATGGACAGAGGCTCTTGGAGGTGGGCAGACCCAGAATCCTAGCTAAGCTCCTTATGACTGAGAGCACCTGGGCAAAGTGATGAACTTCTTTGAGCTTTAGTTTCCTCATCTGTAAAACTGGGTTATAATTCCTACCTCACTAAGATGTTAAACAGGAATTAAACAACATAATGTACAATAAACGCTGTCTGATACATACTAAGCAGCCCTTAATAAATGATAATTATTAATATATTACATAGTTTTGAAATATGAAGTCTATCAACCAACTGATGACCACATCACTATAAGCAAAAGCAAAAATATCTGTGGACAAATCTAAAGAGACATGTTTTACCTTGATCACCTTTAATGTATTACACAAGCCAAAACCGATTAATTTCTTTAAATAGCTCAATATTCATACATCAGTCCTTGAAAAGCCCATTTTCACATCTTAACAAAAAGTTTCAGTGCGATAACCATTCAATGACCAATGCTCATTTTATTTCTGCTGTGCTTTCTCATAATACAAACTCTCAGAGGGAAGAAACTATGTCACTTCCCAAGTCAGTTTTGTAAATAATGAACATCAAACAAAGCTATGAACTTCCAAGCCACCTCTGAATTCAGGTTTCTAAATTAACAAATGGCTAAATAGTTTGTGCTTTAAATTTTTTTCCTTAAAAAGGTCAGAGAAAGTATAGCATGCTGGTTTTGTGATCAAGGCTTTCTCACCTCTTCTCCACTGTACTGCTTCAAACAGTGCAAAAATCGGCATGTGTTAGAAAGCCAGAAGGAGACAGTTTCAAAATCATCACCTCTTTTCTGAAAGAGAGAATAAGCCTAAATTAGCTTTTTCCTTAGGGAAATAATAGCCTGAAAAAACCAAACAGATACCAGAAGGCCCATTTCCTTCACTTACCATTAACAACAGTTATAAAAATAAATCACATTGCAGTTGTAAAGCCTCATATCGTTGCTAGAGAATTTCAACCACTGAGTTCACTGGTTGTTTGTTATTTTGCTTGGCAATTAGAAAATGCCATTAGAAAATGATGCCTGGTCATGCAATTGATATTCGCTTAGCAGTCCCTTTAAGCAGAAAACAATTCACCAAGCCACAGCTTACCCAAACTCACTTCCCTGAGGGTTACTGAAGGGAATCAGAAAGGACTAACGGCACAAAAGGGAATTACAAATATTGTGAAGCACTGAAACCCAGATTAGGTTAAAAATCTTGTCAATGATAAGATAAAATTTCTGGGGAGCTAATGAGAAATGGAATGGAGGAAGCCCTGTGCAGAGCAGTGGAGAGTTTGGCTCTTCATCAGGTCTGGGCCACATGTCAAACCACCTCTGCGAAATCAAACCAGGGACACATGACAAATACACTTCAGTTTAAAAAGGGATGTGAAACAAATGCACATCCATTTAAAATGGTATCAAAAGGGTGCTGTGTTCAAGTATCTACTCCTTTTTAATCTTTAAACAATTTGGTACAATAATTAGTCAAATTAGATAAATTTGGAAGAATTTATCCAAATTTTCTCATCTTGCAAGTAAGATGAGACGGAGAAAACTTTACGATGTGGCTTTGTTGTCTTTGTAGGAGTTGACTTAAGAAGTAGTAAAACTCGTAGTCTATCTAAATGTAATACAGCATCAATACACCAAAAATTAAATGAGTTACATTCAGAAAACATTCATCAATTTTTGAATGTTAAATATTCAGAAACTCCACACTTTAGTAAGCACTGTAGAAAGTAACCACATAGACTATCTGTGCAGGAGGGACTGAGAACCGGCATTAAAAGTTATGACCAGGGGCTGGGGGAGGGTGTGTTTAATGGGTACAGAGCTTCAGATGGGGAAGATGAAAAAGTTCTGGGGAAGATGAAAAAGTTCTGGAGATGATGGTGGTGATGGTTATGCAACAGTATGAATGTACTTAATGCCAAAGAACTGAAAAATGGTTAAAACTAAGAATAATGTTCACTGTTTTTCTAGATTGTCAAGAGGATGATCATGCAAGTGACTCAGTGATTACTGAGTTATGCAGGGCTTTCTGTTCTATTATGTAACTTTGCTGCCTTTTCCAAGTCTTTCCTCTCTGATTAGTATCTGTGTGTTGCTTCTCACATGGAACCAGGCATTTAAGGTAACAAGGAAAATTATGAGATGAGCTGGAGAATAATGGGAAGAAAAGTCAGAAGAGAATTTTAAATGTTTTATCAAACATCTTTTTATATGAATGGGCTAGGTATTACTAAACTTACTTCATACCTATTTTAACTATAGCATGATATTCCCTGTATATATGAACTTCACTAGGTATTTTTAATTTAGTTCTAAGACCTCAAAGCAGAAAACTTCTATGACAAAACTGAATTTGCTTCACAATCAAATGCAAGTATATTGACTTAATTTTGATTACTGTTCAACCTGAGACCTGTTTTGAAAGAAGGCACATAGACACTTTACAGAATGAATGTTTCCTACAATGGAAGGTATAGATTGAGACTAGAAAGTGGTCATAACTGGAAACTTAGCTCACGTCTAAGGAAGGAAAAATACCTCTGTGCAGACTCTGTCATCATTAATATTCATTATGAGAATTTTGTTGAACATGAACTGACCTTTAATACTTTTTTGATGCTGTTTATTGTTGATGTTAGCAACGACCTTACTTTCTGATCATCATTCAGGTAGTCAGCGTGTCGAACACACATAAACAGGATATACGCTGGTAACCCTGGAATCAAATTGACTGCTACACCACGCGGCTTCAGTTCTAAAAAAGAAAAGAGGAAAAATAATCTTATATAACTTTGAAAGTCTTCACGAGGAATGCTTTTTGAGATACAAAAGCACAGCTCTCATGTAAGAGTTCAATCATTCAGGGTAAATAGGTCGTGTTTTTAAAAAAGCATATTTTAAAGGCTGACTAAGCGGAGAAATTCTTGAGGGTAGGAACATGTGAATCCTAGCTGCTTATACAACAACTCCCAAATGTCTATCTCCTGCCCTGACTTTTCCTTTGAATTCTAGGCTCATGTATCAAGTGGCTTTTGACATCTCCGCTCAGGCATGTCAAACTAAGCCCATCACAAACTAAACTTTTCATTCCCTATGGAACCTGCTCTTCCAGGAGTTAGGTGGGTCCTAGCAAGTGTCCCTGCAGTGTGACTGACATCCATGATGTGGTCAGGATGCTGCTACAGCACTATACGCACAGCAGTCAAGGATGACTAAAGAAACCAGTGTGAATATTTAATAAATGAGTGACTAGCCTTTCCCACCACCGACACGTGTACCAGAAAGACCTTTTATCTCACGCAGGAAATACTTGCCCAGAATCAAGTTCTTAACAAGTTTTTGCTCATCCTCCTTCTTGTATTCCAGCATTCCTTGGAAATCCTTTTCTTTTCTGGGAATGTTGACTGGACGAATGGGCTCATCAATGATCTGTCCTGGGGATATGTTCTCCATTTGGCCCACTTCATCAGAAACAAAAAGAAGAAAAATGTCTTCCAGGTAGAAAAGATGAGAGGTTTCCATGTTCCTATAATTTTAAGTAAACTCTATAACAACAGAAGCTTGCCATATTTACCACTTAATTGTCCCTTCTTTCAGTATTTTTTCTGGTAAAACTGGGTGGATAGATGATAAAATTATATGGTAATGTCACTCTAACAACCACTAGTGCTTGGCTACTATGAACACCAAAGAATCTTACTAGATTCAAAAGCATTTTTTTTTGTAATAAGGTTTACTTTGTAATAAGATTAAATGTCTCCAAAGTAAGTGGTTTAACTTCTTAGTTAACTAATCAGTATCAATCATAAATGTCTAAATATATTTCGACTTTAACTTACAGAAGGAAAAAACAATATTCTACAAAGAGGCAGCCAGACTATAAAAGATTCCCCTTTACCTTTAGCTCTATGAATCTGGTCATTAAAGAGAAAGAACATTTACTTTAAATGTATCATTGCAATCAGTTCAAACCACATCAAGATAGCTGGTAGAACCGAGTTTCTTCACACTAGTTGATGTGAAATGTATTATTTCTCACAAAGCCTTCATAAGGAAAAGGCTTAATGTTCTCCTGTCACCCCTCACTCCCAAAGAAATCATGAGCAGATAAAACAACCTGTATTTAATATGATTTCCTAAATATTATTCAGTTTTTTGTTTGTTTGTTTTTAGTAAAGTGCTAAAAGTCCCACCACAAAGCTGCAACCAGTAGAGTACAACCGCCGGCTAACAACCCTTTCAGATGTTAAAAATGATCACCACTGTTGATGGCAGCTGCCAGAGAAGAACTGAGGGTTAAGAAAAAGTCTCCAATTTCATCTCAAAATTGAGAATTGAATGGGAAATTCAAGGGAAGGTAAAGGGAAACTTGAGTTATGATGGTGTTTGTGGAGCTATATGCTAGTAAGATTTTTAATTCTCTTATCTACAGGAAGGGGGGCAGTTAAGAAATCTATTTAGTGTTATACAGCAGAAACCAACACAACATTGTAAAGCAATTATACTCCAATAAGGATGTTAAAAAAAAAAAAGAAATCTATTTGGGTGTAGTTTAAGTTTGAGTTCAGAGACTGCTGGCAAACAAACAAAATGCAGATCAGATGCATTAGAAAGTTTAATCTTGCTGACTCCACAAGGTATCAGCCATGCTCCTCCTGTCACTCTGGGCAACTTCCGGTGTTAGTTCTGGGAAGCCAGTTCCACAGCATGAGGTTATCACAGAGAACACCAATACCTGCCAGTGCTCTTGCTCATGTGGCACAGAGCCTGGTGACACCTCGTCCACCTTATGCCGCAGCATCACACAACGGGACTATCAGCGCTGAAAATCACCACCATCCACCAACGTTATGATATCTAAAGAGCGATCACACTGTGATTGGACAAATCAGGGCTGTGGCCACCTCCCATAACCTAGCATTTCATATGCATGATGCAGTCCGGAACCGCAGGACTAACTGAATGCCTTGTATGCCTCTCTACAAGAGACAGGAGATTCAAACTATTTAGTTTTACATAAGTTATTTCTGGAGTTAGTTTAAACACGACAGCATGAGGATCTCAGGATCAGTACACAGCTGTGACCTTCACAGCTCCTGTATATATTCTGCATGTAAAACAAAATAATAAGATCCCTGCCATCTATGTTACTGGTTGCTTTAAGCTACAGAAACAATTCAACGAGGGGAAACTGGGAGAAAACAGATTCAACATACTAAGTTTATCAACAAATGCACACATTTGGACTCTGTATAACTCAAAAAGAATGTTTTAAACCTACTGATTTTATCATATCTAAGGTGCCACTGATTATGACATATAGTATTATTTTATATAACACTAAAGAAGGAAAAATATTGCCAGTTAAACTAAAACCCATCAACTTCTGTAAGATACATCCTAATTTCAGAGATGTTAAAATATGAAAAATTGTGCACCACAAAATTTATGAAATATGGTGAATATTTTAACTAAGAGATATTACGTTTTAAAAGAAAGCTTCACTTTCCTTTTGCAAAATCTCTAACGAAGATATTTTTGGTTCTGTACAAAAATGTCAGAGATAAAATGTGCCATACTTTCATTAAAATTTTACTCTGTCTTTGAATTCTTCCCAGAGATTAGAGTCTTCACAAAAACTCACAGGTAAAATATAGATGTCAGCTCAACATGACCTTGATTTATTTAACAAATCATATACTTAAAATAATCATATAATTAAAATGTCAACCCTTACGTAGTATCAGGAAAATATAAAGCCTGAAAGAGAGAAGTCAGAATACCACCCAGTTTTTAAGAGACTCAGGGGACCTTGGGGGTCATTTAGTCAAATGCTCCATCTAATACAGCAATCTTCTAGGAAGATCTGAAGCAACATCTATTTCCATTTTCAAGTATAATAGATTCTTTACACTTGAGAGAAAAACATTCCTGAACCTTTTTGTCCTAGAAATAGAAAGGAAATTGGAAAAATTTTTTTTCCTCCCCTCACTTTGGTACAGGGAAGATCTTGATCTCAGGTTTAATTGAGAGTCAAATGAATTATTATAAGTAGAGAGGGTCTGTTGGAAAATATGACACAAAGAAGTCAGTGCTCTTCAGAAGGCTTGGGTTCTAGTCCCATTTTGGCCACTAAGTGGCTGAGACTTTGGAAGTTCCTTATGGTTTCTGGGCCTCAGCTCTGTTCTCCTATGAAATAATTAACTGATTTCTAGAATTCTTTTAGGTCTAAATTCCCTGACTCTATGAAAATTGAGATGGAACACCCACTCCTGGATTAAAATACAGCATAAAGCATATCAAATTTTGAAACACTCTCCATTTAGCCATATAATTTCTGCTAAAAATTATGTATGTTGACATTTAAAAAGTCTTCACTGGCTTCTAAAAATGTCTCCTTAATTAACTGTAGCCCATAGGAGGAGGTAAGAGTCTTGCTATTTTAAACCAGAAGCATTTAAGTATATTATATTTAGAAAAATATAAGAAAACTTTTAGATATTAGAAGGTGCTTTGCTATACAAGGTTATCAGTGTTTTCTGTACACTGTGGGGATAAGGGGACAGGAGAGAAAGGTGTTGGAAAAGCGTGTTGTCTTTCTTCTCTGCCTTGGGGAGGGGAGGTACACTGCACTCAGCAAACGCTCAAGTCACATAAATCTATTTCATCTTATTCTGTAGATATGTATTATGTAACTCAACCTTTCTTAAGAATATCATAATGACTTTTTTGTTTAATCTATGAATTGCCTTCTCAAATGTACTTATAGATTTAAGAATATAGCTGGCAGGATAGTTTAACTGATGAGGTTGAATTCTGATTGATAATGGCTTAAAATTGCTCTAAGCTTTCTCTTTGAGTAAAATATACATATCAAAGAAAGCTAAGTAAAAATGTAAAATAATAAATGGCTTTTCTATTTATCAAAAGTTACTAACATATGGTAAAGAAACGATTAGGAGCTTAAAAAATAATCTTACAAGTTAATACCCTTAAAATCAGTTTCGTTCAAGAGGATACTCTGCTGTCTAATTATCATCTCATGATATAATTAATGCAGAGTTAAGTGCAGAAAGGTTCTCTGAATAAAGATTTTTTTTTTTTTTTTTTTGCAGTACGCGGGCCTCTCACTGCTGTGGCCTCTCCCGTTGCGGAGCACAGGCTCCGGACGTGCAGGCACAGCGGCCATGGCTCACAGGCCCAGCCGCTCCGCGGCATGTGGGATCTTCCCAGACTGGGGCACGAACCGTTAAGTGCAGAAAGGTTCTCTGAATAAAGATTTTTTTTTTTTTTTTTTGCAGTACGCGGGCCTCTCACTGCTGTGGCCTCTCCCGTTGCGGAGCACAGGCTCCGGACGTGCAGGCACAGCGGCCATGGCTCACAGGCCCAGCCGCTCCGCGGCATGTGGGATCTTCCCAGACTGGGGCACGAACCCACGTCCCCTCCATCGGCAGGTGGCCTCTCAACCACTGCACCACCAGGGAAGCCCTGAATAAAGATTTTTAAAGTTCCGCCAACAGACATATAGTCTGGGTCTGTGATTCAGAGGTTCAAAATTTTAATAAATGGAATGATTATGACAGGTCAGACAATATACTAGGTGCTGTGAAAACAAGAGGAAATAAGAGGTGGTCACCATGCTCAGGAAGTTCATAGTCCATTGAGGAAGGCAGTAATTCAAACAGAAAAACTGCTAAAAATATGACAGTGAAAACCACAAAAGATGGGAGGCAAATTGTGGTACACAGAGGGTAGAGCTGTAGGGTCTATCTGTGTGATCAGGAAAGGCTGCTCTTGAGCATGTGACATATAACTCTGGTCTCAAAGGATAAGCAGGACTTGACTAAGAGAGGCAAAAAGATCAAACAGATGGAACAGTTACGACAGGCCTGGCACGTTGGAGGAATGAGAGCCACACAGTTAATCATGGTAGATTCTTTTGAACATTCCCAGTGATGGGGAATCTTCACCCTTTGAGCAGAGCAAAAATTATTCAGTGACAATGACAAATAGACGGGCAGGCTGCACAGTATCATTTTTGGTCAAAATAATAGCCTGCATAGGTCTGAAGGCAATTCCAAAGAGGGTCTCAGAATCTCTTGAACAATGAGATCATTGCTGGACTAAGCTGAGAATGTGGCTTTAGCCCTGTTCACTGCTATATCCCTGGCACCTACTTACTGAAGGAACAAACACTAACCCACAAGACAAGAATCATTTGTATATAATAATAACCGATATTTGATCACTTCTCAAGGTGTTTTCCCATCATCATATATAAATCATGAGATATTTTCTAAAATCTTATTTCTTTATCATCATAATTCATTTTTTTCTTATTTACTTCTCTTTTTGTTCTCCATTAGATGTAAGTTCTTTGAGGACACAGACTCTGTCTTACTCATCTTAGTATCCTTAATACTAAGAATAACAGTAATAAAAATAAGTTGTATATAGGATTTACTGTGTGTCAGGAAATATACCAAATGCATTCCACATATTAATTAATTTAACCCTTACAAACCGTGTCAGGTAGACACCATTATCATTCCCATTTAACAGGTGGGAACACTGAGGCATAGAGAGGTTCAGTAACTTGCCCAATATCAGATGACTAATAGTGGAAGAGGCAGTATTTAAATCCGAGAAGCTTAGCTACAGAATCCATGCTTTTAACCACTATGCAATACTGCCTAGCATAGTGCCTGGTCTATAGAAGACGGTCATTAGATGTTTGCTGAATGAATTCTCTCTTTGTAAATTATTACTACCACGAAAAGAACATTTTCCCCCACCTAGTAATGAAAATTTCCACTCCACGGAGGCCAGGTTTGCTGAACGTCATTTTTGTTATTGCCCCTAATAGTCACACAAAAACCTTTTAAGCCACTAGTATTGCATATAAAACCAAGGTTCAGCAACTGTCATAGAAACATGTTTAAATACCTTCTAGTTCACCAATTTTTTTGGCAAATACTTTCAGTTGTTTTTTCAGTTTCCGGACAGTCTTATCTTGTTTTTCGAGTTGTTCCATCAAATCCTGAAGATCAAAATGAGAAATATAACAGAAAGACCAAAATAAACCTTCTAAAATGCACAGAAGGAGAGCAGACACAAAATTACAGAAACAGCACTTGTTAGTTTTACATAAAAGCTCCATGAAAGCTCATGGGTGGAGCCCCACCTGGCTAAAACTGGCAGGCAATGGGAAATGCAGCTATAATAAAAGCCAAATGTTAAAATATACAAGGCAGTAAACTCCTTTACAGCGTGATGGACAGCAGGCTCACTGTGGAGTCTTTTCCAGTAGACTCCACAACAATTAAAATGCTCGTAAAATGTACTGCTATTCCAGTAGCAAGTTTTTCTTTTAAAGGGGGAACAGGCAAAGTAAATTCTGATGAATGCACACAGTTTTTTGGGAAGTTTTAAGGATGGCTGAACTTAGGGGCTTTTGATTAACACCTATGTGTGTGAAGCACTGTCTCTATGAGTCCCACCCTTTGGAGAGGCTAAAACTAGTCCTGTAACTTAAGAAAAGTTAAGAAGTTTTGGGAATTAAAAGGTAAGTTAAAAAATAACGACAGTGGGGTGGGATAGGGAGGGTGGGAGGGAGATGCAAGAGGGAGGAGATATGGGGATGTATGTATATGTATAGCTGATTCACTTTGCTATAAAGCACAAACTAACACACCATTGTGAAGCAATTATACTCCAATAAAGATGTTTAAAAAAAAAAAATAATGACAGAAAACAGGATAGAGTGGTCTGCAGACCAAGTGGCAGGTTGGATAACATTCCCATAAAAATCTCCCAGGTGATATAAGTTTGTTTATAGAGAAAAAGGGATAATTCCACATGGTTTATGCAAAAAGAGAAAACAAAAGCAGTTCGTTCAAAGGTGGGGGGTTAAAAAAACGGTGATAATTGGCTCTCTAATCAGAATTCTTTCAAATGACCGGCATAATTAAAAGTTTGATAATTAAGAAGAAAAGTGGACAACAGCAGACTAGGAGCTTGGAAGGGAAATAAATCAGTGATTTAATAAGCCTGTGGTTGTTATTCAGGTTATGGATTAGAAAAGCTTTTATAAATACAAATATTCATTCATTTTCCAGTTTAGTTTCGACAAGGCTGATTTAGATACTAGACCAATGTTTCAAAAGGAACAGTTGCTAACATTTCAAAGTGTTCAGTTGTTTCTTGGATTTTACTTTATCTTTCAAATTTTGCTTCCATCACACTGTAAGCCTAGTGTTAATAACAAACTGAAGGTGACAATGGACGCAGGACATTGATAGAGGCGACATCACTGGCTAAAAGACAGCTGTGGGGAGAAAGGTTTTGTGACAGTTTTTGAAGAGACTTCCTGGGGCGGGGCAGGCAGCGGTGTGCTCTTCAGTTACAGAGGGCTAGAATTAGCAGGGAAGACGACAGAGAAGCACTCTGAGTTTACATACAATCATCCGTTTGTAAAGTGAAATCCGATATGATTGATACTTCTTAGGATCATCTGCATATAATTCCTCAAAATACTGAAAAAACAGGCACAATGGACATTTGTTTTTCTCTGTGAGGGGAATGCTACCTCTCAGCAAAATCAATTTTAAAATATTTTAAAACAAATAATGAAACCACGTATACTCAAAAGGCTCTGATTTGTCACCTGCCATTGCCCTCTAATTTTTCTAATACAGATGATTCTGATTATATATACACAAATATATTTTCACATGCTCAGAGGAAACAGGCTATGTTAGCAGGCAGACAGAGCTGTGGTCCATATTCCCCAGATAAGGCTGTTATTTCAATTCTCAGACCTGCTCACAAGTTGCTGCACTTTCCTTGCTGCCAGTAGCAGCGGCAAGAGTGGGGAATTCCCTTAAAACAAAAGTGAGAATAATGGCAAAGTTGGAGCTCTTGTTTGAAGTTGGAAAGACTGATGAGAAGCTGTGTGCCTTCCTTCCCTGGAAGGCAGCTTGCGGGTGGCCTGTGATGCTTGTCCACTAGAGGAGGGAGAAAAACCATTTCTGTGATTGTGTTGGGGGGGTAGGTGGGTGGGAAGGATTTGCAGGGTAGTTTCTCAGAACACTAAGCCTAGGCCCACTGCTGCTTTAATATCTGCCCAAGTGTTTCCTAAAGAAATGCACAATTAAGATTGAGACACTATAATGATTGTGAAAAAGTACATCATCCCCTATCTGTAAGTTTGAATCCACTCTCCTGAATAAGTAGTCAGCGAGGCAGAAGCAGCTGACCTACGAAGGGTTTTCCTAAAATTCAAACTCGTTAACTAGATTCTACCAGTTGAGAATTTGGGGGCTTAGTTTATGTTTGTATTAGCTATTAAAAATTGAGAAGAAAAGTAATACTGTGCATAAGGTTGAAAGGGAAATGCTTAACCAGCTTAGTGAAAAAACTCTGAGAATCTACCACCCAGAATCATCTTTATTTCATGGTTTCACCTTGTATTTTAAGATAATCATTTAAAAAGCACAGAATTTATATGCTGATCAATTATTATTATATTATTTAGTATATCAATTCTTAGGCAATAAAGCATTGTTAGTTTAATTTAAGCAACAATATACTTGTGAGTAATAAAATGACATCTCAGAAATATTCCATGATTCAGAAGACCTTCCCCCACAAATTAGTGATATTTCAGGCCCTTTGAAAAGAGTCCAAACTCTGCCCTCACCCACCTTTCCCATTCCTACAATGTAGCCTCACCAGCAAGCTGTTCTCAGAGGGAAGGACAGACTGGAAAAAGAATACCTTTGAGCTTTTTTTTTTTTTTTTTTAGATTAATTAATTAGGCTGCAGTGGGTCTTCCTTGCTGTGCGCGGGCTTTCTCTAGTTGCAGTGAGGGGGGCTACTCTTCACTGCGGTGTGCTGGCTTCTCATTGTGGTGGCTACTCTTGTTGCGAAGCACAGGCTCTAGGTGCGTGGGCTTCAGTACCTGTGGCACGCAGGCTCAGGAGTTGTGGCTCTTGGGTTCTAGAGCACAGGCTCAGTAGTTGTGGCACACGGGCTTAGTTGCTCTGCGGCATGTGGGATTTTCCCGGACCAGGGCTTGAGCCCGTGTCCCCTGCATTGGCAGGTGGATTCTTAACCACTGCACCACCAGGGAAGTCCCATACCTTTGAGTTTTGCTTCAAATTAATATAAAAGATGGTTGAATAGATGACACCAGAAAACTATTTGTAATGTAAATGATCACTAATGAAATAATGGAGGGATAATTCAGATTGTTAAATCTTCAGAGAAAATCCAAACTATTTTAGTACAGCTCATTAAAACCCTGAATTGAAGAAACAGAAACAGCGCTTCCCTGGTGGCGAAGTGGTTGGGAATCTGCCTGCCAATGCAGGGGACACAGGTTCGAGCCCTGGTCCGGGAAGATCCCACATGCCACAAAGCAACTAAGCCCATGTGCCACAACCACTAAGCCTGTGCTCTAGAGCCCGTGAACCACAACTACTGAGCCCACATGCCACAACTACTGAAACCCTCACGCCTAGAGCCCATGCTCCATAACGGGAGAAGCTACCACCACAATGAGAAGCCTGCACATCGCAACGAAGACCCAACACAGCCAAAAATAAATAAATAAATAAACAAACAAACTAATTAATTAATTAAAAATAGCCCAAAACAGAAACAAATTACCACTAGCCCTAAACAGCTTTTCTCAAAACCAGACTGACACTACAATATAGATTTTATATAGAAGTATGGCATTGGGAGTTCCCTGGTCGGGTAACTGAGGAACTGAGATCCCACAAACCATGTGGTACAGCCAAAAATAAAATAAAAAAAAAGTGGAATTATACTTTTTCAATGACTTTTACTTTAATAAATATGTTTATCAAACTTAAGTATAAATCTGTAATAAAAGTCATTTTGTGACTGAGAAACATTTTAGAAAATATTTTCTATAAAAGAAAGAAGGACAGAAAGAAAAAAAGAGAAAAAGAACAAACTTGGACTCTGTGCCAGCACTCAGAATCTGGCAAGGGGAAAAAAATCTCCTCATTCACTGCCCAAGTTCTGCTAAAAAAGAATCACGAATGTATAAACTTGAATCCTGATGTTCCTCCTCCCTGACCTTGGAGCTCCAACCAAGGTCAACCTACAGCCCCACGTTGGTTCTGCCAACTGCCTTCCCTGACCCTAACTCTAACCCCGCTGTCTGCTAGAGACAGGGGCTGGGATGGCCACAGTGGTGCTTGGGGAGCAAAGGTTGTGACAACTATATAACCTCCTCGATGGCAGAGAAGCTGCAGCTGACGTGGAGGAAGCTGAGTTCCTGAGGATATCAAAAGCCCAGAACACAGTCAGCTGATATCTTCCAGACCCTCCAAGTGAGGGCTGAGGATGCTGAGATGCACCAGAGCCTTCTGTGAGAAACAACCCGAGTACACGCCTTTTTCACTTCTACCAACATAGTCCTATTTTCCTTACTCTGTCCCTGATAGGGAAAGAGGGTAACAAGTGTGGAGCAGTGAGTGTTTCCCAGTCAGGAAAGACGTTTTGCTCAAAAAACAAGGAAGGCCTCCCTGCAGGGCTAGGGCCTGCGTGCTGAGGAGTGTGGCCTGGCACCTCCCTTACCAGGTTCTCGTTGGTGAGCCGGGTGATCTCGTGCTGCAGGCTGGCCTCGATGCGGGCCTCTGGGGGCAGCTGCAGGTTCTGGGCCAGCAGCTGCTGCTGCCGGTTGTTCTCCTCCTTCAGGCTCTGGATCTCCCCGCGGAGGGCTTCGGCCTCATTCTCATGGCTCCTCTTCTGCGACTGCAGCTGGGATTCCAGGAGCCTGCGGAGAAGCCACACGAGTAGGAAAGGGAGATGACACCAGAGTCCCTGCTTGAAGGGTACAAGACTCCGCGCTCACTTGCAAGGGCAGAAAAGCAGGGATTCTGTAGTGACTGTGTAGCTTCTGACTTGATTAGAGTCCAGGAAGTCAACCAAGGGCCAGAAATGGAAACAAATGTGCTCACATTTGTGTCTTTCTGAACTGTGGACCCTGCTATGAAGTTCTCAAAGGCCCCTAGAAACAGGAAAATTTTAGCTCTTTTAAAAGGTTCATAGGAAATGATGATCAATCATCAATTAAAAATTGATCAATCAATTAAAAGACATAGGTTAAAGAACCTGGCTTACTACATTCACAAACTAGCATTAAAGTTGGCAAAGCTAGTACCTTCGTCGCAAAATCACCGCACTATGGAGGGCAAGATTACAAATTCCCCGTCTAATTAAATATGCCTTGAAGACTTTCAGCATTACTAATTCCAGGCAGAGGGTGTGACCAGGGTCCCATTTTTACTTTCTACTTTTATCTCTGAAGGGCAGAAAGGCTGGAGTGCTACTCTGAAATACATACAGATTTACCCAAATCCAGACAGATAGCTCTGAAATTTCGTGTATATATATATATATATATATATATATATATAAAATTTGTCATTTTCTCTTTCCCCATAAACTTCCTTATCAGTAACAGAATCCTAACAAGATATGGTTTTAGAACATCAATATTAGTGGGACCAACAAAGCAGCTACTGCTTCTCTGAGCAAACATACAAGTCAGCTGCGCCGTGAGTAGTCTAGGGCAGGAAGATACTAGAGCGAACTGGCATCCTCCCTTCACCAGGCACCCCCATTTCTACATTCACCCCCTTTTCCAAAGCCAAGACAAAGTTATGGATAGGAATTAACTAACATGAAGAAAGAAAAGATGTTCTTTTATTCGAACCCCCTTAGTTATCAAATGCTGGGAAACACTGATGCCATTGCAAGCAAACAGTTAACAGCAGACTAAAAATATTTTAATGATTATAAAATTTCAAAAGGATTTGAACCAATAACACCACAAAGTTAATGACAATGGTTTGTGATTAGAACAAAGCAGAATAAGTAGAAGCCCCTCGAACAAAGAGTTTAAATATTTTAAAATATTTTAAAATTAAATATTCATATATTAATATTTAATATAAATATTAAAAATTAAATATTTTTAAAAATTCATCACTAAAATGGCATTTTTAAGAGATTTTAAGACACAAGTCTCACTAGAGGAGATGAGTGTCTGTGTCAGAAAGGTGCTGCTGTTTCAATTTCATTTGCTTTCCCCTAAACATATTTAACATGTTGAGTTAGGGTGATTATTTTGAACTGTAGCAATGCAGGAAACCCTCTTTGTTTGCGGTTTCACAAATCGGAATTTCACAATAACCACACAGAATGCCAAATCGTGCACTTAACACTGCTGTTAGGCAGCATGATCATAATATATGAGAATGTAGACACATTGCCCAGGCACATATATCCTTTAAATTGATCATTATTCCAAACAAGAAACCACTAAGTAATAGGTATTAATCTCTCCTGCAGTAGTAGCTTGGGCTCCAGTTGAGAGGTTTGGAATTTCTTCCACTTTTAGTGAGATATTCACAAATTTTAGTGTCTGAAATTTACCCAGGAAGACACTGAATATAAGAAATACAGAAGTTAAAGTCCGGAGGCCACTGTTAGTAAGAAAAACAACAAATTAATAACATTCCATTTTGAGGAGACAAATATAACCTGTTGGCTTGTTTCAACCCTTCATAAACCAGCAGCAGCTCTCCATCCTCATTCAACTCATGGCCATCCATAGCAGATGATCTTCCATGCAAAAGGAACAATAATGCAAAACACAAAGCGATGGTAATGAGATGATGATGGTCAAGAGCAGCATGTGATATTTCAATATTTTGTTAAGTCAACAGGACTGTTTTTATTAATTACAGATGACTTTAAGATGTTACCACAAAAATCATTTTTGGTTAATTTTTTTAAAAAAATGGGTAACGTGTAACATCACACATAAATGTGTAGAAATTAAAACAAAATAATCAACATCTAGAGCTACTTTTCCTGCAAAATAATAAATGATTGAAGAGGTAAGAAGGAGGTTCTATTTTTAACATTTTATTCAGCTAACAGAGTGATCTTTTTTTTTTTAACATCTTTATTGGGGTATAATTGCTTTACAATAGTGTGTTATTTTCTGCTTTATAACAAAGTGAATCAACTATACATATACATATATCCCCATTATCTCCTCCCTCTTGCGGCTCCCTCCCACCCTCCCCCATCTCACCTCTCTAGGTGGTCACAAAGCACCGAGCTGATCTCCCTGTGCTATGTGGCTGCTTCCCACTTCAGCTAGCGGAGTGATCTTATATGTCACATATTATGTTAGAGACTAACCAAAATAGTCATATACATATAGAATGAAAATTTCAGCTACTGTCTTCATGTGGCAATTTTCATAATTCATTTCAAAATGAAGTTTTAAGTCTTCTGGGTAGGAATTTGTTTTAGCGTAATAAAATCTGATTTTGTATTTTTAAAATTATTTTTTAAAATTCTTATAGGAGTAACTTATAAGCCAGTATATGTCCAAAGTTCCCAGCTTTTATGACACAACTTTTAAAAGGTTTGTTGTGTCAAAAATTAATTTTAAGACCTGGGGAAACTTCTTTTTTACTAGAAGTGTGACACATTTTATTAAAAGTATGTAGAATTAACAAAACTGACAAAGTTGGTTATAGTTTTTTTTCTACTGAGGGTATAAAAATAATATTTTTGACTGTTTGTCAAGTGTCAGACACCATTCTACAACCTTCCACATGTATCATTTCATTTAGTTCTCCCAGTAACCCAATATATATCATTTGCCACACTGCAGAAGAAGACACTGAGGCTTAGATGTAAGATACCTGCAGGGGTTGCACAGTTGGCAAGTGGTGAAGGCCAGGGCTATGTGACTCCAGAGCCCAGGTTCTTACTTCTCCTACTAGACTTCTGTTTTGTTTGTTTGTTTGTTTATTTATGGCTGTGTTGGGTCTTTGTTGCTGCGCGCGGGCTTTCCTTAGTTGCGGCGAGCAGGGGCTACCCTTCGTTGCGGTGCGCGGGCTTCTCATTGTGGTGGCCTCTCCCATTTCAGAGCACGGGCTCTAGGCGCGTGGGCTTCAGCTGTTGTGGCTCACAGGCTCTAGAGCACAGGCTCCGTAGTTGTGGCACATGGGGTTAGTTGCTGCGCGGCATGTGGGGTCTTCCCAGACCAGGGCTGGAACCCATGTCCCCTCCATTGGCAGGCGGATTCTTAACCACTGTGCCACCAGGGAAGTCCCTAGACTTCTCTTGTTGATACGATGTTTACATAAAACAAATTTCAGACATTGCTCTTCTATTTTCCATCTACCATCTATCCCTAGAGAGTTGATTTATTTGCATGGTCTCAACTGTATTATTACATGCTGATGACTTCAATATTTACATCTCAGCCTACATATCTCTCCTGTTCCAGATCTATATTTTCAACTGCCTAATGAATTTCTCTCCTTGGATGTCTTCCTACCTCCTTAAATATTTGTAAATCTACTGATCATTTCCTGTACTTCCCCACATCCCAGACCCAGGATCACAAACTGGCATCACTATATCCAACCAAGTATCCATAGCAGACACTGCAAAGTTACCCTTCACGGTCCCCATCCCACACAGCCAACAAACTGCAAGGCTACACACCCCATCTTCTTATGTATCTTTCAAAGTGTCCCATTTTCTTCAATCCCAACTGTTACCAACTAAGTCAAAGTCACTATAATCAGTCATTCAATGATGGTGATAACCTCTTAACTGGTCTTTATGCTCTCAATCTTGTTCCACTACAATCTATTCTCTAACATAAAAGCCAGGGCTAGCTTTCTAAAATTCCAATCTCATCATATCATTCTCCTACTTAAAATCTTTCAGCAGCTTCCCTGGTGGTGCAGTGGTTAAGAATCCGCCTGTCAATGCAGGGGACACGGGTTCGAGCCCTGGTCCAGGAAGATCCCACATGCCACAGAGCAACTAAGCCCGCGAGCCACAACTACTGAAGCCTGCGCGCCTAGAGCCCGTGCTCCGCAACAAGAGAAGCCACCGCAATGAGAAGCCCATGCACGGCAACGAAGAGTAGCCCCTGCTCGCCATAACTAGAGAAAAGCCAGCGGGCAGCAACAAAGACCCAACGCAGACAAAAATAAAAATAAATAAATTTATTTTTTTAAAAAAATGACTTCCTTCCTGTCACTGGAGGGAAGTCCAAATTATCTTGGCCGTCTCCCCAACAGCCTATAAACTCTGTGAAAGGAAGGACTGTATTTATCTTGCTTACTGCTATATTCCCAGTGTGTGGCACAGGGCCTGGGATGAAGCAGGCATGCAATACATATCTGGTGACTGAATAGCTGAGTGGATGGATGAACAATGTAATATACCTCTTTTTATACTAACACATCCTTAGCTATAAGATATGCTTACAACCTACATACATAAACTAAATTTAAGTTTAACCAAATACTTTTATAAGCATTCTCCACTCTTGCCCATAAAAGAAGGTAATAAGTACCTTACATTTTGCATGGTAATATTCTTAATTTGTGAAGTATTTCTGTATACCAATCCTGACATTACGCATCAGGAGACCTAGATGTACACTGATAAATCTCTGTTATCATCACTGGCTGTGTTCTTTTAAGCATGTAGTCTTTTAAGTTCAGAGTTCAATAGCATGAAGGCTCTTTGGGAAGCAGGAATCGTAGGAAGGCTGACGAATTCCAGAAATGAGCTGTGATACTCTAAGCTATAGGGAAAACTTTTGGGAAAGTTTGGTCATTTAGTGACTGCAAATCTATACTCTCAGCCCACCCAAGGCTCTTAAGACTGAGCTAAATGCCATCTACAACTTCACTCACGAGTAAATGAGATGAAACCAAGGTTAGAATTTTCTCAGAACACCTTAGGAAACGTGACAAAAACTTGGTCTCATATATCAGGGTCCCATCCTAGAAGTCATGGTACCCTTCTAGAATTACATGGCCAACACAGATGTGATTCCGCTACTTCATCACTTCTCTTCACACTAAATTTCAATTATTGAAAGCTGCAGCTGTCCCTACAAACTTTCACAATAACCATCCTGAATAACAAATGGAAGTGACTACCCAAGATAGTCCAAGCTGTATAGTAAGCAACTGGTTTTCTTCTCAAGGCTAAGACCCTAAATATACAGAAATATATTCCCTTAATGTAAAGAATATTTTCCTTTCCATCTCTCACCTCTTATAATAATATAAGGTAATGCTACCTTATATTATTATAAATGAGATTTTAACTGGGAATATATTGGAAACCTTGGATCCCCTTTGAAGGTCAGCTGATGTCTAACAAAACAACGCATAAATACTTGGACTTACTGTATAAGAGGCTGGCTTGAAGATTAAAGATCAATATGATTAAACCAAAATGAATAAAAGAAACATCAACTTACCTGTTTGTTTCTTTCAAACCGATATATGCTTGTGCTATTTCACCTTTATCTTTCATTTTTTGTACATCTTCTAAAAGTATTGTGGAATCTGTCATTGTATTCTGAAGGGGGAAAAGACACATTTCCACATTAAGTGTTAACTCTAAAGCTTTGGACCTCATACAACATTTTCTTTCCTCCAGAATAGGGGGTGTTCTACAACACCTCTGCCCCACCAGAGCGTCTGCCCTAGCCTCGGTACAACTACAGAGAGTGGGGCACAGGCAGTTAAGAGGAAGAGGCACCTCCAGTCCCTCTCTTGAGAATCCCTAACACTCTACTACAAAGGTGGTGTGATTCTAGAGTAAATAAAATCACTGATGGGCCACGTGTGTTTTACACTGTGTGCGTGTGTGTGTGTGTGTGTGTGTGTATATACACACACACACACACACAGTATAAATATATATATATATTCAGTGCCCTTGCCTGGTTATTATTCTAATGTTGTATATATACTTTAAAAAATATACATATAGATATAAACTATATACAGCATTAAAACAATAACCAGGCAAGAACACCAAGTATTCAATGCAATGTACAAAGCTGTTCTTTCTTCTACTTCTGGACCAGTTATAACAAAACAAATACCCTAATAAACACGAAAAGTTTGACATAAAGCTCATTTTCCCATTAACAACTCAGTACCAAACAAGTGGTGTTCAGATCATGTGTTTCAGCAAAATTAAATGTTTTTTTCCTCACATCTTTAGATATATATTAATGGGAAGGATTTAGCTCCTTGGAAATATCTACCATCTGCTGTTATTCAATTCTTTTTTCCTCTGTTACAGTATAGCATGGTTCATAAGCTTTTGAAATAAACATCTGGCAGGTCAGAATTACTAACGATTTTGCGTAGAAAGGACTTTTCTGCTAACATTTTTACTTCCTTTTTTATTTTTCTTTTTTGGTGTAATCTGTCTGACAACCAATGTAATTTCAAAATCTTGCTTCTACTCAGCCACTCTCTCTCTCTCCTAAACCAGGGCAAGAATAGACAATAAGAACAACTGCTCTATAGCCTCTAAAGAATAATACTCTTTAGAACCCAAGAGCCCATTCTATTTGTCTAAATAGTATATGTCTGATGGTTTAGTCAACATTTGCTCTAAAGCCAGATCTCACAGTGAAGTAGAGATTACAGAATACACTTCAAATATCATGATCTTAGAGACCAAGATAACTTTAATGTCAACTAGAGGCCTACAAATACTCGCTTTTGAATTCCAGTGTTTATAATAAAAAAAATCCTTTTTTTAAAAAAAATCCCACTTTTATCCTAATGCTGTCCTTTTGTGAGTCTATAAATGCACACTTAGAGAAGACCAAATATAACCTGATAAGAGCTATAACAAGAGCTTACGCTTTACTGATTTTAAAAATCTTTCCCATAAGCACCACATATAGCATTTTTATAAATATTCTAGGTATGTTTTATAAATATTTTACTACATATTTCATAGAAAATTTCTTTTTCTCTTTTATTGAAAGGCAGAAAATCTTTCTACTCTATAAAGGGCCATACTCAGATTTTTAAGTTTTAGACTGTAACTCAAAGAACCAGTTTCTATGTTAAATAACGCTACATGTATTCTTTGACATCTGAGGACCTACATGATCTGGTTTTTAACTTTTAGTAAATTAGGTAAGTAGATCTAATGAACTCATCCAAAGGAAAGATAGTAGAAAGTAGCCAGTCCTTCCCTTATCCGGCCTATCATAGCTAAGAAGCAGGGGCTGGGCATGGGGTCAGACTTGGACTGCCAGCGCTAGGAAGTTCCTGACTCACTGCTCAAAGAGTCCCTGCCAAGACAGGACCAGAAGTTCTGAAAGGGTTGCGCCATGTAGGAAAATCCCATTCTTCCCAAGGGCATGCTCAGCTCCTCAGGCCCCTCCTCACCCTTGGCCAACAAACCCACAGCTGGTAGAAATGAGAGTATGGGAACGCTTGCACTTTGGAGTGTGCTCCGAGTTAAGGGCTTCCCTCCCCCGCTTGTGGATGGCCTGCCATAACTACCACTATGAGTCACAGACCTGACTACGAATTCAAAAGTCATGGAGGCCTCTCTGCGATCCAGACTGGAGCCTATGACATCCATTATTTTCCCACTGACTTCTCAAATAGCAGGGGGTCAAATAGGAAATTAATTTGTAAATATCAAAATAGACTTGTTGGCCAGAAAATATCAACTGCAAAACTGCGGGATACTTGTAAAAATCAGGATTAAATAGAAGTGTTTACTAAAAATTTAAAAAAATATATAATTACCTTGTCATCCTGAAAATCACAAGTCAGCAAGCACAAAAAACAAATGGAGAAAACAACAAACCCTTAGTTCCATAAATAAATTCCATCTTGAGTCCTCATCAAAACAGATAAAAGCTAACTGTGAAAACAACCAAGTTTGTTTCTCCTAAAACTAACTCTGTATGTAAATTACTATCCATGGAACTGGCATGAAGTGGACATTAATATATATTTATGTAATGGCAACTCTTAATTCTCAGGAACAGACTCTTGAAATTCTTTTGAGTTGGTTTGATTTTTCTAATTATAAAGTATTTGTGAGGGTATGAGGAAAATGAACCTCCTGTTAATGTATTATGGTAAAATTCTTATCCCAGGTCTGTGAGAGTTAACAGTAACGCCTTGGTAGGAGGTCATTTGTCCAAGTGAAGCCTCCCGGAACACTTGTGGAGGTGGAGCACGTAAACTAGATGTGGCTGGCTGGGCTGGATCATCACCTGGCCCACGGGATATCACTTACCACTTGCTTGCAAAGGAGTTGTGAAATGATGTGTCCCTTGACTAGAAACGGAGTGGGATAAACAGTCCTGGGTTTGAAAGGGCTTAGTCAGTGTCCTGGGCATTTCTCCTAAGAGAAAACAAGCTGATGCTATGTGTAGGCTTGGAGCCTGGAGAGCAGGGACCTTGGTTAGACAGGGCCAGCCCATTAGGCGCTGGAGATAAGTTGTCACATGGAGTATGTGAGCTGGGTAGGTGACAGTGTGAGGTACCAGAGCTATGTGCTCTTGTGAGCTGGATTGTTTTTATACCCCTTGGTTCATTTTTCTTTTTCTTTCTATTGACTTTTACTAAAGTTTCTTGTTAGAATATTAGTTCATCACAGGGAACCAGAGAAAGGAATTCTAATTTTGGACTCTGTTCCAGCTAGCATGCAGAGGGAGGCTTGTTTCTTGAGGCCCAGTCCCAGGTGTGAGTTGTCGTTATCAAATACAAATGTTATGTGCCAGGTATGGTATCTTAACCACATGCAGAACTACCATTTCTTTTATTCTTTTCTTTTCTTTTTTTTTTAGAATTTGGAGGCTTTCAATATTCTTTTATTTTTATTTATTTATTTTTGGCTGTGTTGGGTCTTCGTTGCTGCACGCGGGCTTTCTCTAATTGCCGCGAGCAGGGGCTACTGTTCGTTGCAGTGCACGGGCTTCTCATTACAGTGGCTTCTCTTGTTGTGGAGCTCGAGCTCTAGGTACGCAGGCTCAGTAGTTGTGGCACACGGGATTAGTTGCTCTGTGGCATGAGGGGTCTTCCTGGACCAGGGCTCGAACCCATGTCCCCTGCATTGGCAGGAGGATTCTTAACCACTGCACCACCAGGGAAGCCCCAGAACTACCATTTCTAAGAGAAGTGCTCTCAGATCTTTCAGGCATCCCATTCACTATATGTTATAGTCTTTTAAAAATTGAATTATATTGACATACAATATCAGTTTCATTTGTACAACATAGTGATTTGATATTTTTATACATTATGAAATGATCACCAGGATAAGTCTAGTTACCATCTGTCACCATACGAGTTATTACAATATCATTGACTATATTCCCTATGATGTACATTACATCCCTGTGACTTATTTATTTTATAACTGGAAGTTTGTAACTCTGAATCCCCTTTACCTATGTCACCCAACCCTCTAACCCCCTCCCTTCTGGCAAACACTAGTTTCTTCTAGCTAGGAGTCTGCTTCTGTTTTGTTTTTTAGATTTCACACATACTAAGTGAAATCATATGGTATGTGTCATTCTCTTTTTTTTTTTTTTCATTCTCTGTCTTATAGTCATTTTTTATGTGGCAGGTCATGCAGCTGGGATACTTGATTGCCTAATTCTTGGTAACACTTTGCTTCATGAACATGGGCAGGGACAAAAACCAGGTTTTAAGATGATTATTCAGATTCCCCCCGATGTCAAATGACTAAAAGGTCCATTTCTCACCAACACATGGCAGTTGGATCTCAAGTTATCTGAGGTCAGGGAAGGCGTTCAAAGGGCCATCTATATGCTTCAGCCTGGGTCCCCTCTGTGGAATCACTAAACACAGCCCCTCCTAGCTGGGACAACTCCCACCATTAAACAGAACTTCTTGAAGTGAGCAGAAATCATCTCCATGTCACTTCTACTCACTGATCTCATTTCTAACCTTTTCATGTGTTATCTTTCCTATCTTTAAACAGGCTATTTTCAACAAAT
The DNA here is from genome assembly GCF_011762595.2 of Tursiops truncatus. Lineage (NCBI taxonomy): Eukaryota > Metazoa > Chordata > Mammalia > Artiodactyla > Delphinidae > Tursiops > Tursiops truncatus. Next base: position 95,316,524 of record NC_047035.1, read on the forward strand.
AATTTAAAATTGTACTTAATGCCTTCCCACAGCAAGACAACTTATGGATTTTTGTATTTAATAGAATTGTATTTTTGATCAAAATTTATCATGACCAGATTACTAAAAAACGATTAATTTTAAAAGCCCTTTGCTCATGAGTGAGCGGTGAAACTTTGAAGAGCATTTGAGATATCATTTGCCTCTTGTTCACTCCAACTGGTATTTGCAACAGTTTTAAAACAACATTGAGATTTTCCCCCCAAAATGATGATATCCTCAATTAGACTAAAAATGCTCTTAAATGTTTGCTTTGTTATAAATTGGAGAGAGGGCTTCCCTGGTGGCACAGTGGTTGAGAGTCTGCCTGCTGATGCAGGGGACACGGGTTCGTGCCCCGGTCCGGGAGGATCCCGCATGCCGTGGGGCAGCTGGGCCTGTGGGCCATGGCCGCTGAGCCCGTGCATCCGGAGCCTGTGATCCTCAACGGGAGAGGCCACAGCAGTCAGAGGCCCGCGTACCGCAAAGATAAATAAATAAATAAATAAGTTGGAGGGAAAGGGTATGAAGAAAGAGGCCAGTCCCCAAACACCCACCTGAGCCACTTGCTCATGCTTACCTTGGGTTGGATGGCCTCTTTCTGGCTCACCAGTTGAGACCTCAAGATGAGGACTTCCTCCTTGCGGACATCGAGCTCCTCACTCACAGAGGTCAGCTGCTCCATGAGGACACGGTAGGCTGGTGCACCTGGAGCGGTCACCTCGGGGGCACTTTTCTCACTAAGGGCCTTGCGTAACTCATTCAGCTCATTTTTCAGTTTTTTGTTTTCTGATTCTAGTTCTTGACGCTGTATGAATAGACAAAGAAGTTCATCGCTGTCATCCTCAACTTTACATTGCAATACTCATCCTTCTCTAAGATAGTAGAAGAATTCTGCTGGAAAAGATCGCCAGAGCTCCATAGTGAATGGCTCCCCTGGTTCTACTGGGAACTCAGCTCTTAAAATTAAGAAAGTCAGCGTCAAGTGGAATTGAGCAAGGTGAATGGTAGTTTGCTTCATCAACCTAAATTCCAGAATCAAATTTATTCCAGGCCGCCCAGGGTGTGGTCACAGGCCTGAAGAGAAGGCTGAGTCCTAAGGGGTGAGTTTATCTCAGTACTAAGAAGCACAGGTTTTCTTTATGGGTAAATACAAGCACAAATATGAAGGTCCAAATGGTCAGGTTATTTCCAATGAATTGTTCAGAGAGCAGATCCCTGAAGTGTTGAGTAGTACCCTCTTATTTCTTTTGTAAAGGAGAGGGGAAAGACCACTGAAATTTTAGGCTTTTAACTTCTAATTTAAAAATTACATAGTATTTAAACTAATAAAATTCTCTATAGTGTTTCAATAACAACAAACAATATATTTTTGAAACTTCTTTCCTGTGTGACATGCTTGTGAAGCTGCTGGTGGAAGCCTTGAGAAGCAGGAGGAGAGGATGGGCGACCTCTTCCTTCAGTCATCTAGATGGACATACACATCCTTTACCATCTCCATACTTTCACATACTACCAGCCATCCTCCCATCACCAGTTAGTGCTGCCCTTTGTAGGCTCTGCTCAACCAACGGCAGTGGAACCCGGAATAGAGATCTGCCGCTAAACTCTATTTATTGACCCTAAAATACAAATGTCACAGGATACTGGTTGGGAAATAGTGAAGCAGACGGGCATTTAAAAGCACCATGCTGATTTATTTAGCACATGACATTAAGGCTTTATGATAGTGGAAGTGAGACACTTCCACACAAAGATAAAATATTTTACCATTTCTTCCAGAGAAGCAATCTTAGGTTTATAGCACCATATTAGACCTTTCAACATGTTATAGTAAGACTAATTAAAGTCCTTTTTTTCCCCTAGTTTAAGAATGTATAACACTTTCTTTCATGAATTAGTCCATTCAAACGTGAAAATGAATGCTCCTTCCTATCCCCAGTCTCCTACCAACTGGTAATCAGATTCGTATTGCTATTTCTGAAAACGTATGAATGTCTTTACTTCGACACCTAAGCTCTGATGCCATGTTTCCCAAACTTTAATGTGCATCAGAATCACCCGGAGGACGGATGGCTTGGTGCCACCCCCACGGTTTCTGATTCAATAGGTTTGGTGTGAGGCCCATAAATTTGCATTTCCATCAAATTACCAGGTCAGGTTGATGCAGATGGCCCAGGGACCACATTTCGAGAAACACTGAGCTAATACTTGGGAACTGTCCTTCTCTACAAACACATAGTTTCAGTGGGGTCTGATGGTTAGAGCATGGGGTTTGGAGCTAGAGATACCAATGTTCAAATTCCATTCCTGTCGGTTTCTAGTGGGGTCATCTTAGGGAAGTTACTTATACTTCTTCGTGTCAGTTGCTTCATCTATAAAATGGGAATTAAAATGCTTACTTGCAGGATGGTTGTTAAAAATTAAGGCTGATGTGTAAAGTGCTTGTATTTTAAAATGATGAAGATAATGACAGCAGCCAACATTTGTTGGGTCCTTATGATGTGCCAGGTACTATTCTAAGCAGTTTACATGAATTACTTCATATAATCCTCATGACAGTTCTATAAGATACATATTATCATTATTCCCGCTTTATAGATGAGAAAACCAAGGCACAGAAAGGAGAATTTGCACACAGTCATACAGTGGCAGATCTAGCATTTGAACCCAGGCAGTCTGTCACCTGGGTCCATGTCCTTTCCTACCTTCTACAGCCTCAAATGGCAGCTACTGCTCCTGCTTCTGCTTAGACTGAACTCTAGCTTATATGAAAGAGAATTTTAAAAAGGAAATGACACAGGGCTACAACTAATGCCTGAATAAGCCTTAAGCTAGGGCCTCAGGTACCCTTAAGGATGTTCTCTGAGAGACAGAAGCTCCGAGCAGGTCTCTCGCCACAAGATATTCAAAGTCTTGGGCTGAAACTTCCCATTACCTTGAGTGACTCATATTCCAGTTCTGCACCTCTAATTTGTGGTCTTTCTTCTTCCTAGGGAAACACACAAAGTTAAAAACTTTATAAGTAAGTAGTTATATTTTGATTGTCACATTTTTACTCTTAGAATATTTCCTAGCTCAGCAGAAAAGAGTGAGGAGAGTTAAGCCCTCACTACTTGAACCAAAACCTACTTGGTTAAAGTTAAAGTACTTCTGGGCTGAGTTGCCATTAAAGAAGAGACTGCAGAACTCAGTTTGCCATGGACCTAGGGTGGGAGAGCACTGCGCACCTTTGCCTTACTTCGGAGCACCTGCTCCTCCTTGCGGTCCAGCTCATCCTGCATCACCTGCTTCTCCTGCTCCAGCTCTGTGACACGCTTCTGGAGCTTGAGGAACAATGACATGTCCAGAGGCACCTTCTTCTCGCTTGGCTCCTAAACCCCAGAAATCAGAAGATGGTCAAGATGGTTCGGAAGATGTACAAGCCAATGAGAAAATGATGAACAGCTCAACAGAGAAACAGGCAAACTTATAGGAGAAATATAAATGGCCAAAGAATATACAACTAACACATCCAACCAGCTAATAAATGGAGAAATGCGAATTAAACAACAGCACGGTATCACTTTCCCCCATCATACTGGCAAAGACTAATAAGATTAATAAGGCCATGTGTTAGTAACAGTGTCTTATAAGATATTGGTGGAAGTTATAAGTAGGCCCTTTGGAAGGGCAAGTTAGCTGTATTTATTAAAATTTAAGTCTGTATATTCTTTAACATAGGACAAACATAGCAATATATGTTTAAGAATTAATCCTGCACAAATACACAAGTACACAAAAATATATGGGGAAAGATGTTCACTGTAATATTTTTTCTAACTGCAAAAAACTAAAAAGAACTCAAATGTTGGTCAATAGGAGAGTTGCTTAAATAAATTATGGTATAGTCAAACTATGAAGTATTTTATAGCTGTTAAAAATAATGAAGTAGATCTACATGAGTAGATAAATATGTTCTAGATAAAAGTATTAAGTGAAATGAACAAGTTGCAGGATAGTATCTCATTTTTCTTAAAAAAAACCAAAACCCAATACATGTGACTTTTAAGTATACCTAGCACATGGCATACAAATATCTAGAAGGCCATCGAGGTTATCTTAGAGAATGGGAGGTACTGTGGGAAAGTTTCATTTTCTACTTCACACATTTCTATATTTGAATTGTTTACAATGAGCATGTACTACTTTTGTAATTAGGAAAAATGATTTTTGAAAAGGTGAGATGCTAGCATAAATTACTGAGGTCAGAGAGAAAACTAAAAAACCAAAATATATACAGCCCCTAATAAACTGAAAGATAACCTAGCAGCATTTAAAATCATGTCAATTGGTTCTAAAACAGAGTCACAGGGAGAACTAGTAGGATAAATAAAGATACACTAACTAAAGCTAAGCAAAAGGAAATAATTAACCCCTATCCACCATCATAGAAATTCTGGAGGCTCCATAATTGTTTTACTTTCTTTACTTTCGGTTTGAATTTTTAATGAGGTAAGAAGAGAAACAATTGTATCATTAGATTTTGAGAGGATAAAGATCCTCTTTTTGTTAGAGAGAAAGAGAATGGTAACAACAACTTATTTAATTAAATGATGGAAGTATAATTCTTAACTGATTAGCAAATCTTATATTTCCAATTGTCAATTTTTTAAAAAATGTTTTTTCCTCATATAAAAGCAAAATAAGTTTAGGAAATAAGAAAAGTACAAAGAAGAGAACTGTAAGCATAATCTCATATCCAGAGAAAACCCACAATTTTTGTCCAGTCTTTTTTTTTAAATAAATTTAAAGAACTGGAATAATACTTTCATTATAATTTTGTACTGTCTTTAAAACTTAGCATTGTATTATAATCGTTTTCCAAATTTATAACATGATACTTGAAAGCACAATTTTTAATGGCTGTATTGACATGTGTACCATCATTTGCTTAGCTATTACCTTACTGGTGACCACTGGGGTTATTTCTAACTGTTTGCTATGGAAATATACTAAAATAAACAACCTAGTATACAAATATCTAAACATTAATGTTTTTAAGTCTATTAAATTGGTTGAGCCTGTTTATACTTCCATCAGCAGCCACCAACTTGCCTGGAACAGCAATGACTGTTATTAAAAAAAATTGGCTCAGCTGGTAGACCAATAGTGGTTTTTCATTATTGTTTTAATTTATATTTCTTTGTTTTTTGATGAGGTTGAATAATTTTTATATTCATGAGCAATCTTTGATTTTTTGTGAATTCTTGGTAGTGCTAAGTTCAGTATTATTCCAGTTCTAAAAAGACACCTAAGAAGAATCAACTAAACTAAGAAGTGGGGCATTTATAGGCTGTCAGGGTCATTTATCTACAAACTAGTTAGACCTGGTCTTTTTCTTTCTGTCCACTTTAAAAAAATAATAAATTTATTTATTTTTATTTATTTATTTATTTTTGACTGTGTTGGGTCTTCGTTGCTGCGTGAGGGCTTTCTCTAGTTGCAGCAAGCAGGGGCTACTCTTTGTTGTGGTGCACGGGCTTCTCATTGTGCTGGCTTCTCTTCTTGTGGAGCACAGGCTCTAGGTGCACAGGCTTCAGTAGTTGTGGCACACGGGCTCAGCAGTTGTGGCTCTCGGGCTCTAGAGCGCAGGCTCAGTAGCTGTGGCATACGGGCTCAGTGGCATGTGGGATCTTCCCAGACCAGGGCTCAAACCTGTGTCCCCTGCATTGGCAGGCGTATTCTTAATCACTGCGCCACCAGGGAAGTCCATCTATCCACTTTTGCACTGCTCAGCGTAACAAAAAGTTTAGGTATATGACCTTCACCATAAAGTCTGTCCCGACTTAGTAGAACAGAGGTAGCATCTTTCCTGAGCATGAAATTACTACAGAATTTCATTCATACAAAAATTCATTTCTGGGGCTTCCCTGGTGGCGCAGTGGTTGAGAGTCCACCTGCCGACGCAGGGGATGTGAGTTCATGCCCCGGTCTGGGAGGATCCCACATGCCGCGGAGCGGCTGGGCCTGTGAGCCATGGTCGCTGAGCCTGCGCGTCCGGAGCCTGTGCTCCGCAACGGGAGAGGCCACAACAGTGAGAGGCCCGCGTACCACAAAAAAACCCCACAAAAAACAAAGAACAACAACAAAAAAATTCATTTCTATACATCCCACAAATATTTATATTTTAGCTTATTTATAATGTAAACATTCTATCTTATGTATTTTAATGTTTGTTCCTCTATTAATGGTGTCTGTATCCCTGAAAACTTTTAACTATTTAAGCCTTTTTTCACACTATGATAGAAACCTTCATTCTATGAATGAATATAATATTTCATCATTGTACCTATAGATAGGAACATTTGACAACTGCAAAAATTGAGGCATAATGATAAGTAATTAAGAGAGCTCCAAATGGTGCCCATTCTTATCCCTAATGACACGTATAATCAAAGAGATATACCACGTAAGCAAGAAGGAAGTTTGGGCCATCTGGCTCAGGGAAGTGTCTGGGGTTTTGTTTTGCTTTCTTTCCTTTGTTAGGACTTTGTCATCTAGGGCTTTTCCAAGAAAGTGAAGCTTTAAAACTAATCTAAAAAATAGCAACAGTCTCTCATTAGAGGAAAATCAGGAAGATAACAGAATTTGTTCACAAAATTACCACGACAGGCCTGGCAGTCATTCTGGAATTACTGCTGACAATAGCTGAGAAAGTTATGGTGACGCTTTCCCTGGATTTGACAGGTATGAGAAAGCTCGACAGCAATAGCAGAACTGAGATAATTAGTTAATGGCTACTAAGAAAGGGGCATTACAGAGCGTGGAGAAGCAATGGTTCCAAAAAAATAACCCCAAACCACGAAGATGCTGGAAGTGTGGGAGGGCTGCAAGGCAAGTGGAGCTGGCAGGTGAGTTCTTCACAGAGAAACAGCAATGGAGGTGTCATTGTGTCTTGTGAACAAACAATCACAGGTTTCTGATTTGTGACTAGAGAGACATTAATCTTTTATTTTTATATCAAATGTTGCTATTATTACATGACTAAGGTCAGAATTCTGTTTCAAAACAATGTATTTGTTTTACTTTTTTAAAAATCAATTCATAAACAATAGTGATCCCATTATTTTCCTTGCACTGGATTCTAAAAGAGCTACTTGGGAATATTACACATAGGAGTTGAAAGTTTTCCTTTAGTTTGAAAGGGGCAATTTGTAAACCTGGCCATTACAGAGGTAGTTGCAGGAAGAAATGCAAACCTGCAAGGCACAAGTAATTCGAAGTACAAAGTTATGTCCTGCACAATTTCCCTTCTGATAATCAATCTCTCTTTTTCTATTACTAGTGTAGATTTCCATCTTTCTGATCCTGGCCACACACAGTCAGAATTGTAGGGTGGTCACTGGAAGCCTGTTTATTAGAGCAAAAACCTCTGTTTATTGAACACTTACTATGTATCAACACTGCTACAAGTGTTTTATAAAAATTAACTCATTTAATCTTCAAAATATCACTATAAAGTAAGATAATAATAGCATTGTCACTTCACAGATGAGGAAACTGAAACACAGAGAGATTGAGGCTAAGGTTATGGACTCAGTCCCAAGGAGGAGAGTTACTGTAGTCTGTCCCATGGTAAAGACAGCCCTAACCAAAGCCAGCCACATCTCAGATGCATGCACTTAGTCACAAGAAACAAGCATGACTACTTGTCAACAGCCTTCCTCATTATTGAGAGAAGACTTCCAGTGTATGACCTACTGTTGGTGGTCAGTGCACATGACAGACACTACAATAATCCAAGATCTGTAGGTGATTTCTAGAGCACAATTCACACTTCATTTTTCAAAAAAGATGAAAAATGTACCAAATCCCACTCTAATCTATCTCTTAACTTGAGAAAAGACTTGACAGAAAACAAGTGAGAATAGAAATGAAAAGGTTACCCCTCCCCTCAAATCTGTAAGAATCTGGAGAAAACTTGAAAAGAATAGAGACCCTGACAAAAACTGTTATTAGTAAAAATTAGGTAAAGCATATAAGAGTTTTGAGTTTAAAAATGTAATGCCCACTACTGGGTATATACCCAGAGAAAACCATAATTCAAAAAGACACATGCACCCCAATGTTCATTGCAGCACTATTTACAATAGCCAGGTCATGGAATCAACCTAAATGCCCATCTACAGACAAACGGATAAAGAAGACGAATGGTACATATACACAATGGAATATTACTCAGCCATAAAAAGGAATGCAATCGGGTCATTTATAGAGATGTGGATGGACCTAGAGACTGTCATACAGAGTGAAGTAAGTCAGAAAGAGAAAAACAAATACTGTATATTAATGTATATACGTGGAATCTAGAAAAATGGTACAGATGAACCAGTTTGCAAGGCAGAAATAGAGACACAGATGTAGAGAACAAACATATGGACACGAAGACCAAGGGGGGAAAGCGCGGTGCGGGGGAGCGGGGGATGAATTGGGAGATTGGGATTGACATATATACACTAATATGTATAAAATGGATAACTAATAAGAACCTGCTGTATAAAAAAATAAATAAAATTCAAGGAAAAACAAAACAAAACAAAAAAAACCCCAAAGAACTGTGAGCAATAATGAATTGCTGTAGTTTGAAACCACTAAAGTCAGGGATGGTTTGTTGCACAACAGATAACTTGAACGACCTCTGTCCTGCTATATACAGGCCATACTGCTGTATCAATGTCCCCAGCCTAACGTTATCTGTAGACAGAAATGGGACTGGAGAACCGCAGTGTAGAACCCCTGAGTGCAAGGAGGTAGAGTGTGGAGCTCTGAACAGACAGGCCTCAGTTAGAATACTGGCTCTGCCACTTACAAGCTGTGACCTTGGGCCAGCAACTTAGCCCTCTCCTATGTATGAGTCCAATTATATGACACTTTTCTTTAAAAGGAACAGAATGAGATGGAGAAACTTTTCATCTCAAGTGGAACTAAGACAAGAAAGGAAAGAATTATTCAATTTTTTTCAGCTGTTCTTCCAGAAGCAGTCTATTTCTGACTTGGCCACTCTCGCAGAATATGATACAAAAATAGAAGAGTTGTGCCTGAATTACCCATTACAGAAACTAATGTCATATTTGAAGAAGATCTGAGAATTGGTTTGGGAATAATCTAACTTAAAGTCACTGTACTCTTGGAGTTACAGTAACATGTCATTTTGATTTCAAACCATGTAACACAAAACACTAAGGCAGATTTATAAGCTGTTTTTCATGCATTTTTGTGGGAGAGAATTACATTGGTACAAACTATCATCCAACAGGCAGCAATTTTGCTAAACTCTTGGGCATTGGTATTTATAATATTCTAGGACAGAGGGCTTACCTTTCAAATAATTTACCTCAGTCTGAAATAAATTCATGATAGGCTATGTTTTTTGCACATAGAACATGTTAAGGTGTAAAAGGGAATTACAGAAGGGAAAAATCTGATCCTCAAAATTACATTAAAAATGAAAATTAAAATGTTTATTGACAAAAAAATATATGCAATAAGTATGTATGTACACAGCTAATTAAGCACCTTTAAGTCACTTATGAAGAATAAACAGCATAAAACAAATGTTACGTTTATGGACAAATGGGGTCCTCCCTGCAAAGAAAATGTTCTCTGTTAGTAACAGCATGGGCACATCTTACTTTTACTGATAGGTGTCTAAAATGTACCTCTGTTCTTGATGGAATGTCTTCAGTTTCTGCAATTTCAGAGCTAAAGGTGTATTCGGACTCATTGCTGCTGTGGGTGGAGTCTGTTCTCTTGTGTCCAGGCTTAGGCACATTCTGCAAGACAAATAAGCAGTTACAGTTAACACAACATAATTAAATAATTGAACTAGGCATAGTTAAGACAGCATCCACCTTAACTCAGTTCTAATCCTCACTCGCTGACTTAATGTTCTCATGCCCAAACGATCTGTTCCATGTTGTATTAACAAACTCTTACAAAAGGGTCACCTTCGGAGCTCCTCAAAGAATGAGAAAGATGCACCAGGAGGGCATGACAAGCACAGTCACAAAACCAAATACTCGAACAAAAATCATCTGTGATTACTGGCAGAGTCCGCTTTTTAAAGTTGTGAGTGGCTAGTCGCACTGGGTGAAGCATAGGTATGATGCCTCAGCATCTAAGGACTGTAACTGACTTCCATGTTGCAATCAAATAAAACCTACCAAAAAGTTCATAGGATATATTTAATGATAGCATAATCATTTTACTGCACCGTATTTGGGCATAAACGGTAAAAAGAAAAAAAAAAAAGTCAGGGGAGGGGGGTTTCCACTTAGGCGACTACAATTTCTGTTAGTTTTATGCCTGAAGCTGAATCTCTGGAGTCAGCAGTGGGAAGGATGAATGTGCAGAAGAGGCAAGGAAGCTGCTCGAAGAATCCTGGGAAGATCCTTGGGTTATTAATTCAGGGAGTCCAGGTGACACTTTTATGGCATGTGGTACCTATGAACTAGTGTTCAGAAAGATTGTGGGGAACAGAAAAGCAATTGTAGTCCCTTCCTTTCTGTAGGAAAAGGGGTTAGAGAATGACTTGAAGGAAGAAGAGATAAAAAGGCTGGGTTTGGGCCCCTCACTCCTAGGGTGCCCCCAGCAGCAGACATGGAAATGTTCAGTGGCCTGGATTTTCTAGGGTTACAAATCCTGAGAGCTTCAGAAAGGCCTCCAAGAGCTTTGGGATCTGTCCAATTTCCTTTACTCCTTCCCAGGTGCAGGAAAAGAGCCAGAAGCCACAAAGGGCTTTTTGCCTCTTTCCTTCCAACATCCAGGCGTATAGAGAGCAGACCCATCTGTGCAACCACAAGGAAGCCAGCCCCCAGGGGCAGTTGAAAGCCCCTCAGCCCCGCCCAACCTGTATGTTCTATGTTCATTAGTGTAATTTTCTTCTTTTGTGTGTGTGATATCTTTGTCTGGTTTTGGTATCAGTGTGATGCTGGCCTCACAGAATGAGTTGGGAAACTGCCCCCTCTTCAATTTTTTGGAATAGTTTGAGAAGCATAGGTGTTAACTCTTCTTTAAATGTTTTTTGTTGGGAGTTTTTGACTGCTGATTCAATTTCATTTCCGATGTTTGATCTGTTCATATTTTCTATTTCTTCCTGATTCAGTATTGGGATATTGTATGTTTCCAGGAATTTGTCCATTTCTTCGAGGTTGTTCATTTTATTGCCATGTAATTGTTTGTAGTAATCTCTTATGATACTGTGTATTTCTGTGGTGTTGCCTGTAACCGCTCCTCTTTCATTTCTGATTTTATTTATTTGGGTTCTCTCTTTTTGTCTTGATAAGTGTGGCTAAAAGTTTATCAATTTTTCTTATTTTTTTCAAAAGACCAGCTCTTAGTTTTGTTCATCTTTTAAACTGATTTTTAGTCTCTTTCATTTCCACTCTGATCTTTTTTTTCCTCCTTCTACTAATGTTGAGCTTTGTTTGTACTTTTTCTAGTTCCTTTAGGTGTAAGGTTAGATTGTTTATTTGAGATTTTTCTTGTTACCTGAGGTAGCATGTATTGCCATTAAACTTCCCTCTTAGAACTGTTTTTGCTGCAGTCCATAGATTTTAATCATTTTGTTTCCACTTTCATTTGTCTCCGGCTATTTTAAAAATTTCTTCTTTGGTTTCTTCAGTGACCTATTTGCTGTTTAGTAGTGGTTTGCTTAGCCTCCATGTGTTTGCTTTTTCAAGTTTTTTTTCTTGTAGTTGATTTCTAGTCTCACGGCATTGTGGTGGAAAAAGATGCTTGATATGATTTCAATCTTCTGGATGATCTGTCCTTTGATATAAGTGGGGTGTTAAAGTCCCCTACTATTATTGTGTCACTGTCAATCTCTTCCTTTATGTTTGTTAATATTTGCTGTATGTATTCAGGTGCTCCTATGTTGGGTGAACATATGTTTACAACTGTTATATTTTCTTGTTGGATTGATCCCTTTGTCATTATGTAACGTCCTTTTTTGTCTCTTGTTATAGTGTTTGTCTTAAAGTCTATTTTGTCTGACTATTGCTACCCCAGCTGTGTTTCCATTTCCATGGAATACATTTTTCCATCCCCTCACTCTCAGTCTGTGTGTCTTTAGAACTGAAGTCTCTCACAGGTGTGTGTGTGTGTGTGTGTGTGTGTGTGTGTATTTGTCTTGTTCCTATTATCCATTCTGCCACTCTATGTCTTTTGATTAGAGCACTTAGTCCATTTACATTGAAAGTAATTATTGATAGGTATGTACTTACTGCCATTTTGTTAGTTGTTTTCTGGTTGTTGTAGTTCTTTTTTGTTCCTTTCTTCTTTTGCTTTCTTCCCTTGTGATTTGATGACTTTCTTTAGTGTTATATTTGGATTACTTTCTTTTTGTGTGTGTGTGTGTGTGTGTGTGTATCTATAATATGTTTGTGGTTACAATGAAGTTCATAAAAACAACAATAAATGAGGTTCAATCACACATATATACATATACAAATATATTTAATTATTTAAATATGATGATCTCAAGTTCAAACGCATTTTAACAACCATGCATTCTCAGTCCCCTCCCCATGACTAGTGTTTTTGTCATCATATTTTACATCTTTTTTTTTTGTGTATCCCTTAACTACATACTGTGGATATAGGTTATTTTACTACTTTTTTGTCTTTCAGCCTTCCTACTAGATTTATATGTGATTGATCTACTACCAAAACTGTATGTTTACCTTTATCAGTGAGAGTTTCCCTTTCTAGTTGTGGCCTTTTCTCTCCTGCCTAAAGAAGTCCTTTTAACATTTCTTGTTAAAAGGTTTAGTGGTCCTGAATTCTTTAGCTTTTGCTTGTTTTATCTTTTTATCTTCCCTTCAAATTGGAATGATAGCTTTGCTGGGTAGAGTATTCTTGGTTGTAGGTTTTTTTCCTTTTATCACTTTGAATATATCATGCCACTCCCTTCTGTTCTACAAAGTTTCTGCTGAAAAGTCAGCTTACGGTCTCAAGGAAATTCTTTCTATGTAATTAGTTGCTTTTCTCTTGCTGCTTTTAAGATTCTCTCTTTATCTTTAATTTTTACCATTTAAATTATAATGTGTCTTGGTGTTGACCTCTTTGGGTTGACCTTGTTTGGGACTCTCTGTGCTTCCTGAACCTGGATGTCTGTTTTCTTTCCCGGGTTAGCGAAGTTTTCAGCTATTATTTCTTCAAATAACTTCTCTGCCCCTTTCTCTCTCTTCCCCTTCTGGGACCCCTATGAGAATGTTATTATGCTTGATGTTGTCCCAGAGGCCTCTCTCAAACTATCCTCATTTTTTAAAATTCTTTTTTCTCTTAGCTGTTCTGAATTGTTGATTTCTACTCCTCTGTCTTGCCGTTCACCAATCCATTCCTCTGTATCATCTAACCTACTGTTGATTCCTTCTAGTGTATTTTTAAATTTCAGTTGTTGTATTCCTTAATTCTGTTTGGTTCTTTATATTTTCTCTTTGTTAAACTTATCACCATGTTCATTCGTTCTTTTCCCGAGTGCACTGAACACCTTTATGATCATTACCTTGAACCCTTTATTGGGTAGATTGCTTATCGCCACTTCGTTTAGTTCTTCTTCTGGGGTTTTGTCTTGTTCCTTTGTTTGGAATATATTCCTCTACCTACTCGTGTTGCTTACTGTTTGTGTTTATTTCTGTGCATTAGGTAGGTTGTTTAGGATTCCCAGTCTTGGAGAAGTGGCCTTATGAAGGAGACATCCTATGGGCCCCAGCAGCCCATCCTTTTAGTCACAAGATCTATATGCTCTGTGGGTGCCCCTATGTGGGCTGCATGGTCCCTTCTGCTGTGGTGGGGATCACTGCTTGGATGCACTGGTACATTGGGATGGCCCTCGGCCTGCTTGGCTTCCAGGTCCTACCTAGTGCAAAAACTGCCAGCCGGCTGGTGGTGGCTTTGGGTGCTGGTGTGGCAGAGGCTGCATAGCCTGGGGGGTGTCTCAAGGCTGGTCCCAGGTTACTGATGGATGGGTCAGTGACCAGGGTGGCTGGATGCCAGCTCACTTGTGAGCAGGTAAACCTCTGGCCCTAATAGGCTAGAGGGAGGACTCCAAAATGAAACTTGTCTGCAGCAGTGTCCTCATGGTTGGAGCTCCCCAAAATGCCTGCAGCCAATGTCTATGTCCCTAGGGTGAGCTCCAGTGGCCTCATGCCCTCTGGAAGGCTCTCCAAGGTTAGCAAGTGGGTCTGAACCAGGCTCCTTTCAAATTATTGCTTCTGCACTGGGTCTTGGACATGTGAGATTTTGTATATGCCCTTTAAGAGTGGAGTCTCTGTTTCCCACAGCCCTGTGGCTCTCTTGTACACAAGCCCCACTGCCTTCAAGTCCAGATGCCTGGGGACTTGTCTTCCTGGTGCAGGAACCCCAGGCTGGGGAGCCCGATGTGGGGCTCAGACCCCTGTGCCTTGGGGAGAACCTCTCCAATTGTGTTTATCTTCCTGTTTGTGGGTCATTTACATGGGGTGTGGGTCTTGACTATACGTGTCTCCACACCTCCTACCCATCTTGTTGAGGTTCCCTTTTATATCTTTAGTTTCATAAAATAGTTTCTGCTAGTCTTCAGGTCATTCTTATATACAGCTGCTCTGTAAATAGTTATAATCTTGGTGTGCCTGTGGGAGGAGGTGAGCTCAGGGTCTTCCTACTCTGCCATCTTGGCCACTCCCCTCCAAATTACCTTGTGTTTTATAACAGATATTTCAGAGCATTTCTGGCCATCTGTGCCATTAGGTTACGTTTAAGGCCGATAGCTGTAGGAACAAGATTGCTAGGGAACTCTTTGTTTCCTGATAGCAGGATAAGTAGAACAGGGAGGGTGCGCAGAACTATTAAAAGTTCAAAATGTACTTTGGCAGATGCAGAAGAGTCCTTGAAATAGATAAGACAATTTATTACAAATAGAGGCTGAATTTTCTTTTTCTAGGACTATATCTTTGAAACTACGAAAACTATATAATACTTGGTTATATAAATATTTGCTTTATAAGCAAATTTTATTTTAAGTCATTCAACACATAAAACAAAGTCCACCTACACTGACTTTATACTATCTTATAATCCAGTCTTCAAAGTGTTTGACTTTACAAAATATTTATGAAAAAAGTGATATGATTTCTGGGATGTGCTTTAAAACAATCCAATCCACTGGATGGAGTGGGATGGAGGGTAGAATGGGGGATAGAAACGTGTTGACCATTTTGGATTGAGTGATGGGTACATGGAGTACAGGGGGGTTCATTCTACTTTTCTATCTAGTTTTGCATATGTTTCAATTTTTTTTTTTTTTTTTTTTTGCGGTACATGGGTCCTCTCACTGTTGTGGCCTCTCCCGTTGCGGAGCACAGGCTCAGCGGCCATGGCTCACGGGCCTAGCCACTCCGCGGCATGTGGGATCTTCCCGGACCGGGGCACGAACCTGTGTCCCCTGCATCGGCAGGCGGACTCTCAACCAGTGCACCACCAGGGAAGCCCTCAAATTTTTATATATAAAAAAAATCAAAAGTATTTGACTCACAATCATCAAAGTCATCTCTTCCTTGAGGTCATCATATCGTTCTTCCAAGCGACTGAACTCATTCAGAAGGTTCTGATATCTCAGCCTTTCATCATTAAGATCGAGTTCCAGTTGTTTTGTTTCTTCTATTAACTTCTTTTCCATCGTCTCTGAAAGAAAGGAGAGGGAAAAGCATACCAAAGATGGCTCCACAGAATGCAAGAATACAAAGATGGACACTGACTTCCAGTTTCTTTGGGAGGGGTTCTACTTTTAGCACCACTATGATCTATGAAGAGTATCTTAGTGGAGGTAGGGAAAGAGAAAATACCATGACCAAAGAATAATTTATTAATAACAACAACCGTCATCTATTGCATTGTTCCATGAACAGAATTAGTTCATTCATTGGTTACAGCACATCCTTCATAAACTTCCACTAGCCATCATCTAGTAACTATACATTTTTTTATTATTCTGTTTCAGGCTATTCATAAAATTCTTTTGTCCCAAAAGTCAGAGACATTCCTCAAGCCTCTGGGGGAACGGCGACTTCTCAGCGAACCCAGCTGTACTGCTCTACAGAGTGTCTCCACTCATCTCAGTCCCCAGGTTCTGTCTTACAATTTCCCAACGCTGTGAGCTCCCTTGTTGTCCTATTACTCCCTCAATTCTAATCAGGTAAGATCCCCACACCTGGTCCTCTGTTGTTACCACTCCTATGTGCTGCTGGGGGACCTGACCTTTCCATTTACTCACCTCACTCTACTCTCTCTGTTGCCAGGGGCTGGCACTTAGATAGGACATCATCTGGAGGTCGGAGATTAGCCCTTGATTGCAAATCAAGTGCAGTAAAAAAGCCTTAAATCTCAGCTGCATGTTTTATCTCAATGAGCTGACCCAGTCACATTTATAAACATTAAGCTTCCTACCATTATGGCCCACTTTACCCTCATATTTTGTGGCTATATCTTAATCTGCCCTGCCTGCTTCTATTGCATCACCATTTCTTTCTCTGTCAGCTCCATGAGGGCAAGGGCTGCCAAATGTCTTGTTACAACTGCCTCCCTGGTGTCCAATACAGTGTTTCCCTACCCTAGGGCTTTAATAATTTGTAAATAAATGAATGAAAGAACTTCTTCTCTCTATAACGTTCTGTAAATTGCTTTTTATTCTCACAAGTTTGTGGAAGCTGCCCAAGGCTATCAACAAATTTTCCTTAGGCAAATCCACTGTTATTGTCTTTGTTCTTATCTTTCAGTATCAAATAACATTTTCTATTTTCCTTCAAGAATTCTCATCATTCTGGATTTTTCCACTGCATTCTGCATCCTAGCCTCCTTTTTTCCATGTTTTCAATGACTTTTCTCCTTCCCTCTTAATTTTCTTTTCTGGCTCCTTTTCTTCACCTTATCCCTTATTTATGGTTATCCTATAAGGCTTAATTCCAGATTTTCTTCTCTTTTCTATATAGTATTCCCTTTAATGGGGAGGAATGGGGCAGTATGGGGAAAACCACAGAAGGCTCTCTTTCATCTCAATTTGCTTTCACATCATCTCTATCTGGAGGCCCCAGCTGACATCCAAATTTTAATACTCAAACAACTGACCTCGTTAATTTGCCTCATAAACAGAGATTGTTCCCCTCAATTTCCTCATTACTAATAACACATTATTGTTTTGATAACTCATCTCAAAACTTTAGAAAATTTTTACTCCTTTTTTAAATACCACATCAAAAATGATGATATATGATATATGATTCTTTTCATATAATATATTTTCACTCTAATCAAATCTCTTCCTTTCTATTTCTATCACCAATAATTGTAGTTTAGATATATATTTTCTAAGCTCATGTTTATGTACATGTGGATTCCTTGTAAATTATCACCATTTTAATTTATCTTACAAACAGCAAATGAAATAAATGTCCATATCTAGTGTCTTTTTTTCTTAAGGTGGCAAAAAGTGGTTGATCTTAGGAAAATAATATCCATTGGTTTAGCAAAATAAATAATATATACAGATGCATATACTCATATACATATACATATTAGCTCAAGAATTGGTCCTAAAACAACAGGACTCCTATAAGCCATAAATCATACATATAGAACAATTTTTTTAAAAGTCACATGATACTGACTAATACGAATTGATATTTGTACATAGGGAGACCAGATTTACAAGTTCACCAACTAATTCAACCAAATATTTAGAGTGTCTGCCTCCAGAACTCTGCAGATTTACTGATGACAGTCTAAGCAAAGTTGTAACTTATAAACCTTTGGTCTGAGGTTGGTTGGAGTGCAGTAGGTTGGGCCCACATGAGGCTTACCTGTCATCTCCTTAGCCTGCTCCACGATAAGGTGATTGAGTGCCTCTTTTTCCTGCTTCAGCAAAGTATTTTCTTCCTTCAGATTTGATACCAACTATAAAATGAAACAATAAACTGAGACAGCTGCCACAGACAGAGGCAGCCGGATACTGAATACAAAGACCATACATACAGCAGTCACCGGCAGGCACTCCTTACTTCCACATCTCACTGCCTCACTTCTTTGCCGAGTTATATCTGGTCATCCTTCAAACTTGTTTTTAGCACTACCTTCCAGAAAGCTTTCCCAGAAACTCCCTCCAATTATATGTCTCTCCTTTGGGCTACTACAGGACCCTGAATATGCCTCTTTATAGCCCTTATAAATGATTTACTTTTACTTCCCTGATTGACTAGAAATTCTTGGAGGACAAAAATGACTTGCTGTTATTGTTTTACTTTGTACCTTGAGCATTTAGCAATTGCCTGGCACCTAGTAAGCATTTGCGCTTGAAGCAATGATAATGCCTTTTCACACCAACAACCTAATGCAACGTTTATGTGTACCCATGATTCAAGCAGAGAGATTACAGAGGTTAAGAAAAATATGAAAGTCATTTTGGTTTTGGAAATTCACTGAAGACCTTCCGAAGCTCCCTGCTCTCTGTCTTGAGAAAGAGAATTTCATTTTCATCTCCTTTCAAGAGTTTTGCAAGGTTGTAAACTTTTATTCCACATTTAAGCATTGACCTTACAACACTGTGAATACACTTAATGCCACAGAACTGTACACTTAAAACGATTAAAATGGTAAATTTTATGTTACATATAAGCATATTTTACCACAATAAAAAAATATTGACCTTTAACTTTCTATTTCCTGGTTGGATAAGGATTCTCAGGAAGCAAAAATCAAAACCAAAGGAAACTTTGCTAAGTTCATAATTTATACATTTCACCTTTGGAATAGAATGTGTGCTTGTTATAAGTGAAATTTGAATTCCTTTCTCTAAGCATAAGTTCAAGGCACTCTTAAAGCAACAGCTTTACTAATAAAGAGAAAGTTTAGGAGTTCAGAGACAGAGAAAGCAGGCTCTCTGACTAAGGATCCCTGAAGAACAGGGAACTGAGATTACAGCACTGTGCCACTGCACAAGTCAGGCCAGAAGGTGTTCCTTCTGATGGTCCAGTGTCTTCCCTCTGTGCCGATAAGGTCTTAACGTCTGCTCTCAGTAGAAAGGTTGAGTTCTCTATGTGCTCTTGAGAGAGGCTGCTCTTTGTCAGAGTATGCAACCAATCACCTGTGGTGCTTTTTCAAAATACATGTGCCTGGTCCACACTCCCAGAGCTTGGGCAGGTATCTTTTTAAAAACTCTCCAGCATATTCTGAAATACACTCCTGGTTAAGAACCACAGTTCTGCTGGACCTTCTAGGCTCCTTGGTCAGGCTAACTGGCAATGTAGCTTTCCAGACCACAAAGCTAGCTCTCACAGGGAAATTTTTTCATTCTTCCTCATTATCACACTCCATCTAAAAGAATTAATGGTAGTGCCTACAGCTATCCTTGTGAAGGCAGCAGATAATAAAACGAAAGGAGAAATCTGAATATGTTCAGGTATACTATTCTATCAGACGAGAAAGCTATGAACTTGACTTTGAAAAGGAAACGAGAATACTCCTACCAAGCTTAATTCTCTATAGTTTCGGAGGAATTTGGAAAGCTTCCAGGGACTCAGGAAATGGGGAAAAAAAGAGAGAGAGAGCACAAGAAAGAGAGATCTTAAACCTCAACAGTATCCCATTGGATACATATTTGAATTCTGAGAGAACAAGCTTGCTATGTCAAAGTAACATATTAATAGCACTGCTGTTTCCAGATCAGAGCCCAGATCTGCTATAGATATAGAAGGGATTATTTTATCAGGACCCTGAATACCATGGAAGGATTGCAACTTTATTAGCTACACTATCCTACCTGAATTGTGTCTAAGCTCCTTCGAGGTTCTTACTGTACAAGCTGCTGTTAAGGTTCAGAAGTCAGTAAGGAAAAAGCATATTGGGATTTTTGCCATAGTTACAGCCATCAGTCAACTCTGTTTTCATTTAAAGATGGTAATACTAGTGGAATCTCTGAAAACCTATTACTTTTTTCCAGTAAGCCTTATGTTGAGGTATCTTTACTTTGTTTAACCAATACATCTCATTACTGCTTGAGAACCTTAGTGTTTTCTGTATTTAATAAAGTTTTGATATAAGTTAATACAAATTTGTAGTGTGGAAGCACTGGTCAATCTGTAAGCATTTTCATTGTTGTTCTATCTGCATAGCAGCTCTTGGCTACGATCAGTGTGCAGACATTTGGATTTTTTCCTGTTGGACTTCTCAAAACAGTCTTAATGCAGGTTTGCATAAAGATCCCTACTATCAGCTACTGACAGTTCATTGTGATTTACTTCTTAATCACCTTTAACCTGCTGAAGAAAAAAGAGTCTACACTCCACACAGATCTATTCATTCAAAGAAAAAGGGTGTATAGTAGGTTCTTGGCCATCACTTCTCTTCTTATAACACTGCTTTGCCTCTGTTCTTAGGAGAGTAAAAGGTTTTACTAAAAGACCTATAGGTACTCATCCAGCATATGGAACAGCTGCTTGGGGGAAACACTAATAATGAACAGTAAACCAACTGAAATGTCTGTTTACCTTCGATTGAAACCAATATTGAGCCACAAGGGCCGGGTCAAGATGACAGCACAACTCCTTTGTGGAAGGAGTAGACGGGGATATGAACATTAGCTCCTACCTGCTCAGTTTCCTGTTTGTATCTATCAGCACACTCTTCAATGGATTTTTTCTCACACTGAGTTTGTTCCAGGTCTTTCCGGAGCTTGGCAATTTCTTCCTGCAGACTGAGGACACGTCCAGTAGCAATCTTAGCTTCTTCCTCACTTAGTTGAAGACGTTCTAAGTCACTTCGTAGTTTCTCGGTCTCAGAGTTGTATATTCCTTCCAGATTGGTCAGTTTCTCCATGAGGCATTTGTAGTCTTTGTTCTTTAAACACACACATAAGTGACAAAAAGTAAATATACACACCACAAATGCATTTAGTGAGAAAACCATGCCTATTCATCGTATTCATGCTATATCATCATAGTGCTGATATAGTATCTAACCAAAATTACTAATGACAATATTTAAAATAACACCATCAGCACCCTCTTAGTGATACAAAGAGAGAATGGGCACAATTATTTGTTTTACATGATGAGCAACATAGATGTGATTTTCTCATAGTCACAAGGTGAGTTCCCACAGTAAATTCTCTTTCTTGATTCTTAATCCAGGAATAGGAAAATCTATACTTGCTTTTGAAAACAAATCAGTGTGCTACTGAAAGCCACGTGCCGGCTAGTGATGCATAAGAATGATAAAATGGCCTCAAAAATCACAAGTTTCTTACAAATCCCTTTGTTTACCATCTGGAAACTCCTCTTCCCACTCAGAAAACCTTTCTGATGAATCCTATTTCATTCTCTTGTCTGTTTTTCTTTGTCATCCTTAGTATTTATGTATTACTAACTACCTTTATATCATTTGCATGTGCTAAAATATTACTTGGTAACTATCTCTAAGAAATCAAACTTTTATCTCTGCAAACAGACTGCAGATTTCTCAGAAGCATGGACATTTTCCTGCTTCTTTTGCCACCTCAATGCTAAACAACTCATCTGTAAAAGGAACAATACACTATACACAAATGAATGATAATGATGAAAGAGCTTTTGTAAAATATAAAGTACAATATGACTCTCGGTCCTAACTGTTTGGAGTGCTAGTAAACCTGTCTGTGTTCTCGAAAATAATTTCCTGCCTTGGTCCTTACAATTATAATCTTACCTATGAGCTTGTCACTATTTCCACATTCATTAATGCCATTATTATTTTACTTTTTTTGCAAAGACTGAAAGGTAAAGTCAAGAGGGGACAATGCTGAAGATGACCCCAGTGGATTTTGTTAGGCATGCTGCACTTTCAGGACTCCTGTTTAAAACACACCTGTTCGTCAACTTTGCGCTGCAGCTGCATGATCTTGTTCTCCATGCCAATGTGGAGCTTCTTATAGCGCTCCACGGAGCGGGCCTCGATCTTGAGCTTCTTCAGCTCGCGCTTGGCCATCATCCGCCGGAAGCAGCACTGAAGGTAGATGATGGCGTGCGTACTCCTCTTGTAGTAGGTGCGAGCCAGCCAGCCCCGGACCCACTTCTGAATGATGACTGCTTTGTGCTCACGGAGTATCTGCAGAAGAGGGTAAGTGCAAGTAACGTCAGACCCTGGACTAGACTCAATACTCAACTCTATCAACCTATGGATGTCAGGCTGAGAACCCACACATTACCTAAAGGGAAAGACATAAAAGTTGAAGCAACAATGTATTATGTGGATTGTATTTATCACAAATATATGGAAGCACAAAATTATTTTAAAAGGTGATTGAAATGTAGTCTTTAAAAGGCAATTTGAGGGCTTCCCTGGTGGCGCAGTGGATAAGAATCTGCCTGCCAATGTGGGGGACACAGGTTTGATCCCTGGTCTGGGAAGATACCACATGCTGCAGAGCAACTAAGCCTGTGAGCCACAAATACTGAAGCGCGCGCGCCTAGAGCCCGTGCTCTGCAACGAGAGAAGCCACTGCAATGAAGAGTCTGCGGACCGCAACAAAGAGTAGCCCCCGCTCGCCGCAACTAGAGAAAGCCTGCATGCAGCAACGAAGACCCAACACAGCCAAAAATAAATAAATAAAATAAAGGTAAATTTTTAAAAAACTCAACTCATTTTATAAAAAAAGAGGAAATTTGAGAGACATATATAAAAATATGTATTATATCCACATGTCATATGTATGATTACATGTATATGTATGATGATAAATGGAGTGTACAGATAGAAGCTGTCTAAATAAAAGGTACCAGATTACTAAATAGAAAACTAGTCTACAAAGAAAGAAAAAATGCATTAGGTTTCTTATTGCTATATGATTTCTATAAGCAACAGGTGATCCTTTAGAAAATAAGCAGAACTTGGTACCCTGTGAACTACGTGCTAGTAAAATAAGAGATTTACCCACTACCCTTACTGCTGATACCATGTCACTGTGCATTAGGTCTCTGCTTGAGGACATGGGGTATGGCCAGTAAGCAGGCTGTAGAAGACGACACTTGGAGTACTGCAAAGTTTATTACTGATTTATTGATTTTTTTCCCCAGCAACAAAAAAATGACACTCTTGTTTGCCATATTTGAGGAATACCATTCTAGTGAGGATTTCCCATTGCTATTATAAATGCAGCACAAATCCATTTATGGGATTCAAAGGTAGTAGGGAGAGAACTTTAAAAGGAAAGCTAAAAAGAAGATAAAGTGAAGTAAACAAATCTTAATTTTATATTGTATTTTCTTAAAAAAAAAAGATATTGCCCTAAACTTATAAACAACTTATAACAATAAGATTGCCTTGCATTTCCCTGGTGGCACAGTGGCTAAGAATCCGCCTGCCAATGAGGGGGACACGGGTTTGATTTCTGCTCTGGGAAGATCCCACACGCCACGGAGCATCTAAGCCTGTGTGCCACAACTACTGAGCCTGTGCTCTAGAGCCCTCAGGCCACAACTACTGAAGCCTGTGTGCCCTGAAGCCCACGCGCTGCAAGTACTGAGCCCGCGTCCCACAACTACTGCAGCCCACTTGCCTAGAGCCCGTGCACCACAACGAAGAGTAGCTCCCGCTCGCTGCAACTAGAGAAAGCCCTCAGGCAGCAATGAAGACCCAATGTAGCCAAAAAAAAAAATAATAATAAAAATAAAATTTAAAAAATAAGATTGCCTTATGAGATGAATTTCTTGTCACTAATGACCATCAAGCAGAGATTGTGTAAACAGTTTCCAGGAATGATGGGGAAGAAGTTCTTAAATTTTAAGAACGGTTGAACTAGCAAACTAGCAAAACTTTGATGTCCTTTCAAGTCTACGATATTACAAAATAAGTCTTGTGTGATATAAATGTTTAAATGTATGCACTTGATTAAGTACTTATTAGTGATTATTATAAATGGAAACAATGTATCTTTTATGAAACTTTTTAAATGTAAAAAATCTCTGAAACAATCTATTCAGATAGGTAGCAGTTTAGTAAGATCATTAAAAGAACAGTTCCTATTTTTAGGTTATGTAGCTGAGAAAAACCATGAAAAACATATGCCATGCTAGAGGATACAATTAAGAAATAAGTCGTTGTGTTTAAAGCCAACAAATACAAAATAAACATAGGTGTTTAGGAGACCTTCATAGTATCTTCAGCCAACTCAAGGCTGTCCCTTTGGGATGTCTTCCTAATGCTAAGGCAGCCTTCAGTTCCCACTAAGTGCAGTCACCGTGCATCATGCCGCAGTGAGGCAGGGCATCCTGAGCTCTCACTCAACAACACAATCCCAAGGGAGCCACCTATCTTATCTGGATGACTAGTGACAAACTGGATAAGACTCAGTGATGGCAAAATGAAGGCTTTCAGACTTTAAAACTCAAGCAGCACACAGTGGCAAAGGTATTAATGCCAATATTCCTGTTCCATTTCCTTCTCCCCATGTAACTTCAGATACTGGTCCATTTCTCTAATTTCAGTCAAATGGAAACAGTATATAATTAGAGCTTCCATTCTCAATCTCATTTCCATCGGTGAGTCAGAGACATTAAATAACACTTGCTCTCACTTTAAGACCCCCAAAGCTTGGGGGAAGCTTGGATTGGAATCACAGCTAGAAGGATCACTAAGGGGGTACTACTGGCCTACACACGAGCCTGTCTCTAACCTGCCTCCCCTACTATGTCCAGTCACACTGGGAGCTAAGCTAGCTAGAGACTGCTACTGCTAAACCAAAGGCCTCACACGCCAGTTCAGATGTTCCTGAGGAGAGTAGTGAGGAAAACAGGAGGGTAACTGGTTTGGTATATCTAAAAGGTCAAGTTTAATAAGGCTTTTCCCTCCCTTGAAAGCTCATGCTTGAAGAGAAAGAACATCTGACTATAAACCAGGCGTGGGCAGAAAGACCTGGAGTAGCTAAGTCTTCAAATTTTCTTCAAAACACAGCTATTAAATATGCTCATTCAAACCTCATTAGCATTCCATTTTTCTTTGTTATATAAAATTAATTCAAAATAATAAAATAAAATAAATACATGAATAGGGCCTAGGGCACGCCCACATAATCACTGCCTGTGATTAGAGAAATGTCCTTCACATCACTCTACTAACAGTGATGCCCAGAGAGCTCCAAGATCCAGACTGTACTTTTGGCTTATTAGGGCTATATTCTAAAGAACAGACTCAAAACCTTGCCAAAATGAAAGAGGAAAAACTTTCATCGACTAGATCATATATTGTTAGAGGTGAGGACTAAGACTAATCTGGTGATCCACTATCTATAGCCATGATGATTATTGCTAGACATAAAGATTATTTGTCAAAAATTTCTAGAGCATAATACTCCAGTCAATACAACTTTGACCACATCGATGTTATATTTGATTTCATTTTTACCATGGTAAATTGTTCCAAGGTTGTTTCATTCTTAATCTGTTCATCTGCCATATATTGGGTCGGCCAAAAAGTTCGTTCGGGGCTTCCCCGGTGGCGCAGTGCTTGGGAGTCCGCCTGCCGATGCGGGGGACGCGGGTTCGTGCCCCGGTCCGGGAGGATCCCACATGCCGTGGAGCAGCTGGGCCCGTGGGCCATGGCCGCTGAGCCTGCGCATCCGGAGCCTGCGCTCCACAACGGGAGAGGCCACAGCAGTGAGAGGCCCACGTACCGCAAAAAAAAAAAAAAAAAAAAAAAAATTCGTTTGGGTTTTCTGTAAGATGTTACAGAAAAACCCGAACGAACTTTTTGGTCTATCCAATATTTTTACCTATTCAAAGCTCACCACAGTCAGCTGAATAAAGGCCCCCAATACTAAGAATCTGTAAATATTACCTTATTTGGGAAAAGGGCCTTTGCAGATATGATTAAGATAAGGATCTCTAGATGGAGAGATTATCCTGGATTACCTGGGTGGGCCCTAAATCCATCACAAGTGTTCTCATAAGAGACAGACAAAAGAAGTGAAGTTAGACACAGAGAGAAGATGATGTGAAGATGGAATCAGAGACTGGAGTGATATGGCCACAATTATTAGGAATACTGGTGGCCACCAGCACTAGAAGAGGCAGGGAATGGGTTCTCCCCCATAGCTTCTGGAGGGAGAGCAGCCCTGCTGACACCTTAATTTCACAGTTCTTGCCTCCAGAACTGTGAGAAAATAAACTTCTGTTGTTTTAAGCTACCAAGTTGGTGGTAATTTATGACAGCAGCCACAGGAAACTAATATACTCACTTTTTTTTCAAATTACAGACAGGGGAAGAAAAAAGTAAATTTTCTTTTTCAACATCATGTTAATAAATATATGTGGCTTATTTAATATTTAAAAATGTATTTCAATTGTTGGTTGTCTCCATATGACTCCTACATCCATAGGAGCCCCTGTGGCACTTTGTACAGACGTGGAATTTGATTAACGTTAATGGAATGAACAAACAAAGTTGAAAACAAGGCCTCACCTTGCGATACCTATTTCTGGCCAAGTAGCCTCGAAGGTAAGACTGAAGGACGATCGTGGCAGTCCGCCAGATCTTGTACCTCCGGCGGATTACATACATGCGCCAGTACTTCTGAATGATGGTTGCTGCCTTGGTTCTGCGCAGGAACTTAGCATAACTGGCCAGAGAAAGAGTGGTGCGTAGTCAGTAATCAGAAAAACCCATGAATACATTTTGTAGAGGCTGAAAGCACCAGTACCTTTGGCAGAATAAGTAGCACCTCCATTGTATTATTCTAATAACATACACGTTAAATCAACATTTATATTTCTTATATTTGTATAGTTATTTGATGATCCCCCAAATATCTGTGCATCCATTATCTCATTTGAGCCTTACCTAACCCTGAAAAGTGGGATGTCCCATATTACTTGATTTTACAATACAGAAAGCGAAGGTCATAAAGGCTTATTCCTTCTAGGACTGTGCTCATTACCCCAGGCTATGTCCCCTTTACATAGCAGACGAGCTTACACAGTAATCCTGTGCTTACTTATCACCCAGCCTTCTTAGCTCTATCCATTGCTAATGCACGATGTTTTTCCTTAATCTATCCATTTGGGCACAAGTTCTTTACCATTAATTCATGTCTTTTGATATCTCTAAATTAAAATTATCCTAATATGTAATCACACGTAAGTGTAACTAACTCTCTTCTACACCTTCTCAGCTAACTGCTCCCCCAAACTCCTAAACAGAGTCATTATTAACTAGTTATATTCATGACTGTTCTAATTTACAGATGATTTCTTCAAGCCCATATAAATGTATAAAAAATAAATACTGAGGACATGAGTAGGCAGTAATTTGTAATTATTTTTTTGAGGTTCAATCTGAATCATTCACAAAGGTGAGTGAAATTGTATTCTATCTAACTGTCTTATGAGTTAATTCCTTGGACCTAAGAAGAGGTAAGGTGCTGTCTTCTCAGGTAGGGTGACCACTCAAAACTGTCCTAGTTTGGACAATCAATCAGATGAGCCCGCCAATCTTCGCTGCCCATGAGCCAGAGTGGACATGCTGCCAGGAGACCTACCATCGGGCCTGGTGGCCTCGCACGTATCTCTGCACAGTGATGGCAGCCTTGCGCATGCGCAGGAACTTCTTCCGCAGCAGCCACCCTCGGATCGTCTTCTGGATCCGGATGCAGGCAGCCCTCAATTTGTCTGCCCTCAATTTTTCCAGATAGGCCACTTGACCGGCACGGAAAAAGATCTTTGTCTTCCCAAACTGGTATTTGTCCTTGTCCTATTTTTGGAAGAAACTGTATACTCAGAAGTAGAAATGATGACTAGATAAATGAATTTTAAAGAGAAAATATATGTCTAAAAGCAGAATCAGTAAAGGGATAAAACTATTAGCTAAAACTTGGGCTACATCACAATTAACTAATGGAGCCAGCTTTTTGATCCTATGCAAGTGGAGCAAATAGAAGGGACTTTAAGGAAAACTGCAGGTTAAGAGTTATTTTCCAGAATTATTCTACCTGGAATTATTATCTGAGGCCCAAAACTTGGTTGTGGGTTATAGGCAGCTACTATTTGCTTGTCTGTATTTTAAATATCTCAAGGAAATGGAGATGCTGGCACTCCCTCTGACTGACCCAGGCTGTAAGAATTACATCGGGCTGTGTGTTCCATGAGAAAGCTGAAGGGACAAAAACACCAATATGAAGAAAAAGGCAGGAAGTAATGCACACAAAATAAAAACTAAAAGATAAAAAATCTTGCATATTCATGTTAAGAGTTAAGTTTCTCAACAGTTATCTCTTGGTTTTATCAACAGTAAATCTTCCTACAGATTTCAAAACTCCTCTTACAAACATGTAATCATTTATAATGCTCATTGACTTCTGAGTATAAACAAAGCTGAGCAGTAAACACAGATATATATGCATGCTATTTTTGGTCTATTATATTCTGATCCAGCTTATCTAGAAGCATGCAAGTTATTAACCATCTTATATCAAAAGAAGAGTAGAATTTATTTATAATAATCAATACTGTGATCTGAAATTCTAAGTGAAAACAGAGAAAAATCACTTTTCACTGTAAGCAAATATTTCCTATCCTGTACATGAAAACAGAAAATCAGAAATCTCCACATATATCTAAAACTGTTTCAGTTTAAATCAATAAAGTTTGCAAAGGAGGCTAGCTGGAAGAGATAGAAAGTGGTTCCCTCTCCCTGTCTCCTTCTCCCTGCCCCATTTCATCTCAGCTCTCTCTCCCTCGCCCCCAAGCCTACACTCCTTTACCTTGTGGCCCCAAGCGCAGGGGGGAGCAGTCTGGGGGAGGAGACTTTCCCTACTTTCTGCTCTCCATTCCCTAGAAAGGACTTAGGCCAGATTCAAAATGTATCAGATTCTTTTACACATTACCAGGAAAGTGGCCTAAGTGCTTTCAAGAAAAATAAAGTTATTATCACCAAAGAAGAGATTTTACATCTAGTTAATAGCTAATAATTATGACTAATTACTTCAAAGTGAGGTAATCCATCCAACCTAGTGTCAAATAAGTGAAAATATTCTTTAAACAGCATCTCATGAGTCTTAAATTCTCTACAACCTACATCAGTGGTTATCAAAATGTAGTCCTCAAACCAGCATCGGCATCACCTGGGAACTTGTTAGAAATGCACATTATTGGACACGTCCCAGACCTACCAAATCAGATGTTCTAGGGGTGGGGCCCAGCACTCTGAAGTTTAACAAGCCCTGAAGGTGACTCTGGTGCATTCTAAAGTCTGTGAACGCCTTAGCTTGGTATGCAAGTCTCTTCAAACACCAACCCACATTTCCTAACCAATTCCCTACTGTCCCATGCACCATTTTTTTTTACTGCAAAAGCAAAAACAAAAATCCGACTCTAACTGCTTTTTGAGAAAACTATGCTTTTCTGCTCCTTGCTCCCTATTAGGATAGTCTCCTTCCACTTTATACAATCTTACCCACTCTTCAGGGCCTGACTCAAAATACATGTCTTCCATGAAATAGTTCCTCCTTCCCACAGCAGATGTGGCTTTGTCTTCCGTTGATTTCTTGTCTCACTCACTCAGCATTTGACAGACACTAAGGTATATTATACTTATCTTTAAAATGCATTAATTTCCAAGACACACTATGTCACCTGAGGACAAGACTTATTTTTCTTAATCACACAGCATCTGGCCTGGTGTCTGTCATAAGTAATTTTCAATAAAAATTTAGTACTTGGGGGCTTCCCGGGTGGCGCAGTGGTTGAGAGTCCACCTGCCGATGCAGGGGACACAGGTTTGTGTTCTGGTCCGGGAAGACCCCACATGTTGTGGAGCGGCTGGGCCCGTGAGCCATGGTCACTGAGCCTGCGCGTCCAGAGCCTGTGCTCCGCAACGGGAGAGGCCACAACAGTGAGAGGCCCGCGTACCGCAAAATAAATAAATAAATAAAAAGAATGTGTCTCAAGTCTGGGTCCAGGCCTCACCATCCTGTATCTTGATACTGGACCATCATCTTTACTGGTCCTTCCATCGTAAAGATAGAGAGCCTTGACCTCCAAGACAGTGTGCCTCTCCACCTTTCCACCCCTGAATAACCCGGATTAGTAGTATATGGATATTCCTAGGACATTCACAGGTTACAATCACAAGGCCTTTGGCAAACATCTGTTCCGATAAAGGTAAGTGAAAAATCTTTCTTACCTTTATCAGTTTCTCTAAAACATTCTTGCATGTTTGTTTTCTCTCACTTAGCACATCTTTTTGCTTCATTAGGACACGGTAGCGGCTGAAAAATTCTTGGTAAGTCCACCTATAAAAAGAAACTCATGTCAGCTTATTTAAAGAAGCAGGAACCTCCCCCTTTAGGATCCCTTATATTTGAAAAATGTCAAGCCCACCGAGAGGGGAAACCTGCTGCGCTGATTCGGATGGTCTCCAGGACACCGCACGCTCTCAGCTGCTGTACTGCCCTCTTCTCATCAAACCTATGTGTAAAAATGGAAATCATTAATACACAAAGAAGCGTGGCTCTAGCCACAAACTACTTTCCTCAGTCCAGAGACTGAATTCTTTTGTAAAGAGCCAAATGGATAAATTAGAAAAAAAATTCAAAAGTTGGAACAGTGATCAGAATGGAAAACTCCATGTAAGAGAGGGGAAGAGACCATTAGCAGTAAAAATACATACCACAAACTTATAAGAAATTCCATTAAACATATTTTAAAAGCCCAAACTCCTCTGCACTGTGCCATGCTCATTACATGCCTTGGCCTGACTAGCTGTTCTCATAACTCTTTAGTTCACCATGCAGAGCTCCCCTGGAATAAAGACTGGCCAGCCCTGGAGATTTCTCTAACAAGAAGAACAAATTAAATATGCCCCATTCAGGTATTTTTAAAAAATTATTGGTGTTCTAAAAGCTATTCAACTCAGTGTATACATACTAAGCATTAATAGTGTCCACGTCAGTGAAAAATATTTTATATTATATCTTATGTGTATTTCACTCTAGATAAACGGCACCTTAATGTTAAATTGACACTAAAAGAAGAAGTAGCAAGGCCTGCTTCTTACGGGATGATGATTCCTCTTACTCCCCAGTTAAGCCCTGAGTGACCTATCCGAGGCTTCTGCTGCGCTATCTTCTCAAGTGTTTTATTGGTGATGGGAGATGCGGTTGGCTGACAGAAGGTAATGGCCTCTAGGGCTGTCCAGGAAAGTCACCCAGGGCGTGGCAGCTTCTTCCAGCTTCTCACTTCCTCCAGAAAGGGCTTCTTGGCAATGAGAAGAATACAACAGTCTTTGAGAAGTGCCCTGCAGTCTAAGGCCGACTCTCCAAGGGCAAGGCTGGCATGGGTGTAGGTAAAGGAGCACGCACACACTGCGGAGTGGGAGTTATTACAGCCTTTGGTAAGTGTGCCTAATCTCTGACCCACAAATTCCACTTCTAGAAATACATTATTCTAAGGAGATAATCAGGCAAATATATAAAAATGTTTGGCAAAAGATGTTTATCATAGCCATAGGAATAACCCAAACGGCCATCAATAGGGAATAATTTAAAAGAATGGTGTTATGTGTATATAATGGGATATGATGTAGCCATTAAAGTGATGATGTGGATTTGTATTTACTAACACGGAAAACACCCATAAGTTGAAAGCAGATACAAAACAACAATTACAGCATGATCCCTTCCATTTTATTAATCTCTCTCTCTCTCTCTCTCTCTCTCTCACACACACACACACACACACACACACACACACACACACATAGCAGGGAAGGAATGATCAAGAAGGATCTATGCCAGTTAATACTTTTTATCTCTCTGGGTATAATGAAATGCTCTTTCATTTATTTTTACACCACTTTATATTTCCTGAAAATTGTTTTTATAATGTGCATGCATTACTTTCAAAATTAGAGAAATATTTCCGTTTTGGAAAAAACTTCCTCTCGCAAATGGTACTTGACACAGGACAAGATGTTTGGTAAAAGTAGACATTCTCTGATAGTTTCAACAGTTGAAAAGTAGCAGGGATGATTGTGAGCCTTTGCCAAAGCAACCTTATCTCACCCAGCTCTGGTTTTAACTAAAGTCCAAGTTAACCAAAAAGATCTTGAAATGAAGTAAATTACAAATAGAAAATAGTACTAGAAATGTGTGGTTGATCTCAACTTTTAAAATCATCAGAAGGCCAACTACTAATTTGTTCTCACATTTTTTTTTTTTTTGGCCACGTCGTGAGGCTTTGTGGGATCTTAGTTCCCTGATCCGACCAAGGATGGAACCCGGGTCCCTGGCAGTGGAAGCGTGGAGTCCTAACCACTGGACCACCAGGGAATTCCCTGTTTTCACGTTCTTAAAAGGGAACAAAAACGGAAAAAGTTCTATTAACTAGTTGTTTCCCTCTACAAGACATGAAGGTTTACCTAAGTATTTTTTCTCTGCTGCTGGTTTGGCAATCCTTATGAGATATGGATACTTTAAATTCAGCAGTTGAGAAATACTTACGTGAATGGGAACTTGAAGTCGTTAGGCTTAATACAGCGCACATAGTGAGGGGTAGTGGCATTCAGGGTCTCCATAAGCAGGTGAAGGGAGTTTCGGAACTGCATGAAAAAGAGCAGAAAGGGGCATCAAGGTTTTGTCAAAGATGACATAAAACAACTGAAAATTTTCTTCAAATGACACTAGTGGAGATGACTTTGCCACCTGTGAACCTGACCAGCCCTCAACAGTGGAGCTGCTAGGGCTTTTGGGTCAAATTTGCTTAAACCCTACCATTTACATGACCACTCTGCTAAACAGATATTCTCGCTCCTCCCACCACCACCACTGCCCCCGCCTCTTTAAAACAGACTTTATTTTCTTAGAGCAGTTTGAGGTTCACAGCAAAATCATACAGAAGGTACAGAGATGTCCCCCATACCCCCTACCCTGGCAGAGGCATGGCCTCCTCCATTATCTACACTCTCCACCACAGCGGTACATGTGTTACAGTTGATGAACCTACTTAGACACATCATTATCACACATCATTATCATCATTACATTAGAGTTCATTCTTCCACCCACCCTTTTAATATAGATTTCTGTAGCTTTCTGTTGTACACTTAAAACTTTGACTAAAAATATGCTTGCTTTAAAGATATTAAGGTCATTTAATCATGTACAGTAGGAATTTTGCTGTATGATACTGAAAAAAGTAGCAGATGACTTAAAAGAGTATAGGAAATGGGGAGGGGCAGAGGATGGAAGAGTACAGCCAGGGTGGGGTTACCTTTAGGGACATGGGACCTGGGGGCTGTGGACCTGTGCCAGGCCCTGCTTCCTATCTGCTCAGGAAAACAAGCTGACTAGCACTCAGCCTCCTGCCCAAAGCCCCCAGTTCAGGCACTAAGCACGTGTGTCATGTTTCCCAGTCCCCTGGTGCATAAAACATCAAAGAAAGCAGAGGGCACGGTTCCTGGGCTGAAGGAGCTGTACAAATCCAGAGAGGAAACAGCCAGAGAACAAAACAGAGGCAGCAGTGGTTTGTGAGGGAGGATATGTACTGGAAGA
The DNA here is from genome assembly GCF_011762595.2 of Tursiops truncatus. Taxonomy (NCBI): domain Eukaryota; kingdom Metazoa; phylum Chordata; class Mammalia; order Artiodactyla; family Delphinidae; genus Tursiops; species Tursiops truncatus. Next base: position 95,350,128 of record NC_047035.1, read on the forward strand.
ATTAAAATGTAGAGAAAATTATTTTGGGAAACGCTTAAGCAGAGTTACGGGTCTACGTTAGGAGGGGAGAAGTATGAGTGGACAGTGTTCTGTGTTCTCACAGTGAAAGCTCCAGCCTCTCCTCACCTGAGGACCCCACCTGGGAGGCTGACAAAGGAAGACCTGAGGCTCCAGCTGAGCCAGAGGGGAAGTAGCACTGCAGCAGCGGCTCCCTGAACTCACCTGGTGCCCCACCGTTTTCTTGTGCTCTTTGGCCGCCTGGCCTGGTCTGCCTTTGGTGGGCTTTGCAGGAGTGCGGGTAAGGAGCGTGCGCCCTGAAGAGGTGGCTGAACTTGGACTGATGGCCTTCTCGTCATCTTGAAATAATTCTGGTAGCATCTTAAACTGAGTCAAAAACAGTAAAAGGAAATCACACTCTAAACCCAAACTCAATTGGAAATCTTCACAGAAACACTATGATGATTTGCAATCCATAGTGATTCCCTTCCTTAAGTAACCCCTTTCAGAGTCACATTCCAGAAATAATCAGTATCTGTGTTAGGAGCCAAAAATGTGAGAGGGAGGTGACATCAATGCTACAAAAATATAGATGGAAAAAATGCAGTAATTCTACAACCTTATTTGGGGGAAAACAAAATCAAAACTACTCCACTGAGAATTGAAATCTTAATCCACAGGAAATGGCCGCTCTAACCATTTTACTGGTTTTAAACGATAATTATTTTATGAGCAACCTACTAATTGAAAGTCTTATTACATCAGTTCCACCAAATGTTTTATCATCATGCTTCATCTGTCTACCCAATAACTCAAATGGTGGGTACCAACTAAAAACTATCACTGAAAATCTCATCAGGAAGGGTGTCACGAACTAGTTCTACAATTTAATAAGATTTTAAAAAATCATGAATTAACAGTAATTTTTAGAAAGTAATGTGCATTATTGGGAAAAAAAGTAAAAGGAAACCCTGCCCGTATCCTGTAAGCTTTGCATGACTGCATAATTCCTGCAATCAATTTTGTGTTCTACCAGGTTAAGGAAATGAAAGTCTATTAAAAGCTCTGGTCGTTAATAAATGGGTGGATAGTATAATTTAATGTGGTTGGAAGACATTTTAAGGAACAAAAGAGACTTCAAACTAATCGACAGTAACATTTTGATATATGTACATATCTTTACAATAGTGAAACAGTCCACATACATAAAATAAATCCTTCTTATAAGTCAGTGTAACTGCAATAGCCAATTATTTATCTAATAAACTCAGAATATCTCCAGAAGCAATAATTTTCTTAAGAGAGTTCTTTCATTTAAAAACAAAATTAATTTCATTTGGTATAATGTATCTATCAATTATAAGGGTAATTTAGGATATAATTCATGATGTATATAACAAATTGTTATACATGACATACCAATAATGGTTGCTTGCTGCACAAATGAATGTATCCCTTGCTTTACGGAATACATATAGCTTGGTTAGCTACAAAGCAGGGCAGGGGGTGGGGGTAGGGGAACGTTTTACCATTATCTTGTATCACAAAGGGGAAAAATAAGAGTTCCTAATAGATTTGATTTGAAAACTCAGCACAGAGTTAAGATGTAAGGCTATTCGATAATAGGCCAAGGACTCTAGGATCTATCTGACACACTTCTGTCATTTCCAAGTAAATTGCTAGCTCTACATTAGCGCTGCCTACCTAAACTTTGTTTTTCTCTCTTCTGTGTGAAATAGTTAATAGAGCTGGGTTGAAATATCATATTCACCACTAGTGTTAGAATTTAACTGAAGTTCTACAATATCTACCAGAAAACTACTCAGTGTTGAGAGTTCAGAACACATACACACATACAGATGCATATATATGTCTTCCTCTTCATACAAGTTATAAATTTAAAATTCTCTACATTGAGTTTTCATTAAAAAAAAAAAAGAGAACATTTCACATTGTCATATTAGAAACTACTCTACAATTTCTTCTTTAGGCAGTATTTCTGCTTCCTTGTGGGCCATTTTTCTCAGACTTCTTTCCTGGTTCTTCCTCAGGCCAGTCTCTAGGAGTTGGAATGCCTTACTCTCTACTATTTTTCACCTACTTGTTCTCCCTAAGCAATCTTATCCAGTCCTATTGCTTTAAATGCCATCTAGTTCTAAAGACTACCAAATTTATATCACTGACTCTGACTTTGCCTTTGACCTGCTGACTTTCATTTACAACTTCCTATATGACATGTCCACTTGACTATCTAATTGCCATCTCAGGCAAAACATGTCCAAGATAAAACTCTTTTTTTTTTTAATTGAAGCATAGCTGACCCACAATGTCATGCTAATTTCCACTGAACGGCAAAGCAACTCAGTTATACATATATATACACTCTTTTTTTTCATATTCTTTTCCATTATGGTTTATCAAAGGATACTGAATATAGTTCCCTGTGCTATACAGAGCGAGACCCCACTGTCTATCCATTCTATGTATAGTAGCTTACAGCTGCTAACCCCAACCTCCCACTCCATCCTTCCCCCAACCCCCTCCCCCTTGGCAGCCATAAGTCTGTTCTCCATATCCATGAGTCCAAGACAGAACTCTTGATTCTTTCTCTTGAAGCCTGATCTTTTACAAGTCTTCACCTCAGTAAGTGGCACCATTATCCATTCAGCAACTCAGGCCCAAAACATAGAAGTCATCTTCAATTTCTCTCCTTCTCTCACTCTCCATACTCAAACCATCAACAAGACCAGTCAACTCTACCCACAAATCATAAGCCATTTCCACTGCTATAATTTCAGTATCTCAGTCCACTATCTGTCCCCTAGATTACTACGCCCCTATCCCCAGCCCTCCCACCATATCTCCACACAGTAGCATATCATTCCCCATATGAAAACTGTTCAGACTTTCCACAGGAACAGGAATAAAATCTATACTCTTTACCACACTTCCCTCCAGAAAGTGGCCCCTGTCTACCCATCCTACTCAGCTACCATGCTCCAGTCATACTGGCCTTCTTTATGGACCTCAAACACAACCATCTTATACAGTCTCAGCACTCCTCTCAGCACTTGCTCTTCCACTGACACAGTTGTCTCCTATTATTCAGGGTACAGCCCAAATGTCACATCCTCAGAGAGGCCTTTCCTGACCACTGTGGCTAGTGAAGCACCTCACCTCTGCCCAAGCTTAGTCACTCTCTAGCTTGGTACCCTGTTTTACTTTCTTTTTTTTTTTTTTTTTGGCGGCACACAGGCCTCTCACCACTGTGGCCTCTCCCGTTGCAGTGCACAGGCTCCGGACGCGCAGGCCCAGCGGCCATGGCTCACGGGCCCAGCCGCTCCGCAGCATGTGGGATCTTCCCAGACTGGGGCACGAACCCGTGTCCCCTGCATCGGCAGGTGGACTCTCAACCACTGCACCACCAGGGAAGCCCTGTTTTACTTTCTTTATAGCACTTACCACTTTATGATATGATATCATCTAAATATTTGGTTAAGTGGTTATTACCTAACTCCTCTGCCTATCTCATTTACCTGTTTACCTTGCTAAATCCCCAATTTTCTTAAATCATTCATTGAAAAATTTAGCCATTCCCCACTGACTGAGGAGGCCAACTTCATTTGAAGAGAGAAAGGCAGATAAACAGAAAGTCAAATATTTAAGTAGGTAGATATGCCTGGACATTCCATCTTGTTTCTTTGATCTGTCTATGCTTAAGACAGGGCTCTGAATTGCTTCAGACTGAACTTATATGTCTAGGAAAGAGTGTTAAAGAAGACAGAAGAATCCAAGTAACTGCTTCATAAAGATGTGGGAAATCATCTCAGTAACAACAACAACAACATTATTCACTAAGAGCTTTTTACACATGAAGCACTGCTCTAAGAGCTTAATACAACCTATTTAATCTTCATAACAACCTCTGAAAGTAGATACTATCATGATTCTATTTTACAGATGAGAGATTTGAGGCATAAACTCAGTAGATGAACTGTGCTTCCCTTCATCAATTAGCAACATGGAAAGTAGGGGATATAACTCTTTTTAATGACATTTAGTAGAGCTGCAATTTAGTAGTATTTCATCAAGCTGCAATTTACTTATGTGCTTCTTGTTATTTGATGTAGCAACAGATTTCTTTATGGTGGGAAAACATAAATTAAGACACCTTCTGTTAAGTTTTTTTATACCTTAATTCCTTTTAAAGTGGCTAGAAGCTGCAAGATGAAAGAAAGAAAAAAAAAAAGACAAAACACATACACACAAACAGAACCCCACACTGTATTACCACAAAAATAATTCTGTTGAAAACACATAACACAAATACTGATCTTCTAAAATTAGTACTTCCAAGAGGACAAATCAACACTAGGTTACACTTGCTTCCTATCAGGTGCAGAAAAATTAAAACATAAAGTTCATACCCTTGGGTTGGGTTTCTGCTGACTGGGAGCAGTGTAGGCCTTTAAGCTATGTAAACCTCACACCACCTCCACCCAACTGCAACAGTGCTATATAGACTGGCAGTCACTCCAAATGATTCCTCAGAATGCATAGCTACTTTCTGGAAATTAAGGAGCCACGAGCCAGTCAGAAAAGTTAGGTCAGAAAAAAGACACAAAAGGTTATGGGTGCCTGGGGAATGAGAACCTGTGAATGTTCTGTGTCAGCTAAATTATTTAGAGTAGTAACACTAGAATTCCAGGGTTTTCATCAGTATTCATAAACTAAAATGATTTATAATCTTTAACTGAATCAGGGATTGGCACTGTGAGAGAATTTTCTCTTATACATCATTCTTATAAGGTATAAAGCGTTAATGTCCAGGGCTTAAGAGGATAAATGAAAAAATGATTTTTTCTACAGACATTTAAGACTATAGACTCATTCTTTTCTGAGGGTTAAAACCGGAATTTGGTCCTTACATCATCTTTCTATTATCAAAATAATTGAAAGTAAAAGTTTTTATTCCAAAAACAAGAGTCAAAATGTTTATATAGGGGCTTCCCTGGTGGCACAGTGGTTGAGAGCCTGCCTGCCAATGCAGGGGACGCGGGTTCGTGCCCCGATCCGGGAAGATCCCACATGCCGTGGAGCGGCTGGGCCCGTGAGCCATGGCCGCTGAGCCTGTGCGTCCGGAGCCTGTGCTCCGCAACGGAGAGGCCACGACAGTGAGAGGCACGCGTACTGCAAAAAAAAAAAAAAAGGTTCATATAACATTCCATTGAAGTTAAAACGATTTTGTTAGAATAAACCAGAAAAACAAAAAGTGCTGGTCAGAAATCCAGAAGAATTCACATGAATATTGTTAGTCTTTCACTGAATATTTGAATATTTACTTTATTAAATGTAAGTAACCAGCTTTCTGGTTTGCTCCCTACAGGATGAAAGTGAGCCGTGCTCCCCTCCCCATACTTTCCTGAAGAGAGTCAAAGGGTGGAGGTTGGGATCAACCTCAGAGAGCCATCATAGTTCTTTGCAATCTGGAATATTCTGCTCCCACTAGAAAGCAGTGTTTCTGGTATCTATACCTAAGAAGAATAATTTCAAAGTGCTTTGGACCATACCTGAAAATTGCACTCAATGATCCAGAGGTCAATCTTTATTTGGATGGAATGCTTAAGGCCATGTCTCTAGCGTATCCCTTCAAAATGACACAGCCAAAAACAACAACAACAACAAAATGTTTTCTCTCATGGTCTCTCACAAAGGCACAAGAGAGCCTATAACTGCCGTGGAGGCAAAAATTTCACATAAAACACCACCGCATAGTGGTTAAGAGTGCAGACTCTGAGCTCAATAGCCTGGGTTTTATCAATAATTTGGCTTGAAAACTTACTAGCTATGAAGTTTCCCTGCCTCAGTTCCCTCATCTGTAAAATGGGAGTAATGATAATATCACCTCATCATAGGATTAGGTGGGTTAACACTTGTAAGGCATTTAAAAAACAGGACCTGACACATGTATTGATAAATAGAAAACTAACAGTAAAGCTGATTTTGTTAGAACAATTATTATTACTGTTAAAAAGCTAATGCTTAAATAAGAAACATTTTAATGAATATATCCTGATTGGAGAAAGCCTATACATGGTTACCTTGCTTGATTTAAGAACTTTAATTTGTTCTTCAAAAACAGTGTCTTTATTCTTTTCCAGAAAGCCTTCACACTGGTATTCCACCTGAAAACACATGGGAAAATCTCCTTAGCTAATAAACTTTTGAATAGATATGATTGTCATCAACAACAAAAATATTTATTAGGCTCAGGCTATGTGATGGGCTCTCAGTGAAGTGTTATCATTAGTTTTATTCTAAGAAACTAGTACCATTCTTAGTAAGAAGCATGTTAACTCTAGAGTAAAACTCCCCAAATATTGTTTTTCCTAGGGAAGAGTGGCAGTGCTGATTAACTGTGATCTAAGATCATCCCAGTTCATGGGTAAGCAGACTCATAAGAAGCTGTTCTCTTCTCTCATGCAGGCCAAAGAGAGCTCCTCCAAGGCTGACCCACTGTATTTCCTTCAAACCTAGCTCACCGTCCCACAGGGGTAAGTCTCCTCTGGGAGAGAAGAGATAAAAGCTAGAGAGAGGGTCAGAAGGAACAAATGGCTGTCTGGCAGAAAGTTGAAGTGGCGACGATGGATGTAGATGGAGGCTGGGTAAACGCTATATGATCCGGTAAGTAGAACTACATGAGAATGGACTCTCCCTGCTTCTAGAAGACGTCAGCCATCTACCACTCAGAGTCCCCAGCCTGTACCACAAAACCGTTAGGCGGCCCTGAAGCCATTCCAAGGTCTCCAGCTAGGAGCAGGACAGACTCGGAAAACCCTCCTAAAGGGTTCCTAAAGGGGACCATGGGGAGCTTACCAGAAGGCCACCTCACAACCTCCTGGAAATATAAACTAGTGTCATAGCTCCAGATTTTCTGAGTAGACTACAGAACCTGTGAAGCAGCAAGTCTGCATGCCTCATTAGTAGGGACCCACTGAATCAATCACAGAGGGTGACACACGCCCACAGTTTCTATTCTGAAACCGTTGGGTTTCAGAACCCAGAATCTTTTAGCAGAATCTGAGGCAGCAATCTGTAATCAAACATATTAACATTTCTACATTGAAATATATAAATATCCAGCCTAACTGGGATAAATAAAGACTATAAATAACCTCATGTTAGTTCAGGTCAAAAATCAGGCTTAGCCACTAAATGAATTATGAAAAGACATGGATTTCAGAGTTTCTTGGATTTCAGAATTATAAATAGAGGACTGTAAACATGTATTTATTTCTTAATATAATCCCATTTAGGTTAAAGAAAGAGAAAACCAATAAGCCAACACTTAAGCTTACTTTTCCTAAACGGAGCTAACGAATGCAAGCTCAGCAAAGAAAAAAATGCTATCTATTGACTATTGATTTTTTTTCCTCTTTGAGCTTAAGTATTCAAAAAGAAAAGAGATAATAAAACTTCCTTACTTTGTCAGCAAAATGCTGGATGATGAAAGCTTTGTTTGATAGACGGGGCTTCTCAAAGAGCGCACATTTGTTCAAATGTGTGTTGTACAATTTTTGGGCCCAAGTGTCATCTGTGCCTTTAGGCATCTACATTCAGGGGAAAAAAAAGAGAGAAAACAAGGTGAAAATTGTTATGAGACGCTTCTGATGCATCAACCAAGAGACCATGTTTTGGCTTTCCTAACAACTTTTACATCCAGTTTAGGAACTCATTCCTTCCACATTTCTCTCTTAGAGGCCCCAAACCAATGACTAATGAAAAGCTATGACTGAGACCTTCAGCAACTCAACCTGCCTATACCAGAGGTCATCAAATAAATATTCGATATGCTTTTAAAGCAACAAAAGCCTCACAGATGAAAGATGAAATATCATGACTATCATGTATTTTTAAAAATTTGTTAAATAAAAATAACATTTGCACACAGTGGGCCATTTATATAATTCAGAAAGGTATAAAATAGAGAATAGTCTCCTCTCACCATTTCCACCAATTTCTTTATCTTTCTGTCTTTAAAGGCATGGACACAAATAGGATTATTCTATAAACTCCTTGCATTTTTTTTTCTTCTTAACAATAGCATTCTTGTATTTACGGCCACTAGGTTGATACTGATTTTTTGTTATTATGAAAACTGCCACAATGGCTCCTTTTACACAAAAAGCTTGAATACTTTTGTAAGCATATTCATACGGTAAATTCTCAGCAGTTCCACGGCTGGGTCAAAAGGTATGTGTATTTAAAATCTTCACAAATATTGTCAAATTTCCTCAAAAATATGCTGTACTAACTCATGCCCTTCATCAAGAGTATATATGCAATAAATGTCAATCTGGTGGACTTCCCTGGGGGTCCAGTGGTTGAGACTTTGCCTTCTAACGTAGGGGGTGTGGGTTTGATCCCTGGCTGGGGAGCTAAGATCCCACATGCCTTGTGGCCAAAAAATCAAAACATAAAACAGAAGCAATACTGTAACAAATTCAATAAAGACTTTAAAAATGGTCCACATCAAAAACATCGTTAAGGGGCTTCCCTGGTGGCACAGTGCTTGAGAGTCCACCTGCCGATGCAGGGAACACGGGTTTGTGCCCCGGTCCGGGAGGATCCCACATGCCACGGAGCAGCTGGGCCCATGAGCCATGGCCGCTGAGCCTGCGCTTCCAGAGCCTGTGCTCCGCAACGGGAGAGGCCACAACAGTGAGAGGCCCGCATACCGCAAAAAAAAAAAAGTCGTTAAAAAAATATCAATTTGGTATTATCAAATTTAAACTCATTTGATAGGTAAAAAGCAGTATCCCATTTTTGTTTTGATTTACACTTTATTTAATTTCAAGCAAGGTTGAGCACCTTTACATGCATTCTTTTTGTTTACTGAAGTACAGTTGACATATAATATTATATTAGTTTCAGTACAATATAGTGATTCAATATTTTTATAGATTATACTCCATGTGAAGTTATTATAAAATATTGGCTATGTTCCCTGTGCTGTACATAACATCCTTGTATCTCTTATTTATCTTATAGCTAGTAGTTTGTTCCTCTTAATCCCGCCTTCACCTATCTTGCCCTTCCCCCAACCATCTTCGCAATGGTAACCACTAGTTTGTTCTCTAGTATCTGTGAGGCTCTTTTTGTTTTCTTACATTCATTTGTTTGTTTTATTTTTTAGATTCTACATATACATGAAAAGATACAATATTTGTCTTTGCATTCTTAATGTTGCAGGAAATCTGGATGCTTAAGAGGATCAACCTACGTTAAGTGGTAATTTATGGCATATAAATTAAAGAGCAACTAAGAGAGAGGATAGGTTATTTGTCTAGGATAACTCAGTTAGCAGTAAAGCTGGGGATCTGATATACTTTCCACATGCTGCATCTTCAAATATTAAAGCTAAAACTCCCTCTCCACCATATATATCAGTACTAAAGAACAACTAGTCAATTTTAAAATTATGGATATTTAGAACTGTTATTCAAAATGCCTTTTGTACAATTTCTTGCATTTCTTTAACTATACCATACCACTGAACAGAAAGTACCAAATATAAGCATATCAATAACAGAAGTGGCTAAAATTGGTAGTAGTTGTATCTAATGCCAATGAGAAGGGAGATTCTCCTGGTTTCAAACGTATTTTGAACTCTTTGGGTCTAGTGACCCTTCAGAATGCAAGTTAGGGTGACCTCCACTTGTTGCCACCATGGCACCTCATGGTGTACTAGTGAATCTCTGCTTAAACCCATTTACCATTTGACCTTGATGTATCAATTTTCATATACTAAGTACATCAGAAGATCATACTTACCCTGCATTCCTCATCCAGCAAATCTAGAATGCCCAGTTTAGATTCTATAAGATTAATGCAAGGCTGATTATCATAAAAATCTATGAGTGTCCATGGAATTTGTTCTTTCATGTATTCCTCTTGTTCTAATTTGAAGACATGCTGAAATGAAAAAGAAAAAGCTGGCATTACTGCATCATTGTCATAAATAATGTTAGTCAAGAAACATTTATAAAAGGACACCAACATAATTTGAGATAGTCAATGGCTTCTAGCAACCATCTTGGAGAAGCATGATTTACATGCAGAGAACAAAATGAGAAAGCAAATATAAACCACAGACAGCAAAGCCTCCGCAATATAGGATTTTCGGCAAACAAGAAAATCTAAGTATGTGAATACTTAAATAGCTGATAAATATGGCAGTCTTTTTGATTTTTTGATATACATCCCAAACTGCACTATATACTTTTTGGTCCCTTAAATTATTGCACAGTGTTGCTGACCACATGAGCACAGAAATGCCTTAGCTGGCCTTGAACAACTATGCAGAGAGGATGCCCTCCAGACTACTGAAACATTCTGGGTGATGCTTACAGCATAACAAAGTAATTCTCTTAAGGGACCGTGGTGTTGAAGTTCATGTGTCTCAGAATTAGATTAACAGTTGGTCTTTTGTGTCTGCCTTGATTATCCTCCACAATCAGGGAATCTACGGCTCACTTTTCTGGCTTCTACACCCAAATCTGCAAGCAGCTGCAACCACTATGAATCCATTGCTATTTCTGCTAAATGCTTCTCATCTCCATTGAGAAGCAATGGCTGAAGCATTTAGCAGAAATATGTATTGACTGCCTATCCTAGGCCAGTCACTGCATACCATTAGCAAAATAGACATGGGCTCTGCCCTCATGGACTTTGAAGACTAGTGGGAGAAACAGAAATCAAGTATTCACAAGAAATATAATTACAAACTGTAATAATGTTCCAGAGGAAAATAATGGCGAGCTATGAGAGCAGGAGTCCTTATCCAGTTTGGATACAGGGTGGCGAGGGAAGGCTTCCTTGAGGAAGGCCTGTGTGATCTGAGTTCTTCAGTGAAAGGTAGTTAAGTTGGTCCAGGAGGGAAGGGCAATCCAACCACTGCTGCAGCTCCTGCTTCAAGCTGCAGAGCCAATGAAGCCAACCCATAAATTCTAGTCTCTACAGATGCTAATGACCTCTACTCATTTGTTCTTGGAGGGTTCTGCTTTCTTTCTTGTCTCCTTTGTCACCTTGGTTCATCTCACACATCTTGCAACTTTTCTGGGAAGATAAGCCCTCTGTGGCTATTACCAGACAACATATATTTCCTAGAACCCAAAACCCCATGAAACTTAGGGGTTACCAAGATTTCTGATGCTTTACTCTCCTCACGCATCTGGAACTTTTCCACTTTATTCTACACTTATTATAATACTGCTCTTGGCTCATTTACAGCATTTATAGTCTAACCAGCTGCAAAAGCTTTAGTTAAAAAAAACAACGACAACCAAACCTGTCATCCATATGAATATTTATGTCATGTTAATTAGAAAGCAAATTTCTTCTGTTGATTAATGAGAAGGCAAATAGGGCACCATGTGTCAGCAAGATGCCCTGTCTGATGGTACCAATAATTTCCAAAACAATGAGCCCTATCTTTTTTTAAATTCATTAATTTACATGCAGTGCAGTTTCCACATTGACAACAAAAACACTGCTCCAAACTTTAGAGCCTGTTTCTGATACAAGTCTCTACGTTTCGTTCGGCAAAATCCATGGCGCCTCAAAAATTTTCGATTCTCAATTGCCAAAATGACAGGTGGGCATGAGGTTCAATATGGCAAGAGATCCTTGGTGGATAAGGTAATGCCTCCAAGCACTAAACCTGCCAATCACCACATTTCTCCTGCCCACTGCCCTACCCACAGCCCCTGCTGAGGGAGCAGCCCTAAGCACCAAATTCTTTACTGTGAGACCCCATGCTCCTAGTCACAGCTAGTCAAGTGCCAGAGATCTCTGATGAACGAATGAACTGGGTTAATCAAATTCTGTTTCTTGGGTATAAAAACTAGGAAACAGGCAATTAACAGTGGAAGCTGATGCTGAAAGAAGTCAAGATGAATGAGAGTTAAACAAGTTAAGAGGATGGGAGCATTCCAACCACTGCTTGGTTCACAGGAAGTGTGAGGTGAGTGAGGAAGCAGAAACCTTGACAAAATATATACAGAACAGAAGAAAAATATATGCCATCTGATAAGAGGGAGTGGAGCAGTTGTGCAGAGAGAGGCTAGGATGCAGTGCGTGTGTGTGTGTGTGTGTGTAAGTGTGTGTGTGTGTGTGTGTGTGAGAGAGAGAGAAAGAGAGGAGAAACAGATGGATAGAGACAGAAAGAGGGAAAGAGAAAGGAGAGAGTCAGAAACACACATGCAGAGATATGAGGTCCTTGAGAAATAAACAAATTAGCCAGTCCTTAATAAGGCTGGCACTGGTTCCTTTTCTTCTAGTCACCTTGTGCCAAAATATACTGGGAAAGAACAGAAGGTTGTGCCACTGATTAAAATATTAAGAAACTCAGGAAAACCTTGAGAAAAAATAAAGCTCAATTTAGTCTCTGATAGGTTTTTATTAATGTTCCTTATGCAGAGATGCAAAATACACCAGTCATATTCTTGTAGAAACAGTCATAAGCCTAAGATTTTAAGATCACCTCTACATTATTTCACTGTACTAAGTAGCTTAATTTGCTAAATAAAGGTGGTCCAAGTTTTTTTCAAAGTACATGCAATATTTTTTGAAAATGAAATAGTTTAAAGGTTTTATGATGATGAGCAACAATCCTTTGTCCTATCCCTCCCCCACCCCAGTCTCACTCCCTGGAAGTGACCATTTTTAACTCCCTCAGCTATTTCTTCTGATATTTACCTCTAAAGAATATGCTTACCAGCTATTTTTTTATTTATTCATTTGAAACATTATCTATTGATTTATTGATATATATATATATATATATATATATATATATATATATATATATATAGAAAAGAGAATATGTCCTGGCTTTCTTGTTCTGACCTCTTGCTAATACAGCAAGTAAGAGTTAAGACAGTCATAACTCCACATATAGTTAGCCTCAGGAACGACGAACTGAAGGATATCCCTGGGATCAAAGTTTTACACCCCCTATATTGCTACTTAACACACTTTCGGCTTCCCTCTCTCAATTTATTTGGACCAAGTTTTCACTATTCTCAGACAGCAATCCAAGGATGACCTTGAATCCAATCTGGACCATAAACATCTTTCCAAGGTTGCAGCATTTACTAATCCTAAATTCCTCAGCAGTTTAGCTGTTTTAAACCACAGATAATAATTGTAATTCACAACTTCATTTCTGGAACCAAACTTTAAACACATACTAGGAATTCGAGAGAATAATTTTTGGTAGAATATTATTCAAGCAAGAAAATTCTTACCATATTGAATTGCTGCTGTAGTTTTTCATTTGCATAATTTATGCAGAACTGTTCAAAACTATTTATCTCAAATGTTTCAAATCTGTAAAACCAAAAATAATATGGGAAGAGGAGAAAAAGGAAGAAATAACTTTAAAAAATATTCAAAATGTGCAAATCAGAAAGAAAGAAATAGGAAATTCCTCAACATTGTGAAACTTTCTTTCCACATCAGTGAAGATAAATAAGGGTTTTTAACTCAGTAACATGAAATATGTACCCAGCAGATAAGCATCAGCCAGGTGGCAGAGAGATTTTTTAAAGGCTGCAGCCTATGGACGTGTCTAACAGTATATGCTTTGGACGGCATATTCATCCTCAAGTAGGGAATGATCAGAATTACGATAAAGCCATTGCTCTTGTCAGGTCACAGATGCACAGTGTCTATATACACATAGAAAGGAACGGGGAACAGAAATTTCATACACTCTTTTGAAAAACTGAACCAGATAATGAAAAAGGCATCGCACAGCGCAAATGTACAGGAAGGGTTTTAACATTAAAGAAAGGTACCCAGAGAAGGCAAACTAGCAAATGAAATTAGACTTTTAAAAATTCTCTTCTAATTTTCCCTTCTCCTCACCAGTAGGAAACATAATCAAATACCCACTTAGAGTTACTAGATAGTCTCTAGAAAGAAACGCTCAGACCACTAAGCCAAACACACTTACCCATAAATGTCCAGCACGCCGATAAAAGAGTGCTGTTTGACAGCAGAATGGAGAACCTGATTGACATGATCTACAATCCAGTTAAAGAGCTTGGCATAGATGTGCTTGGCCAGTGCATCGCGGGCATTCGTGGCCTGCAGCTTGGAGATGGGCTTGATGTATGTCTCCGCGGCAGTAGCCAGCTTCCGATGGCAGAGCCAGTGACACATCTCCTCAAAGTCCACAGCCATGAGGTCACAGAAGATGCTGAGAGGTTCATGCCTGGGCTGCCAAAAGAGAATGGGTTATTTCCTAGGACCAGATCAATTAAGCAAAAATTTACTAAAAAATACTAACAAAGAGGGAACAATTAAAACCCCACAATTTCTTTGTTACAACAAACACTAAGATCACCTGAAGCTGATCAATGATAATCACAATCACCCATCAAACCAGCATCTAGGCAGCATTTTGTAATCTCTTCTAGGGCTCATTTTAAAATTACCTCTTCCTTTGTTTCCTGAGAGTACTTGTTTGGATCTCTCTTCAGCCACATTCAGTCAGTCAGTCAGTCAGTCAGTCAGAAAATGAGTCAGTTTGTCTACAAATGTTTACTGAGCATCTATTATATGCCAGCAAACAAAAACAGACATGTACCCTGTCCTCCTAGAACTTAGAGTCACCAGGGGAAACAGGTGTTAACTAAATGATTGCTCCCTAAAATTAAAATTACTACAAAGGAGGACACTATACTAAGATGCCATGTGAAAGGAGAATGCCCTATTGAGGGAGGCAGGAGACAGGGCCTTGAGAAATGGAGTTGAGATCTGAAGGATGAGAAGGTGTTAACTCAGTGAAAGGGTCTTCCAAGCTGAGGGGACATCTGGTAGAGAAGTCGTGTGGTGGGAGGGAAACCAGAGATGTGAGGGATTGAAGTTGAGTGAGGGAGAAAATATATGAGATGAAGCCAGAGGCTATACTATGGCTGGTCTTTCCGCTAAGAGCAATGGGGGCCCATGGGGGGGTACTGAAGGGTTATAAACAGTTAACCTGATGGTTATTTGTGTGACTTCTTAGACTAGAATCTCTAATCTAAGCATCCCCTGTATCACCTACAGGGATCCCTGTATCACCTACAGGGATCCCTGTATCCCCTACAGCTGTCTTCCACAGGCTTTGCATGAGTAGGCATTCAATAAATACTTGTTTAATTTAACCCATGTTCGTGCATTATATTTTTCAACATCTTCACTCACACGTTTCAACTGCATCTGATAACATTCCTGGGGAATAGGTAGGGTGAACACTCTTATCTCTACTTTACTAATGAGGAAATAAGATCCAAGAGAATAGTTTGTTGAAAATCACACAACCACGGATTTCCCTGGTGGTCCAGTGGCTAAGGCTCGACGCTCCCAATGCAGGAGGCTCAGGTTTGATCCTTTGTCAGGGAACTAGACCCCACATGCGGCAACTAAGAGTTCGCATGCCGCAAGTACAGATCCCGCATGCCACAACTAAGACCCGGCACAGCCAAATAAATAAATAAATATTTTTTAAAAAATATCACACAACAAGTTTATGTCAGAATTGCCATTAGAACCTGGGTCTCCTGACAGCCTCATCCCCTGACCCTTCCCACTGAAGCAGTCCCTTCCTTCTTTCATCTCCCCTCCTCCCAAGTAATCACTTCAGATACAAATCACCACCATTACCAACAACATGGATCAACTCCCTTAAATAAGCAGCTTATTTCATTCATTCATATACATGAATGGTGTGACACCATTTAGAAGCGGATCAGCACTCTCTAAACATTCTATTAGATCAACGTTGTTAACTGTTTTGTTCAAATTTTCTATAACTTAACTAATTTTTGGACTTCTTTACCTATCAGTAAGTTAGAGAGGTCAGTAATATCCCACTATGATGGATTTGTCTTTTTTTTTTTAACATCTTTATTGGAGTATAATTGCTTTACAATGGTATGTCAGTTTCTGCTTTATAACAAAGTGAATCAATTATACATATACATATGTGCCCAAATCTCTTCCCTCTTGCGTCTCCCTCCCTCCCACTCTCCCTATTCCACCCCTCTAAGTGGTCACAAAGCACCGAGCTGATCTCCCTGGGCTAGGTGGGGATGTGGCATATATACAAAATGGAATATTACTCAGCCATAAAAAGGAACGAAACTGAGTTATTCGTAGTGAGGTGGATGGACCTAGAGACTCTCATACAGAGTGAAGTAAGTCAGAAAGAGAAAAACAAATACTGTATGCCAACACATACACATGGAATCTAAAAAAAAAAAAAAAAAGAAAATGGTCAGAAGAACCTAGGGGCAAGACGGGAATAAAGATGCAGAGCTACTAGAGAATGGACTTGAGGATACAGGGAGGGGGAAGGGTAAGCTGTGACAAAGTGAGAGAGTGGCATGGACATATATACACTACCAAACGTAAGGTAGATAGCTAGTGGGAAGCAGCCGCATAGCACAGGGAGATCATCTCGGTGCTCTGTGACCACCTAGAGGGGTGGGATAGCGAGGGTGGGAGGGAGGGAGATGCAAGAGGGAAGAGATATGGGGACATATGTATATGTATAACTGATTCGCTTGTTATAAAGCAGAAACTGACACACCATTGTAAAGGAATTATACTCTAACAAAGATGTTATAAAATATATAAAAAAATAATGATAGTGAAGATGATCCAGGACCTCGGAAAAAGAATGGAGGCAAAGATCGAGAAGATGCAAGAAGTGGTTAACAAAGACCTAGAAGAATTAAAGAACAAATAAACAGAGATGAACAATATAATAACTGAATTGAAAACTACATTAGAAGGAATCAATAGCAGAATAACTGAGGCAGAAGAACAGATAAGTGACCTGGAAGACAGAATGGTGGAATTCACTGTTGCAGAACAGAATCAAGAGAAAAGAATGAAAAGAAATAAAGACAGCCTAAGAGACCTCTGGGACAACATTAAACGCAACAACATTCGCATTATAGGGGTCCCAAAAGGGGAAGAGAGAGAGCAAGAACCCGAGAAAATATTTGAAGAGATTATAGTCGAAAACTTCCCTAACATGGGAAAGGAAATAGCCACCCAAGTCCAGGAAGCACAGAGAGTCCCATACAGGATAAACCCAAGGAGAAACATGCCTAGACACATAGTAACCAAATTGGCAAAAATTAAAGACAAAGAAAAATTATTGAAAGCAGCAAGGGAAAAACAACAAATAACATACAAGGGAACTCCCATAAGGAGTTCAGAAACTCAGCAGAAACTCTACAAGCCAGAAGGGAGTGGCATGACATATTTAAAGTGATGAAACGGAAGAAACTACAACCAAGATGACTCTACCCGGCAAGGATCTCATTCAGATTCGATGGAGAAATCAAAAGCTTTACAGACAAACAAAAGGTAAGAGAATTCAGCAACCACGAAACCAGCTCTACAACAAATGCTAAAGGAACTTCTCTAAGTGGGAAACACAAGAGAAGAAAAGGACCTACAAAAACAAACCCAAAACAATTAAGAAAATGGTAATAGGAACATACATATCGATAATTACCTTAAAAGTGAATGGATTAAATGCTCCAACCAAAAGACAGAGGCTTGCTGAATGAATACAAAAACAAGACCCATATATATGCTGTCTACAAGAGACCCACTTCAGACCTAGGGACACATACAGACTGAAAGTTAGGGGATGGAAAAAGATATTCCATGCAAACGGAAATCAAAAGAAAGCTGGAGTAGCAATACTTATATCAGATAAAACAGACTTTAAAATAAAGAATGTTACCAGAGACAAGGAAGGACACTACATAATGATCAAGGGATCAATCCAAGAAGAAGATATAACAATTATAAATATATATGCACCCAACATAGGAGCACCTCAATACATAAGGCAACTGCTAACAGCTATAAAAGAGGAAATTGACAGTAACACAATAATAGTGGGGGACTTTAACACCTCACTTACACCAATGGACAGATCATCCCGACCAAAAATTAATAAGGAAACAGAAGCTTTAAATGACACAATAGACCAGATAGATTTAATTGATATTTATAGGACATTCCATCCAAAACCAGCAGATTACACTTTCTTCTCAAGTGTGCACAGAATATTCTCCAGGATTGATCACATCTTGGGTCACAAGTCAAGCCTAAGTAAATTTTAAGAAAACTGAAATCATATCAAGCATCTTTTCTGGCCACAACGCTATGAGATTAGAAATCAATTACAGGGAAAAAAACATCAAAAACACAAACACGTGGAGGCTAAACAATACTTTACTAAATAACTAAGAGATCACTGAAGAAATCAAAGAGGAAATCAAAAACTACCTAGAGACAAATGACAATGAAAACATGACGATCCAAAACCTATGGAATGCAGCAAAAGCAGTTCTAAGAGGGGAGTTTATAGCAATACAATCCTACCTCAAGAAACAACAAACATCTCAAATAAACAATCTAACCTTACACCTAAAGGAACTAGAGAAAGAAGAACAAACAAAACCCAAAGTTATTAGAAAGAAAGAAATCATAAATATCAGAGCAGAAATAAATGAAATAGAAACAAAGAAAATAGCAAAGATCAATAAAACTAAAAACTGGTTCTTTGAGAAGATAAACCAAATCGATAAACCATTAGCCAGACTCATCAAGAAAAAGAGGGAGAGGACTCAAATCATTAAAATTAGAAATGAAAAAGGAGAAGTTACAACAGACACCACAGAGATACAAAGCATCCTAAGAGACTACTACAAGCAACTCTATGCCAATAAAATGGACAACCTAGAATAAACAGACAAATTCTGACAGAGTTATAACCTTCCAAGACTGAACCAGGAAGAAATAGAAAATATGAACAGACCAATCACAAGTAATGAAATGGAAACTGTGATTAAAAATCTTCCAACAAAGTCCAGGACCAGATGGCTTCACAGGTGTATTCTATCAAACATTTAGAGAAGAGCTAAAACTCATCCTTTTCAAACTCTTCCAAAAAATTGCAGAGGAAGGAACACTCCCAAACTCATTCTATGAGACCACCATCACCCTGATAACAAAAGCAGACAAAGATACTATAAAAAAAAAAGGAAATTACAGACCAATATCACTGATGAATATAGATGCAAAAATCCTCAACAAAATACTAGCAAACAGAACCCAACAACACATTAAAAGGATCATACACCATGATCAAGTGGGATTTATCCCAGGGATTCAAGGACTCTTCAATGTACAGAAATCAATCAATGTGATACACCATATTAACAAATTGAAAACTAAAAACATGATCATCTCAACAGATGCAGAAAAAGCTTTTGACAAAATTCAACACCCATTTATGATAAAAACTCTCCAGAAAGTAGGTATAGGGGGAACCTACCTCAACATAATAAAGGCCATATAGAACAAACACACAGCAAACATCATTCTCTATGGTGAAAAACTGAAACCATTTCCTCTCAGATCAGGAACAAGACAAGGATGTCCACTCTCACCACTATTATTCAACATAGCTTTGGAAGTCCTAGCCACAGCAATCAGAGAAGAGAAATAAATAAAAGGAATACAAATTGGAAAAGAAGAAGTAACACTGTCACTGATTGCAGATGACATGATACTATAGGTAGAGAAAAAGATGCCACCAGAAAACTACTATAGCTAATCAATGAATTTGGTAAAGTTGCAGGATACAAAATTAATGCACAGAAATCTCTTGCATTCCTATATACTAATGATGAAAAATCTGAAAGAGAAATTAAGGAAACACTCCCATTTTTAACAAAAAGAATAGAATACCTAGGAATAAACCTACCTAGGGAGGCAAAAGACCTGTATGCAGAAAATTATACGACACTGATGAAAGAAATTAAAGATGATACCAACAGATGGAGAGATATACCGTGTTCTTGGATTGGAAGAATCAACACTGTGAAAATGACTATACTACCCAAAGCGATCTACAGATTCAGTGTAATCCCCATCAAATTACCAATGGCATTTTTTACAGAACTAGAACAAAAAATCTTAAAATTTGTATGGAGACACAAAAGACCCCGAATAGCCAAAGCAGTCTTGAGGGAAAAAAACAGAGCTGGAGGAATAAGGCTCCCAGACTTCAGACTATACTACAAAGCTACAGTAATCAAGATAATATAGTACTGGCACAAAAACAGAAATATAGATCAATGGAACAGGATAGAAAGCCCAGAGATAAACCCACGCATCTATGGTCAACTAATCTATGACAAAGGAGGCAAGGATATACAATGGAGAAAAGACAGCCTCTTCAATAAGTGGTGCTGGGAGAACTGGACAGCTACATGTAAAAGAATGATATTAGAACACTCCCTGACCCCATACACAAAAATAAACTCAAAATGGATTAGAGACCTAAATGTAAGACCTGACACTATAAACTCTTAGAGGAAAACATAGGAAGAACACTCTTTGACATAAATCACAGCAAGATCTTTTTTGGTCCACCTCCTAGAGTAATGGAAATAAAAACAAAAATAAACAAATGGGACCTAATGAAACTTAAAAGTTTTTGCACAGCAAAGGAAACTACAAACAAGACCAAAAGACAACCCTCAGAATGGAAGAAAATATTTGCAAACAAATCAATGGAGAAAGGATTAATCTCCAAAATATATAAAGAGCTCACACAGCTCAATATTAAAAAAATAAACAACCCAATCCAAAAGTGGGCAGAAGACCTAAATAGACATTTCTCCAAAGAAGACAAACAGATGGCCAAGAAGCACATGAAAAGCTGCTCAACATCACTAATTATTAGAGAAATGCAAATCAAATCTACAATGAGGTATCACCTCACACCAGTTAGAATGGGCATCATCAGAAAATCTACAAAAAACAAATGCTGGAGAGGGTGTTGAGAAAAGGGAACCCTCTTGTACTGTTGGTGGGAATGTAAATTGATACAGCTACAGTGGAGAACAGTATGGAGGTTCCTTAAAAAACTAAAAATAGAATGACCCAGCAATCCCGCTACTGGGCATACACCCTGAGAAAACCATAATTCAAACAGACACATGTACCCCAATGTTCATTGCAGCACTATTTACAATAGCCAGGACATGGAAGCAACCTAAATGCCCATCGACAGATGAATGGATGAAGAAGATGTGGTACATATATACAATGGAATATTACTCAGCCATAAAAAAGAACGAAATTGGGTCATTTGTAGAGACGTGGATGGATCTAGAGACTGTCATACAGAGTGAAGTAAGTCAGAAAGAGAAAAACAAATGTCATATATTAACGCATATATGTGGAACCTAGATAAATGGTACAGATGAACCAGTATGCAAGGCAGAAATTGAGACACAGATGCAGAGAACAAATGTATGGACACCAAGCGGGCAAAGTGGCAGGTGTGTGTGTGTGTGTGTGTGTGTGTGTGTGTGATGAATTGGGAGATTGGGATTGACATGTATACACTGATATGTATAAAATGGATGACTAATAAGAACCTGCTGTATAAATAAATAAATAAAATTCAAAATAAAAATACATAGTGACTCTACCTCCAGTATTGCTTTTGGCCTCAAAGTCTTTTTTATCCAGTATTAATACAGGTCTGCCAGTTTTTTTCTAGCTATTATGGTGTGTGTTTTCTAAACCTTTTACTTTCGAACTATCTGTACCTTTATGTTTTAGGAATGCGTCTTTCAAAAGTACATACCTGAATTCTAAAACCAGTCTGACAATCCATATTAGCTGAAACATTGGTTCATTTGTAATTATTTCTACCTTCTTTTGTGCCTTTACTTGTCCCACCTTTTCTAAAATTTTCTCTACCTCTCTTGCTATGTTTGGATTATTTTTTTTCAGTTAATTTTTCTCTCTACTAGTTCGAAAGGTTTACCTTCTGTTTCTATTTTTATGATAGAAGCATTAAGTTACATTTGTTAACTTAGTGTACTTAACTAACACAAACTCCAAACACTCCATCCTAATCTATAAGCTTTGTTATCCAGTACTTTAGTTCCATCTTTTTGGGGGGAAGGAGGGGCTGGTGATTCACTTTATTTTTTTTAAACTTTTTATTTTGAACTAATTTCAGACTAACAGAAAAGTTGCAAGAAGAGTACTAAGAATTCCCTTCACCCAGATTCCCTAAATGTTAATATTTTACCGAGTTTGCTTGCATCATTCTCTTTCTCACTCTTTCACGTACATATACATACATGTTATTTTTTCAGAACCTTTTGAGAGCATGTTACAAACATGATGCCCTTTTGGTTCTAAATATTTCACTGTTCATTTCCTAAAATCCAAAGACATTATCTTATAAAACTATAGTATAGTGAGTAAAATCAGGAAATTAGCAATGATACAACCCTATTACCTAGCCTGCAGATCTAATTCAAATTTTGCTGATTGACCTAATAATGTCCTGTGAGGGCGGGCTTGAGGGGGGGGCCACATTTCTGTGGTCCAGGATCCAATCTAGGTTTATACATTGAATTTAGTCATCTTGTTTCATTAATCACCTTTAATTTGAATAGCTCTTCACTCTTTTTTTTTGTCTTTTGAGAACTTGACATTTTAGAAGAATAGTATGTCTCTCAGTTTGGGTCTGTATTATGTTGCCTCGGATTTGGGCCATGCCTTTTTGGCCGGAATGCTAGAGAAGTGATGTGGCACCCTCCTCAGGGTGCTGCATCAGAACTCATGTGATGCTGACTGGTTGCTTGGTTAAGGGAGTATCTGCCAGGTTTCTCCACTACCTTTCCCTCTGTACTGAATAAGTATTTTGTGGCCCAGTCATTACACTAGTCATTATTATTATTCTTTTAATTAATCAAATTTTATCTACATTTGCCCATACTTTACTAGTTTATTTATTTTTAAAAACATTTTATTTATTTATGGCTGCATTGGGTCTTCGCTGCTATGTGTGGGCCCTCTCTAGTTGTGGCGAGCCGAGGCCACTCCCTGCCACAGTGCGTGGGCCTCTCATTGTGGTGGCCTCTCCCGTTGCAAAGCATGGGCTCTAGGTGCACGGGCTTCAGTAGTTGTGGCTCATGGGCCTAGCTGCTCCGTGGCATGTGGGATCTTCCCGGACCAGGGCTCAAACCTGTGTCCCCTGCATTGGCAGGCAGATTCCCAACCACTGCGCCACCAGGGAAGCCCTTTACTAGTTTATTGATTCACCATTTCTTCTGGAATTTTAGATCTTGTATCTGGATCCCTTTCCTTCTGCCTAAACTATGTCTTTTAATATTTCCTTTAGTGAGGGCCTATTGGTGACAAATTCTCACAAGTTTCTATTTGTCTGAAAACACCTCTGTTTTTTTCCTCATTGTAGAAAGGTATCTTTACTGGATATACAGTTCTAAGTTAGTAGTTATTTACTCTAGAACACTGATGATAGTCCCCTGTTTTCTGGCTCCTATTACTGCAGTTGGGAAGTGAGCTATCAGTTTAATTGCTACTTCAAGAGTAGTATGTCTTATTTCTCTCCTGTTTTAAGATTTTTCTCTTCGCCTGTGGTAGCATTACGGTGTGCCTAGGTGTGGATTTCTTTTTATTTATCCTAACTGGGATTTTTTGGCCTTTCCAAATCTGTGGTGTAGTGTCATTTTCACAAGTTCTGAAATTTGTTAGTAATTACCTCTTCAAACATTATGTCTGCCTCATTCTCTTCTTTCTCTCCCTTAGGAATTCTCATTATATTAAAATTAGATTTTATTACTCCATCCTTCATCTCTTTTAACTATTGTTAAGGGTTCCAGCTTGGGGCCCATGTTGCATTTTGCACCATTTCTTCACTTCTGTCTTCCAGCTCATCACTTCCCTACTCAGTTGTGTCAAATATGCTGTTAATTTCTTTCAGCATTATTAGTAGGTTTGACGCTGCTCTCTGTTGTTTCACCTAGCTCTATTTTGTTTTATCATGGGATTTGAGATTTTTGACTGTGAGCCAATATTTCTTGTAACTTTTCTTCTGGGACTCTGTTGAGTCCTGGATTGAAGGTGGATTTGCATTTGCTTCTGTCAGGCATCCAGGGCACTACCAATCCAGGCCCAATTTAAACTAAGTTTTGTGTATGTGGCTTTTGAGGACCATCCAGGAACTATGAAATCAGACTGGGAAGTATGTGTGAGGGTCAGTTTATTGTTATAAATTTTTAGGGAACTATGTTTTCCCCCTCCACTTAGCTTTGAGACTTGCTTTTTCTTTGTACTCTTGGAGAGTGTGGTGAGCAAATTCCTCATTTAGGGTCTCAGCTTTAGCCAGAAGTTTTCCTTCCTGTTCCCCTGTTTATACGAGTCCTAGGCTTTGTTTTTTTTGTCTTCTGCACCCCATTTGGTTATGAAAACCGAAGCTCAACGTCACTGGGTTCAGCAAACGCCCTCCAAGTGAGTCTTAGTTTCAGAGTTCTGCTTCATTCTCTGAGTTCCTGTTTTCACTCAGTTTATGGCCTCTGAGAAGTTCTTATGTATTTATCAAAAATATTTTAAAATATAATTTATCCAGCATGAAGCTCAATCAGAGCAACCAGTCCAAAACTGCTAGAAAAGAAAGTCTCTTTCATTTTACAGATAAGCAAACTGAAGTTCAGAAAAGCTAAGCATCCCAAAACATAGAGAGTAAATAGTAAAGTTGGGATTGAACCCAGGCAGAGACACTGAAACACGTATTTCAAAACTAAAGTCTAATTTACCCAAATTTAAGTCACATGAATTAATCTACATGTAGATTTGCAAATATCAACTTGGGTGTCCTAAGAGTGAAACATAAATCTCAAAATTGTTTCCTATTATACTCCTTGAGGAAGCAGGATGGAAAAAGAATTATATTAAAACTGCCTCCATTTTAATAAAGTTAAAAATACCTAATAAATATATACTGTATATGTACGTGTGTGTAAGTGTGAGTGTGTGTATGTGTGTGATCTTTGATGCTGGTGATCAGAAAATACCACAAATCACAAATGCCCAATGAGAACAATCTGAGACTGTCAGGTTTTGTTACAGTTTAAACAAATGAACTGAATTTTAATTCTCAGTGTGTAGTTATCACTATGTGCGGAAGAATATATAAATCATAGTGAAGACACCCTATCTCCCCAGCCTTCTAATTCTTCTTCCCAGGAGTAACCACTTTTAACAGTTTCTTCAGTAACTTTTAAACCATATTACATTTCCACAGCTGAGGAGACAAATGAACCTACCAATTCTGCTATGTGAGCCATGGGCCAAATGAGCCCTTCTCTCTAGTCTCACCAATCCAACTTTTACATCTAATATTTCCCACTGCTGTTTATATGGCTCAGACATATATCCAAGTTCTCTCCTCCCCTCCCTCCGCGCCCCCCACCCCAATCACTGTGCACCAGAGATCTGAATCCACTTTTCTTTGTTTACAATTCAAGATTCTACTCTGCATAGTGTATCTGTCTAATAATTACCTCTCTGATAGTTACTAATGTTAGTTAATAGAGAGACTTCAAACACATTGTTTCCATAAAGAATCAACAAAACTAAAATATAAATCAACTGTCATCACAGGATGCTTGCTCTGAACTTACAGGGATTGTGCAGCTGTCTGAATCTCGAGACATAAATCCAACATTGCCTAAGTGAAGGATGCCAGCAAGTATTCGGAAAATTCCCATCTGATAAGATTCACTAATTCCTGAAACAGCAGAGTAAATGAACAAGTGATCAATTTCAGAACAGGAACTAAACAATTATAGCACACAATTTTAAGCCCATCTTTAATCCTTGAATAATGCCAGATGTTGTACACATTATAATGTGTCATAGTTAACAACACTTTCATCTTTGTTGACATTAACACATAATGCGCTTTAGCATTATGGTTGAGAGCATGGGCTGTGGAATGAGACAGACCTCAGCTTGAGGCCTGGCTCTGCTCCTGACCTGCCATCTCACATTGGCAGGTAACTTCACCCTTCTATCCTTCTGTTTTCTCATTTGAGATACAGGGACAATAGGGACTATCTCAAAGGGAGTGTGTAAACATTAAATAAGAAAATGCACACAGTAAACTTAACACACTATGTGACACATGGTAGGTGCTAAATAAACTATCACCATCATTGTCACACACTGAATTTAAGTATCTCATTAACATTATTACCTTTTCTATTTATCTTTACTCCAAATGCAAGTTGTAGCCCAATAAGGCTGTTTTAAGTCAGATTATTTAATTACTTCTTCTAACTACAGACCAACTGTAAGTCAAGGAGACCCCAAGATTAGAAGTGCTCAGGCTGGTGTTGCACCCCAGCCTGATGAGCGAGTATCTAAACACAGCATTAGAGCAGGACCTGAAGGATCAGGCAGGATGAGAAAGCCAGACAGCCCTTGGTATTTTACCAGCTTGGGCTTCATTTTTCAGTAAGGTAAGGTTTTTCCAGAATATTACATATAAATTATATTCGAGTAAAACTAGTAAAATGATTTCCAAATATGTAACTATATACAGAGTAACTGACAGTTCATCTCACAAGGAATGTTTCTGCCATCTCCTGAATTATGGCTTTTTCAAATTTGCAATTTTCTATTTACAAACAGAGTTAGCCCCGGAAGTAAAGCAGTGTTTCTCAAACTATAATACGCATATGAATCACCAATGGATCTGGTTAAAATGCAGAGTCTGGTTTAGTAGGTCTGAGACAGGGTCTGAGATTCTAAATTTCTGCAAGCTCCATAGTGGTCCTGGACCATACTCTGATTAGCAATGCTTTTAAATTAAATTAACTCACCTCAGGTTACTCCTCAAAGTACCAATATATGACTTTAGAATTATTCATATTCTGAAGCTTTTAAATAAATAATTCAACACTAAAAGCTATATAAGTACATTTCTAAAGGTCAATTTATTTATATATAGATCCAATATTTTTTTTAATCCAGAAACAAGACAGTGACATGAGCTATTTCAGAAACAGAATAAACTACATGTAATACAGTATTTTGTCACCAAGCCAGCTCAACCACATTTCCAGGCCACAAAAGACACCCAAATCGAAAAAACAAACACAAAAAAATCCTATAAAACATGAGTTTCTGTATAGAAACCCACTTCATTTGGCTCTAGCTTTCAGATTTTGTAAAAATTTAAGTAAACAGTCCCACATCCCCTGATGCCCTCAATGTATGTTTTTTTAATAAATTTATTTTATTTATTTTATTTTTGGCTGCACTGGGTCTTTGTTGCTGCGCATGGGCTTTCTCTAGTTGTGGCGAGCGGGGGCTACTCTTCGTTGCGGTGTGCGGGCTTCTCATTATGGTGGCTTCTCTTGTTGCGGAGCACGGGCTCTAGGTGTGTGGGCTTCAGTAGTTGCAGCACGCGGGCTCAGTAGTTGTGGCGCATGGGCTTAGTTGCTCCGTGGCATGTGGGATCTTTCCAGCCCAAGGCTCGAACCTGTGTCCCCAGCATTGACAGGCGGATTCTTAACCACTGCGCCACCAGGGAAGCCCCCGAATGTATGTTTTAAATAGCTTTACTGAGGAATAATTTGCATACCATAAAATTTATCCATTTTAAATATGCAATTCAATGGTTTTTAGTAAATTTACAGAGTTGTGCAACCATCACCATAACCTAATTTCAGTACAGTCCCCATCACCTCCAAAAGAACACTTTACTTATTTGCTGTCCAACTGTGTTTTATAAAGAATCTAAAAATAAATTAAAAACAAAACACCAAAAATGAATGTTAAATTTCTCAACAATTCTCACTACTTAATATGAAGCTAAGCCAATATTCCAATCAAAGGTTGCTCGAGTCAAAAAGCTATTGCTTCTAAAAATTCAAGAATAAAATTACATACCTAGCAAAGTGCAGGCCTGCCTGGTTTGTGCCATCTCCTTGGCATCATCTACTCCTTCAATCACAGGACTGCCACCTTGCTTCGTGTAATGAAAGTTATTTGCGTCTCCTGCAATTAAGGAAAATTTTTTGAAAGATGTGCAGTCTATGAAAAGGCCTTGACTTCTACCCTTATGTCCACTCTGAATTAGAGGCAGTGGTAGCACAATTAAGTGTATAGAGTCTGAAATTCGACTTCCTGTGTTTTTAGTTATATTTTAATACAAGACTCAAAATTAAATAATGGAGTGAAATGTTTGTAGAATTTGTGAAATGAATAGTCCTTTCCTAAAGGTTTTATTCCAATCTACAGGCTAGGATAATTTCTTCAAACACTTTACTCCCTTCTTCATAGAGTTCCACCTATGGAACCTCATAGATTTCCACCACGTAAACTCCTTTACATTTTTTTTCCTTTTAATCAGGGCAAATTTCAAACATATACAAAAGTACAGAAACTAGTATAATGAGCCCTTGTGTACTCATCACTCATCTTAAACAAGTATCAACTCAAGGCCAATCTTGTTCCATTTATACAGCCACTCACCACTTCCTCATCCCATGAGTTATCTTGAAGCCAACTGTAGGCCTCTTATCATTTCATCCATAAATATTTCAGTATGAGATAATTTCCTTTTTAAGAAGTAAATTTGTGAACTCAGAAATTAACATAAGACAATACCAGCACAATAAATCTAGTGCCATATTCATACCTAATCGCAGCATTTTAAATTCAGGTAACTTTGCTGAGGCACAAAGCTGATAGAAGATATGATAGTTTCTCTCCTCTTCTGCCTTTGAAAAAAGAAGAGTTTTCAATTACAGCATTTTAATCTAAAACCCAGAAAATTCAATCATAAAAATAAAAATTTAATTATCTCATTTGATGAAATAAACTGTCCTCTCCCAAATTTCCTAATACATATCTATGATTATTAAACCTTGTGATTTATTAGCTATGTGCATCTGTGTGAGTGTGTATCTGTTGGTCACATTCAAAATAATATACCTGATAGTAATGCTTTTTGAACTACTGAACAGCTTGCTGCTCTATGGCACTGTCATAAGAGATCAGTGCCTCTGGGGGAAGCTAAAACCTTTTTATTTTTTTCCCTGCAACACTCAATATTTTCTCACAGTATTTTCTTAGATTCATGGTCTTCCTAAGACTTTTGACTAGAAAAAAAAAAATCCTATTTTTGCCATATCTACTGTAGCTGTTTGTAAGAAATCCACAAATGCACTACATCATCCATATCATTTCAGTTTATATATTTAAAAATAAATTAAAAAATTTTTAAATAGAAAATAAATCATGTACAATGCTAAGATCATTTCTTACTATTTTCTGACAGTCTTTTTCCACATATATACTTTAAAAATACAGTTTGTAATCATATTGTTTATACAATATTATTATACTCTATTGTCATATCCTTGAATTCTGCAGTGTATTCAGTTAACTGAAGAATAGAGCAAGTAAGGCCAAGGTCAGGTTTGATGCCCAACAGGGGCTGGTGTCTGGTAAAGAAAACTTAGTTTTCTGTGTTTAGTGCACAGAATACACTAAACAAATTAACAATATACCAATGACCACAAGCATGAATAGGCAAGAGGTCAGGGGTTTCAGTACACAGACAACTAGAAAATCAGGGGGATCTGCAGAAGTGCTTTGGTCATCTTTGTACACGAAGGACAATATCAAGTATGCGCTTTCTGACTGTTTGACTCACTTTGATATAACCAAACACCCACAATATTATATAGCCCTGTGGGTTGGGGAACAGCTAGAATTGCTTCAATGTTTCTAGGCAAGACAATAAGGATTAGGCCTTAACATTCTGTCTTAAGCACTACTAGCATCTGGTCACCATACCCATTTTCCCTTTAATCGTCTACCTATCAATCAAATCTGTACTATTTAGACTCAATCTTCCCTTAGATCTACATATATTTCCCCCACTGTTTCCTCTGGCTACTAAACATTTTTTTTTGGACCTATTCAAGTATACATGTGAGCACAGTAACACAGCTCTGCATGTATCTAGATATTAGAACAATGGAGGAGGGTGACTATTCCTTCGCTATACAAATCAGGTATTACATTTAGGTAGCCACAAATCAGCCACACCCCCAAAGTCAAAGCCAGGGTAGCTCTAGGCTGCCCAAACTCATGACTCTCAGTATGTCCCAGACAGTTTCAAAGCCTTAAGACACTTGTGCAATGGAAATTGTAGACTCTGCTACATGGCGGTGCCAGGGCTATTTGAACCTCAATATGGTGAGCATCTAGTTAAGGGACTACAGGAACCCCATCTCAGCATGCAGTGGGTCACCAGGAGTCCTATATGGGGAGTTTTCCAATGATGAGTCCACATTCCCTGAGTATACCTATAAACATGTAAATGCACACCTGCCAGTGCTGTAATGTGTAGTACTTCCCATTTACAAATAAAAAAGGAGTAAGTTCCCTGGTGAGGATTCTGGGCTTTCACTGCCGTGGCCTGGGTTTAGTCCTCGTTGGGGAACTGAGATCCCCGCCCCCCGAAAAGGAGTAAGTGCATATGTGCAAATGCAAGTCTGGCACTGATCCATACACTTGAGTGTGTTCTCTGACAGTAGTTCACAACTTAGTTGTGAAGATCTTTTAACCCTCATTATTCTATCTAAACAGTATCACATTCTGAGAGAAGAAGGAAGGAAGAAGACAAGGATAATTATTTTTTTCTTGAACTGAGTTTAAACTGTAACTCACTGAAGCATAGACCAATGTCTTCCCTATCAACTGGGAAATGTGACAGACGAGACTAAACTAATAGTGCCTCTTCTTAACTAAGCTTTTCCTACAAGCATTTGGAGGAAACAGTCAAAACCATTAAACCTAAATCAGTGCCCAGTCCCAAAAACTATTAGTCTAAGGGGTACCCTCTGATAGGCACTGTTTTACATGTTCCAGTCCAAGTGTGGTTTGCAGTAATATTGCAGTAATATTGTCATAACATGCTCAAGAACATCTGGGAATAAAATGCACACCAACAAACACGAGCTCCGGAATTTTATGGCAATCTATATGTATACCTGCCCGGCTTACCTGGAACACCACTCTGGATTTCTCTAAAAGGTAAGTTCTCATATTGGCACCAATGATTCGATGTCTCTTATCAAAACCAATCTCAATGTACTTCCCAAAACGGCTGCTATTATCATTCCTGGTTGTCTTAGCATTTCCGATTGACTAAGAGACAAAGGGAAAACAATAAGGTTTTAGAAGTGCAATTCATGCCCTGACATTTACAGATTTGCTCAGGGAGAGAAAGAACACAACCCTTTAAAATTGATTCTTTTAAAAACAGAACCAGTTTTGCCCCTGCAGGCACAACTGTATGCTTTGCTCACTGCACAACCACACAGGTATACACTAATAGTCCGTATCGGCCTTGTTATTCTCGCACAAATTATTTTCAGAAACAGCAGACTCGAGCCCAGTGCCTGGGAGGTCTTCATCCACCATTTGTGGTATGGAACATACTCATTCATGTCAACAAAGGAAAAGAACGGATGGGACCAGGGGCTGCCTAGGCACATGACCTCTTAGTTAAATAACAGGGTTTGGTTTCTTGAAAAACTTAGTCTGTTTTATGTAAATAAGCTGGTTAAGACAAATTAATATTTTCCTGGAAATATTGCTTTGGTGTTCAGGGTCTCTTTAGCCAGTAGGCCCAGCTGGACTGCTTATTAGTGGAGTGTTGGTAATTACCCACTTAATTCAAAGCCATTTTCAGAAACCAGAGACAGTAAAATTTGGCTTTGGATTTTGATAGTTGTATCTAACTTGCAAGACATCTGCTAAAGAATGCAGAGAATGTAACTTTCTGCTAAATTTTTCATATAATCCTAAAAATTTAAATTGAATATGCACTGCTTTCTGATTTAGGTAACATGCATCTATAAATTTTTCTTTCAAAGCAAAGCAAAAAACATGCTGTAGTTAGAAAAGCAAGTGTTAACATACTGTATAAATTAAATGCTTAATAAGATAATTTCATACAATTAATATCTTTCACTGCACAAAGCCTGTGACTATTAGGATTAGTATATTGAAACCACAGCAGAGAGAAAGATATGAAAATGCTCTGGAGCATTAAGAAAGCAATACAAAAAAAAAAAAAAAAGCAATACAAACACAAGTGATGAAAACAGTAGTAACAGAGCCATAAAAGTCAACACATTAGATTCTCTGATCAATCAAAGAAAACGTATTTTCACTCTCTGAAATATAAGACATGTATTACCCTATTCTGTTTTGGCAATCAGAACACTGCTAACTTTCAGATTAACATTATAGATTGAAAGAATAGTTGGAAGCTATTTTCCCAGCAAAACTTGATATTACAAAAAGCACAACAAAAAGTCTCCATATATTCCCATTATTTTTATTTTGTTTAGAAAATAAACGTGAAATTTTCTTTCAGCACAACATATTCTGTCAAAGAGCAGATGAAGGGTTACATGTAGTAGCAGTGGCAGCAGCAGCAATAATTACTGAGTGTTTACCAGGCACTGTCCTAAGCACTTTCCCCCAGCAACTAAGCAAGTTAGGGGAGGGTGGTCCACAGCTTCTCCTCCCTCCCAGACTCTTATCCCAACCTCCATATGTCATCCCCCTGCCCCAATCTACTTACAGTGGGGATCAGAGTGGCCAACCTGCCAAGATAATACTAGACTCTGTGAGAAGAAGAAGTGAGTAGGCCAGAGTTGAAACAGACCCTTTTGTCTTTGAGTACAAGGTATATAAACATATAGCAAAGAATGGTAGAAGGAGTAAATGAAATAGAAGTCTGAAGATCTGGGTATCACACCAGGGCCTACCACTAACTTGCCATCATTTAATCCTCTAAGGAGCATTAGTGAACCCAGGCGTAAACTGACTGGAATAGATGAGCTCTAGGGTCCCTTTCAAAAATAAAACTCTATGATTCTAAGCCTTTAACCCAATATGGAAAGAAGGTTCTGTATATAAATGATGTTTATTCATTTATTTTGTTCATTCCCCCAATTGCGCCCTCTGCCTTATAAGTACTATATTTATAACAGCCTCCCTAATGCTATTTGCATTTCAATCAGCAAGAAACTGTTAAAGGAAAGAAGTTTTGTGGTCTTGATTTTACTACTGATTTCAGAGAAATGGTGAGTGAATTATTCTTCTTTACTAAATGGAGATGAAAATCTTCAACTACAGTTATTGAAGAGGAAGTAGAACTATTAAGACCCAGTGTGGGGCCTTCCCTGGTGGTGCAGAGGTTAAGAATCTGCCTGCCAATGCAGGGGACATGGGTTTGATCCCTGGTCTGGGAAGATCCCACGTGCCGCGGAGCAACTAAGCCCGTGCGCCACAACTACTGAGCCTGCGCTCTAGAGCCTGCGAGCCACAACTACTGAGCCCACGAGCCACAACTACTGAAGCCCGTGTGCCTAGAACCCGTGCCCTGCAACGAGAGAAGCCAACGCAATGAGAAGCCCGTGCACCGCAACGAAGAGTAGCCCCCACTCACTGCAACTAGAGAAAGCCCGCGCACAGCAACAAAGACCCAACGCAGCCAAAAATAAATTAATTAATTAAAATTTAAAAAGAAAAAGACCCAGTGTGCCCCCAACATCTTCCCTGTCCCCATCTTAGGATGAAAATTTCTAGGAAAAAAGGATGAAAAGGAAAATGTCATAAAATTGAGTAAAAGAGAATCATTTATTTCACTGTACATTATTCGTATTTTGCAAAAGGAGCCTATGACGAGGATGAGGAGCTTGCTTTCTAAAGGATAATGTGCAAATCCCATAAGCCACTGGGCTGTGATGTTCAAGGTGTGGGATGCTCATGATCACTGGAGACCCACACATTCCTTTCTTGACATCACAGTAAAGGGCTCTGATATAGAGATATAATCTTTTTTTTTTTTTACATCTTTATTGGAGTATAATTGCTTTACAATGGTGTGCTAGTTTCTGCTTTATATCAAAGTGAATCCGTTATACATATACATATGTTCCCATATCTCTTCCCTCTTGCGTCTCCCTCCCTCCCACCCTCCCTATCCCACCCCTCTAGGTGGTCACAAAGCACCGAGCTGATCTCCCTGTGCTATGCGGCTGCTTCCCACTAGCTATCTACCTTACGTTTGGTAGTGTATATATGTCCATGCCTCCAGAGACATAATCTTGAGGCAGGTTTAAAAGCTACAAATTTTCTAGGCCACATATTCAATATTTTACCTATATTTTCTTCCTGTAACTGGAAACCCTTTTTCACCATTCTTCAGCCCTACATTCCATTTTAATCTTTCAAGTTGGGATGCCCTCATTTGTAGCTGTTGAAAATTAGTTCTCTCTTTAACAAATTTTCTAAATCCAAATTCCTGCAGAGAAACTAAGTAATATAGCGTGAAGTAGCTAAGTATAACTACTGTCTTTAAAAAATTTTTTTTTCTTAATTTTTTTTAAAAAGTATAACTGCTGTCTTTATCTTTTTTTGTTCATCTTAGCAAACAGGGTAAATTCCTTATAACTGCATATTAAAAAGTAGTATCTGTAGTCATTCCAAATTTTTAATATCACTCCTACTAACACAACTCAAATCTGCGTTGTAGAAAAAACAGTATAGCTAGTTTTTGAACGAGACTATAGCAAGGTCATAAAATAGTTCATTCAACTTGACGTATTCCAGAGTTATGTTATTATATGGTCTAGGCCTAGGAGAAATGGGATTTCCTGATGCGTTCATAATCAAGACTCTGGGATCTTCTAACATTAGGGACTAAGAATGGCCTAAACTACTGCCAAATACCAAGAATTTGTTGCTATGATCAAAAACAGTCAAAATAATCGTAGAAAGCCAAGCCCTGTTGTTTTCTGAACCGAAATCAGAAACTGGCTATACAGATTATATTTTCGCAATATTAACACAAGTGGGATTCACCTCTATATCTGTAGCTTAAATTCTTTCAAAATCTTAATATTTGCTTAAAATCTTTACTACTCTCTTTTGGCATAAGCATCTGTTTTCTCCTGTCTGTGTTATTTCAGAAAACATTTCCAGTTCTCTTTCCATAGGTCACCCAGCCCAGGAGGCTCTTAACTACCCCAGCATCTCTTATTTTCTTAATCCCAGGAACAGAAGTCATGCTGCACTAGAGGGCAGCCCTGTGGGCAAGGGGTCACAGCATACTATTCTGAAGTGTCACACACAGCACTGCACACCAGGCACAATTACCTCTGGACTGATCAGTGCGAAAACCACTTGCACAACAGGTGCACCAAGCCAGTCCTAAACGCCATCTGTGTTTGGGTGACATGTAAGGCTTGACAAAGGAAAAAAACAGGAATAAAGAATGCTGACTTGGGTTTTTATTAAGAAAGGTTTGTTTCTGCATGTCCAAAGTAATTTCTCTCCATTTATTGAGACTTATTTTCTCCATTTAATGGCAATACTTACAAAAATGTAACTTGCCTAAAATCATACTAATACACAAATAATTCTCTAATTACAAATCCTAAAATACTCAAATTCTCACACAAAAGGTCTGTTTTCTTTGGCATGAGCATGTCTACTTTGTATACATAGTCCACTTTTGAAAGGATATCCTTTCATAGATCTTCCTTTTCCAAGAATTTATATTATTGAATTTCTTTTTCTAAACTAAAGCTGTGTGATATGCTTGACAGAAACAAGCAGAAAAATGCTTTCAAGACTATGATTTAAGTTTATAGTTCATATCTGGAAAAATGTAAAAACTTATAGCTAAACAGGTTGGACTAAGTACAGAAAACGAAATGCGGGCAGAGGAATAATGAAACTCATTCATGCTTGAGCATAGTGAATCCTGTATTTTAGAAAGAGCTTTAAAAAAGCTCAGGATTGTGGGAAAAGGAGTAGTTTATACTTCCAGTATAAGGAGCAATAGATACAAGTCAATTAACTGGGAGAAAAGAAACTTTAGGAAATGAAGTGCCATTGCCAGCTACTTGGAGGCAACGATCCAATGGTAGGTTAAAAATGCAGGTTTATGGAATAAAGTAGCTTCCTCTATAGCTAGACTTTACTCAAAATGTCTACCTTACTGAATTTTTACTTTTCCTAGATCTCTCACTAACATCCAGAAAAGTATTTTCCTACTATTACTGGTTGAGAGATCCTAGACTTTCTGACATGTGCTGTATCAATCAATTTTTTGAGCCTGTTTCTTAATGAGAGAATATAGTAAGAACGCCATGGCCTTACCTCCATGATGGGGTTGGATGCCAACACCTTTTCCTCAACATTGGCTTCACTGGCGGAACCACTTACAGTTGCAAAGTATCGCATGGCATACTTAGCTGAAACTGTTTTTCCTGCCCCAGACTCTCCACTTACGATGATGGACTGATTTCGTTCATCTCTGTAAAACAAAGAAGAGTAACTGACAGTGCTGCTCACTTTTGAATGTGATTAACATGATTATCTCTGTATTCTCATCAATGAGCCATGGAGAGTTCCTGCTCGTTCACACATGCAAAAATGTGGGAAGGAACCTAAGAATGACGTTTCCTAATAAAAACAACTACTTATAAATTAACAATGAACAGAGAGGGAGAAGAAATATCAGGCATTAAATTAGAGAGCATCACATCTAAGGATGAATAGTCTCTGAATTTTTTGTGTGTACATATCTCAAACACACTTTATTCCTAGAGAATTATTTTGGTCTATTAGAATACTGTTGTCAACCACCTTTAGAAGAGACAGGAGTTACAGCAAATAAATTTAGAAGAAAATACTACTTAATTGAAAAAAAAATTATCTACTAGCTAACTGTCCATAGTGTCACCCACAAACTCCAGCTCTTACTAAAGTACCCTCATTACCAGAGAAGAAATGGTTCATTTGTTGGCTGATTCATTCAAATATGTTAGAACTCAAAGACTACCAACTGGACTTCCCTGGTGGCACAGTGGTTAAGAATCCGCCTGCCAATGTAGGGGACACGGGTTCGAGCCCTGGTCCGGGAAGATCCCACATGCTGCAGAGCAACGAAGCCCATGCATCACAACTACTGAGCCTGCTCTCTAGAGCCAGTGAACCACAACTACTCAGGCCACGAGCCACAACTACTGAAGACCACGTGCCTAGAGCCCGTGCTCTGCAACAAGAGAAGCCACCGCAATGAGAAGCCCGCGCATCGAAGAGTAGCCCCCGCTCGCTGCAACTAGAGAAAGCCTACGTGCAACAATGAAGACCCAATGCAGCTAAACAAATTAATTAATTAATTAAAAAAGCAAAGACTATCTACTATTACATCTTTAATTCATTCATACAATGACTCAAAACTCTAGGTGAGGAACTTACTCATAAGACTATTATTTCTTTGAGGATGAGGACCTATGTCACCATATCGTTAATATCCAGCAACTAGTCCAGAGTTTGACACATCACAAGCGCTCAGTAAATGTGTATTGATTATAAGTAAATAAAACTTTAATAACCAACCTAGCCTAGGAATAAATCTGCTTTGGCTATGATTTCGACTGGGAAAGAAGCAGTAAACTTCTGCTTCCTGAGATGAAACCAGCAGTCAGCTTCAATCCATCAAATTAACTGAACAAGTACACAAAGGTAGTAACATTTTTGCCCTTAATTTATGGAGAGACAAGATGAGTTCAAACGTTTTTAGGCCACAAGATTACAAGGTTATTTCACTATAGAAGACGATCTTTTAAAAGAAATTTATTTATCCAACAAACATTTAGCAAACACCTGCTACGTGCCAAACATTGTGCTAAATACTAGGGATACAAGTTTAAAAAGCCATGATCTGCATCTCAAGTGGTTGAGGGTCTAAGAGGAAAGACAAACTAATAATTAAAGATTATAATACATGGGATGGGGTACTGAGAGAAGGAAGAGGTGATCAGGGAAGGCACCCTGGAGATGATACCTCAGCAAAGTCTAGAAAGATGAGTAAGAGAAAGCAAGCAAGGGAAAAGGAAGTTAGGAAGGAAACATTCCAGGGAAAGGAGATAACATAAATGAAGGCTCAGATGCATGAGAAATTAGGAAACATCAGATAATTTAATTTGACTAGAACATGAAGTAATGACAGATAAGGCTGCAGAGGTTAACGAGAAATGGATGATAAATATCTTACATGGGCTGTTAAGGAATCTGAAGTTTACCTAAAGGTCACGGAGTGTTACTGCAGGGTTTTAAACAGAAAATAAACAATCTAATTAGTAAAAATGCTCTGGCAGCAATGTGGATATGGGTGGCAGAGGTCCAGATGAAAAGATATGAAAGTCTGAACAAAGACTGTGGTGGCCATGACTGAGACAGGCAGATGGGTTTAAGAGACACCAAAGTGATAGAATCAAAAGTACCTGCGATAAGTTTCCAAAGTAGAAAGATTTGGTTAAGATTTGGTAAAGGTTGGTTTTTCATTGAGAAAGGGTGGTGACTGTATTATTTTACAAACTTTGAAAAATACAATAGGAGTACCCAACTCAGGCCTGATTAAGTACATTCACATCACACTACCAGCACCTCTAAGCAGCCTGTTCAGACACTCTGACTCCCATACTGTGGGGAAAATCAGGAGGACCTAGGGGACACAAGGAATGTTTAATACTTATAGTAAAGGCTTGCATGTAACCCTCATTTTTTTAAAACATCCTTGAACCTCATACTATCTCATTCCCTTTTTATTTGAACTTCTAGACTCAACTGCATATTCCCACTGCCTCTGTTCATACATGCCTGATTTCAAGATAAATCACTCAAAATCAAAAACAAAAAAACCCAAACAGTTCTCATTGTGGGGCCAAT
Source organism: Tursiops truncatus (assembly GCF_011762595.2). NCBI lineage: Eukaryota > Metazoa > Chordata > Mammalia > Artiodactyla > Delphinidae > Tursiops > Tursiops truncatus. Next base: position 95,388,888 of record NC_047035.1, read on the forward strand.
GTCCCTTTTTTTCCATCATTTAGAATATTTTAATGTTCTCAGAATTGATGTCTTTGATACATTAATCAAGGACAGTATCATCATTCTTTGGATTCCCTTCTAAAATATAACTAGAAAAATGATCTCTTCCTAATTCCTGCATGATCAGTTCTGTCACTACACCCTGTGTGATAGCTACCTTGACAAAATTCTCCCAGCATTTCTTCCAATAATAAACAAGGTGAAGAGGCTTCCACTAGTCTGACAAAAAGGAATTATTAGTGGGAACTGCTATCCTAAACTGTACTGCCTTTGAAATACCATTCCAAGTCTTTATGACAAAATGTTACGTCAAAAAAACTGAAGCATTCATTATGTAGTAGCCCTTTCCTATACCATGGGGAAGAAGAGAACTGTTAAAGGAGATAAGGTTGAGGATTATTCAAATGAATCACACAGATTTGTACAAATACACACATATACACATTGATGTCAAGCACATACCAGATACATTTTCTCTTCCAGGATTTACGATCCTGGATCCATATGACCAACAATTTTTAAGGAACTTTATTATTTATTACATTTCCCTGACTTTGGCAGAGGCTTCCCTTCTTCTTGAAGCCTAGTAGAGCATTCCAATATATAAATAAGTACAACTTTTCCATTACATAAACTTCTCTGAGTTGGGCTCTGGTCTTCAATCTGTCATTTCCCAATTTCATGACTCTGAGCAATTGCATGCCCTCTCTGGGTCACAGTTTCCCTCATTTTTAAGATTAAATAGCATCTAAAGTCTTTCTCAATTCTAAAGTACTATAACTTAAAAGTTAAACTAACTCCGGAGTTGATTTTTCAGATGTTGGATGGGCCATAGTCTGCAGTCTAAGCCAGGTAAACTCAAGTACAATTGGAATAGGACACGCTTACAGATGCTCAGATGGGCTTGAAGGGCTGGGCTTGAAATGGGCAAACATTTCTTCTCCATAGGACCCCTGAATCTGAGATGGCCAAAATCAATAAAGGGCTACAAAGAGAAAAAATGTAAATTCCATCCACCTGCTTTTAAATTAAGAACAGGAAACAGAAATCTTTATAAAGTAAGTACAGTAGTCTTTAAAACGTTTCTCAGTCATATGTGGCCACAGGAAGAAATGCCAAAAAGAGACAAGAGCAGAGACAGGTAGAAGTGGGGAGCCAACTAGAGACACAAAGGGAGAAGGGTAATACATAATAAAGACGTGCAAAGGGAAAAACAAGAAAAGTATAATAGAGATGCGGAGAAAATAGACAAAAACACCAGGGATAAAAAATTTTATGGTTTTAATGTGAATATCAGAGTCTACCCTACTCTATTTATTTGAGCTGTAAGCTTTAGATTGTTACATCTATGTAAATAATAATTCATTATTCTTCGAAATTTTGATTAGCTGGTCAGCCACTGTTCACAATTCTTCAGGTTTCTCGTCCTTATAAGAACCTTCTTTTACTTTTGGGATGTAGATATCACTTCAAGGACCTGATAAAACCAAGTTAAGGACAGAGATTCACCACTCTTCCTCAAGGACAGATCTATCTGGAGCATCCTAAGGATGCAGGAACTGAAAATTTATGATTTCTGGCTTGGCCAGTCCTCTCAAGGGCCCCCGCAATGATCCTAAATAGCCTGCGTACTGGGTGCCCTGAAGCAGAGGTGAACTCTTGTGGCCTGTTTCAGTCAACGTTGCTTCCAGAGGCTATAATGTGAACGAAAAGCCACTACCTAAAAATACTGCTTCATTCATTCATGCAACAAATATGTAATGAGTAGCCACAATGTGCCAAACACTTTATGAAGATAAAAGACTCTAGGGTCATAGCCTATTGAGAGAGACTGAAAAGTACAGTTTAAATACAGTGGAGTAATTACAAGAAAAGAGGTCTATCCAGGATATTATGAAAGCATGAGGAAGGGGTATAGAACTAGTGGAAGATGTGAGGAAGAGGTGTCAGGAAATGCTTTCTAGAGAAGGTGATGCCTGAATTGACCCTTATACGATAATTAGGAGAAAACTAGGTTGTATGGGAAAACGGCAATAGGAATTAAACTATGGAGAGGTACCTGAAACCCCAGGAAATAAATTATTCAAGGATAGACTATCCACTCTGGGTTGATGAAAGAGAGAGATGTTACAGTTGAGTCTATATTCCTTCTACCTATATATGTATTTGGTTTGTCCAGCCTTTCCTTAGATTATATCTAGTAAGATTCATTTCGTATCAGCTATATTATTTTATACATTTTCCTTCTGAACTTTACCCTTTAAAAATGTAATCTCTCTAGATTATGGTGCTCATATTTTCCAAGACCATCATCTTGTCCTCTGAAAACTTAATGAGCGTACTTTCCATTCACATCCAGGTTGTTAATGAGGAAACTAAGTAATGCCAGCCTCAGACCTGACTCATGCAGGACCCACTTTACTATATCCACACACCTCAATGTTGACTCTCTCATAACCATCCACTGGGTGTTACCATGTACCTTGGTTAAGTGTACAAGCACCTAGGTCTAATTTTTAGCTTATAAGTGAACATGTTCTCATGAAACAAAATCTAGAGTTTTATTTTCTTGCAGGCACTCAATCTAATTGCTTCTCCTTTATCTGATCCCTTGCTAAAAAGGAAAATTATTAAGTTAGTGTAATATAATGCTTTCTTCCAACATTGTGTATTTACTGTGATGTGGCTTTCACTTGAGACTCTAATCCTTATTTCTCTTGTTAGAGAGGCGCTAAGTTTTTCTACATTTTTATCACTTGTCAAACCTCAAGCTGCTCAGCTCTGTTTTTCCAAGATTTCTGCTCTTGATCAAAATCCCAAGAAGAAAAGATTTGCACTCTAAAGTGGATACTAGACAATGAGTTCACAAGACAATGTGCAGTATCAGTTTTTAAGTATAAATATTTACCATAAGACTGTGCTGGCACACTGATGAAAGCTGTGCTAGAGAGGTAGAGAGATTATTCAGGAAATGAAAATAAGCGTTTCCTGGAGATACACCAAATTCCTGCTGAGAAGTCTGTCACATGACTATCAGATCTTCTCATGTCAATCTGATTTTCTGTTCCATCAGTATAGAGCCTATGAAATTAATATAAAGATTCCATAACAAAAATAGCCAATTGTTTCTAGTTATACATATTTTTTTAATATTCTTTTCCATTATGGTTTATCATAGAGTATTGAATATAGTGCCCTGTGCTATACAGTAGGACCCTGTTGTTTATCTATCCGATATGTAAAAGCTTACAGCTGCTAACCTCAACCTCCCACTCACTCCCTCCCCCAACCCCTCCCCCTTGGCAACCACCAGTCTGTTCTCTATGATTCTGTTTCTGTTTCATAGGTAAGTTCATTTGTGTCGTACTTTAGATTCCACATATAAGTGACATCATATGGTATTTGTTTTTCTCTCAGAAATAGCCAATTTTATTTGTTTGTAACTTTTATAGACTCATATACTTACTGCACTTTATTCCTACTACAAACTTACTGGGTAGATAGTTCTCAGTAAGTCCCAAATTCATATAGTAAAGAATTCTGAAGAGGAATCATTTATCAGGAACTGAGGTGGTCTCAAAGTAAAAATTGAGTGGGATCATGAAGAATAAATAGAAACCAGGCAGATAACAGAGCATGGAGAAGGATATTCTAGGCTGAATAAAAGGTACAGAAATAAAAGTATGCAACGTTAGTTAATCTGAGGGAATAGATTAATATTGTGATAATACTGTGTTAGAATAGGGTCATACAGTTGGAAGTAAGAAAATTAAACAACAAAGAAGAAAGGCTCTGTAGCCTCAGAGCTTGATTCATATCTCAGCTCCCAGATACTATTTATTAGCATGGTAGTCTGAAAGTTACTTTCCTCAGTCTCCTCATTTGTAAAGCAGAGGTGATGATGTCTGCTCCCAGGGGTGTAATGAAGATTAGAGGTAACATGCCTGACATCATGCTTGGCACACAGTATACCTCTAAACATGGTAGCTGCTAACTGATAGAAGTTAATTCACCTTTATATATCATACATAAAATTCCTTATCAGGTAGCATGTCTACTTGCCTAAGTAGGAATACTTGGTACCACATGGCAGGTGAGTCACAACTGGCAACAGGAGAGATTTTATAATCTATAACAGCCAGCATCCACTTGGCCAATGGACCTTAGAAGTGTGAAGCATTCAGTCTGCCTAAACAAATGCAAGAAGGGGCCACTCTAAGGAAAGGCCTAGCAAGAGAGTCAGGAAGAATAAAACCCGATGAGAGGCTAAAATGAACAGAAAGAGAATGCAGCCATGAGACTCCATGATGATGAAGACCGTGATGACAGTAACAGCTTATATTTAAACAGTGTTTCTCAAAGTGCTTTTCATGTTTATCATCTAATGTAATTTTCACCTCTGAAGTAAGCATGATAAATATTATCTTTTCTTCATTGGGGGAAACAATAACACAGAGGTCAGATGGCTTATCCAAGTTTAGAGTAGAGTTGGGTTGTTATACTCCACATCTCTTAGTTTCCAGAGGAAAAGTCTATACTATGTTCCTTCTGCTTTGCTACAAGCCTCCTTATCATAGCCTGCCCTCCGCTAGAAAGAGTAAAAGACTTATGCATCAGTGCCCATGAAACTGAAAGGTAACAAGTGTGTACAACAGAATGCCTTAAATGTAAAGCTAGACCATCTAGTGCAAGTGTTCTATTTTATAGGTGATAAAACTGAGGCCCTGGGAGACCAGAAGATTTAAGCTTATATTGTTATTTACTGATGGAGCTGTGACTAGTATAGATATCTTTTCCATTACACTAAGGTTATGACTATAACTCTCTAATTTATTTCAAGAAAACTCATAAATGAAACTTAATCGATCAAATTTATTTGCTCTACCATTAACAAGGGAGGAAAAAAATACCAAATCAAAGCAATCAATATTACTTGGTTTTCAGGAAACAAAAAGAAAAAAAAAACCCTGATGTTTTAAGGAATATAATATTGTGATTTAGTTATCAGAGAGCAGTGAGTTTCAGCATGAGAAAAGACTGGCAAGAATGTGAGGCAAGTTTATTCCTAGATACTTTATTCATAAAGACATACATATCACCTTTTTCCCCAAGATGTGGACAAAACCATCTCATTATCTAGGCCTTTGCTCCACTGTGTATCTAGGTCACATTGTATATTTTACTGCCATAGCTTCATTAAAAGCAATTCGGAAGAGCAATAAATAAATACAAATACAAAAATGTATATGCACAAGGTTATTTATTGTAGCACTGTTTGCAATTGCAAAATGTTGAAAACAATCTAAGTGATCATATATGGGAGAGTGGCTGAATAAATTCATAAAGTGGTGGGGAAGAAAGGAACCAACCTAAGTAACTTTGGAAACTGGCACTTTATATTACATAAGGCTAAAGACAAAATGAATTAGACGCAAATGTACTTGAGTGGTAAATTTGCTTTTCACAGGGATATGGGTTAGCATTTCTGATACAAAGAGTATTCCAGGATTGAGCAAACAAGTAAAAAACCACGGATAATGAGAGCCAGGGTTTTCAAGGTCAAAAAAAAAGTTAAAAGAAGGAAAAAGAAATCAAGAATAAAAATTGTGGTGTTGAACTAGATTTGGAGGTATCAGTGTGAACTCATGGTTTTTAATATATATATTAAATATACAAATAGGTATGTGCGTATGTGTGTAAAAAAGTGCAAAGTCTTTCCTACTTAGAGAAAGGTAAATTAAAACAACATTAGGGGCTTCTCTGGTGGCGCAGTGGTTGAGAGTCCACCTGCCGATGCAGGGGACACGGGTTCGTGCCCCGGTCCGGGAAGATCCCACATGCCACGGAGCGGTTGGGCCCGTGAGCCATGGCCGCTGAGCCTGCGTGTCCGGAGCCTGTGCTCCACAACGGGAGAGGCCACAACAGTGAGAGGCCCGCGTACCGCAAAAGAAAAAAAAACAACACTAGGATACCATTTCTCACTTGTCAGACTATTTTTCTATGCATGCACAGTTTTGCATAACATTATATTATCAAGAGTATAATCTAGTCTTGAAAATAGCTTTTTTTCTCCCATTCTCCACTCTCAAAATAGTAGGGTTCCCCGATTAACATCAAAGACATTTCCCTGATGCTGTTCAGGATCCCTGACGCCCCAGCATCTGCTAACCTTAAAATTCACACTTTCCTTGAGATTTAATTCTACCAGATACAGACAGATTTCTTTCAGCACTTAGGCCTTTTAGTTCTGGTCTGCCACTCACTAGCTGAATGACATTGGGCAAGTCACTTAATACCTACAAACCTTGATCCACTCATCTGTAAAACATAACATCTATCCTTGCATGGTCACAGAATTACAATGAGATTCCAAAGGCAGTTTTTATAAACTATATGTCCTTTTACAAATGTTACGTTACTTTAATAATAATGCAGGCCAGGGACTTCCCTGGCAGTCCAGTGGTTAAGACTCCGCACCTCCACTGCAAGGGGTGTGGGTTAGATCCCTGGTCAGGGAACTAAGATCCCACATGCCGCACGGCACGGCCCAAAAAAAAAAATGCAGGCCATCTGAGACAAATCAATCAACGCTGTTTAATGAATAATTTACTAGTCGTTATTCACTGTATTTTAAAATATCTGTGACTCAGCAAAGAAGAAATTATCACATCTAATAAAAGTCATGAAATAATAAATAGCGCTTCCACCAACCTGGCCATTTGCTTGTAAGCTTCTTCAGCTACTGCAAAGATATGTGGATCCATATCGCCCATGTTCTGACCGCTGTATGCATTGATAATATCTTCTCCATAAATAGGCAGCTGCTCATAAGGATTTATAGCTACTAGGACTATACCTGGGAGAAAGGTAAAAAAAAAGCAAAAGAAGAAGTCAGTAATATCCTCAGGGGCATATCAAACTTGGTAAAGTGAGAATCATAGTTAATACTAACTCAATTTCAGTTAATACTGAACTAACAAATTGTTAAGGGTCAAAATATATCGTAGCCTTTGCCTCTGAACCCATTATACCTAGTCCTAACTAAAACACCATTTATGAACTAGACTAGGTGATTTAAAATAATAAAAACGGTGGCAATGTTGAAAGGACTTTAAATATTTTTGTAATATTTAAACCAAAAATTCCACTTCTAGAAATTTATCCAAATGAAATAATCATAGATTCACATAAAGGTTTTTTTTTTGAAATAAAGATGTTTATCATAATGTTATTCATAACAGTGAAAAGTGGAAACAAAGTATATAATAAAGGGAGAGTGGTTTATGTACAGCACAGGGAACTATATTCAATATCCTGTGATAAACCTTAATGCAAAAGGATGAAAAAAATATATATATACGTACAACTGAGTCACTTCACTGTATAGCAAAAACTAAACACAATATTGTGAATCAACTATACTTCAATAAAAGTTTTTTTAAAAAGGGAGAGTGGTTTAATACGTATTATTATATCCATGTAACAGACTATTGAGCTACCACCACAAATCATGTTTATAAAAAATATTGTGTCATAGGAAAACATGACACAAAACTATATATAGACTGATTCCAATTTTATATCTATTTATACTCTCTCACATATACACACAGGATATAAGACAACATAATACTGGTTATTTTTCAGTGGTAATTACATGTAATTCTTTTTCATTTTTTATACTTTTTTGGTATTTCCTTAAATTTTACAGCAAGTATATATTAACTTAAAGTCATTCATTCAACAAATATTTGACTACAGCTAGCTTTCAAGTCATTACTAAGTGCTATATTTATAACAGTAAACAAACAAAAAGACAAATCTAAATGGAGTATAACCTTTAAAAATTGTGGGGACTTCCCTGGTGGCGCAGTGGTTAAGAATCCACCTGCGAATGCCGGGGACACGGGTTCCATCCCTGGTCCGGAAAGATCCCACATGCCGTGGAGCAACTAAGCCTATGGGCCACAACTACTGAGCCTGTGCTCTACAGCCTGTAAGCCACAACAACTGAGCCCATGGGCCACAACTACTGAAGCCCTTGTGCCTCGAGTCTGTGTTCTGCAAGAAGAGAAGCCACCACAATGAGAAGCCCGCACACCACAACAAAGAGTAGCCCCTGTTCGCCACAACTGGAGAAAGCCCATGTCAGCAACAAAGACCCAACGCAGCCAAAAAAAAGCAAAACAAAACAAAAAGTGTATCACTGTACTGTACACCTGTAAGTTATATAACATTGTACATCAATTATATTTCAATAAAAAATTTTTTAACAAAAGGAAAAAATTTTGCCCTTATGAACCTTATATTCTAGAGGGAAATTCAGACAATAAAATAAGTAAGAAAAATATATATCATAGGTTAGACAGTAGTAAGGAAAAGGGGGGAAAATTAAACAGAGAAGGAAGATAGACAACTAGGAGAAGAAAAGATAGGGCGGAAAGGCTTCACTGAGAAGGTAGCAAATGTGCAAGAAAAAAATAAATTGAAGAAAAATGAAAATTGAGAAAAAGAAATATTCAGTTAATAGGTAGGGAAGAAAAAGAGCAAATATCAAGGATATAAAAGGTATAAATTCTTTTAAGAAGAAAATATACCTGTTCCTTTCCAAAACAGGAGTGTAATGAAGAAATGCTGAGTGCTGAGTTGGGTACACCAAGCAGAGACTTAGAAGGAAATGAATGGAAATCCCAGACCTGGGTCTCAGCAGAGAATGATTAGTGAAAGAAGGATAAGAAGTCAGTAGAGAAAGAAGAGCTGGGGACATGGGAGAAAATAAGAATTGTCCCCATGCACAATATTTCCATGGCCCTGTCCATTAGAGAAAAGAATTCACAGTTCACTCAGACAGCAACGCACACTCACCACAATATGTATAAATAAGTTTGGAATCAATAAAGCGGACTCTGAGATTGTGGAGTACAGCAGGCTCGTGAAGATAGCTGAGGGCTGTGAGGTCATTTTCACCCACAAGTATGTCAGGGTTTCTTAAGTGAGGCAGCTCCTTCGTCTTTGGATCTAGACGATATTCCAAATCCTGAAAATGCACAAGATATAGCATCTGGATAAATAATGACAATAAACCCAAAACAGGCACATACATTTTGCTTATTTCCTATTCCTGATTTGCTTCTCAGCTATTAAATGCATTCTTTTCCTGGCACCTTCCAAAACCACAGAAACTGGTGGAAATGGCAAAAAAAATAAGGAGAGTCTTTGTTTTCACTAGATGTATTAACTCATATTAACAATTTTTGATAATACACTTTGAAAAATCAAAGCCTAGAATTTTTTTTACCTAGTTACTAGACCAGAGTTTTTAATCTTTAGTTAAATAAGCTTTTTATTTTTCCTCTTCACCTATTATAAGTGACAGACAGCATAAGAGAGTGGTAAGAGCTTGGCTCTAGAGCCAGATCAACCCAGGTTCAAATCCTAAAACTGGTACTTACTCCTTTTGTGGTCTTGGGTATATTATTTAACCTAAATCTTTCATTTGTAAAATGGGCATCATGGAAATAGCTCATAGGGGTGTGGTAAAAATTAAGTGAGACAGTGCCTGGTATGTGCTAAGTACTTGGGAACTCCTGAACCCTGAGAGGTCCAAGAATCCCTAAAATTAGGTGTTAACACTTTATGTGTATGAACATATGTGTAAATATACACATATATGTGTATTTTTTAAAAAACACAGTCCATGGTTTTTATTCAACTTTTAATGAGGTGCTTGGGCCCCCAAATTAAGAAGTACTACTCACTTTAAAGCCAAGGGACTATGGCTTTATGGCAAAGCCAAGCATGGAGATTGTTACTCAACTACGTATTAAGGACAAACAACACACGACACATGATAAGGAAAAAAAAATGGCAATATAATTGCAGAGAGGGACAAGCTGATTTTGTAAAAAGACTTTTGTTAATACTTTTGTTAATACTAAAGAGATATATAGAGGTCAAATGTTCAAATCAGGTTGGAATGACTGCAAAATGGGGAGGAAATTTTTACAATCTGCCCCTCGACCTCTCTCTGCCTGTTTATTAGGGTATAATAATAAAACTTTTCCAAAGCAGACTGGTCCTTGCATTGGCTCCTGCCATACAAAAAAGCCACTTCTGGCTGTGTGATCTCAGGTAGACTGCTTAATGTCTTGGCTTCCTTATTTGGAAAATGGTTATAATACCACCTATGAACCCACAGGATTGCTGTGAGAATTAACATAAGAAAATATAGGGACTCCCCTGGTGGTCCAGTGGTTAAGACTCTGCCCTTCCACTGCAGGGGGCACGGGTTCAATCCCTGGTTGGGGAACTAAGATCCCACATGCACAGCCAAAAACGAAGAAAATATAGCCTAAGGTACCTAACGTCGTGCCTCACAGAGTGGATGATCAATGAATGTTGAGTAAATTAATTCCTTAGTTAGCAGTCAAGGCCCTCAATTCTTCCCTGCCTTCTTTCTGAATAAACTCCTTGTCTCTGTTTTGCTCTCCTAAAATTCATCCTCCATGCTGCCAACAGTGAGTCCTTTCTAAAACACAAACCTGCACCCTTCTTCTGTTTAAAAACACTACAATCACTCCCTATAGCACACCAGTTGAAGTCCAAGAGTTTCAGCATGAACACCAGGCCCTCTGTGATCTGGTTCCCACCTCCATCCTCTTGCCAGTCCTGTACCCTCACTTCACATCCTAACAACGTGGAACTTGCGCAGTTCCCCAAACACACATCACTGTACAAGCCTCCCTGCCTTTGTCCATGCTTTTCTAGATCCCTGAAATGCACTCCTCCTTGTCTACTCATTCTTTAGACAATGCCTCTCTGACCCTTAACCTTCACCAGTCCCTCTGGCCACGACCCACTCTGTTCTATTTTTGTTTCTTGTTTATATTTATTATATCATGTGTCACACTATTCATAAGTATAGGTACTTTTCCTACCTGACATTAATGTCAGAGAGCATATCTTTTGCCACCTCTTAACATGGTCTATAGCAGGTACCTTAACACACAAGCCTTGAATTAGTACACACACCTTGCTAAATCTCGGCTCCAGTCAACTTGTGATATTCACTATCTCCAAAATATATTCCAATCCTCACAAAGTCTACTCCCTTCTCTTTGTTAATCCAAATTCTATCTAGTCAAAATTCTTCCTTCTCTTTGAAGCCTTCCTTGAAGCAGCCCACAGTGATGCTTCCCTCTGTTGGGATCCTAAAGTCCTCACTGTCTTTACAGTACAGCAGAGTGGTAATGAGCACAGACCAGAAAGGCAATCTCCTGGCTTTAAGTCCCAGCTTCATCCCTTAATGCGTGTATAACCCAGAGCAAGTCCCAAACTCTCTGAGCCTCAGGTTCTTCATCCATAAAGTGGTAAAGATAATAGCCCAACCTCACAGGACTGTTATGAGGATTAAGTGAGTTACAGCATATAAAGAGCACTTAGAACTATGCCTGTACATAGTAAGTGCTCAATATATATTAACAGTCAGGACAGCATTATTCACTTGGCAGTTAATCATAAGCTTATCTTTTGACATCTTAATATTGCTGTGTTGAACTACTTTTTATATCCTGTATTTTCCTGGCTAGATTATAACTTGTTTAGAGGAAATTAACGTCACAAAGGTTTTTAAGAAAAAAGTGTGACATTGCTGTTAAATGCAGTGGAGAGATTAAAAAGGGTAGAACTAAGACTCCACTCATGCAGTGAATGCAGATGGGAAAGAGATACAACTGGTTTTAAGTTTTTCTGGCCACTAGCAAAGTATTTTATATAACAGCTTCTAAGTAAATATTTTTCTAATACCTAGTTCCAGCAAATATCATATCTCAAACTGGCTCCTTAAATGTTGCTTTCTTAGTTAATGTGAATAATTTTAATAGTATCCTAAACAAAATACAGATAAACAGGAATATCTTTGGGAGGATTAGATGTGAATCTAAACCAGGTCATAATAAATTCATAAATCAAAATAATGGATTTTTAAAAGTACCTGCTATTTTCACTAAGCCATTGAGATAGAAAATTGAGTTTGCCATTTTGCTATTTTTATCAATTAAGTAAGTGAAAATATTATATTAATTCAAAATTTAATTTCCACGTGAAGTTAAGCATGTCACAGCAAATTTACACTTTTGAATTTCCTTCACTTTATGCCAATAACAACAAATAAAAGCAAAATTCTTACCTTTCCATCCTCAAGGTGAAGCAGGAGGACTTTATCTCCTGGCTTATAATCTTTGAGCAACTCTGCTGACTTCCAAACTTCCTCGGGATCAGGTATCCAAACCCTGGCAAACTAGAAGACAAAAAGAAAAAAAAATTTTAAACCAGCAAATCAAGCATTCTTGACCTGCGCTAAACATGAGGAGATTTTCAACTACATCTGGAAAGAAGCACCTTTGTGTTTTGTCAACAGCAAGCTCCAGCTCAGATTTCCACAAGTATTTTGGAAACAGTAATGAGTAGGTACTTTGCCAAAGGTTAGATTTCCAAGAGCTAGGTGTTAACAACACTTACAGATAGTAGACAGAGGCTAAGGCCCTTACACTCACCAGAGACAAGATATTTAAATAGCAAACATCACTCTGACAACCAACTTCCCCTTTATCCTATCTCTATCTCTGGGGAAGGTATCCAAAGAGAAACAGGTCAGAAGTCAGTCTATTATTACCACTGTCTTTTTATGATTCTTCTCCATCTTAACCAATGAGATCGGTAGCTCTGCAGAAACGACTATACCAGAACTGGGTCAGTCTGGAAGGTATATATAACTTAGATGTTGAGACAGAGAGCAAACTCAACTTGACAATGCCCCTTCCTATTGCCTCTACCACCTCCAACCCTACTTTCCACTCTCCCCTTAGACCCCCAGTGAAAATACACATGGCAGCCCTGAGGAAGAGGACTAAGCTTGTTCAGCCACATCCAGTGTGAAGACTGGGAAGGAAGACAAGAAGGCAAGGTCCCAAGATCCCATGAGAAACCTAGAAATGGGATGTGGCAGCAAGAGTCAGGGAGGAATTAGAAATAGGGCTGGACACACCTACCCACTGAGTCTGCTCAGGTACCTGGTGAAACAGAAGCAGTTAGCGACAGATAACCCAAGCCAAAGTGAACCAGCCCCGACAGAGCTCCCAGCAAGACAAGGGAGGGTCCAGTGTCACATAACAGCTCTGTCACCAGCTGTCTCCACTAGCTAATAGAGGGTGTGACTTTCCTGCAATGCTCCCCATTCCCTTTTTTACTCATGCTGCTCTAGTTTTACCCCTCGTTACCTTGTGAGTCCCTCAAATATCTCACTTATGATTCCTCAGACCTTATTTTAGTTATTTATGGATCTGTCCACCTCCTACACTAGGCTGCATGCTCCTTAAGCCATCTTTGATCCCCCTAGAGGTTGGCTCAGCTCCTTGCCCACAGTTCGTGGGGCATTTGTCTTGATTTTATGTAAGACAGAGGTAGGACAAGGGAAGGAAACAAAGTCAGGAGAATGGGGATGAGAGGTAGCAAAGGCAAACATCACAGACCCACCTCAGGATTTTTCCTGAAGCCACAAAGCACAGCTGAGATGGGGTAGGAGTCAGAGACTCAGGGAAGAGATTCATGGAGTAGTAGGCAAAGAAAGGGTAAACACTGATGTAGGAACTGTAGGAGAAGGATAAACAAGGGTTTGGGATCTGAAGTACTGTGACTAAAGCCACAAAAACTGTAGGAGATGAAGAAGAGAGAAAAAGCCTTAAACTAGATACACTAAAATATAAACACACATCAAAGATTTATGACAATTCAACGGTACCCCTAATTAGAAAGGAGAGTAAGGGCAAAAATGGAGATGGGCTAAATCTTATGGAAACAGTCAAAATCTGAGAAAAGAATGCTAGCACAGATTTAAGTTGCATAGTAGCTTTCAAGGAAAATAAAAACCATCTGTTCTTCTACAATACAATTTATGATGAGGTAATTCTGACCGAGTCTAATGGGAAAGCACTGGAAAGGTGGGTTCAGGGGACATGCCTGCGCTGGTATGTGCAGAGAGGGGAACCAAACAACACTGGTTCAGCCTAACATGGCTTCTAAGGGGTTACACCCATCCTGTGTGCGTAAGGAGGTAGCAGGCATTTTTCTTACTGTATCCTACCACAAGGACAACACTCAAGAGGTCCTTGATTAATGCAGATGACTCACTGGAAGTTTTGCTAACTTGCATTTTGTCAGTCAAGGAACCCTAAAGTGTGGGTACCAAGAGTAATTGTTCCTGATGCCTCAGACACTTTGGGAACAAGACTGACAGCACTAACAGTAAATGACCAGTCCCTGAATCCCAAAAACTCTGACCCATGTGATTCTCTCTCCTTCCCTGAACTCCCACACACATAATTTGCTTTTCATACAGCACATGTGCACATCTTTCCTAGTTCCCCTATTAAATCATAAGCAGCTTGGCAACATGGAATCTGCTTGGTTCATTTTTGATACCCCATTGTGAATGTTCACAAAAAATGAATGCTTTATGTGACAACTCAAACAAGCCTATAATAAAAACTAAGTGTCCCTCTAGGCTATGAACTGAAGCAGAAGAAAAATCCCAAATCATCAACACCCCTTCCTCTGAACCCTGACATTAACACTGACACTCCATATGGTTACTCAGTAATTCACATAACCCTTAAGGCATGTTTTTGAGGTAGAAAATTCTATGGAATTTTCTATTCCTACTATGCTAAAGCACATAATGGACTTCCAGAAATTACACACACACACACACACACACACAAATATCTGTTGAATGAAAGAGTGATATAATGAACTCCCATATACCCACCACTTAGGTTCAGAAATACAACATTACTCCTCAGTGGGATATATTCTTAAACATTTCATTCTCTCTCCATTTTCAATCACTACTGCCATTGTCCGGTCATGCCAATCTATGTGTTTGCAGTATCCTGAATAAGCCCTGCTGCCTTACATTTGCTTTGCCTATTTCCTCCATCTGAAACACAACCCCTCCCCCTTTCAGATAGCAGACTCCTATTCATTCTTCACATCTGCGTTAAAGTACCTCCTTCTCTAAGAAGACTTTCCTGACTTATCATCATCATTTGGCACTCTGTTCTCAATGTCCTCATTACCTCATACAATCTTCCTCTAGAATCCTTACCCCACTAAATGATGACTTTGCTTGCCTATCTCACTCGGTAGACTGTAGGTTCCTTGAGAGTGGGGGTGTATCTTATTCATCTCTGTCTCTTCAGCACTTAACACAGGGCCTGCCTAATAATTTCTTAATAAACTTTTGTTATATGAATGTTCTGGCCTTAGACATTATACTCTAAGAGGGTAGATTAAAAGAAGTATTGGCTAGAGGCTCCCAGAATCTTCTAAAAGGGTCTATAATTTCCAGAAGTAGAGAAAGATGAAAGTGACATTGGAGAGTTGAGTTATACAGGAAATCTTGGTGTGACAGAAGGAAAAAGAGCCAGACATGAGAGGAGTACAGAAGTAATGAAACACCCTTTCCTCCCCGCCACCGCAAACCTCCATCCCTTCATAATTCATGTATTTAGAGTGGAAGCTATACCTCACTTCCAGAACAGAGAGCCCCACTTCCAATCCCACCACAAATTCTTTACTTAGAAGGCAAAGAGGTGCTGTGACCACCACTTCTACCAGCCATCTCCTGGAGCAGCAAAGGGGAGAACAGATGGGAAGAAAGGTAGGCCAAGAGGTTAAAGCAGGGAAAGAGGGTCACACTAAAATGGCGGAAGGAGAAAAGATCGGCTGCAGTGAACACAAGGTGCATTCTGAGTAGGGCTGGAAGTAAAGAGCAAAAGTGTCCTGTGCCCCTACTGCGGCTTTTTAACAGATACAAGCATACCTCATTTTATTGTGCTCTGCTTTATTGTACTTTGCAGATATGGCTTTTTTACAAATTGAAGGTTTGTGGCAACCCTGTTTCAGGCAAGTCTACTGGTGCCATTTTCCAACAGGATTTGCTGACTTCATCTCTGTGTCACATTTTGATAATTCTCACAATATTTGAAACTTTTTCATTATTGTTATATTTGTTATGGTGATCTGTGATCTTTGATGTTACTATTGTAATTGTTTTGTGGTGCCGTGAACCGCACCCACATAAGATGACGAACCTAAATGATAACGTTGTGTGTGTTCTGACTGCTCCACCAACTACTGGCTCTTTGCCTGTCTCTTCCTCTCCTTGGGCCTCCCTATTCTCTCAGACACAACAATATTGGTATTAGGCCAATTAATAACCTTATAATGGCCTCTAAGCATTCAAGTGAAAGGAAGAGTTGCAGGCCTCTCACTTTAAGTCAAAAGCTAGAAATGATTAAGCTTAGTGAGGATGGTGCATCAAAAGCTGAGATAGGCTGAAAGCACTTACACCAAATAGTTGGCCAAGTTGTGAATGCAAAGAAAAAGTTCTTGAAGGAAATTAAAAGTGCTACTCCAATGAACACGCAAATGATAAGAAAGAGGAACAGCCTTACTGCTGATATGGAGAAAGTTTTAGTGTCTGGAAGGCAGATCAAACCAGACACATTCCCTTAAGCCAAAGCCAAATCCAGAGCAAGGCTCTAACTCTCTTCAATTACGTGAAGCCTGAGAGAGGTGAGGAAGCTGAAGAAAAATGTGAAGCTAGCAGAGGTTGGTTCATGAGGTTGAAGGAAAGAAGCCATCTCCATCACATGAGTGCAAGGTGAAGCAGCAAGGGCTGATGTAGAAGCTGCAGCAAGTTATCCTGAAGATCTAGCTAAGATAATGAAGGTGGCTACACTAAACAACAGATTTTCAGTGTAGACAAAACAGCCTTACTTTGGAAGAAGATGCCATCTAGGACTTTCATAGCTAAAGAAAAGTCAACGCTTGGCTTCAAAGCTTCAAAGGACAGGCTGACTCTCTTGTTAGAGGCCAGTGGAGATGGTGATTTGAAACTGAAGCCAGTGCTCACTTACCATTCCCCAGAACCTAGGGTCCTCAAGAATTATGCTAAAACTATCTGCCTATGCTCTATAAATGGAACAAAGCTTGGATGACAGCACACCTGTTGACAACATGGTTTACTGAATATTTTAAGCTGACTGTTGAGACCAATTGCTCAGGGAAAAAAAAGATTCCTTTCAAAATATTACTGCTCATTGACAAGGCACCTGGCTATCCAAGACCTCTGATGGGGATGTAAAACAAGATTAATATTGTTTTCATAACTATTAACACAACATTCATTCTGCAGCTCACAGATGAGGAGTCATTTTGACTTTCAAGTCTTATTCTTTAAGAAATACTTTTTTTTTTTTTTTTGAGGTATGCGGGCCTCTCACTATTGTGGCCTCTCCCGTTGCGGAGCACAGGCTCCAGAAGCACAGGCTCAGCGGCCATGACTCACGGGCCCAGCTGCTCCGCGGCATGTGGGATCCTCCCGGACCGGGGCACGAACCCATGTCCCCTGCATCGGCAGGCGGACTCTCAACCACTGCGCCACCAGGGAAGCCCAAGAAATACTTTTTTTTTAAAAAGAAATTTATTTATTTATTTATTTTTGGCTGCGTTGGGTCTTTGTTGCTGCATGCAGGCTTTGTCTACTTGTGTCAAGTAGGGGCTACTCTTTGTTGCGGTGCACAGGTACCTCATTGTGGTGGCTTCTCTTATTGTGGGGCATGGGCTCTAGGTGCACAGGCTTCAGTAGTTGTGGCACGTGGGCTCAGTAGTTGTGGCTTGCGGGCTCTAGCGCGCAGGCTCAGTATTTGTGGCACACGGGCTTAGTTGCTCCATGGCATGTGGGATCTTCCTGGACCGGGGCTCGAACCCATGTCCCCTGCATTGGCAGGTGGATTCTTAACCACTGAGTCACCAGGAAAGTCCCAAGAAATACTTTTTTTATTCTTTAAGAAATACTTTTCATTGCCATAGACAGTGATTCCTCTAATGGAACTGGGCAAAGTAATTGAACCATTATGGAAAGGAGTCACCATTCTAGATGCCATTAAGGACATTTGTGATTCATGAGAATAGGTCAAATACCAACATTAACAGGAGTTTAAAAGAAGTTGATTCCAGCCCTCATGGATGTCTTTGAGGAGTTCAAGACTTCAGTGGAGGAAGTAATTACAGATGTGGTAGAAATGGCAAGAGAACTAGCATTAGAAGTGGAGCCTGAAGTTGTGACTGAATTAGGGCAACCTCATGATATAACTTTAATGGATGAGGAGTTGCTTCCTGTGGAGAAGCAAAGAAAGTATTTTTTTTGAGAGAGAAATCTACTCCTGGTGAAGATGGCTGAAATTACAACAAAAGATTTAAACTTAGTTGATAAAGCAGCAGGGTTTGAGAGGATTGACTCCAATTTTGAAAGAAGTTCTGTGGGTAAAGCACTATAAACCAGCACTGCATGATACAGAGAAATAGTTCACGAAAGGAAGTGTCAAGCGATGTGGCAGATTTCACTGTTGTCTTATGAAATTGCCACAGCCATTCCAACCTTCAATAACCATTACCCTGATCAGCAAGCAGCCATCAACATCGAGGCAAGACCCTCAACCAGCAAAAAGCTTATGACCCACTGAAGGCTTAGATGATGGTTAGCATTTTTTAGCAATAAAGTAATTTTTAATTAGGTATTATACATTGTTTTTTTTAGACATAATGCTATTGCATACTTAATAGACTACAGTATAGTGTAAACATAACTTTTATTATGCACTGGGAAACCAAAAAATTATTGTGACTCACTTTATTGCGATATTCATTTTATTGTGGTGGTCCAGAACTGAACCCACAATATCTCCAAGGTATGCCTGTGCCAAGGCTTACACCTTAAAAGTACTAGAACTGGTGGGCTTCCCTGGTGGCGCAGTGGTTGACAGTCCGCCTGCCGATGCAGGGGACACGGGTTCGTGCCCCGGTCCAGGAAGATCCCACATGCCACGGAGCGGCTGGGCCCGTGAGCCACAGCCGCTGAGCCTGCGCGTCCAGAGCCTGTGCTCCGCAATGGGAGAGGCCACAACGGTGAGAGGCCCGCGTACCACAAAAAAAAAAAAAAAAAAAAAAAAAAAGGTAGTAGAGCTGGGATCCAAATCTATGTCTACACTACAAGCCAAACATTCTTTCCCTTCCACCTCCCTTCTCCCTAGTAAAAACAGTAGATTTCAGAAAGAAGAAACTGCCCTCTCCCACTCCAAAATTGTTCCCCTTTGTGTTGTAATGTAAACTGCTATTAGACTGGTCCATGTCATCAGGTAAGACTTAAGACTGTCTCATCTTGGGACTTCCCTGGTGGCACAGTGGCTAAAATTCTGCCTGCCAATGCAGGGGACCTGGTCCGGGAAGATCCCACATGCCGTGGAGCAACTAAGCCCATGCGCCACAACTACTGAGCCTGCACTCTAGAGCCTGCAAGCCACAACTACTGAGCCTGCGTGCTGCAACTACTACTGAAGCCCACACGCCTAGAGCTTGTGCTCTGCAACAAGAGAAGCCACTGCATTGAGAAGCCTGCGCACCACAACGATGAGTAGCCCCCGTTCACAGCAACAAGAGAAAGCCCACACGCAGTAACAAAGAACCAACACAGCCAAAAACAAATAAATAAAATATTAAATTACTTTGAAAAATCATTTTAAATAAATTGGGATAAAACATTCACATAACTATTAAAATCCTTAATGACTTGGGATAAAACATTCACATAACCTCTAGAGCCTTGTATTATTTGGCACCTCCTCCAGAAGGTTTTGGAGAACCAGCCTCATCTCATGACAGTCCCTACTCTATCCCCTTTCTTCACCCCACCAAGGGCCATCTGCACTGGTTTTCCTTCAACCGCTTAAACAATTCATGCTACCTCAAGCCTCAAGACCTTCTCTCATGCTTTCTCTTGGCCTGGAACCCTTAGCTTCACTGGTTATGTGACTGATTCCTACTTAATCTTTCACATCTCAGCTTAAGTATCTGTTATTTGAAAAGACGCTCCCTGACCTCTCCATCTAAATTAAGCCCTGTTGCTAATGCTTTCTCACATAATCCTGTACTTTTTCTTCACTATAAAGACCACGAAGACAGGGACTGGGTCTATTTTGCTCAAAACTGATGCCCAGAGCTAAACATATTGTCTTATCTATAACAGGTGTCTGATAAGTACCTACTGAATAAATGAATTGCCTGTTTCATCACATCTAAGACACCATCAATAATAAGATACATTCCTAATGTGAAAACCATTGTAAATGTTAGAATTCAATAAATATGACAGGTTATTATTGTACACATTGTTCTTACCCACATCCCTGACTCTATATCTCTGCATTTTTTCCCTTTTTCTGCTACTTTTGCAAATTTGTCTAAAAAAAATTTATACCCTTTCTTGAATGAGGCAGAATTTTATTTAATTTAAAAAAAAATTTTAATTTATTTATTTTTGGCTGCGTTGGGTCTTTGTTGCTGCATGCAGGCTTTGTCTACTTGTGTCAAGTAGGGGCTACTCTTTGTTGCGGTGCACAGGTACCTCATTGTGGTGGCTTCTCTTATTGTGGGGCATGGGCTCTAGGTGCACAGGCTTCAGTAGTTGTGGCACGTGGGCTCAGTAGTTGTGGCTTGCGGGCTCTAGCGCGCAGGCTCAGTATTTGTGGCACACGGGCTTAGTTGCTCCATGGCATGTGGGATCTTCCTGGACCGGGGCTCGAACCCATGTCCCCTGCATTGGCAGGTGGATTCTTAACCACTGAGTCACCAGGAAAGTCCCAAGAAATACTTTTTTTATTCTTTAAGAAATACTTTTCATTGCCATAGACAGTGATTCCTCTAATGGAACTGGGCAAAGTAATTGAACCATTATGGAAAGGAGTCACCATTCTAGATGCCATTAAGGACATTTGTGATTCATGAGAATAGGTCAAATACCAACATTAACAGGAGTTTAAAAGAAGTTGATTCCAGCCCTCATGGATGTCTTTGAGGAGTTCAAGACTTCAGTGGAGGAAGTAATTACAGATGTGGTAGAAATGGCAAGAGAACTAGCATTAGAAGTGGAGCCTGAAGTTGTGACTGAATTAGGGCAACCTCATGATATAACTTTAATGGATGAGGAGTTGCTTCCTGTGGAGAAGCAAAGAAAGTATTTTTTTTGAGAGAGAAATCTACTCCTGGTGAAGATGGCTGAAATTACAACAAAAGATTTAAACTTAGTTGATAAAGCAGCAGGGTTTGAGAGGATTGACTCCAATTTTGAAAGAAGTTCTGTGGGTAAAGCACTATAAACCAGCACTGCATGATACAGAGAAATAGTTCACGAAAGGAAGTGTCAAGCGATGTGGCAGATTTCACTGTTGTCTTATGAAATTGCCACAGCCATTCCAACCTTCAATAACCATTACCCTGATCAGCAAGCAGCCATCAACATCGAGGCAAGACCCTCAACCAGCAAAAAGCTTATGACCCACTGAAGGCTTAGATGATGGTTAGCATTTTTTAGCAATAAAGTAATTTTTAATTAGGTATTATACATTGTTTTTTTTAGACATAATGCTATTGCATACTTAATAGACTACAGTATAGTGTAAACATAACTTTTATTATGCACTGGGAAACCAAAAAATTATTGTGACTCACTTTATTGCGATATTCATTTTATTGTGGTGGTCCAGAACTGAACCCACAATATCTCCAAGGTATGCCTGTGCCAAGGCTTACACCTTAAAAGTACTAGAACTGGTGGGCTTCCCTGGTGGCGCAGTGGTTGACAGTCCGCCTGCCGATGCAGGGGACACGGGTTCGTGCCCCGGTCCAGGAAGATCCCACATGCCACGGAGCGGCTGGGCCCGTGAGCCACAGCCGCTGAGCCTGCGCGTCCAGAGCCTGTGCTCCGCAATGGGAGAGGCCACAACGGTGAGAGGCCCGCGTACCACAAAAAAAAAAAAAAAAAAAAAAAAAAGGTAGTAGAGCTGGGATCCAAATCTATGTCTACACTACAAGCCAAACATTCTTTCCCTTCCACCTCCCTTCTCCCTAGTAAAAACAGTAGATTTCAGAAAGAAGAAACTGCCCTCTCCCACTCCAAAATTGTTCCCCTTTGTGTTGTAATGTAAACTGCTATTAGACTGGTCCATGTCATCAGGTAAGACTTAAGACTGTCTCATCTTGGGACTTCCCTGGTGGCACAGTGGCTAAAATTCTGCCTGCCAATGCAGGGGACCTGGTCCGGGAAGATCCCACATGCCGTGGAGCAACTAAGCCCATGCGCCACAACTACTGAGCCTGCACTCTAGAGCCTGCAAGCCACAACTACTGAGCCTGCGTGCTGCAACTACTACTGAAGCCCACACGCCTAGAGCTTGTGCTCTGCAACAAGAGAAGCCACTGCATTGAGAAGCCTGCGCACCACAACGATGAGTAGCCCCCGTTCACAGCAACAAGAGAAAGCCCACACGCAGTAACAAAGAACCAACACAGCCAAAAACAAATAAATAAAATATTAAATTACTTTGAAAAATCATTTTAAATAAATTGGGATAAAACATTCACATAACTATTAAAATCCTTAATGACTTGGGATAAAACATTCACATAACCTCTAGAGCCTTGTATTATTTGGCACCTCCTCCAGAAGGTTTTGGAGAACCAGCCTCATCTCATGACAGTCCCTACTCTATCCCCTTTCTTCACCCCACCAAGGGCCATCTGCACTGGTTTTCCTTCAACCGCTTAAACAATTCATGCTACCTCAAGCCTCAAGACCTTCTCTCATGCTTTCTCTTGGCCTGGAACCCTTAGCTTCACTGGTTATGTGACTGATTCCTACTTAATCTTTCACATCTCAGCTTAAGTATCTGTTATTTGAAAAGACGCTCCCTGACCTCTCCATCTAAATTAAGCCCTGTTGCTAATGCTTTCTCACATAATCCTGTACTTTTTCTTCACTATAAAGACCACGAAGACAGGGACTGGGTCTATTTTGCTCAAAACTGATGCCCAGAGCTAAACATATTGTCTTATCTATAACAGGTGTCTGATAAGTACCTACTGAATAAATGAATTGCCTGTTTCATCACATCTAAGACACCATCAATAATAAGATACATTCCTAATGTGAAAACCATTGTAAATGTTAGAATTCAATAAATATGACAGGTTATTATTGTACACATTGTTCTTACCCACATCCCTGACTCTATATCTCTGCATTTTTTCCCTTTTTCTGCTACTTTTGCAAATTTGTCTAAAAAAAATTTATACCCTTTCTTGAATGAGGCAGAATTTTATTTAATTTAAAAAAAAATTTTAATTTATTTATTTTTGGCTGCGTTGGGTCTTGTTGCTGTATGCGGGCTTTCTCTAGTTGCGGCAAGCGGGGGCTACTCTTAGTTGTGGTGCGTGGGCTTCTCAATGCAGTGGCTTCTCTTGTTGTGAAGCACGGGCTCTAAGAACGCGGGCTTCAGAAGTTGTGACACACGGGCTCAGTAGTTGTGACTCGCGGGCTCTAGAGTGCAGGCTCAGTAGTTGTGGGGCATAGGCTTATCTGCTCCACGTCATGTGAGATCTTCCCGAACCAGGGATGGAACCCGTGTCCCCTGCATTAGTAGGCAGATTCTTAACCACTGCGTCACCAGGGAAGTCCCAAGGCAGAATTTTAAAAATAAAACAACCCACTTAACAAAACCCAGTTTAAGTGTTCTGACCTCTAGAAAGCCTTCCTTGACCATTAAGTTAAGGTAGGGGCTCCTGCTTGGACCTTCCATAATTTCTGGGTTTTATCTCTATGCACTTTTCACATTCCACTGTAATTATCTTCCCACAGGCCTGTCTTTTTAACTAGATTGTGACCTCCTTGAGGACAGGATCTATGATATACCCATTGGCATCATACTCATACCTGGCCCAATGCTTAGCAAAGTAGATGCCAGGAGATGTCAGTTGAATGAATGAATAACTGAATAGACGAGTCTTTAGGAGTCACAGAACTTCCACAGATTTGAAATGTGAGAAATGGTACACTAAAACACAAAGCCAGTCATGGCAGAAGCCATAGAACTGAAAATAATTTCATTAGCTACCAGTGCAAGCATGAGTCACTCACACTTAAAAATACAAAAGGCTGGCTTGCCCAAATGAAATACCATTTCCCAACAGGAAGTTACTTTAAAGATAAGGAACAGAACATGAAGAGCCTCTGTGTTAGTAAAAGATATTCATATTTATATCTTATGTGCTAACTATCTCTCTGTCCATAGCTTGGGTAGACTTTTGATCAACAGAATTCCCTTAAAAACTGTTTGAACAAAACTCACAGTCTCTACGTTGTAGCATTAATATTTTTAATTGCATATACAACAGGCTAGGCTAATAATACAAGGTTGCGGTGTTCGTTTGATATATTGAAAGTTCAACTAGGTGTGTGATGAGCACCAAGGAGGCAGGTGCCCCCAGAGATACCCTAAGGGAAGAGAACCACAGAAGAAGTGCTGCTGGACTCAGGCCAGCTGCTGGACATGCTTGCACCTTGATCATGGTGAGACAATTACTAGAAAACTAAGAAGCAGAAATCATTAGATATTGAGGTTATGAAACTCTAACTCAGCAATTTCCAAACTTCTAGAGACCAAGAGTACACTCTTCTTCCCTCAACTGTGACAGCCTTAAGGTGCTAAAGAGCAGTACTGAACTGACAAGAGCATCCGCATCAGCATCAGTAGCACTGAACTGACAAGGGCTGGGGGTTCTCAACAGGACTGACAGAAATTGACTGGACAATGGGGATATGAGAAAGCTCAAATTCAACTGCTGCTCTATTTTAGGATGTAAAAATCTCCTAGTTTATGAAATAAAGGACATTGGTTCTTAAGCAAGAGTTACTCCAACTGCATATGCTGAGAGAATATTTTGAAAGACAAATGCAGCACAAGAAGCAGAGGCTGTAAAAGAACTGAGGCCTCAGCTTTTTCCTCAGACGTCAAGCTGGGGTCCTGGCACTGATGTGACCACACCCTTCTAGCTGATCAAAATGGATTTCCCTGGAAATAAAAATTTTATTCTGTCTGTGATGACTGAGGAGGACATTACTTCTTTCTATCCCTTTATAGTGGCTTCTCACTCTTACAAAAATTTTATGAGTCTATGTACTTCTTCTTAATACATAGAAAACTAAAATTTTTAAATATTGCAAAATTATCACACCTAAAATTGCTTTCCTTTTTTATTATTATACATAGAATTAGTTTTCCCTCACTCATTTTTCCTAATTTTCTTAGTTATTTAAGCTTCTATTACGGACAATTTCATAAGTTATTTTAGCATGCTTCATACAAAACAGATTCTGCTTTGCTATCTCACTCTACAGCCTTCATAAAAGCTACTCTAAATTTATTTCATTTTCAATCTGTATCTGGGATAATCAGCTTCTTCTATTTACTACCCACAGTATAAAAAGTACTTCCTTTTATTTGACCTAATTACTTCTTTGAGGCTTCAGAGGATGCCCCCGAGTTCTTATGTATACAGTGAATAAGTCCACGTTGCCCTCTTCTTGTGTTTCACAGCTTTCTGAGATTTCACCAGATAAAAAGTTCATTCTTTATCCTTTCAGATTGAAGAGTCCAATTTTTTTGAACAGTGCCTTATTCTTGCTTATTTTTAATCTCTCTGAATTTCAATTTTCTCACTTACAAAATAAAGCAATTAGACAATAGAGAATTTAGAGTCAAGGTTAAGCACACCGGCTTTGGAGTCAGACAGATCCAGTGGCTCAATACTTCAACTGGGTTGGAAGACTTGGAGCAAATTACCCAACTTCCTTCCTCAGTGACCTCACCATATAAAACTAGTTACTAATAATATGTCAAAAGTTGTCAGCAGAAAAATGAGCTAAAATTTAAAGACCTTTACATTATATTGTCACCATCCCTATTCCACCCCAACCCCAGATTTAAGCACCTCATTTGGCTTAGCCTAAATTCCTTTACTAGAGTCTACAATGTACTGTGCAGTCTGGTCCCTGCCCTTGGGTTTAACATCACCTCATTGGGGTCTTCTCCCTTCCTCTGAGCTGACTGTGCCAGCCTTCTCTTGTTCCTAGAACACCCCAACTCTTTCTGACTTCAAGGCTGTTACTGTGCCCTCTGCTGAGAGCAAAAATTTTGTAGCAAACTAATTCCCTTATCATATAAAGAGCTCTTACAAATTAATAAGAAAAAGACAAATAACCCTGTAGCAAAATAGGCAAACGAAAACAGGCAACTCTCAGAAGCATCATTAAAAAAAATTAAACATAAGATGTCCAATTCACTAATAGTTAAAGAAATGCAAATGCACAATTTAAAATAATGTGTACTGGATTTGAAAAGATTTAAAGAGTTGATAATAACATGTGTGGGGAAGAAAGTGGACAATTAAGCATTTTCACATATTGGTGATAGGATAAGCAGGCACAACCTTTTTAGACAGCAATTTGGTAATTTCTTTTACAATGTAAAGTGTATACTTCAGGGATGCATACCAAACTGGGATGCAGGCAGACTTCTGACTTTGTATTTTATGTATTTCTATATTGTACATTTCTTGATAAGTATTAGTTTTATAATAAAACCAAAAGTTTTAAAAATATGCACATCCTTGACTCATAATGTCTTTTAGGAAATTTTCCCACGAAATACTAAAAAATACAAATAATTATTTCCAAAAATGTTCTGTAGCATTGTTTGCAAAAGTGAAAACTTAGAAATCAAAATGGTTAATATATATCTACATTAATATAAAGGTTAATATAACTATAGTAATATATAGTTAAAAATTTATGGTATATCTATATAATGGAATATTAAAAAAATAATAATAATAAGGTAGGTCTATATGTACTGACGTGGAAAGCTACTGTTGATTGGAAACAGTAAGATGCAAAACAGCATAATTTTATGATTCTATTTTTGTTTAATATATATTCATATATCCATAAAATATGGTGGCTTGACAGTCAACAGGTTTTCATTTATGGTTTACACTCTTGTGAACAATGCTTGAAGTCTGTCATTAGAACATTCATCCTTCTGCCCAATCATGAATGAGTGACACCCTCTGTGAGACCTCTCTGGGGAAGGGAGACCACAGCTGGGCAGTGGGGCTGGCCGTGCCTTGGACTCCATCTCAGTGTGGTTTTGTTCCTCTCCATTAGTCTATGTGTGTCCTCCTAAAGAGATTTAAGAAAATGTTTCTTTGTAGGAGAGAGCTGTGAAAAAAAAGCCACCTGTTTGCACGTGTGATAGAAGTGAAGCTTATGTAAAGAGGTCTCTAAAAGTGACTGTTCTGACCATATGCTATCTCCTCTATCCCAATCCCCACAACCCTGCCCAGCTTTGTTCCACAAAGTCACAGGTCCCTGCCCTCCTCTCAAGCTTTCTCTCTGACCACACCTCCCCTCACTTTTTTGTGCTCCAACTCCACGGGTCTTTTTCAGTTTCTCAAAAGTGCCAGACTCTCCCTACCATGAGACTTCTCACAATCTGTGCCCTCTGCTTGGAACTCTCCTCCCCTCCCCTCATTAACAGCTTGGTTTCTTTCAAACCTCAGCTTGGCCTACACTCTTTCTGAGAAGCTCCCCTGACTGATTACCTCCTGTTGCTCTGTGTGTCTTCACAGCAATGTGAAACCTCCCCTTTTGGGTGCTTAGCACAGTTATTTGTGTCTCTCCTCCCACTAAGCTCCATCCTGTCTATTTTTACTCACTGTTGCACGTCTACCACCCAAAACAGTGCCTGGCACATGAATGAACAGTATGTGTATATGAATGTATGATTATGGATAATATATTAAACACACCATATAAAAAGTTACCACCAGCTATGAACAAGTAGAATTTGAAATTCACTTACACTGGAAGTACCATTTACACTGGAATCCTTCAAAAATGAAATACTTATGTATAAGCCTAACAATATATGCACAAGACTTACATGAGGAAAACCACAAAACTCTGATTAATGAAATCAAAGAAGAACTAAATAAGTAGAAAGATATTCCATGTTCATGATTAGGAAGACTCAATATTGTCAAGATGTCAGCTCTTCCCAACTTGACTTATAGATTCAGTGAAATCCCAATCAAAAGCCCAGCAAGTTATTTTATGGATATCTACAAAGTGATTCTAAAGTTTACAGGGAGAAGCAAAAGACCCAGAAGAGCCAACACAATACTGAAGAAGAACAAAGTTGGAGGACTGACATTATCTGACTTAAGAATTACTATAAAGCTACAGTAATAAAAAAGAGTGGGGTATTGGTGGAAGAAAAGACAAATGGATCAATGGAACAGAATAGAGAGGCCAGAAATAGATCCACATAAATGTAGTCAACTGACCTTTGACAAAGGAACAAAGACAGTATAATGGAGCAAAAATAGTCTTGTCAATAAATGGCACTGGGGACTTCCCTGGTGGTGCAGTGGTTAAGAATCCGCCTGCCAATGTAGGGGACATGGGTTTGAGCCCTGGTCCAGGAAGATCCCACAGGCCGCGGAGCAACTAAGTCTGTGTGCCACAACTACTGAGCCTGTGCTCTAGAGCCTGCGAGCCACAACTACTGAGCCCACACGTCCAGAGCTGGTGCTCCACAACAAGAAAAGCCACCACAATGAGAAACCTGGGAACTGCAACGAAGAGTAGCCCCTGGGCTTCCCTGGTGGTGCAGTGGTTGAGAGTCTGCCTGCCGATGCAGGGGACACGGGGTTGTGCCCCGGTCCGGGAAGATCCCACATGCCGCGGAGCGGCTGGGCCCGTGAGCCATGGCCGCTGAGCCTGCGCGTCTGGAGCCTGTGCTCCACAATGGGAGAGACCACAACAGTGAGAGGCCCGCATACTGCAAAAAAAAAAAAAAAAAAAAGATATCAATGAGCTATCACTACACACCTATTAGAATGTCCAAAATCTGGAACACTGACAACACCAAATGTTAGCAAGGATATGGAGCAACAGGAACTCTCATTCACTGCTGGTGGGAATCAAAATGGTAGTGCAACTTTAGAAGAAAGCCTGGTGGTTTCTTACAAAACTAAATATACTCTTACCATATGATCCAGCAATTGCACTCTGTGGTATTTACCCAAAGGAGCTGAAAACTTATGTCCACATAAAAACCTACACAAAGATGTTTATAGCAGCTTTATTCATAATTGCTAAAACTTGAAAGCAACCAAGATGTCCTTCAGTAGGTGAATGGGTAAATAAACTGGTATATCTCTAGATAATGGAATATTATTCAGCACTAAAAAGAAATGAGCTATCAAACCATGATAAGGCATGAGGAATCTGAAAAGACTACATACTGTATGATTCCAACTAGATGACATTCTGGAAAAGGCAAAACTCCAGGTACATACAATAAAAAGATCTGTGGTTGCCAGGGATGGGGGTGGGGAGAGATGAACAGGCAGAGCATAGAAGATATTAAGGGCAGTTTAAGAAAAAAAACAACCAACCAACCAACCAAAAAACCCAAACTCTGTAATGATACCATAATGATAGCTATATGTCATTACTTACTTATCTAAATCCAAAGTATGTACAACACTGAGAACGAACCACAGTGTAAACTGTGAACTTTGGGGTATTATAAAGTATCAGTGTAGGTTCTTCAACTATAACAAATGTACCACCTTAGTGGGAGATGCTGATAATGGGGGAGGCTGTGCATGTGTGAGGGTAGGGGGTATATGAGAAATCTCTGTACCTCCCACTCAATTTTGCTATGAACCCTAACCTGCTCTAAAAAAAAAAATGTCTTAAAAAAAAGGTTACCCACTTTGTTCAAATTTGTCATTTACATAAACGAGGTCTATCTTTTCATATCAATCACAGTGTTGGCTCTAATAATTAATTGGGATTATGACAGGAAAAGAAATTGGTTCCTTTAATTTTCTACAGCATGTTTATTTTACTTTTCATGTGAGAAGAAATGAGAACTAAATACTAATCACCACGGAAATTTAATTGTTAAACAACTACAGAGTCTTTACCTAAAACTCAAGGAACCGCCACTATATCATCTATAATTTGATCTATTTATATTCAGCTTTTAACCTACCCAGGAAACACCTGCAGAATTTAGGAAATCCCCTCTTTCAAACCCCATAGAGAGTGTGAAATTTCAGAACCAGAAGAGAGGTTAAAGCTCATTTGGCCCAAACATCTCATTCACAAGGAAATGTAAAGTTCCAAGGGCAATATATCTAGACCGCAAAGCTGGCTCAACCCAGGCCCAGCACCAGATCCAGGAAGCCTTGAGCCCAAGTCCTAAGGCTCTTTCTGGCTCCCTCTGCCTCTCTCCCATCAACTTCCTCTCTGAGTCAGAGTTAACAGATCTGTAAGAAATTGTACAGCAGCACAGATGGCAAGAGGAAAGCAAAATCAAGACTCAACTAAAATTCTTTCATTATTGCACAACTGGTTTCCTACACTTTTTCCCTAGTAAACAGTTATTGGAGACTGTTGTATAAGAAGTCCCACAAGAAAACTTTTTCCTTCATATCATCTCCCCTTAACTTCAACCCTCCAGCACAATGAAAATCTACACAGCTACAAAGTGACAAATCATAGCTTCCTTCACATATAACTAAATCCATTTATCCAATAGTATTTGTTTACTCAACAAGTATTTACTGAGTACAGACTTTGTACGAGGCACAGATCTAGGTCCTGGGATATAGCATCTGCACTGGTAGCTAGGCTTATGCTTGGGTTGCCTTATACCTATCCACTTGGGAGTACTGGAGGGTCTGCAAGAGCCATGGCATTTGTGCTATGGACCACACTGTACACACTCATTGAATTAAGAATCTTCATAATCATGCCCACTGACTGGCTTCAGAGGTCGAGACCAGCACTAGATTTAAGACATTTATCTTGAAAAATGGTACAGATGAACCAGTTTGCAAGGCAGAAATAGAGACACAGATGTAGAGAACAAATGTGTGGACACCAAGGGGGGAAAGGGGGGGTGGGATGAATTGGGAGATTGGGATTAACATATATACACTAATATGTATAAAACATAACTAATGAGAACCTGCTGTATAGCACAGGGAACTCTACTTCACTTCGCTGCACAGCAGAAACTCACAAAACACTGTAAAACAACTATACCCCAATTGAAAAGTAAATAAATAAATTCACTTGTAAAAAAAAAAAAAGCTGGTGTGCCTACAATTCATGATTGCATATTGTTGCAATGGATGCTAGGGTTATCCTTGCTGGAGATTTGGGGAAATGGTCTCTAGCAATAAAAAATAATGTTGAATGCAACCACGGATTACCTGGCGATTCTACAAGATTTTCTGTTTGGTTCCACAAATGTTTATTATGTGTATATTCTATTCCATGCACTGTTCCAAGAACTGTGGAAACAAAGATGAGTAAGATATTGGCCTTCCCCTCAAGGGTCTGCTGATGAGATGGACACAGACATGGTCACACTGATGTGGTAAGGGTGGTGGTGGAGGTATGCACAAGGTGACAACACAGGAGCCCAGTGGAGGCAAACCTCACTCATCTTGGGCAAAGGAATGGAGCACACAGAGGTTTCCTGAAGGAGGGGACACCTGAATAGGGGACAGTAGGACAAAAAGGAATTACCTAGGCAAATGGGGGAAGCGTGTTCCAGACAGAGAGAACATGAGTAAAGGCATGAAGATGTGAAGCAGAATGAAATACGTGTGAGGAATAATGAGCAGTTTAGAATCATTATAACAAGAAATGAGAGGACACCAGAGAGATACCCAGAGCTCACGCCTGGCACATAATAGGTGTTCAATAAATACCTGTTGATGAAAGAATTGGCAAGAGCTTTCATCAAAAAAAAAAAAAGGGGGGGAGCTTCCCTGGTGGCGCAGTGGTTGAAAGTCTGCCTGCTGATGCAGGGGACACGGGTTCGTGCCCCGGTTCAGGAAGATCCCACATGCCGCGGAGCGGCTGGGCCCGTGAGCCATGGCCGCTGAGCCTGCGCGTCCGCAGCCTGTGCTCCGCAACGGGAGAGGCCACAACAGTGAGAGGCCCCCGTACCGCAAAAAAAACAAAAACAAAAACAAACAAACAAAAAAGGTATGATTATATAGTTATGCATGTTGGGCAAATTCTGTATATTCATTTTGTTAGTAGAAACAGAATATAATGCATCAGTAGAATTATAAGAAAATGAGGCAGTCAGCAAGAATATGGCTCACTCAGCATGATACTTGGAGCTGCAGGCATAATAAAGAGAAAGTGGCTGCATAGTTGTGATATTCTTATGACCACAAGAGAGGGAAGAGCTGGGGTGGTGTCTGTACAGAAGATATGGGCTGAGATCATATGGAGAAAGATAAGAGGGGGATGCTCAGGATCTGTGAGCTTGAAAGCTTCTTGGATACGGCAACCATGTCTTTTTTCTCCCACTGGCCTAGATACAGCCCACGTAAATAAATCAAGTGTCTGTAACTCTACCCATCCTTCCTCATGGCATCACATGGAGGAAACCCTGAACTAGGAAGGAACAGAACTCATATTATTCCTGATGGTTGTTTTTTTTTGTTTTTGTTTTCGTTTTTGCGGTACGCGGGCCTCTCACTGCTGTGGCCTTTCCCGTTGCGGAGCACAGGATCCGGATGCACAGGCCCAGCGGCCATGGCTCCACGGCATGGGATCTTCCCATGGCTCCACGGCATGGGATCTTCCCATGGCTCCACGGCATGGGCTCCACGGCATGTGGGATCTTCCCGGACCGGGGCACGAACCCGTGTCCCCTGCATCGGCAGGCGGACTCTCAACCACTGCACCACCAGGGAAGCCCTGCTGGTGGTTTTTTTGAGTGGGCTTCAGGCCTTTGCTGCTGTTGAAGAGGCAAGAGAATACCCAGAGCTGGGAGAAAAGGAAGTTAACACAACCTATACTCTAACAATTCCATATTGAAAACAATAGGAACTCTGGGCCAGAACAGATTCTCTATAAGAAAACAGAAGCAATGAGGTTAAGGGGCAGAAGACACCATAACTACTGGTCATAAGTTCTAAAAATCTTTCATCACACTTACATCAAATACAACTCAACAGGACTTCCCTGGTGGTCCAGTGGTTAAGACTCTGTGCTCCCAATGCAGGGGATGCAGGTTCGATCCCTGGTCGGGGAACTAAGATCCCACATGCTGCATGGTGTGGCCAAAAAATAAAATAAAAAATAAAAATAAAATAGAGGAAAAAAACAACTCAACAAGGTGAAATTTAACCTTTTGATATCTCTAACACTGACCTTCTGTTCACAGTATATCTTTTTTTATTTTTTGTTTTTTACTTAAAAAGGGGGCTGTGCATGTGTGTGGGGAGGGGTATGTGAGAACTCTCTACTTTCTGCTCAATTTTGCTGTGAATCTAAAACTGCTCTAAAATGTAAAATCTGTTTTTTAAAAAAACATGACAGGACTTCCCTGGTGGCTCAGTGGTTAAGAATCCGCCTGCCAATGCTGGGGACATGGGTTCAAGCCCTGGTCCAGGAAGATCCCACATGCCACGGGGCAACTAAGCCCGTGCACCACAACTACTGAGGCTGTGCTCTAGAGACCGCGAGCCACAACTACTGAAGCCCACGCGCCTAGTGCCTGTACTCCACAACAAAAGAAGGCACCGCAATGAGAAGCCCACACACTGCAATGAAGAGCAGACCCGGCTCTCCACAACTAGAGAAAGCCCGTGCGCAGCAACGAAGACCCAATGCAGCCAAAATTAAATAAATTTAAAATTTAAAAAAACAAAAAACAAAAACATGACACAGTGCATTAGTATAGAAGTTGAAGCAGCTCAAGGCTGGGAGCCTAAGGCCCAGGCTCCTAATCCCTGGCCCTGAATTGTGACTCTGACCCCTGACACCCTTGGACCACCTACCTGTTTTTATTCCTCCAGGTATCTAAGGGCCTATAATTGGGGTCAGATGATTACGAGAATCTGAGACTCACTTAAGCTCATTCAAGTGAAGAACAGGAAGAGCATACAGTATTAAGAATACAGGGGAAACAAAAGGATAAGGAACTAAAGAAGGGCTGAGTCTCACAGAGGCCAAAACTGACACATAGTGTTGATTCCAAGGCAGACTCAGGAAGCTCAGTGGTAGGGATTTGTTGGCCTTTCTGATGTACCACTGTTAATGGGGTCATTATTGCCCATGTGTCTACATCACTCTTGTCTAGTTTATCTTTTTTATTCTCCTCTTCAGTTGCGATTTCCAAAACAGAACATCTGAAGGGCTCAGTTAAATCCTACTGCCTCTGTTTAGACTGAACTTTTGAGACTAGGCAACATCATATGACCCTAGTTGGCCTATGAATGAGCTATCCTTGGGTCAGGTCCTCCCCTGGTCTAGTCAGCTTGGCCGGAGAGGCTGGGTCATGTGTTTCCTCAGCAGGAGTCCTAGAGGGTGAGGACAGTTGCCCTTAGAAGGAACTGTGGGTATGGCAAGCACTGTGAATTCATTTATGATACACTGATGATGGCAATGCTTTGGCAGAAGTCTCAGGCGTAGAAGATGGAAAAAGTGACACCTGGGTGGTAGTAGAGACTTAGCAATAAAAAAGTTTGTGTGTGAGGTCTTTAGCAGTCAAGACACACCTAGACATTTCTGAAAAATCCATTCCTAGCACTCAGCACTCCTTCCCCACCCATTCCAATCCCATAATTTAGAAAAACACCTGCCCCCACTCTCCAGTATCCTAGGTTCTGAAGGCATTTTAATCGAGCAAATGACCTTAAAAGACGCAATGGCAAGGATGTGAAGTTCCATTCCTAAACCAGATGAACTTTTCCTTAGTTTATGGCAGTGTCCACACCCTTATCATAGCCCTAACTGTGGTTCTTCAACTTTTATCGTTATAATATAGTAATTTGGAAAAACAGTCAGGTCTGTATGGCTAATGTCACACTATAGAAGTGAGTAGTTCTGACCAAAAGCCTTGCTTCTGGTGGTCCTAATCCCTTCCTAAAGTAATTACAAGCAGCCCTCTCCCAATCGGGAAGCATCCAGAGCAACCAGAGCTCCGGAAGTCTCCCTAAGAAATCAGTCGGCACTAGAGAGACCACTTTCTTTATTCCTCCTCAAAGATTTGTTAGTATACACAGGAATTTTGAGCTCCGACACACGAATAAGTGTGTCAGGTAGAAGGTAGCTAGTCTTTGAAGCTCCATTTTAAGGAAAAATAAATTGATTAGATTCATTCACTAAACGAACAAATAACTGTACAAGCAGAATCAAAACTATTCTGTGACAACTGTAGAAAGTTTAACATTTTATATTTTATACCTGTGCCTTGCTTTCACACATTACATTTTTCTCAAAAGTATAGTTGAGTTAGATACAAAGAAGTGTAACACAAGAGGCCCTGGGTATTTGGGTAGCTACAATAGAACACATGTGCACAAACACACACGCCCCTTTTAAAAAAATAATAATGTAAACCTGTTCCAACAGCCAGGGAGGGAGGAGGTAGATATTTAGGGGTAAAACACTGTACCCTTCTAATTCTTTTTATTACCAGAAAAAAAAGGGGCAGGAGATGAACTTTAACCCTGACCATTGTTTCAGTTTTCACAGGCTTTTGCAGATGTAAATATTTCAAAGTGATCATTATATGAGATGACATAGAATACAGAGTGCATTTTTATGTCCCTAAATTAATAAAACAATTTTGTAGACAGAATCAAAAATTGCAGGTATTTTCTTATTCTCCCCAATATTTTCTGATTTAATATTGTCTTTTTTAAATTGAATAAACTATTCTTTTGAGTGATCATAATAAGCAAAGAGACTGAGTTGAATAATTACAGATCTTTCATACCTACGTACCTGTCACTAAAAATTATCCTCGTTTCTAATAGGTCTTCAGTGGACACAGAAGTTCCTAATACTTTAAATTACTCTGCCTCTACTAATGATCTGTACATGACAGTGCACTAATCTTTAAAAGAGAATAAAATATAAGAGTTTGTCATGTGAAAAACGATTGTCAGATGATGAATCATTTCATTGTCAAAAAATGTTTTGGATATTAGATTTGAACAAAGTAGAGCACATTCACAAATACTCCTGGAATAAAGGGGACTCCTGGAGACGTCAATTTATCCATCACATGAGTTAAGTAGCCTGTTTAAAAGAAGTCACTTGATCTCTCTATGAAACCTCTGATTAGATCATGAGATACTGAATTCTCACAAAACAAGGTCTATTTTTGGAAATTCTTACCCTGGGTTGTACTGATCAATGTTACTGAAATGAAATAAAAACATAAATTAGCATAATCTTTACACTTTTTTTTTAGATTTATTAAGTAACCTCCTCCATGGATACTAACTGTACATGTTTCTACTATACAAACAATTTTACACACTACAGCTAGGAAGTGAAGTGGATGGACTATTTTTAAAACAACAACAAGAAAACACTTTTGGTAGAAAAAGCCCCACAACTTTAATGGAGAAGAATAAAGATTTTCAAACTACCCCCTGCTTTTTTTTTTACGATTATGGTAATGCTAAATCATCAAATTTCTTAAGTCATTCCTATAACAACAATAAAACCTATTTGTCTGCTCTGCATGTTGTCCTTGTGAAAACACTATAGCAAATCTTTTACGCTGAACTGAAGTTGGGTGAGGTAAGGTAACTAAGATGGCATGTCTAGTTAAATGGTGGAGCCAGGATTTGACCCAAGATTGTCTAGTCCCAACTTTACCTCTCTCTGTATTACACTGTGCTGTTAGGAGCTTTCTTATTCAAACCTCAGCTCAAATGTCACCATCTCAGAGAGGTCATCCTTTTATATTAGCAGTTTTATTATTTTCTTCATTTTTTTAAAGAGATTGGCTCCATTAATAAATTATGAGAGGCTTTTCCAGCTGGAAAAAAAAAAGGTTTTTGCTATTTTTTCAAAGAGCAACTTAGGTGAAATTCTTCTAAAACAGGAGAAAAAAAAAAAGAAATGAAACAGAATTATACTTTCTCCTTGTCATTCACTGAAAGGCTAAGAGGAGTGGGGGCCGATTCCAAAGGCCAAGTGTGCACACCTAACCACCATCATGCTCCCTGGAGTCATCAGATGCTTACAATCAAGGCTCTGTGGAAGATTCCCCACAAATAGCCCTTTAGGCATGTGGGTGAAGCAGATATTCAGAGTTTGAAATGTCAGCATGGGGAATGTGGGCTTTCTTAAGAAAGTAATGAATTAGTATTTGTGTTAGGTATGAATACTTCTTAAATATCTATTCAGAAGACTCTGTGATAGTTTTTACCTCGATATTAAAAATGCAGGGGCTCTCAGAGAGGAGAAATAGATTATACGACACAAAACTATCTATCTGAGCCATGTATGGGCCAGTGTGCTAAAATGGGTTTTACACTATGACTTTTCTTGGTTTCAATTTTGCATTACTCTTCACCATCATTCTTGGGTTTCCAGACCCTGTATAAGGTGTTTATTCCTCTCTGATGAAAGAAATTAACTTGTACAGCAAGAGCTCTCAACACCTCTGACCCACTTCGCTCCCAACCTCCCAATTACCAAACAGCCTGATGAGATGACCTATCTGGAGTCCATCTTTGGGTTCCAGTAGCACTGGATAATCAGGCAATAAGAAAATTAAGAAGAAAACTTCTTAACCTTGGATGAGGCCTTTGAATATCTCTCAATTCAATGGTCATGTGTTTCTGAATTCTTAACTTCCAAGTAGCCCTTCTTCTAGAGCAAAAAATCCCCCACTTTACTAAATTCTCCAGTTTAAAAAAAAGTAAGGGGTTGAAAGAATAATGGATCAGGTGGCTGGACTTGTTACATGATATCTACTAGGACTCAAAACATCAAGGGAGAAAGTAAAAAAAGAGAAGCATATTTTTGTAATCTTTCCTGTGCATTCTCATATAGCAGTTTATAAATATATGTAGCTGATAACTGCAAATAATGAGTTCTCGGAAACCACATTCTACCATGGAGAGCTGTAAAGCAGTTCATATTTTCCTAAAAGAGCAATGTTACAACTGAGGTTTGGGTCCCCGAGGCTTAGGTAGCATACTAGTCGTAGATATGATCCAAGAAATGCCAAAAAGCAATATGCAAAATTATAAAACTGTGAAGCAATTTCAAATATTAAAATTATGCTGCTGGTCCGAGTCCTAGGTTTTAAAACAATACAAATTGATTATACAAATATTCTACTATAAAGCACATAGAAAAAGCATACTCTGACATAATACATATTTGATTTGAAATCTGTATGTTTACATTAAACATATAAATATGAGCGAAATGATAAAATGACTAGGGTTTGCCTTAAAATACTCCAGAAAGAAAAAATGTTTGGAGAGGGAAGAGAAGAAGCAATATGTGCAAAATGCTAAGATCTGATGATGCCGTGTGCTTAGGGGTTTGTTTTACTATTCTCTTTACATTGTGTATGTTTAAAAACTTTTCATAACAAAAAGTTTAAGAATCTAAGCTAAAAGTCATAAATTAATTACTACTTATAATTAGTAAAATTTATTTAACAATTTCTCTTACCTTATTAAAACTTAGAAAAAATTTTCTTTGGGGAAAAATGAGATAGATCGGTAACAACTGCCCCTGGGGAGAGGCACTGACCCAAGTTTCCCACAGCAAGCAGTTGTCAACAGTGCAACTGACTTGAGAGCCCTCCCCCAACCTTTGAGATGGTGTGCTCATGCATTATTAAAACAAAGTGTAAAAGCGTAACTGCAGAGAATGAAGTTAGACTTTAACCTTACACCGCGTATAAAAATTAACTCAAAATGGATCAAAGAACTAAATGTAAAAGCTACAACTATAAAACTTTTGGAAGAAAGCATAGGGGAAAATCTTCCTGACACTGGATTTGTCAATGATTTCTTGGCTCTGACACCAGAATCACAGGCAGCAAAAGAAAAAGAACAGATAAATCGGACTACATTAAAATTAAAAATCTGTGCATCAAAGTACACAATCAAGAGTGAAAAGGCAGGGACTTCCCTGGTGGTCCAGTGGTTAAGACTCCACGCTTCCATTGCAGGGGGCACGGGTTTGATCCCTAGTCTGGGAACTAAGATCCCGCATGCTGTGAGGTGTGGCCAAGAGTGAAAGGCAACCCAGAGAATGGGAGAAAATATTTGCAAATCATGTATCTGATAAGGGGCTAATATCCAGAATATATAAGGAACTCCTACAATTCAACAACAACAACAAAAGCAACCAATCTGATTAAAAATGGGCAAAGGATTTTTCTCCAAAAAAGGTATACAAATGGCCAGCAACATTAATCATTAGGGAGATGCAAATGAAAACCACAATGAGATACTTGCCTAACCTCTCAACAAAACCCAGAAAATAACAACTGTTAAAGAGGATGTGAAGAAATTGATGTTGGGAATGTAAAATGGTACAGCTGCTGTGGAAAACAAGATGGCAGTTCTTAAAAAAAACAATAGAGAATTGACATCCAATCCAGCAATTCCACTTCTTGGTATATACCCAAAAAGAATTGAAAGCAGGTTTAGAGATATATGTACACCTATACTCACAGCAGCATTATACATAACATCCAAAACGTAGAACCAATCCAAGTATCCATCAACAGATGAATAAACAAAATGTAGTAGAATAGTTCCCCCTTATCCGTGGGGGATACATTCCAAGACCCCCAGAGGATGCCTGAAACTCTGAATAGTACCAAACTCTTATACACACTATTTTTTTTCCTATACATACATACTTATGATAAAGTAACTTATAATTTAGGCACAGTAAGAGAATATCTGAATTGCCAGCATCACTATTCTTGTGCTTTGGGCCATTATTAAGTAAAATAAGAGTGACTTAAACACAAGCACTGTGATACCAGGACAGTTGATCTGAACCAAGAGGGCTACTAAGTAACTAACAGGCGGGATATGCTGGACAAAGGACATCAAATATGATTCATGTCCTGGGCAGGAAGGAGCAGGATGGTGCAAGATTTTATCACATTATTCAGAACAGTGCACAATTTAAAACTTATGAAGACTTTTCATATCCAAGAAATCTCTGTCAAATCTAATATCAGGAATTTTCCATTTAATATTTTTGGACTGTGGTTGACCACAGGCAACTGAAGCTGAAAATGAAATTACAGATAAGGGGGCACTACTATATATACATTTAGCGAAATATTATTCAGCTCTGGAAGGGAAGGAAATCCTGACACGCTACAACAAGGATGAACCTTGAGGACATTATACTAAATGAAATAAGCCAGTCACAAAAAAGACAAATACTGTAATTCCCCTTATATGAGATACCCAGAGTAGCCAAATTCATAGACAGAAAGTAGAAGAGTGGCTGCCATGGGGCTGGAAGGAGGAGGGAATGGGGAGCTGTTGTTTAATGTGTACAGAGTTCTAGTTTTGCAAGATGAAAAGTGTTCCAAAGATTAGTTACACAATATGAATGTACGTAATACTGTTGAACTGTATACTTACAAATGGTTAAGATGGGAATCTTTATTTTATTAAAAATTTTAAAAATTAAAGTGTACACCTGTATTTTAAATGTTTATTAAATGCCCAGATACATAGTCATTTCAAAAAAGCACATCACCAAAGATGACCTGTGATACCTACATTGGATCTTTGTTGTCAGACTATTCCTATAGAGTTGAAATAAGAGGAACTTAGTAACATTAATTAGAACTTAGTTACTGAGATACTGAAGGGATCTGTTGCATAGCAAATTAATTTAATGGGTTTACAGATTTTAGTAGGTTTCTGATGTTTTCTATCTTAAGTTTTAGGGTCTTCAAAACCAGTAAGATAGATTTTAAGAAAAAACTACATTTCTACTTACATCATAATATCTGGTCCCCATGGCACTGTACCAACCCTAAATCACTAAAGCCAGCTTTAGCTCAGGGAACTCTGCCAGGGGTAGTACCTTAAGACAGATAGTGAACACTAAGCCATGTACTTTCTATTGGATTCTCTAAAGTGCAATGACTCAGGCTCCAAGTGTCAGAAGATGTAGTCTCATGCTAATGAAAACAAAGCTATTTACTGTTAGAACCCCTTTTATCCAAGTACCTCAAAGTGTTTGGCAAACATTAATCAAATAGAAATTAACGCATAGCCTCAAGACATATGAAGGCACTGGGCTTTCAAAAACTCATACAAAAAGCCTCTAGGTTCAACTAGCAATTTACAGAGGAACATGTTAAACTACATGGCAATATAATCAGCAAAAACCAGACTGTAGGATATTCTATAGGACAAATGACCCAGTTTCTTCAACAAATAAATTTCAAGGAAATAAAAAAAAAAAGAAAAGAAAAGAGAAGGAGAGGGAACATATAGATTAAGAGAGACTTAAAGAAATATCAACCAGTTGTAGTACCAGAACCTTGATTCAATTTATGATACAATTGGAAATGCAAATACCGATTTCACATTTGATGACATTAAAAAATTTTTATTAATTTTTTTGAATAATAATGATATTATGGAGATTGTATGTATGTTTGTGTGTGTGTATATAAATGTGTGTGTGTGTATATGTGTGTGTGTGTGTGTGTGTGTGTATATATATATATATATATTATTTTTTTAAGCGCTTGTGTTAGAGATGCTGTGTCAGGGATCCCCAAGACCGCTCCCAGGTTCAGTGATATCCTAGGACGGTTCACAGGACTCAGTCTATACCATACTCATAGCTAAGATTTATTACAACAAAAGGAGCACAGGCTCCGGATGCGCAGGCTCAGTGGCCATGGCTAACGGGCCTAGCCGCTCCGCGGCATGTGGGATCTTCCCGGACCGGGGCACAAACCCACGTCCCCTGCATCGGCAGGCGGACTCTCAACCACTGCACCACCAAGGAAGCCCTGAAACATCTTTGTTTATACTACTTAAAGAAAGAAAAGACTTGTTTTTTTCTGATTACAAAAAAGTATGCTGATTACAAAAATCCAAATATTATAGATATAGATAAATTAGAAAGTGAAGGTCTCCCATAATCACACCTCTAGAAATAACTGCTTTCAATAATCTCAACAGTCTAGTATAAATTCTTCCAGAACATAGGCATACACACGCACACATATGTGCACACATATATACTTCTACACTTTTTTTTGACTTAACAATATATCCTGGACATCTATCCATATCAATACAAAACGTTAATTATCTTTTTTAATAGCAGTCATGAAAATATCTATATACATAAGCTAAAATTGAATTTTAAAAAATTCACAAGATAAATAGACTCTAATAAGATGAAAAGCACTTCAGAGTCTATTAACAACAGAGTGAGGAAGAAATGGAAAGTGGAGCCTGTGATTACACTGTATCACTTACACATAAGATCTAAATCTAATACTGCTGCTGTTGCAGCCCCTCCATATCTGCCGACAGTGCTTTTACAAATGCCTTCTCACTCTGTACCAGAAACAAGGCTGCATCTACAGAAATGTGTGATCAGTAAGGCCAGTCATGTCCCAAACGTATAGTGAGAGAAAAGAGAGACTGTCAAGCTTGATGATCAACAAATGAACATGAATAGGAGTTTGCATGTGCCAGCCTCCATTTAAATTATAATTCTCGGACTTCCCTCATGGTGCAGTGGTTAAGAATCCACCTGCCAATGCGGGGGATGTGGGTTCGAGCCCTGGTCTGGGAAGATCCCACATGCAGTGGAGCAACTAAGCGCCACAACCACTGAGCCTGCGCTCTAGAGCCCACGAGCCACAACCACTGAGCCCACGTGCCACAGCTACTGAAGCCCACGCACCTAGAGCCCAAGCTCCACAACAAGAGAAGCCACGGCAATGAGAAGCCCGCGCACCACAATGAAGAGCAGCCCCCACTCACCCCAACTAGAGAAAGCCCGCACACAGCAATGAAGACCCA
Organism: Tursiops truncatus; assembly: GCF_011762595.2. Lineage (NCBI taxonomy): Eukaryota > Metazoa > Chordata > Mammalia > Artiodactyla > Delphinidae > Tursiops > Tursiops truncatus. The sequence goes on from NC_047035.1 coordinate 95,431,836, forward strand.
ACGCAGCCAAAAATCAATTAATTAATTATTTTAAATTTATTTTTAAATTAAAAAAATAAAGTATGATTCTTTGTGCCATTGGTAAAAAAATATTTTGGTTTATTTCTTTAGTTACACAAAAAATTAGTCTTCCTTTATGATTAACTTTTAAAAAGATGCTCATAAGAGGCATTCCCTTGGAAGTCTCAGCAAATGACAAAACTTAAGTAAGAGCAATTCCTCAGTGGAAAATGTTACTACCATGTTCATCTATGATATGGTCAAATTTTCTTAATTTTCTAACTACTTTTCTCCACAAGAGTTCTCTTTATTTTCTCACCTCTATTCCCTTCCTTGCCTACCTCTACTTTAAATTTTCATACCAAACAGACAGACTTACCAAACATCTTAACACCGCTGGATAATCTAAAATTTCAAGCATTGAGCTAAGCGTATGTTTGGTATGGCTTCACCATAAACTTCATATAAGAGTTGAGAGACCAAGTGAAATGAACCCCAGAGTTGAAGGAGCTTTTAATGCTTGCCAGGAATTCTTCTAGGCCTTCACCGGCTGCTGCGGCTGCTGCTGCTTCTTTGCCTTTTTGTTTTTGATTTTTTTTTTTTTTTTTTTGGTACGCGGGCCTCTCACTGTTGTGGCCTCTCCCGTTGTGGAGCACAGGCTCCGGATGCGCAGGCTCAGCGGCCATGGCTCACGGGCCCAGCCACTCCGCGGCATGTGGGATCTTCCCGGACCGGGGCACGAACCCGTGTCCCCTGCATCGGCAGGCGGACTCTCAACCACTGCGCCACCAGGGAAGCCCTCCTTTGCCTTTTTAATATCTTGTTCTCCTCTTCCCCCACTGGAATTCAAGAACATGGAACTACAGGACAGCCTAGAGACAACCCTGGCTGGAAGACTGGTATGGTCTTTACACACTCATCTTTTAACTGATGTCTTCCACCCACTCATTTTCTCTCATATCCAGCTTTTCCCTTATTATTGAAACTTCAGTCCTTGCCCCTGTCATGTTCAGGTGGCTAAGCCTGAAGAAAGCAAGACTTTAAAAAGCCATAGGTAATGTGGGAAAGGACTCACAAGGTAGCCAGAGAACCTATAAATTACGACTAAGACTAGTTTATATGACATTACTGCTGATATTGTGCAATGTCAAAAGCTTGATGAGAATTCACATTTCGCCTCTTGGATTCTGTCATATTCCCATGTTATTTATGCATAAATTTGTACAAATTTGTATTTGTACAAATTGAAAAAAATCTCCCAAATTTATATTAATTTATTCACATTAAAGCTGCTACATCTTGTTTAAGTTAGGAATGCTTTCAACTACAAGGAACAGAAACGTCTGACTAAATAGACTTTAATAATGTATGAAGAGTCCAGAGAAGGTTACCTCAGGGTTGTTCTGACAGTTCAGTAATATCACTAAGAACCCAGACTCCATCTTTCTGCTGTTGCCACCTCCGCTTGTTAACTTTCCATTCACAGGCTTGTTATCTCATGATTGCAATTTTGCTGCCACAAGTCCATACATCATATTCCACACTTATGAATGGAAGAAAGAAGATATGCAACCAAACTGTTCTCTTGCTTCTGTTCCTTTTATCTGAAAAGCAATCCCCACCTCCCCACCCCCAGAGAGGCCCTCCAGAAGATTTCTGATTATATCACATTAACCAAAGCTGAATCACACAGCTAGCTCTAACTACAACGAAAGTTAGAAAAAGGAGTATCTGTCTTGCAAACCTTTATACTGGCAAGAGAAACAGGGTTGGGACTAACTCTTGAGATTTAACCAGTAGTTTATGACACATGTCTATATGATTCATAAAGTGCTAGTTATGCTGGCTAATTACAACTGGGTGCAGGACCTTTAAGATCCCTGGTTTAGAATAAGTTCCTCTTTCTAGCAGGAAAAAAAAGGTTGAGAATGCTGATGAAGGAGACATTAAAAAGGGCCTGGTATGAAAGCTACAGCTATGTCAGATGGTGCTGACAATGCTGAATTGTAGATGGATTATAACTGAAAGAGTATTTCTAGCCAAGTCCTATCTAGAATGAAGGGAGAATTGTATTCATGTGTATAACTTAGGTCCTGAAACCTTCTAGAAGCTTTAAAAGTACGATAAGTAGAGAACTACCTAGGGCTATGATTTCTCTTTTAACAAAATGAATTCTTACAAATCATTTGAAATACACAAGCCAATAATACCAGCTGAAGAGTTAATATTAATGGGCTCCATTATGATGTGCCAAGTACTGAGCTAAGTGCTTTACATATATACTTATATATAAAACCTCCAAGCTGCCCTGTGAGTGGGTACATTTACTATTTGCCTATAGTCACACAGGAAGAAGCTCAACATAACACTGGACACCATACTTTTAACCATGTCACGTTACTGAACAAATACTATTTGTTCTCAGTATTTCCCGTTCACTTTATGTATTTGTTATTTAATTCATTCATATTCATAAAGCTTAACTCGTGTTTATATATTTAAATAGCCTTTTCTCTACTTCCTTTTCATAATGTATCTGATTCACACAAATCCTAAATGGCAAAGCTGTTTCAATCACATCACATCTTTCCAAAACGTAGAGTCAAATAATCCAAACCCTTTGTAGCTAGTTTGAGAAAGCTTAGATAAAAACTACAACTAACCTGACAAAACAACCAACCAAAAAAAAAAGATATCACAACACAATGTACAAACAAAAGTAGAAACATAACTATGTATCTCTATTAGCCCTGTTTGTCTGACCCCTCCTCCGTTTCATCTACTCTTGAGTGTGCTACCTCTATAGCACAATGGCCAATATTACTTGTAGATGAGTCATTGGTTCCCTGAGTTATTGGGCTGTTTCCTTTCCCAGACATAATAATGCTTGCCCCGCACATACATGGTAACACATATTTGGGCAAGCATACCCAAATCTCTCAGTCTCAAACCATCCTTTCCTCAGCTTTTTTTTACATTTCTATGGTATGTATGTATGTATGTATTTTTCTTTACATCTTTGTTATTACACTACCAAAAATGAAGCTCTGGAACACACATAAAATCTTGAACATGTTTTCAACAACACAACAAAATCTAGATCTTTTTATCTGTTAAAAAAACCCTGCAAACCACATGTTATATGTTAATTTCCTCTTATTCTCTTTTTACCTACTATTAAAATTAGAAGTGGATTGAACTTTCTAGTTTGCTCAAAGGCAGTGTCCTCAAAGGATAGGTCACAGGATGGAAGCTTCTACTGATTATAAGATGTTGGGTTGGAAAACCAAGATAATCAATCGCATGGGAAAAGATCGTTCTACTTATCTCTCAACCTGGTTTTCCGTAACTCTGGCTTTCTCAGTCCAATAATCCCTCTTTCCTTAACTATTTGGAAGAAAAAAAAAGAAAGAACCTTATAATAGCAAGATCAGCTGATAGAAACAATGATGGGAACACACATAGCCTCTTCTTCCTTCCAATAACCCAGCAGGCAACCTGACCTGGTATTTGCCACCCTACTTGTACACACAAATGTTTGCTTGCTAGGTCAGCTGTATTTAAACTAAAATATGACAGATATAAATAAGACAATAAAATAGAGGCCATTTTTAGATTCTGACAAAGCCTAAGTTCATGAACTGCTCTCTTGAAAACTGTCACTGAAGGCAAAAAGAGAGCCTCAACAGAAAATAAGAGAAAATTACTACATGGCCTGAATGATTCATGTTGAAATCAGAACCACCAAATGAGGACTGTAAGATGATGCATCAATAGCTTAAAATGGTCTCAAGTGAACAATCTGTGCCATTCTCCTTCTCTAGTCCTTGGGGAGTGGAGGGGGGGAAGAGCAGAAAAAAAAAAAAAGCTCTAAGGTCTTTTAATGAGACTGTATTCCATTAATTATTTGAGGCAGTTTTTGTTTCACTGGAATTAATTAACATGACCCCTCTTCTTTAAGCTCCAGCTGCATCTGATGTTACTATGCTATGACAGTGAAGAATGAAAACCAAAGGACAACTGGCTACTTATGGAATTAAAGTGGAAAGCATGCACAGAGGTAGTTCTGGCGCTCTGGCTGAGACTCTGTGTCTATGTATTGACCACATTCTGAATAAACTCAACCTATATACTTTCTTATAAAACCTTAACTGCTGCCCAAGAGGAGCAGTTTGCAAGCTGGAATCATGTGTAGTGACACTATTTTACCCATATATATTTTACAATAATTAATTTGGCCTCTACTCATTCAGACTTATTAAATTTCACCAGTCTATGATAGTTACCTTAGAAAATCCTGAAAAATAACCAATAGATACGCAACCCAAATAAGAATATAGGAGATGTTTAACCTTAAGAAAAACATTTTAAGAATCTAGGTTTAATGTACAAAATGGCATAGATTACAACTGACTCTTACAGATTTGTTAAATTGGTACTAGCGTTCTTTTAAATGACCCCACCACGTAGATTTTCACAAACTCAAATGAGACAGCCCAATCCTTACTCTAAACAGTTAAACTGCACGCTACACATTTTGTCCGGATCCTTGTTAAACACACCGTAGTGGGAGCCCTGGCTCCAAGAGACAAACTGGACCTTGAGGACTCCAGCAGGCAATGACCGAGGAGGCAACTTTGCACGGTCCGCAAATTATTCCAATTTTCCTGAGTATAAGGCGCTGTTCCTGACACAGACTCAGAAAACTCTTGGACCCAAAGAGGTGCCACCTCTGCCCCCAGGGGACCGAACATCTTCTGAAGAACCAGGCCCTAAGAACCCCTGGCCAGTTTTCCAGACATATTTCAGTTGGAAGCTCATTGTAAGAAACATGTATTTACAGTATTTGTAAACCAGGGAGGCCTATTTGAAATACATTAACAAAAAGACTCCTTTTCAGGGTTTTCAAGATCTCATGTCTCATGGATTATTTCCCAAGTTACTTAGTAAATGTGTTTTTTTTTAAAATAACTGCCTCTGCTATATTTCTTTCCCCTCTAGCCTAAGTCAACTTTTTCATTTCTAAAGCCAGCAGTTTCTGAGCAACCAGGCTATCCTGCCATTAAATATGGATGCAGGAGCTTGACAAATCCCAAATAGCTTTTACCAGTCAGAGATAGTCTCCTCGACTAACAAGAATAGGCAGGTATGTAAATGTGTTCATTATAATACAACTTATCCTACTGTATGGTTTCCAAAATACTAGAGAAGGAAGGGATCCAGTGTCCTCTCAGGTTGGAGCTAACCTACCGCTTGATTGCCTTGGCACTCTGATTAATAATCTTGATCTATCTAACTCTAGTCTGGAGAATTTCCTTCTAGACAGCTGTTGTGGCTGACACACTCTGAGACCAAATATGAAGTTACATTTAAGGACTTATTCCTGAGTGCTTTGATAGCCCTGTATTCTTTTTAGTCCTTCTAAGCTCTAACTAGATTAATCTTCTTAATATTGATATGATAATCACCAAGTTTCTGTACCAATATTGTTATCATAGAAAAATGCGATGTTTTGTAATTATAGTCAGATTCATTAACAACTACAATTCGTTTCTTTTCAAAGGAACACACAAAGGCTTTTGGTTCTCTTCAGTTAAATTGTCAAAAAGTTGGACGTACTTATCATAGGGGATTGGTTGAATAACATATGACTAATTCATGCAATATAATACTCTGAAGCATTAAAAACACAGTGTAGAAGAGTATGTATTGGTACAGGAAAATGTTCACATATACTCCTTAGAGAAAAAATCTTGCTACAAACTAGTATGCACAAAATAAATCATTTTGCTAAAGAAAATATACACAGGAAAATGAGCAGACTTACATCAAATATTAAAAGTATCTAAGGATAGAGGTATTACATGCAATTTTTTCCTTTTGTATTTCTGAATTTCCAAAGGTTCTGCACTGAACATTATTTTTACTTTTTTTTTTTTTTTTGCAGCACGGTGTGGCCTCTGGTATCTTATTTCCCCAGCCCGTGATTGAACTAGGGCCCCCCGCATGGAAGCACAGAGTCTTAACCACTGAACCACCAGGGAAGTCTCTATTTTTACCGTTTTTTAAAAACTTTATTTAAAAAAAAAAAGCTCCCAAAGTAATTTTGCAAGTCATTTCTTATACTATTTCACACCTATTATTAGTAAAGGTAATGGAATATCTTTCACCATAGAAGACTCTCAATTAAGTTTTAATATAAGAGAGGCAGTTTTTCCAGTTGCCTTTAAAAATAGCAAAAAGATTTACTGGGTCACTACCATGTGCCAGGTCTTCTCACATATTCTATTAAAAGTAACACATTAAGGACAGCCAGGAAAAAAAAAGTGGCTGAAAATATGTCTACAGTAATGTCATCTTACAATTTTAAAAAGACTCACCACCACCACTCAACAAATAGTTCAATTCCATTAACTCTTATTGAGCGTTTCCTAGGTGGCAAGAGGGAAGCATGGTGAACAAAGTCCAGAGTCAAGCAACACTGGAACACAGTCTCCAGCAGCAAGGTTGCTTCAGCGTCTGAGAGTGGGCTTCCACAGACCACCTGTATCAGAATCCCTTATGGCACACTGGTTAAAAACAGATTCGTGGGACTCTCAAAACCACTGGCTAAATTTCTGGAGGAAAGACCCAGGAATTTACATTTTAAAAAGTATTCCAGTTGATTGCTACATATAGTAAAGTCTGAGAACTCGCAGTGCTGCAAAAGATCAAGTCAAGAGATTACAGTTAGAGAGATCACAAGTCTTGAATGTCAGGCTAAGGAATAAGTTAATTCTATAGTAGACACTTGGAGGTGGCGGGGGAGGGGGGGGTGGAGACTAGCCAGGGGTTTTGAGCTGGAGAGCAGCATGTTAAGATCTGTGCTTTGCCCAGAGATAAACCCACGAACCTATGGTCAACTAATCCATGACAAAGGAGGCAAAGATATACAATGGAGAAAAGACAGTCTCTTCAATAAGTGGTGCTGGGAAAACTGGACAGCTACATGTAAAAGAATGATTTTAGAACACTCCCTAACACCATACACAAAAATAAACTCAAAATGGATTGAAGACCTAAATGTAAGGCCACACACTGTAAAACTCTTAGAGGAAAACATAGGAAAAACACTCTATGACATAAATCACAGCAAGATCCTTTTTGACCCACCTCCTAGACAAATGGAAATAAAAACAATAATAAACAAATGGGACCTAATGAAACTTAAAAGCTTTTGCACAGCAAAGGAAACCATAAACAAGCTGAAAAGACAACCCTCAGAACGGGAGAAAATATTTGCAAACGAAGCAACTGACAAAGGATTAACCTCCAAAATATACAAACAGCTCATGAAGTTCAATATCAAAAACAAACAAACAAAAAAACCAAATACAAAAATAGGCAGAAGATCTAAATAGACATTTCTCCAAAGAAGACATACAGATTGCCAACAAACACATGAAAGGATGCTCAACATCACTAATCATTAGAGAAATGCAAATCAAAACTACAATGAGGTATCACCTCACACCCGTCAGAATGGCCATCATCAAAAAATCTACAAACAATAAATGCTGGAGAGGGTGTGGAGAAAAGGGAACCCTCTTGCACTGTTGGTGGGAATGTAAATTGATACAGCCACTGTGGAGAACACTATGGAGGTTCCTTAAAAACCTAAAACTAGAACTACCATATGACCCAGCAATCCCACTACTGGGCATATACCCTGAGAAAACCGTAATTCAAAGAGTCATGGGCTTCCCTGGTGGCGCAGTGGTTGAGAGTCCGCCTGCCAATGCAGGGGACATGGTTCGTGCCCCGGTCTGGGAAGATCCCACATGCTGCGGAGCGGCTGGGCCCGTGAGCCATGGCCACTGAGCCTGTGCGCCCGGAGCCTGTGCTCCGCGATGGGAGAGGCCACAACAGTGAGAGGCCCGCGTACTGCCAAAAAAAAAAAAAAGACACAGACGTAGAGAATGGACTTGAGGACCTGGGAAGGGAGAAGGGTAAGCTGGGACGAAGTGATAGAGTGGCACTGACATACATACACCACCAAATGTAAAATAGCTAGCTAGTGGGAAGCAGCCGCATAGCACAGGGAGATCAGCTCGGTGCTTTGTGACCACCATAGGGGTGGGATAGGGAGGGTGGGAGGGAGACGCAAGAGGGAAGGGATGGCGGATATATGTACACATATAGCTGATTCACTTCGTCATAGAGCAGAAACTAACACAACATTGTAAAGCAATTATACTGCAATAAATATGTTTAAAAAAAAAAAAGATCTGTGCTTTCAGTCAGTACTGCTTGTTACAGCATGAGCTGAAAAAGAGAACTGGAAGCACTGGAGAACCCAGGACAGTGATCTATAATAATGCCTCAAAACTGACCAAGGGAAGAATGAAATGGTTCCCATCTCTGGTGCCAAAAAGAGGGGTGGGAGGAGGAAGCTCATGAAGAGTTATTGATGAATATATAAGATGATGTGAATGCCGAAATGTTAAATCCCAAAAATATAGATACGGAGAGGAAAATTTAGAGAAAACTTACCAATGGTACTTTATGTCATTTAATTAATGCATTCATTCAATCATGGACTTGTTACTAGACCAAACCCTGGTCTAGATGTTGGTTCAAAAAACAGATGAGAGGGGCTTCCCTAGTGGCGCAGTGGTTGAGAATCTGCCTGCCAATGCAGGGGACACGGGTTCGAGCCCTGGTCTGGGAGGATCCCACATGCCGCGGAGCAACTAGGCCTGTGAGCCACAACTACTGAGCCTGCAAGTCTGGAGCCTGTGCTCCGCAACAAGAGAGGCCGCGATAGTGAGAGACCCGTGCACCGCGATGAAGAGTGGCCCCCCGCTTGTCACAAATAGAGAAAGCCCTCACACAGAAACGAAAACCCAACACAGCAAAAATAAATTAATTAATTAATTAATAAACTCCTACCCCCAACATCTTCTTAAAAAAAAACAGATGAGAACCACTAAATTACATGCTTTAAATGCATGAATTGTATTGTATGTGAAATATACATCTAAAATAAAGTTACTAAAACAAAACAAACAAGATATTTCCCCTGTCCTTAAGGGGCTCAGAGAAGCACAAGGAGATAAACAACTGCAATGCAGTGTAGTAAGTGTCAGGACACAGGGGCATCTTAGGCAGAATGGGCCTGGGGGAACTAATTCACGAACAGGAGTCGAGAAAAACAGGCAAGGGGAATGCTGCAATGTGGCAAAAAGGCACCCTGGAGAGCTCTTGACTTAAAGTGAAGACCTGAATGCCTGGAGGGAAACACAAGAGATGAGGCAGGTCCAAGGTGAAGGTAGGTCAGGAAGAGCCCTACGCATTACAGCCTCACTGCTCGAGGCATGGCCCTCAATCCAGCAGCACTGGCATCACCGGGAAGTTGTTAGAAATACAGTCTTGGGGCTCCATCACAGATCCCCATCAGAATCTCCACTTTAACAAGATTCCCAGGTGATTCAGATGGACACCAAAGTTTAGGAAGCACTACATTAATAAATTTATTCTCAAGACAAAATTCAATGGGGAATCACTGAGGAATTTCAAGCCAGAGAGTGACATGATCAAATATGTGCATTACATAAAGATCACTCTGGTAGCAGAATGAAAAACAGATCACAGGAGGTAAGACCAAAAATTGCTTAGGAAGCTGTTTGGGGAGCCAGGAAAGAATTAATAAGGGTCCAAATAGAGTGAAAATAATACCAGGAAATGGAAACTGATCAGTTAGGGTACAGGGGTGGGAATGTGGGAGGGGAAGTAAATCAAGAAAATTTCTAAGTTTTGGTTTGGGTTAATGCTTTAGATGTTGATGCTATTCACCAGACAAGGAAAGCAAATAAAAACAACAATCAGAATGGTGAACATTTCTTAAATATGTACCAGGCATTCTTTTTTTAAAAAAATATTTATTTATTTATTTGTTTATTTATTTATTTGGCTAGACCAGGTCTTAGCTGCAGCAGACAGAATCTTCATTGCCGCGTGTGGGATCTTTTAGTTGCGGCATGTGGGATCTAATTCCCTGACCAGGGATCAAACCTGGGCCCTCTGCATTGGGAGCTCAGAATCTTAACCACTGGACCACTAGGGAAGTCCCTGTACCAGGCATTCTTATAAGTGCTTTGCATGAACTATCTCATTTAATCCTCAAAACAACCCTATGAAGTAGGTATTACTGTTATCCCATCATATAGATGAGAAAACTAAGACAGAGAAATTAAGTAGCATGAAGAGGGAGTAAATGACAATTTTAATTACACTAGGTTTGAGGTGCTTGTAAAGGTGTCCATAGGCAGTTGTCTGTAAGGATCTCAGTTTGTAAGGAGAGCAAGTAGGTCAGAAACAGATTTGGAAATCATCAGCACAGGGTTGGTCCTGACTCATCAGGAGCAGATCAGGCCACAGTGGGAGAAAGTGTAGGTCAAGGACACAGCCTAGGAGCACCAATCTCTAAGAGGCAATAAGAGGTAGCTAAGTTTATGGCAGCCGGACAGAACGGAGAATGATAGCCATAACTGAACAGCAACAATACTAACAGCTAACGTTTATAAGTGCGTAGTATTATGTATATTTTATATATTAAACAATTCAGTCATTATTAAAACCACATGAGGTAGATATTATTATCCCCATTATAAAAATGAGGAAATTGAGGCATAGAGAGAGTAAGTGGCTTTGTTAAGGTCACAGAGAAAGTGAATAGCGAAGCCAGGATTCGAACCAGAATTCAAGTGTAGAGTTCATGCCTTGACAGCTATAATGCACTGCCTGATTTTCGGGTACTGTGAGAGGTGGAAGCCTCTCTGTTCCAGAAGGAACAATTGTAACAAAGTCCTCTGAACAGTATCTGGTCTACAGTAAGGCCTCAGTAAATATTAGCCATTATTATTTGTTAATTATACTGCCATGGAATCATGCATTTATGCTAGTCACAGCTTTTAGAAGAAAGCAAATGAAAACTAAATAAGGTAAAAAATCTTAGGTTTTAGTGGAGGAAGAAAAGCAAAGAACTACCAAGGATGCTAAGGCTTCCACTCAGTTTCCTACGTCTTCAATACCTAAACTTCCACACAATCAACATTTAACCACATTTCTGGCTACCAGGCCTTAAGGAGGGCTGCTGTGCACAGCAATGCCTGCAGGCCTCACAAACCTCAAAACACCTTCTGGGAGCTATGAACATTCCATTCTATGGCACTGTCTTTAGCACTGGTGTGTTTTGTTCCATCTTAATTGCTTTAAAGCAGGTAGTTGATACTGAAGGTCCCTCAGCTTCTTGACTGCCCACTGAAGGAAAACTCATCCTCTGACCACTCCAGACAAATGGTAGTTTGTTCTAATTAGAAGGGTATGTTGTCTATAATGAAATAACATATTTTCAGGTAATTTTCAAGTTAAAATTATATTGTTTATATGCTTAAGCCAGTAGTTTTAGGGACTTCCCTGGAGGTGCTATGGTTAAGAATCCACCTGCCAATGGGGTCGAACCCAGGGATCATGGGTTCGATCCCTGGTTTCACTGGGTTTGACCCTCCTGGTCCAGAAAGATCCCACATGCTGCACAGCAACTAAGCCCATGCACCACAACTACTGAGCCTGCGCTCTAGAGCCCGCAAGCCACAACCACTGAGCTCATGTGCCACAACTACTGAAGCCCGTGCATCTAGAGCCGGTGCTCCGCAACAAAGAGAAGCCACTGCAAGGGGAAGCCCACGCACTACAACGAAGACCCAACGCAGACAGCCAAAATAAAATAAAATAAAATAAAAATACTAATGCTTTAAAAAAAAAAAAAAAGACTAGCTTCACAGATTTTTTTCTCTTTTTAAAAATCTTTTTAGGGCAGTCAAGATGGCGGTGTGGGAAGACACAGAGTATGTGTCTCCCCACAACTAGGGTGCCTGCCGGATGCTGGTGGGGGACCTCAACACCCAAGGAGACAAGAGGAACCCCCAAGCAAACTGGTAGGACGTGGGGGGACTGAGGAGGGAGGAGAAGTGGAGGCTGGACAGGACCAGCACCCCTGAGGGTGGCTGAGAGTGGGGAGGGGTTCCCACGCCTGGAGGGTCCCTCAGGGGCTCAGATCAGGGAGCATTTCCCCTGCGCAATCAGCCGGGTAAGTCTGCCAAGCTCTCAGGCCAGGTCCTATGCACTCAGAGGCCCCTCCAGGCCGCGTTTGTCCTGGGGGCGTAGGAGGGAGGCCAGGGGAGAAAAGGAGAGGCAGAAAGGAGGGGGCCTCCAGGACGGGAGGAGCAGGAGAGGGCTGTACTCCCAGGTGGGGTCCCTTGGCCTCTGAGACCAGAGGCAGAGGCACGCCTGGGCCCCTTCTGTTCCTTGAGCCTAAGCCCCACCCCCCACCCCTCCCAGGGCCTTTTCCAGGCCTGTGGGTCCTAAGCATATGCCCTGCCCACTGCACAAACCCCACCCCTGCTTAGGCCCCAACCTCCACAGACAAGGCCTTTTCCACCTTTTTTTTTTTCCTCTCCTCCTCTTTTTTACTATTGTGGTTCTGTTTTACCTTCCAGTTGTTGTTTCATCTGTATTTTTACTTTTATATTCTTTCTAACATATCTGTTAGTTTCCTAGCCTAATTTTATTTTTTACTTTGTTGTCATTCTTTTTTTTTTTGCCACCCTGTGCAACTTGTGGGATCTTGGTTCATGAGCTGAGGGTTGGGCTGAAGCTTCTGTGGTGGGAGCTCCAAGTCCAAACCACTGGACTAACAGAGAACCTCAGACTGCAGGGAATATTTATTGGACTGAGGTCTCCCAGAGGTCAGCATCTCGGCACCAAGACCCAGCTCTACTCAACAGCCTACAAACTCCAGTGCTGGTAGCCTCAGGCCAAAGAACCAGTAAGACAGGAACACAATCCCACGCATAAAAAAAAAAAAAAAAAAAAAATGAGACAGTAAAAAAATATGTCACAGATGAAGAAGCAAGGTAAAATCCTTCCTACAAGGCCAAATAAATGAAGAGGAAATAGGCAAGCTACCTGAAAAAGAATTCAGAGTAATGATAGTAAAGATGATCCAGAATCTCAGAAGTAGAATGGAGGCACGGATTAAGAAAATACAAGAAATGTTTAACAAAGATCTAGAAGAACTAAAGAACAAACAAATAACAGAATAACTGAGTAACAGAATAACTGAGGCAGAAGAACAAAGTGAGCTGGAAGACAAAATGGTGGAAATAACTGCCAAGGAGCAGAGTAAAGAAAAAAGAATGAAAAGAATGAAGACAATATCAGAGACCTCTGGGACAACACTAAACGCACTTTAGTGTTCCAGAAGCAGAAGAGAAAAAGAAAGGGTCTGAGAAAATATTTGAATAGATTATAGTGGAAAACTTCCCTAACATGGGAAAGGAAAGTCACCCAAGTGCAGGAAGCAGAGAGTCCCTATACAGGATATACCCTAGGAGAAACACACTGAGACACAGGATATACCCTAGGAGAAACACACTGAGACACATATTAATCAAATTAACAAAAATTAAATTCAAAGAAAAAATATTAAAAGCAGAAAGGGAAAAACAAAAAATAACATACAAAGGAATCCCAGTAAGGTTATCAGTTGATTTTTGCAGAAACTCTGCAGGCCACAAGGGAGTAGCAGGATACACTTGAAGTGATGAAAGAGAAAAATCTACAACCAAGATTTCTCTACCGAGCAAGAATCTAGATTACTCTACCGAGCAAGAATCGCATACAGATTTTTTTTTTTTTTTTTTTTTTTGCGGTACACAGGCCTCGCACTGTTGTGGCCTCTTCCACTGCGGAGCACAGGCTCCGGATGCGCAGGCTCAGTGGCCATGGCTCACGGGCCCAGCCGCTCCGTGGCATGTGGGATCTTCCCGGACTGGGGCATGAACCCGTGTCCCCTGCATCGGCAGGCGGACTCTCAACCACTACGCCACCAGGGAAGCCCTCTCATACAGATTTGATGGAGAAATCAAAAGCTTTTCAGACAAGCAAAAGCTAAGAGAATTCAGCCACTACAAAATCAGCTTTACAACAAAAGCTAAACAAACTCCTCTAGGAGGGAAACACAAGAGAAGAAAAAGACCCACAAAAACAATCCCAAAACAATTAAGAAAATGTTAATAGGAACATACATATCAATAATAACCTTGAATGTAAATGGATTAAATGTCCCAACCAAAAGACACAAACTGGCTGAATGGATACAAAAATAAGACCCATATATATGCTGTCTACAAGAGACCCACTTCAAACCTAGGGACACATACAGACTGAAAGTGAAGGGATGGAAAAAGATATTCCAGGCAAATGGAAATCAAAAGCTGGAGTAGCAATACTTGTATCAGATAAAATAGACTTTTATCCATTGGACAGATCATCCAAACAGAAAATAAATATGGAAACACAAGCTTTAAATGACACAATAAACCAGACACATTTAATTGATATTTATAGAACATTCCACCTGAAAGTGGCAGAATACACTTTCTTCTCAAGTGCACATTGAAAATTCTCCAGGATAGATCATACCTTGGGTCACAAATCAAGCTTTGGAAAATTTAAGAAAATTGAAATTGTATCAAGAGTCTTTTCTGACCACAATGCTATGAGACTGGATATAAATTACAGGCAAAAAAACCTGAAAAACACACAAATACATGGAGGCTAAACAGTGCACTACTAAAAAACCAAGAGATCACTGAAGAAATCAAAGAAGAAATTTAAAATATTCATAGAAACAAATGACAATGAAAACATGACAACCCAAAACCGATGACAGACAGCAAAAGCAGTTCTAAGAGGGAAGTTTATAGCAATTCAATCTCACCTCAAGAAACAAGAAAAATCTCAAATAAACAATCTAACCCTACTCCTAAAGCAAACTTGAGAAATAAGAACAAAGAAAACCCTAAGTCAGTAGAAGGAAAGAAATCATAAAAATCAGAGCAGAAATAAATGAACTAGAAATGAAGAAAACAATAGCAAAGATAATAAAACTAAAAGCTGGATCTTTGAGAAGATAAACAAATTTGACAAACCCTTAGCCAGACTCATCAAGAAAAAAAGGGAGAGGATGCAAATCAATAAAATTAGATATGTAAAAGGTGAAATCACAACTGACACTGCAGAAATACAAAGGATTATAAGAGACTACTACAAACAACTATATGCCAATAAAACAGACAACCACGATGAAATGGATAAATTCTTGGAAAGGTACAATTTTCCAAGACCGAACCAGGAAGAATTAGAAAATATAAACAGACCTATCACAGTAATGAAATTGAAACTGTAATTAGAAATCTTCCAACAAACAAAAGTCCAGGACCAGATGGCTTCACAGATGAATTCTACCAAACATTTAGAGAAGAGCTAACTCCGATCCTTCTCAAACTCTTCCAAAAAATTGCAGAGGGAGGAACACTCCCAAATTCATTCTACGCAGCCACCATCACCCTGATATCAAAACCACAAAAAGATATCACAAAAAAAGAAAATTATAGACCAATATCACTGATGAACATAGGTGCAAAAATCCTGAACAAAATACTAGCAAACAGAATCCAATGGCACATTAAAAGGATCATACACCATGATCAAGTGGGATTTATCCCAGGGATGCAAGGATTCCTCAATATATGCAAATCAATCAATGTGATAAACCACATTAACAAAGTAAGGAATAAAAACCATATGATCATCTCAATAGATGCAGAAAAAGTTCTTGACAAAATTCAACACCCATTTATGATAAAAACTCTCCAGAAAATGGACATAGAGAAAACCTACCTCAATATAATAAAGGTCATATATGACAAACCCACAGCAAACATCATACTCAATGGTGAAAAACTGAAAGCATTTCCACTAAGATCAGGAACAAGACAAGGATGTCCACTCTCGCCACTCCTATTCAACATAGTTTTGGAAGTCCTAACCACATCAATCAGAGAAGAAAAAGAAATAAAAGGAATCCAAATTGGAAAAGAAGAAGTAAAACTGTCACTGTTTGCAGATGCCATGAAACTATACATAGAAAATCCACCAGAAAACTACTAGAACTAATCAGTGAATTTGGTAAGGTTGCAGGATACAAAATTAATGCACAAAAACCTCTGGCATTCCTATACACTAACAACGAAAAATCAGAAAGAGAAATTAAGGAAACAATCTCATTTATCATTGCAACAAAAAGAATAAAATACCTAGGAATAAACCTACCTAAGGAGGCAAAAGACTTGTACTCAGAAAACTATAAAACACTGATGAAAGAAATCAAAGATGACATAAAGAGATGGAAAGATATATCATTTCTTGGATTGGAAGAATAAATATTGTCAAAATGACTATACTACCCAAAGCAATCTACAGATTCAATGCAATCCCTATCAAACTATCAATGGCATTTTTCACAGAATTAGGACAAAAAATTTTACAATTCATATGGAAACACAGAAGACCCCGAATAGCCAAAGCAATCTTGAGAAAGAAAAATGAAGCTGAAAGAATCAGGCTCCCCGACTTCAAACTATACTACAAAGCTACAGTAATCAAGACAGTAAGGTACTGGCACAAAAACAGAAATATAGATCAATGGTACAGGATAGAAAGCCCAGAGATAAACCCACGCACGTATGGGCACCTAATTTACAACAAAGGAAGCAAGAACATACAAAGGAGAAAAGACAGCCTCTTCAATAAGTGGTGCTAGGAAAACTGGACAGCTACAAATAAAAGAATGAAATTTGAACACTACCTAACACCATACACAAAAATAAACTCCAAATGGATTAAAGACCTAAATGTAAGACCAGACATTATGAAACTCTTAGAGGAAAACATAGGAAAAGCATTCTATGACATAAACCACAGCAAGATCTTTTTTGACCCACCTCCTAAAGTAATGAAAATTTAAAAATAAAATAAATAAATGGGACCTAATGAAACTTAAGAGCTTTTGCACAGCAAAGGAAACCATAAATAGATGAAAAGACAACCCTCAGAATGGGAAAAATATTTGCAAATGAAACAACGGACAGAAGATTAATCTCCAAAATATACAAACAGCTCATGAAGCTCAATATCAAAAAAACAAACAATCCAATTTAAAAATGCGTGGAAGGGCTTCCCTGGTGGCGCAGTGGTTGAGAGTCCGCCTGCCGATGCAGGGGACACGGGTTCGTGCCCCGGTCCGGGAAGATGCCACATGCCACGGAGCAGCTAGGCCCGTGAGCCATGGCCGCTGAGCCTGGACGTCCAGAGCCTGTGCTCTGCAATAAGAGAGGCCACAACAGTGAGAGGCCCGCGTACCGCAAAAAAAAAAAAAAAAAAAAAAATGCATGGAAGACCTAAATAGACATTTCACCAAGGAAGACATACAGATGGCCAAGATGCACATGAAAAGATGCTCAACATCACTAATTACTACAGAAATGCAAATCAAAACTACAATGAGGTATTACCTCACACTGGTCAGAATGGCCATTAGCAAAATATCTAGAAACAATAAATGCTGGAAAGGGTGTGGTGAAAAGGGAACCCTCCTGCACTGTTGGTGGGAATGTAAATTGATATAACCACTAGGGAGAACACTATTGAGGTTCCTTAAAAATCTAAAAATAGAACTACCATATGACCCAGCAATCCCACTACTGGGCATATACCCTGAGAAAACCATAATTCAAAAACAGACATGGGGGTTTCCCTGGTCGCGCAGTGGTTGAGAGTCCGCCTGCCGATGCAGGGGACACGGGTTCGTGTCCCGGTCCGGGAAGATCCCACATGCTGCGGAGCAGCTAGGCCCGTAAGCCATGGCCGCTGAGCCTGAGCATCTGGAGCCTGTGCTCCGCAACGGGAAAGGCCACAACGGTGAGAGGCCCGCGCATCGCAAAAAAAAAAAAAGAGAGACATGTACCACAATGTTCACTGCAGCTCTATTCACAATTGCCAGGACATGGAAGCAACCTAAGTGTCCATCAACAGATGAATGGATAAAGAAGATGTGGCACATATATACAATGGAATATTACTCAGTCATAAAAGGAAACGAAACTGAATTATCTGTAGTGAGATGGATGGACCTAGAGTCTGTCATACAGAGTGAAGTAAGTCAGAAACACAAATACCGTATGCTAACGCATATATATGGAATCTAAAAAAAAAAAAAATGGTACTGATGAACCTAGTGGCAGCACAGGAACAAAGACGTAGACATAGAGAATGGACTTGAGGACATGGGGTGGGCAAGGGGAAGCTGGGGTAAAGTGAGAGTAGCAGCGACATACATACACTACCAAATGTAAAACAGTTAGCTAGTGGGAAGCAGCAGCATAGCACAGGGAGATCAGCTTGGTGCTTTGCGATGACCTAGAGGGGTGGGATAGGAAGGGTAGGAGGGAGGTTCAAGAGGGAGGTGATATGGGGATATATGTATGCATATGGCTGATTCACTTTGCTGTACAACAGAAACTAACACAGTATTGTGAAGCAATTATACTCCAATAAAGATCTGTAAAAGTAAATAAATAAATTTAAAAAATAAACATAACCAAATAATGATGATGATTAAAAAAATAAAATTAAAATCTTTCTAATTCAATTATACTTTCTGGCCCAGATTCACCCAAGATCAAGGAGAAACAGTGAATAAGAGCAACAATAAGGAAAACTGTCAGAAAAAGGAAATAGTTTAGATTTCCAAAAGGTTAAGTTTTTGAAATAAACGTATATAGTTCTACTCTTAGAGGATTTTTCAAAGCAGAATAAAGGTACTGGATGGCAGGAAGCATCTCACAGAAGTGGGACATCTGGTCATCCTAGCCCTGAAGCAATGTACATAAAAAGTGCTATTTTTAAAATGAAATAAATGTGAATACCCTACCTTGCATAATTGTAAATGCGAACCCTTGCCAGGGAAATGTGGACTCTATAATTGACTAAAGCTGACTAATCCAAGCAAAGATTTATGTACAATAAATGCTCACCATAGTACATTTCTTATTACAGTGAAAATGCCCAACAGTAAATAAATTATGGTACACCCAGATGATGGAATATTATGCAGCCACTAAAAACATTTTCAGTGAATATTTTATAGGACTTCCTTGGTGGTCAGTGGTTAAGACTCCGCACTCCTAATGCAGGGGGCGCAGGTTCAATCCTTGGTAGGGAACTACAATCCCACATGCTGCATGGCGCAGCCTAAAAAAATTTTTTTCATTTAAAAAAAAAGAATATTCTATAACATAAAAATTATCACAATACATATTAAGCTTAAAATCATAAAAATTAACATTATGAATATAGATAAAAGACTTGAAGTAAATTAATTGTTGAAAATAATCATCTCTGGATGGCAGTTTTTTTTTAATTTTCTTCCTTTACATGTTTCTTTTTTATTTTTTTAATTTTATTTATTTATTTTCAGCTGTGTTGGGTCTTTGTTGCTGCATGCAGGCTTTCTCTAGTTGTGGCGAGTGGGGGCTACTCTTTGTTGTGGTATGCAGGCTTCTCATTGCGGTGGCTTCTCTTGTGGAGCACAGGCTCTAGGTGCGTGGGCTTAGTAGTTGCAGCATGTGGGCTCAGTAGTTGTGGCTCACGGGCTCTAGAGCACAGGCTCAGTAGTTGTGGCACACAGGCTTAGTTGCCCTGCGGCATGTGGGATCTTCCCGGACCAGGGCTCAAACCTGTGTCCCCTGCATTGGCAGGCCGATTCTTAACCACTGTGCCACAAGGGAAGCCCCCTTTTTATGTTTCTGTATTCTCCAAATTGTCTACAATATATCATTCCTATAAGCAGAAGAGATATTACTGAAAAGGCAATTTAAAAAAAAAATTTTTTTTTAATTTTTTGGCTGCGTTGGGTCTTCGTTGCTGTGCGTGGGCTTTCTCTAGTTGGGGCGAGCAGGGCTACCCTTCGTTGCGGTGCACGGGCTTCTCACTGTGGTGACCTCTCTTGTTGTGGAGCATGGGCTCTACAGCGCGGGCTCAGTAGTTGTGGCAAACGGGCCCAGTCGCTCCGCAGCATGTGGGAACTTCCTGGACCAGGGATCGAACCCCTCTCCCCTGCATTGTCAGGTTGACCCTTAACCACTGCGCCACCAGGGAAGTTCCCTGAAAAGGCAATTTTTAAAAAGTTTTTCCAATTAATCTCCATTTTTATTTTTAACTCTTTCCCACTTTTTCTTACCCTAATCTAAGTCTTAAGGTCTAGGGCAGTGGTTCTCAAGCAGGGGCAGGGGGAAGGGGGACTGCTCCCCAGGGAACATTTGGCAGTCTGTAGACAATACAGATTGGCTGTCACAACTAGGGGTGGGGGATGCTACTGGATCTAGCAGATAAAGGTTAGAGATGAGGCTAAATATCCTACAACATGCAGGACAAGCCCCCAGAAAAAAAGAATAGTGCAGAGGTTGAGAAATCTTGGTTAGAATGAAGAAAATGAGCATAAGCAGGAAGATTGGGTTAAAATACAATATTAACTCTAGTGGGTTTAACTTTCCATTTCTAAAATAAGATTTAACAAATACACATTCTGAATTGATGAAAGTTTAGTCCAGGTTTTGACCCAAATTTCTTATTATTAAGATATACTTTTCCTAATTTTATGGAAAATATCTCTAGCAGTTCTGCTCCCAAACTGAGCATGATGCTTATCGAACTAGAAGATTTTTTTCAGCTTGAGCATAGAGAGACCAAATCTGTTTAAACGTTTTTTAAGTACTGCTATAAAAATGTTTTAAAGTGAGCTCATATCCTTAAGGGAATAGCTGATTATCTATTGTAATCACTCCAGTATGATAAGATGAAAAACTAAGTTCTAACTAGTCTAGTCTAACTAGTCAAAACCAGTCTAACACAAAAGTGTTTGTTTGAAACACATACACACTCACATACACAGAAAATGATTTATGTAAACTCACACAAAATTACTTCTATTTGGTGATGTCAGATTCAGGGAATGGTAACAAAGCAAGAATACAAAGCTTTGAGGAAATGAAGTACCCTCCTCAGTCTAAATTACTAAATAATTCACTCCATAAGAAATTTGGTTATAACAAAGCACAAGAGAGCATTAGGAGTGGGTACATGAACTACAGTCAGTAGTACAGGATCAAGAAGTAGATGACATGGTGGAAAGGAAGAGAGCAAGAAAAAAGATTAGAACACTGTAGATGAATAATGGATGATCTGAACAGTCAAAAGGGGGAAATAAGAAATTTTGCAACTTATCCTTGGGTGAAAATGGGGTAAGAGAATAATGTTTGCATACAAGGATGTGAAGAAAATAAAGGAAAATAAAATGCTGAGGAAATATGGCAGAAAGAGATCAGAAGGAAAGGTTACATAGGGTTCAGAGCCCCCTAAATAAGACTGAATAAAAAATACTTTTTAAATCATCTATCTCTGATATGCTTTTTTTGTTTTAGTTGAAGTACAGTTGATTTACAATATTGTGCTAGTTTCAGGTGTACAGCAAAGTGATTCAGTTCTATTTTTTTTCCAGATTATTTTCCATTATAGGTTGTTATAAATATAATTCCCGTGCTATGCAATAAATCCTTGCTGCTTACCTATTTTATATATAGTAGTGTGTATCTGTTAATCCCATACTCCTAATTTATCTGCCCCTCATATGCTTTTATCAACATTTGCACTTGATTCTCCATGGCCTTTTTTTTTTAATTAAAAATGATTCTCTAGGGGAAAGATATCCAATGTCCTCCTAGTCAAAACCCTCCTATTCATCTTCTCAAAAATCAGCAAAGGAGAGGCAGAACTCAGTCACTTTGTCACTTTTGGTGACTGATTCATAGTGGACATTGTTTGAGGGTAGCTGTTTTG
The DNA here is from genome assembly GCF_011762595.2 of Tursiops truncatus. Lineage (NCBI taxonomy): Eukaryota > Metazoa > Chordata > Mammalia > Artiodactyla > Delphinidae > Tursiops > Tursiops truncatus. The sequence continues at coordinate 95,453,676 of NC_047035.1, forward strand.
TTCTGTCTCTCTAGCACTATTCCTTCTGATGGGGAACAGCTTTCAGCCACCCTACCAGGTCTGAGTAGGACTATCAGTCAGGATGCCCCATCCTCCCTCTGGCCTCTGAGATGAGCAAGGCTGGACTGCTCACGGTCTCCCTCCCACCACCTACTCGGCACACAACCACAAGCAAGGACAACCAGAATTCCTCTACCAGGCTCTCTTCCTCCAGGCCCAAAGCTAGACCATGTGGTCTGCAGGTGCCACTGACCCTGAAAAGAGCTGTCCTGAGGATGAAAGCAATATTAAATAGCAGTCTGACACGAAAGCCAGTGACAGAGAGCCCCAGAGGTACCATGTCAGAGTCTTGAATCTAGCCATGCCTGGGCTTTCAGGGCATCTAAGCAAATAAAATGCTTTTTGGCTTTGAGTTGGGTTTCCATCACTTCCAACTAAAACAGCTCTGGCTGGTAAATTGTTTAACACTGTCAAAGAGAGGTTCGGAAAGTCGGTGTATCAGAACTATGATCCATGAATTAGCCAGACCCTTTCTGTTTATCTACCACATCTTAGCTGATATCATAACTTGAGATAATGCGTTTCATATGTGTAAAACAACGGCTAGAGTAGAAATTCATTTTAAATGACATATTTATTTATTTAAAGAACTAACAAGTATCCTTACTAAACTGGGATTTGATGTTATAAACTTCTAATCTTGGTGTTAAATAAATACTTTGCCATTTTCCCACTTCACCTTCATCTTTCTGAAGGGTCTGTCCTTTTAATCTGTCTAGCCTCTTCACTGCCCTGATCATTTTATTTCTCCCATTCTGAAATTCCTTCAGAATGTATTTATCAAGAGGAAACCCAGGACTTCTCTGGTGGCGCAGTGGTTAAGAATCTGCCTGCCAATGCAGGGGACACGGGTTCGAGCCCTGGTCCGGGAAGATCCCACACGCCGTGGAGCAACTAAGCCCGTGCGCCACAACTACTGAGCCTGCGCTCTAGAGCCCGCGAGCCACAACTACTGAGCCCATGTGCCACAACTACTGAGCTCATGTGCCACAACTACTACCCGTGTGGCTACAGCCCGTGCTCCACAACAAGAGAAGCCACCAGAGTGAGAAGCCCACGCACCACAACGAAGAGTAGCCCCCACTAGTCGCAACTAGAGAAAGCCCACGTGCCGCAACGAAGACCCAAAGCAGACAAAAATAAATATACAAAAAAAAAAAAAGAGGAAACTCCAACCACATACACAGGATTCCTGGCCAGGACAATGCATGTTTTTGTGTGAGTGACTAAAGAGAGACAAAACTTGTCTTTTTTTTATGTCCCATCTCCCTCCAGTCCAGCACTGTGCTCACTTTTTTTTTTTTTTAACTTTTTGGCCATGCCGTGTGGCATGTGGGATCTTAGTTCCCCGACCAGGGATCGAACCCCCGCTCCCTGCAGTGGAAGGGCAGAGTCTTAATCATAATCACTGGACCGCCAGGGAAGTCCCTGTGCTCACATTTTTGAACACGGCATGACATCGGGCCAAAGGAGGTAGATAGACGATTTCCATGAACACTTAGGAGTGGATAACACACTTTTTCCTTGATTTCAACCAAGTTTGCAGCCATTATTTTGAAACTAAAGCATAATTATATCATCCCTAAGTTCTATAATTGGCAAAAAGCCTCTGTGGTACATGGAGATGTTTAAGGCAAATGGCAGCTGGTTAAGGAGACTTTCAACTGAGAAGGGCTTTGAAGCGAAGTGGAGACTGTCTGAGGCATGAAGAAGCCGGGGATAAGTTTCTGCAAAGTTTTAAAATCTCTATCAGCACGAACCCAGATGGACATTACTACCAAGGTAGATGAGGCAGGAGAACTGTTAAAGGGCAGAATTGACTAAAGGGCATTTTAGCACACTAAGGACCTAAGGAAACAAGGCATCAAAAGCAGACACCATTAGTAAAGGTAAGGTGGTAAGTATGTGAAGAAAAGATTAAATAAATCACTTAAACTCCTTTCCAACTATTCTCACTTCCCACTGTCAGTGAAACTCCATGGGAGTCACACCCAAGGTCAAGTCTCTATATTCAGTTATCAATATTCGTTGAGCTAAGGTGGAATCATAACATACACTTCTGAAAACAAACAACTCTTTCCTCTGCCCCAGCGGGCAAGCCAACTCCAGTAAACTCTCTGAATAAGCTGGGGAAGAGAAGGAGCTAAGCACCAACGAACTTTTGAGGGTGATAGAAATGTTCTATATCTTGTTTGTGATGGTGATTACATGACAGAATATATTTATCAAAATTCATTAAACTGTGCACTTAAAATTAGTGATTTTTAAAAATATTTATTTATTTGGCTGCGCCAGGTCTTAGTTGTGGCATATGGGATTTTGGTTGTGGTACACGGGATCTAGTTCCCTGACCAGGGATCGAACCCAGGCCCCCTGCATTGGGAGCATGGAGTCTTAACCACTGGACCACCAGGGAAGTCCCAAAATGAGTGAATTTTATTAAATGTAAATTATACCTCAATAAAGTTGATTAGAGAGATACAGAGGCAGGAGCCAGAGGGAAGGGAGAGGACAACCTCCCCAGGTAGACAAATGGAGAAAGTCTGCGAAAACTACTGTAGGACAGGACACGCCTGGTGGGGTGGAGTGGTGTCGCCCACACAATATTTCACCTAGGGCCAGACCTCATTCCATAGATCAGCCAGGAGTTTATACTTCTGATAATACCTCATAGTTCACTAGGAATTACCTAAAGTGGAGACAGATAAATCCAATCCATCCTCTAGTGGGCCATGTGCCCCTAGATTCTCCTGATGGAGGCAAAAGTCATGATAAAGTGAAGAACACAAAAGCTAAATTACCCTCCTCTCCCACAGTCTCCTATAGGAAAGTTATCCCCCCCACTCCACCTCAACCTTTTGGAGGTTTAAGTTAAATCCCCGGAACCCCATTCAGACCTTCCTCCAGTATCCCCTTACTTCAAAAAGCTAAAAGCACCAGGAAGAATTAACCTGTTTATGTGGCAGTAGCAACTCTCATTAAAATTATAACTTTTTTGTAATCTTTTAGCCACTGGGCAATACACCGAACTGTCACACTTCAAGAAACAGTAACAAATTTCAAGAGGAGATCACAACCATTCTGCTTTGCTCAAACAGTCTAAAGAAGTATTTCTGAGCCACTTACAAATTCCAGAGTCAGCAAAAATTCATGATATAATGAGAATTAACTTCCAGTTTCCAAAGCTAGAGCCACTGGTGTTAACTTGCACTATTCCCTCTCCTTCTCTTCCTGTATCTACTCCATCACAGAGACCTGTCTCTCACACTTTCTGCCTGCACTTCAATCTACCAGACTTCCATCACTTTCCATTTTGTTTCCTACAACATTTTCCTTGGTCTCCCTGGCTCCCAGCTCTCTTCTCTATTACTCACCCTGTTCATCATGCCTGAAAATGTGCTTACTTGTTTAACCACTCCATTACACCCTGCTTCATTCCTACAAGTGGCCTAATCATCCCAAACCATTATTTTCTGTTTCTCTCCTGTTTAAATATTTTTTAATCCATCCAACAAATATTTAATGAACACCTACTATGTGGAAGACATTGTGATAGGCTCTACAGGAGGTAAACAAACCCTGACCAGCATCTCAGGGGGCTTACAGTATTGTGGGAGTGGCTTACATATATACAGATAACTATAATAAGATAGAAATGTGTACAGGTCATTAAGACAGAGAACTGTCAGCTGGATGTCAAGTAAAATCAGAATTGGTAAAGAAGAAGTAGAATATGAGACAAAGAAAAAGCTACAGAGGTTTCCAGCATGAGGGACTAGGAAAATAGCAGAGCCATTAACAGGCCAAAGGACATCAGGAAGAAATACAGATAGAAGGAGCATGACAGGAGATTTAAGAAAAGTGAATGTACTTGCCAAAGCCCAAATCAGGGAACATGATCAGAGATTTCTGTTCTGCTTTAAGAGGCTGGAAGCAGTCTAAGAAATGCAATTTCAACACCAAAATATTAGAATTTCCAGGATTGATGATTTAAAGGGACAATGGCATAGAATATAAAATTGGGACTATCTCAGAAAAAATCTAGTCCATGCAGCTTCAGTAGGTATGAGGAAATATGGTGGGAAAGGAAGATTACAGATATACAATCTACTGGCCTAATAGTTGTTTCATCTAAGGAAAGTGTACTTGGCTTCTGGAGTGAGGGTTTTAGACTGTTTCTGTACTGTTAGAAAATTCAGCATCTTGACATACTATGGGACTCCTAATTAAACTTCAGGTAATCTTGGCCATTCTACAGCATTTATGTGGTACCCATGGTGTCTGGGAACTTCATGTGAGGATGACTAGGATGCCATTTTATTGCTATTGGTGATCCATCCAGGTCTAATTAATAAACCCTGCTCCACAAATGCTGAATCCTTTGAAGGTGCTGAAAGTAGCTACAAGTGATGTCATCATTCAGACACCCACTGGAAAGTCAAGACCAGCAAATATTTTCAAAACCAGAAACAATAAGATGTCACAACCACCTTCAATTCTTTCAGGAACGAGTCAGGTGGATCTAAAAATAAATCAACACACAACTCTGTGATTATACTAAAAACCTTTGAATTGTACATTTTAAATTGGTGAATTGTACATTATGTGAATTATACCTCAATAAAGCTGTTATTTTAACAATCAACAAACATGTTTTAACCAAAATGTTAGTTTCCAGAAATGTTATATCCTAGTAACCCAGCTATTGCCTTTAAAATGTTTATACTGCTTGAAAAATTTACAAAAGAGAAGCCCTGCTAAACTGCTGTGACAAAACCATTATCATTTTAGCTAAAAAGAATAAACTGAATGGTCTTTTGTCTTTCACTGTAATAGGAGCTGATTTCTATCACACATCAAAATCTGCCTTTAAGCTCTGAATGACATTTTGAAAAGGGCACTTTTCAAATTTAACCACTATGTTGAATACCATAATCATGGCATGTCACTATTATATCTTTCCTTGTAGTCTACCCCCAGAACTTCCTTCCCTATAATCCTCTGCAAGGGGAAAATCCTTGTGTTTATATACAATTTTTTTTAATTTTATTTATTTATTTTATTTTTGGCTGCGCTGAGTCTTCGTTGCTGCATGCGGGCTTTCTCTAGTTGTGGTGAGCGGGGACTACTCTTCATTGCAGTGCGTGGGCTTCTCATTGCGGTGGCTTCTCTTGTTGCGGAGCACGGGCTCTAGGTGCACGGGCTTCAGTAGTTGTGGCACACGGGTTCAGTAGTTGTGGCACGTGGGCTCAGTAGTTGTGGCACGTGGGCTCAGTAGTTGTGGCACACGGGCTTAGTTGCTCCACCATGTGGGATCTTCCTAGACCAGGGCTCAAACCTGTGTCCCTTACATTGGTAGGCGGATTCTTAACCACTGCACCACCAGGGAAGTCTAATCCTTGTGTTTAATATCCATTTATATTACCTCTAATGATTTCCCTCGTCCTCTAAAAATCACTACCCAAGCTTTTATCTCTAGAATCATTCCAACCTTCTCATGTCCCAACCTCTTCCCTAACTTCTACAAATAAATACCATACCAGCTGTCTGCCTGCTGCTGAGGTAACAGCAGGTTATTTATGCCCTTGAAGATTCAAAGTGGGCCAAGAATATAAGAAGCAGGCTGTAAACCCTTCGAGGGAAAGGACTGTGTCTTGTTTATATTAGAACCTCTCAACATTAAGCAGAGTACCTGGCACCCAGGAGGTGCTCAATAAATATTTTTGTCCGCCATTAAGCTAAGGTCCATTCACAAAAAGAATGAGCCAACAAACAAACCAAGTAACCAGATTATCCTTAGGTATAAATGCATTTAGGAGAAGGCAACTTAAGCTCAACTTCCCTACTGATGTCTAAACCAGTTTGTCTTTACAATGACTAGAAGGTGAATTTTAAAACAGATTGTGATTATGACCAAAGCCCACCCCAAACCTTACAATTTTAAAAATCACAGGATCTTTTAAATTTTTTCTTGCCAATTATTTTGGGAGAAAAAAGCAGACCCAAAACCCAAGAGCAACGTATTATCCAACCAGTGTCTAGTTAAGCAGCCTACAATTAGTCAGGCAGCTGAAGGATGGACTCCTCAGGCAGTGAAGAATGGGGTCTATACAAAGTAACTAAGGAATATTTACAGACCATATCTCTTCTTGTGAAAATGACTCTGATATTTCTTAGTACCCACCTCATATGTTTATTATGAGGATTAAATGAGCTAATATTTGTAAAGCACTTAAAACTGTACCTGGCACATAGTTAGCTTTATATAAATGTTTGTTTATAAAGTAACTTTGGATCAATTTCCAATTGCATTCAATCATACATTAGGTATCTACAATGCCTAAAGAATTACCAGGTTTAGAGAGAAGTTTCATTGTGCAGTCCTCAAATCTGAAGCTGGAAAGAGAGAGGTCCCAGGAAATGTTTCATGCAAACTCATTTCATGGTTGAAGAAATATACCTCATATTTGTAGAGAAATTCACAGGTTACGAAAAGCATTCCCATGTATTATTGTTTGATCCTCACAACAACAACCTTGTAAGAGATGTAGGGCAGGTATAATTAACTCCATTTACAGATGAGGAAACTAAAGCACAGAGAGGTTAAGTGATTTGCCCAAGGTCACACAGTAAGTGAAAAGGCCCCGGCTAGAATCAAGGGCTAGAATCCAGTTCTCTTGATGGCGGGTCCAGACCTCTTCCTTCTATAACATGCTGCAACTTGAGCCCTGGGCTTACTTGGGTCATATTTGGAAGCAGTGATTCTGAGACCATAAATGTAGACTTGGCCTCAGATGCAAACTCAAAAAGTTAAGGTTAATTCTGTTAACTGGAATTAGAGGTAATTAATAGCTGGCAAAACATCTACCTACACAGGAGTGACAGTATAAAATGCCATGACTACACACAGTCACAAAGGGCACCACACACTGTCTTGAAGGGACAGTTCTCCAAAATATGCCATTCAGAGATTACCAGCCCCCGAGAATACTGCTGTCAGTATAAGAAGGAAAGGCTGCCACTTCCCTTAAACAAAACCCAGAAGGAAAAGGCTCACCCCAGAGGATGGTGAAGACATGGAGCCTAACAAGGCTCTAAGGGATTACATGCAGATTGCAAACTCCCAGCGACAAATGAGTACCGACCACCCCAGTGAATCAGCTCGCATTTATTCGTCTGCATCTTCCCCAGGGGCTCTCCACCCCAGGGTAGCAATCTGAAACCGGGCACCTAAAGGTGAAAATCGACTGGCGACCTTTTGCAAGATTCCATACCTCACAGAAAGGTTGGGTGGCGGTAGAAGTGGCACCGCATACCAACACCAGACGTTATTTTAAGCGCGTGTCCCCAGGGGAGGGACCGACCATCTAATCTGTCAGATCTAGGATCTCCCACCAGCCAGGATTTTTCCTAAAGCAAGACGGAAGGCTGAGCAATCCTGCCCCAGGCTCGCCCTACTAAAGCCACACAGACCCGCTTTCCACTTAGAAACCCGCACTGCTCCCAGGCCAAGAAGGGTGGCAGGGGCCACAGAGGCACACCGAGGCAGGCCTCCCTCCGCCGCCTTAACCATCAACGCCCGAACAAGGAAGGTGCCTCTGCGGGCGACCGGCGGGCAAGGCAGAGGATTTCAAAATGCTCGGAAAGGGGGTGGTGCCGGAGGGGCCGGACTGGGTCCCCACGCCCCGGCCCCTCCCCAGCCTGACAGCTGGCGGCGCCGGGCCGCGCGGCCCCCTCCCCAAGGCGCGGCTCATGGGGCGCCTTACCTTTGTGTAGAGCTCCGACGCGGCCATGGCGGGCCCCGCGGCGCCGACGCCCCCCGCCTGTGCGGAGGCCGCACCTCTTCTGGGCGGCTGCCCGCGCCGACTAGGAAACGCCGGGGCTGCAGCCGGCAGGGAGCAGGGCAGGGCCAGGCAGGGCGGGCCGCTCCGGGCGGGGCGGAGTGGGGTGGGGTGGGGCGTCTCAGCCGCGGGCGGCCAGCGGGGGCCTCGCCATCACTCCCGGGCTCGCCGCGAGCTGTGTCGCGCGCTCGGCGTGCCCGGGGTCCTCGGGGTCGCCGCCGCTGCCAACCCTACAGCCGGTGATGCTGCTGCCGCCGCCGCCGCCGCCTCCGCCCTCGCCCTGTGCATTGTGGGAGCGGGAGGAGGCTGCGCTCCAGCGCTGCCACCGCGGCTGCTCCGGGTTCTCTCGGGCTCACGCTGCCTCCCATCGGCTGCGGGCACCGGGCATCATCAGCCTGTCAGCCAGCGTCGCCGCTGCCTCCTCCCGCGCTGCCGAGACCCAGAAGCCCGCCCCAGGACACCCACTGGCCGCACACCGCCCCCGGGATGCCCCAGGCCCCAAGCGAGCCCTGGACCGTGCAGAATAGCCCAGCCTCCGAGAGGGGCAGCGATAGCGGTGTCACTCAGGGTGTCCAGGTAAATGGGAGTCTGCAGGCTGCTTTTCCTGTGCTTCCAAACATTGGTAGGGAAAGGATAGGGGGAGAAGTTTCTTGGAAGGCCATGGAATAACCTAGAATTCCAGAAGAGCCTTATTAGCAGTACACGTCTGGGAGTGAGCGAGGACGGATAATCTGAAAGAATCACCAAGGTCACCCTGAACACCTCGGCATCTGCCGTAGGGTCGTTTCGTGAAGCCAGAGCGTAGGGGCCTGTTTTAAGCTACAGAAATTTAAGTGCACCTGGTAACAAGATGCCCCCAGGGGGCGGCCCTAGAGCCTCCTTCTATCCTAGGCCTGCGCCTTCGTAACGGTGCCACTCACCTTCTGCCCCAGCCCTCTTTCTCTATCTAATCGCTGTTATCCTTGCACTTCAAGCCCAAGAATGTGATCTTCCCACCCCACCCTGATGCCGTCTTCACCCTCTACCTCTTCCCCACCCACGCTTTCATTCCAGTTTAGCTAATCTCCATTTTTTCATCCCAGCCTCTTTAGTGTGCTCATCTTTCCTTATTTCTTTGAACTCTAAGTGGTGCCCAGTGCCAGTCATGGGACTCTGGGATGGTTTTTATCAAAACTATCTCTCAAGGCTGGCCCCCTTGGTAGTGTGTGTATCCTGCGTGTATATTTGAAGGAAGATCATTGATGAGGGGGACATTTGAGGCCAGTCCTCACTCCCTGGAACTCAGGCCTCTCCTCCCCTTGCTCACTGCCCACAGTCTCCTCAGACATGCCAGAGGTAATAGCTACAGAGTCCTGCATAATGCTCTGTACCTTCCAATTCTGAAAGTAAATCTCTTTCATCTTTTTGGATACCACCCTTTCTTTAAAAGAGAAAACCTGTGCAGCTATCAGCAGTACACCAGAAAAGGCACTGGATTGAGATTTAAGAGTTTCTTTGTGCCTTGTGTAAGGTGGTAACCACTCTGTTTTCTCACCCTCCAGCTAGTACCTACCTCCTAGGACTGTTGAGAAATGCTGAGTATGCCGATGAAGCGGTGCAGGGTGTATCACCCCAGGGGACGCTGCTTTGGTATATTGACTATCTTGAGTTGGGGGCACTTGCAAAACATCAAATACAAGAAAAATAATGACCTTCCTTCTTTTTCTTAAAAGCAGAAGATGAAATTCCTATATGAAAGATGTCCTCCCTAATACCAGAAGGAAAGTACTGTTCTTATCATCAAGGGGAGAAGTTAAGACCAAGAGAATTCTAAACAAACAGACCTTGTTAAAATAGTTCTTATCTTCCTTTAGCCTCCCCACATTGTTAAGTCACTTGTCCACAATTGCTTCTCTTTGTTCAACCCAATATAAAAGCTAATAAGTTTTGCCATTTATTTGGGTCTTCATTTCCTTATGAAGGCTCCTGTATCATGTAAAACAATATGAATTAGTATGCTTTTCTTGCATTAATCTATTTTTGTCAGTTTAATTTTTAGGCCCAACCAGGGACCCTAGGAGGGTGGAGGAAAACATTTTCTTCCCCTAAACTGAGAAAAAACTAAAAAATTAAAACGGTGTTGTGTTACAGGTGTCAGCGAAGTTTTTTGGTTTGTTTTGTTTTGTTTTCCCTAGTGACAGAGGGAAGAAAAGACACTAGAATTATTCTCTTCTAATACCTGAACACATGCATTCAACCACTCAAATATTTGGCCCATGGTAGGAGGAAGGTAATAAGGATGAGGAAAGGGAGAAGGGTTTTCTGCCCTGGACCTTACGTTATCTCCTTCAGAAGAGCAGACTTAAAAGCTGGAAGAGGGCTTCCCTGGTGGCGCAGTGGTTGGGAGTCCGCTTGCCGATGCAGGGGACGTGGGTTCGTGCCCTGGTCGGGGAGGATCCCACATGCCGCAGAGCAGCTGGGCCCGTGAGCCATGGCCGCTGTGCCTGCGCATCCGGAGCCTGTGCTGTGCAACAGGAGAGGCCACAGCAGTGAGAGGCCCGCGTACAGCAAAAAAAAAAAGCTGGAAGAAACAACTAGGAAACCCTGATGGCTGACCTCCCTACCTTAACCATGTATATTCACAGTCCCAAGCACTCTGTCATTGGTAAACTGGGGAAACCAGCAATAGGACCAACTTCTGAGGGTTTAAGATTTCCCCCTCTGAAAAAGTAGCCAGAGTATATTGTATATTATTTTAAATTGATAATGTTTTCAATTATTGCTTTATAAGTGGGAATATTTTCATGTAGGTTGTTTTCCAAATAAAAACAGTGTCCAAGTTATTGTGAACAAACCCTTTCCTCTAAAGTGTTCATGGATATTACTTTTTCCAACAAATATTGAGAGCTACATTGTACCAGAAACTCTTCTACATGTTGAGGATTCGAGAGTAAACAAAACAGATAAAATCCCTGACCCCACAAAGCTTACATTTTAGTCTGGAAGATAGACAATTATAAAGTTAGAAGGTGAAGGTGATAAGTGTATTAATTTGCTAGGGCCACAATAAAGTACCATGACCTGGGTGTTTTAGACAGTAATGTACTAGGTGATCTGGAGGCTAGAAGTTCCAGAACAAGGTGTTGGGAGGGTTAGTTCCTTTTGGGAGCTGGAAGGGGGAATCTGCTCCATGCCTCTCTCCTACATCCTAAAGGTTTGCTAGCAATCTTTGGCGTTCCTTGGCTTCGGCTGCATCACCCCAATCTCTGTCTTCATCTTCACGTGGTGTTCTCCCTGTGTGCATGTGTGCTTCTGTGTCCAAATTTCCCCTTTTTCTAAGGACACAGTCATATTGGATTAGGGTCCACCCTAGTGCCTTGATCTTAACTTGATCATCTACACAGACCCTATTTCCAAATAAAGTCTCATTCACAGGTAGTGGAGGTTAGGACTTCAACATGTTTTAGGGGGACACAATTCAACACATAACAATGTACAATGGAGAAAAACTAAATAGGGAAGAGAGAGAAAAACTAAAAAGCAATTTTTAGTAGGGTGGTCATTGCTTTATTCAAATTGAAGAAAAGATCTATTGAGGGTCTATCATGTGGTAGCACTGAAGAGAGTAAAGATGGAGATGAATGAAATATGGTCCTTGGCCTGGGGGAGCTCACTGCAAGGAGTGGCTGCAAGGGTAGGAGAAGGGGCAGTCCATGCTGCATGGTCATATAAAGTAGTAATTCTAATTCTGTAAGACTGGCGTAATTCTAGAGGCCAGAGGCAAAGTACTGTGTTACTGGTTATAGTACATTCATTGGCATTTGCGTATCCCAATATTTAACGTTTCGGAGGACTAGCCATGGGCATAGGTGACATTTGGGTGGGAACCCCAAATAGCTCATCAGGAGATCCAAATGATGATATGGAGTTGAGGAGGGGTCATTTATCATTGCAAGATATATAAAGGAACAGCCAGAGGGACCTAGGCTCTGAAGCAGAAAAAGCAGAGTGAAGAAGAGAGGAAGACTGACCTAAAATACTTGAAATTTGGAAGGCAGACAGGTACTCCCGGATCCCCACCCCTTCAATTCCCTAGCTCCAGCCAGTTATCCTCACTCCCTCTCACTTGGGAGCTTAGGCCTAGCCACACTTTATGTCTCCCCAGGCAAGGAGGATAAAAAGGACAGTACTTAATTCAAACGGTGCAATTATTTTTATTCCCAGTACCTATTACTCTAATTCTAGATTCTAATCTTGGGTTTCCTAAAATATCTCTCATCTCTGGCCCTTTGTTCCCAGTTTTCTAGCTTGTGTGCTGACCACCTGCTATTGGAGCAGCCTCTGCACCTAGCTCCTTCTATCAGTTGATTGTTTGTTCTAGATCGTGAAATACTTTCTGCTCGAATCCATAGCACTCATGTGCTTTATACTGCCTTGATCTTCCAGAATTACTGGATTGTAAGTACTTATTAGCTACTCTCATCCCGTACCTCCCGCAACCACTGACACACAGCTCCCTTCCGTGAGGTAGTGGTGGAAGCCCCTCGGTAGTGAAAATGACTTAGAATCAAATGACCTAGATGCTAGTCCCAGTGCTAACCTGGGGCAAGCCTCTTAGCCAATATGAGCCTTGCTTTTTGTTTTTTTTTTCTTTTGGCCACGCCACAGGGCTTGTTGGATCTCAGTTCCCCGACCAGGGATTGAATCTGGGCCACAGCAGTGAAAACCTGGAATCCTAACTTAGGCCACCAGGGAACTCCCTGTTTTGTCTTTTAATAAATTTTGTTTTAGACAGTTTTAGATTTATAGAAAAACTGCAAAGATATTACAGAGTTTCCATATACCCTGTGCAATGGCCTGAATGTTTATGCCGCCACCCCCAAATTCATACGTTGAAACCCTAACCCTAAGGGAATGATAGTAGGAGGTGGGGCCTTTGGGAGGTGATTAAGTCATGAGGGTGGAGCCCTCATGAATGAGATTAGTGCCTTTTATAAAAGAGACCCCCCAAAGATCTCACACCCCTCTGCCATGTAACGATACAGTGAGAAAACAGTCATGTATGAGGAAGTCAGCTCTCACCAGACACTGAATGTGTTGGCACCTTAATCTTGGGCTTCCTAGCCTCCACAACTGTAAGAAATACATTTCTATTGTTTATAAGCCACCCGGTAGTTTATGGTATTTTTTTACAGCAGCCTGAACAGATTAAAACACCCAGAAATCAGTTTGCCTTATTGGCTTCTTACATTCGTATGGTAGGTTTGTTACAATTACTGAACTGATGTTGATAGAGTATCATTAACTAAAACCTATGTTTATTCAGGTTTCCTTAGTTTTCTTTAGTTTTTACCTCATGTCCTTTTTTGTTCCAGGATCCCTCCAGGATGCCACATTACATTTAGTCATTATGTCTCATTCAGATCTTCTTGGCTGACAGTTTCTCCCTTTCCTAGTTTTTGATGACAAGGATAGTTTTCATGAATTTTGAGTAGTACCAGTCATGTATTTTGTAGAATGTCCCTCAGTTGGGATTTGTCTTGATTAGACTGGGGTTATAGGTTTTTGTGAGGAAGACCACAGAGGTAAAATGCTATTTTCACCACATTATATCAAGGGTCATAGTATCAACATGACAACACCGTTGACGTAACATCATGATTGATATCGACCTTGATCATCTGGCTCAGGAAGTGTCAAGTTTTTTTCACTGTACAGCAATTCTTTTCCCCTGTCGTAGGCTAAATTGTGTCCCCTCAAAATTCGTATGTTGAAGTTCTAACCCCCAATAACTCAGAACATAACTGTATTTTAAGATAGTGTCTTTAAAGAGGTAGTTAAGTTAAAATGAGGTCAATTGGACCTTAATTCAATATGACTGGTTTCCTTAGGAAAACAGATTAGGATACAGACATGTATACAAGGGGAAGACTGTGTGAGGACACAGGGAGAAGTTAGCCAACTGTCAGCCAAGGAGAGAGACCTCAGAAGAAACCAAAATAGATGACACCTTGGTTTTGGACTTCTAGCCTCCAGAATTGTGAGAAAATAAATTTCTGTTGTTTAAGCCACCCAGTCTATGGTATTTTGTCACGGCAGCCCTAGCAAACTAATTCGGGCCCCTTTCCATACACTTGAACACAGTCACCATATGCAGCCCACACTTAAGGAGTGGAGAGTTGTTCTCCAACTCCTTGAGGAGAGTACCTCCATAAACCTGGAATTCTTCTATGTGGGCAATTTGTCTCATCTCCCCCACTTATTCATTCATTCATTTATATCAGTATAGACTCATGGATATTTATTTTACACTTTGCATTATAATTGACTTTTTTGGGGGGGCTGCACCATGCAGCACGTGGGATCCTAGTTTCCCGACTGGGGATCGAACTCATGTCCCCTGCATTGGAAGGCGATTCTTAACCACTGGACCACTAGGGAAGTCCCTGCATTATAATCTAATACTGCTTTATTTTGCTGCTCAAATTGTTCAAGCTTTGGCCATTGGGAGATTTCAGTTGATACCTGTGTCCGTTTGACATACTGCCCCATCATTTTGTGTGTTTTGTTTTTTTATTTTTTAAGCACTTTCTTTTTAGCACTACAAGATTCTATCTTGTCTATTCCTTGCCACAGTCCTAGAATCAGCCATTTCTCCAGGGAGTCCTGGTTCATTTCATTGGAGAACAATATTAGAAGCTATGATCTGGGCCTTGTTGCTACTGGGGTATCATTGCTTCTAGGCCCTCTCCGCCACAGAGCAAGCAATTATGTGTACACTAACCTGTGTATGTACACATATCTAAAAATATTTCTGATGTAGCTCTCTATATTAAATCAAACAAGAGTTCATACTGATGTCTCCAACTCTGTATCTATTACCACATAGATTTCTTGCCTTGTCCCCTAGCTCACCTGTAAACTCTACCAGTGTGAGAAACCTGAGCCTTTTTTTTTTTTTAAAACAAGCAAAAACCAGACAACTTATATGTGTATTGTTGAGGGGTTCAAATCAGATAAATGAGAAAGTGTACTGGAAACTCGACAGTGCTCTACAATTTTAAGATATTATTAATCAAATTCTCAGTCCTCTCTCTCCTCACATATTCACTCCCTGCCTTTGACTGCCTGGTTGTGCCATGTTGCAGGATCCAATGGAAGCTGAATAAAAACTGAGTGACTTCTAAAAGAGCATTTTGATGGGTCAGCCAGAAATGATGAATAGTTCAAAGATTAGCACTGTGTCAATTTATTGACTTACTTGGGTATAATACTGCTGTATAGTTTAAGATCCTCTTTTAATGCTTCCAGGCATGTCAAATCAAAATGAGTAAGGAAATCATAAGCTCCATGAAGTTCTTGCTCCCTCAAGTAGACAACATTGCAATGCTGTATTGCAGAAGCACACGGGAAGGTATAATGGTCTCTATCATATTTGTGCCTATCTGTCATCTTTTCTCTATTTGGGGGAATTTTCTACACTAGTCCTGCCTCCTGATAGTTGCAAATTCCCTCCTCTTTTGCAGCTTGGATGCAGTCATATGACCTAAGCCACAAAGATCAGATTCATCTGCACAAGACTTAGGTTACAGAAGTGAGAAACATGGAGAAACAGGCTCTGCCCAGAACTTCCATTTGCCAATGAAGGTAGTAGCAGAGGTAGCCAAGTTTGTAGGACAACAGTGGTCACATCAAAGTCGGGCTCCTGGCTTTCAGTGGTTGGTGGCAGGAGTGGTAGCAGCAGCAGCGGTAGCAGCAGCAGCATCCACATCAGGCCATTGCTGTAGCACGTTTCTGGGGTTGTTCCTAGATTTACATCAAGACTGTTTCTCCAGCCTTTCTAACAATTTTGTAAGTGACCTGATATCTTTCAGTGAATCCATTTTCGCCTAAATGAGCCAGTTATGAATTTGTGATTAAGAACCCTGACCATTATAGAGTGGTATATGGGATGAATGTGGTGAATGGGAATGGCTATATCTCAAGGGTATAGTTTCTTTCCGAAAATATTTATTGGGCACTTAAAACGGCCAGGCACTAGGCTAAGTGCTGGAGCAAAATAAGATAATTTTCCTGTAAGAAAGGATAAATGAACTCAATTAGAATGTATTGTGATTAAGTGCTAAAACAGTGTTATATGGAAATGGTTATTGTGTCTCAGAAAATGGAATAATTAACAATTATTAATTGTTAATTAATAATATTAACAATTAATATTCAGTTTTCACAAAGGTATGTTTGAATTAAGTTCTAAAATATAACTAGGAATGTATCAATAGATATCACGAACTAAGACAAAGCAAGCCACAGACTGGAGAAAGATGTTCATGACACATAAAACTATCCATGAAATTTTTAAAAAATAAAGAACTTCCACTTCTAGGGAAGTTCCCACTTCTGGGGAATATGACATAAGACACTGGCAAAAGGCAATGGTTGCCATATGCAATCTAGAAAATAATGGATTCAGATCAGGAGGAGCAGCTGAGTCCCAAGGTGATGACTATGCATTAGGATAAGAAATCAACAAGGTTGGACTGAAGCAAGGAGACCTGCCTACAGGGGAGTTTTCTGGAGTAAAAGGATGACTCTATAGAATACTTCATGTGATGGGAGACATTAAAATAATTGTGGTTATGATAGAGGCCAAAAGGATGAAGAGAAAAAATAATCAGAAACACCAAGAAAAACAAAAAGCGATTTAAAAAATGAAATCATAGTATACACTGTGATCTGCAGTGAACTATATCAACCTATAAAGCTAAGAGGACTATTAATAATGATTATAAAATAGAATGCAAGTATTATCAACCTTAATAAGGTAAGAACACAGATGACAAAGGCCAAGAGAAGGGAGGAGAGTCAAAAGGAAGGACAGTGGTGTTCATATTGTCATATTACACACTAGAGAGACAAGAAATACTGTTGACAGCCAATGGGATAAGAAATAATGGTGAAAATATATTAGACATTGTAAAGGAAGCCTATAGAGGAATCAAAAGTAGTGATATGATCCTAGAAAGAGGGTGGGAGGGAAGGGAGGTGGGAAATATAAGCTTAATCCTCATTTATCAGTCTTGAAAACTATTAATTTATGTTTAAAATTAAGAAATTAAGCAACAGTGGTATAAACATACTATTGAGAGGCATGGAGGCAACTACCAGAAGAAACACAAAACAGCTTGAACGTCTCCAGTGGTAGAGGAGCTAAACTTGGTGGTAGAGGCATATTTTGTGATTCTTAGCTTTTCACCATGTCCTTCTGTACTACTTGACTTTAGAATCATTACAAGTATACTTCTACCTTTTAAAAAAGTGAAGAGGAGCAGGAAAAGAAATCTAATAATTTAATTTAGAACCAGGTTTTGGTTCTACCATTCTTTTCCACATTTTTACCCCAACGACTGATGCCCCACAGAAGGCATTTGCTCCATTCAGTTCTCCTTAAAAAAATTTAAATTTTAAAAAACGTTGTGAATTCAAACAATGATCCCAACGAAACCACTTTTAAATTTCTAGATCCTTTCTGGATCTGTTAAGTACATACGTGCTTTTACAAAGCTATAAAGAGTCCCTGGGTTTCAAAGCTCTACCCTCTTCTCTTCATACCCTCCAGGAAAATGACCTCAACCCCCCTCTTACAAGTAAGACTAAGGTCATTCAGTGACCACTCTCCTCTAGTATCTCTTTCCCCCACCTGCACTCTAGTCATTCATCCTCTGTTTAGAAGACATGCCAAGGCTAATCTCCTCACGCATGCTCTCAACCCCAGCTCTTGCCCTCTTGCCTCTTCTATATCTTTGGTTTTTCTCCCATGCTTTTGTTTTGCCTATCTGTAACCAAAATCAAATCTTTCCTACATTTAAAAGCAAAGCCAAAGACTGTATCTTCTTTTATGTACCTCAGAAATTCTCAAAAAATCACATCCTCTCCACTAACTCACCTTTAATCACTTATTGTTCTTTTTCTGTCCCTCTGTCCCAGGCCCATGCACACCTCTACTGAAACTGCTCTCTCCAAATGATCAGTGATACCAACTTCCAGTGGCCTTTTCTCAGGTGCCACTCTTCATTCTGCTGCACTCTACTCTGTAGACGACCATCCTCTTATTGAAGTTCTTCCTCCCTTTGCTTCTGTAGAACCAATCTCCCATAGGAATGTGAATATACTGCAAACAGCTGGCAATACTGTAACAGAATATACCCAGGATATTCTACTGAAGAAGTGAAAGGTTTGTGTTCTGTAACTTGTTAAGTGTGGTGTGACAGAAAGCTGCGCACTGGTGTGTCTGCTTCTGATCTTTATCCTAAAAATATGGCTGCCCTATAGTGATCATTTTTGCAGTAACTCAAGCAACTGGCACCTTACATCTATAGACAAAGTCATTAGGAATGTTAGCTTGTATAGTTGCAGGAAAGTGAGAGTCTACAAGACACTAACCAGCCCAAGTTATTGGTAATGGGGCAATAAAGAGCCTCAGAAACCAGATGCAGAATGTTTGCAAGGTTGTGATCACAAGCAAGAGTAGAGAAGCAGTGAACATTTAATACATCCTTGCCATGGAAAATCAGGCGCACCAATTTCAGTGATGTGAGGTTTATGAGAGCAAAGCTCCTTGACATTTCTCCTCATGCAGAGAAACAGAGTATAAAGGCCTACTGCAACGAAGGAAAGGTTAGACGTGACTGAATGGAGAATCATCATCTCTCTGCATCCATAACCTTAATCTGGTTTCTCACTTAATTTCCAACCCAATATTCCATTTCACTTTATTCATTCAACAAGCATGTAGTATGTATAAGCTGTTTCTAGGTGCTAGGGATGCAATAACGAATCAGACTTCATCTAAGGAAGTTAAATTTGATCCGACTTCAGAATGAAAAAGAGCTAGCCAAACTATGAAACAGGGGAAGTGTTTAATGGAAAAGAAACATGTTCAACAGGGGCAAAAGGATCTTGGATGTATGATTTCAGAATGGAAATGGGATGGGGCAGTGGGAATGGGTGGGACTGCAGCACGCACAAGGGAGCAGGAGTAGAAAGTTATGTGTTAGGGCTTCCCTGGTGGTGCAGTGGTCGAGAGTCCGCCTGCCGATGCAGGGGACACGGGTTCATGCCCCGGTCCGGGAAGATCCCACATGCCGCGGAGCGGCTGGGCCCGTGAGCCATGGCCGCTGAGCCTGTGCGTCCGGAGCCTGTGCTCCACAACGGGAGAGGCCGCAACAGTGGGAGGCCCGCGTACTGCAAAAAAACGAAAAAGAAAGAAAGTTACGTGTTAGAACTATAGCAGTTGTCCAGGTTAAGAAATAGTGGCTTTGGGTATGGTGCCAGCAGGGAAGAGAAATGGACAAATTCAGTGTATTTTGGTGGGTGTTGGTCACAGCCTCTGAGGAATAAAGGATAACTTCTAACGTTGGCTCAAGTACTCAAGTGGGCAAGTACACAGAGGTGTATTTACTGAGTTGAAGGCTGGAGGAAAGGACAGTGTTATGCAGGGAAATCAAGTTCCTTCGCATGCCCTGATCTCCAACCAAACTTCCTTATACAGAGCCACATTTTCCCAACTCCTTGCCTATTTGAAAATAACAGCCCTCCACCTAAAATGCTTCTTTCTCCCTTTCCCTCCACCAATGCCTACAGCAACCCATCTCTCAAAACTACCTCTAAAATTTCCCTAATTTACCACTCATCCCATTTATCCCCTAAATTTAATAATGCATTCCTCTAGACTTCCTGGAACTTTATTATTCCTATTTCTCTTAAGGAATGTAATACTTCCACCTTGCATTAAGTTTTATCTATCCATCTATCTAAATGCACACACACACATACAGTTGACCCTTAAACAACACGGGTTTGAATTGTGCGGGACCACTTAGAGGTGGAATTTTTCACTAAATACACACTACAATATTACACGATCTGTGACTGGCCGAATCCGTGGATGCAGAACCACGGATAAGGGGGGCAGACTGTAAGTTATACACAAAATTTCAACTGCGCCCAGGGTTGGCACCCCTAACCCCCCATATTGTTCAAGGGTCAACTGTATGTATATAAAATTTCTCAGAATGTCTCATCCAATCTTTCTATTTCTGACAGTATTGTACTAGAGTGTTTTATACCTGAGATGGAAAAGACTCACAATCTGCAAGCATTTCATGTTACCTAAATTACAAAGCCTTTACAAATGTAAGTTAGGCTGCTAAGACCTCATAAACAAACACTGTAAATTAAAACAAAATTTAAGACTACAATAGTCAAATTCTTTCTGCATATTGTAGTAGCTGAAATCTAAAGGGATCAACTTCAGAAAATACACCGAAAAACAATATAACACTTAAATGAGACAAAAACTGCAAATCGAATCAATAGAAATTAAGTAGATCAATTTATTTTTGTGTATTTCACAAGTATAATTTTGGAAGGGCTATTTAACAAATTTCAGCATTAACTGCCAACTCTATAGACATGTTCAACAAAAAAGGCATTTACTCTTGGCCCTTTTAATACAGGCAAGTGTCCTACTGCATCACAAATAAAAGATGCAGTAACAGATCTGAGGGTATATTAAAGAAATTAGATTTTTCTTTCAAATGCTGTTTAGTTGATAAATAACAAAATACAAACATAATTAATGGCTGTCATGACCATCAGTGATTTCCAGAATAAAACCTATAGGCCTACCTGCTTTAAAAGGCAGAAACTAGTAAAACAGTATTAAAATCAGTGTTTTTATCCTTAGATTAACAATCCCAGAATGAGACTTCTTTGATCCCAATTTTACAAGGTGTGGTGTGATGTCAGGGGGAGAAGGGATATGGGGGAAGACTGGCAGTGCATGCTGAATTGCAGAGTTGGGACGGTGGCTCAAACTTGTCATTATCCAGATGAGGACAGTGTTTTAGAAAATTTTAAATGGGTCCTTAATTGTGTTATATTGAGAAGGGTATTAAAGGATTGATCATTCATCAGTCCTAAATACCATTTAACAGATGCCATCAGGCGGTTTAAGAAATAAGCAGGGATGGGAGGGGGGAGAAGTGAAGTAAAATGAGGTGAAAAAGGAAAATGAAAAATGGAAGAAATGTGTCTGAATGTTGGGGAATGTAAAAAGGCCACCACAGAAACTGCTTAAGTTGCCATTCAGACATGCTCTTCCTATTGAATACTTGCCCCTGGATCACCAAACACCAAGTTTAGAGCACAATTCAAGTAGAGATCATATTTCAGCACTGATAAAACTTCACTAATTTGGATTGAGAAAGAATACATGTCTGATTTAGTAAAAAGTATCAATAAACATTCAGAGGTATAGTTTTGTTACATTAAGTAAAAACAGCAACAAATTCCAAGTGAAGTAACAACAAGTAGAGGGCTTGATGAATAGTTAAGACTTATTTTTAGGTGAGCAGCAAAGGAATATTGAATAACTTGTAAATAGACTGCAAAAATGCTCCTTTCAGTTCCTCAAAACAATCCAACAGTCCTTACTATCCCAACATGCCAATAATTGTTTTAGTCAGATGTAGCCTTTAAAAATGAAATGTTTCTCAGAACTGTATTATCAAATAGGAGCTACTGGACATAAAACAGATAACTGAGTTCAGACATTAGCTAGTTTTCATGAAGTATTTATCTCCAACTTGTTTACTCCAACATTCATTTATAATAAGAAGGACAATGATTAAAACTGGCCATTTCTCAAACCACAATTCTGAAATCACAGAAATGTTTGATTAAGCCCACCTTGGTCAAAAATCTTCATTCAAGCAATGGTGAAACAGCCTGCAAATATGTCTTCAATTAACTGAGCTTTGAAGCAGAACAAAAACAGAAAAATGTAAAACCTCTATCCCAAGCACCAATAATGGAGGCTAAGCAATTATACCTACAAGTCCTAAATGACAGGTCTTTTCTGATGGAAAATCCTGAGATTTCTATTACTGTGACTTTACAGAAGGCAGGTTGGTTTAATGAGGAAATTTACTTTTAATAAAAAGACAATCAACAATGTTTTATTTTGGGCACTTACTCAGTATTTCACAGATCCTCAACAAGTTTTGAGGTAGGTTAATATTAGCATTGTATTTTACAAATGAAAACTCAGGCAGAGATTACATCACTTGTCACAAACCATAGCAGGAGTCCTACCATAATCAGTAACATGGTCTGATCTTTGAGATTAATCTCTGATGTGTGTGTGTGAATTTAATGGTGATAGCTTGCAAATAGTCATAAAAACAAAACCACTAGATATTCTACTTTGGGCTATTTTGTAATTCTTAAATAATCCTACAATGATTATATATACTTTGGAATAACCTACATACTCCTGTTAGAAATCTATTTATATATAACTAATCCTTATAATAACAAATTAACACATTATCGATTTTGTTGTTTTCTGCCTTTTGGGGTGGGTGAAGCACGAAGATAATCAGCAAGTTTTCCTCAGAGAGCTAGGCAGCCTTTAAGTGCAGGTACTATGCTCAAGGCACCATCTATGGTGATTTGCGGTCATAGGAAAGCAGGTATACAAATGGAGCCAAGATCCAGAAAAGATGCCTGGATCCAAAAGAGGGGAAGGTCCTGCACAAGTCAAAGATGAAGAAAAACATACTGTCATCTCAGGCTACATATCCTCAGCATCATGGGAAGAGCTCCTAAAAGACCAGCAAATTTGTCCCAGTTAAGTCTGTTAATTAAAGTTCTTACTAACTAGATAAACCATAAGTATTGTATTTTATTAAAGTGACATCTATAGAAACAAAATATCTAAGTATTTATTATGAATATGTTCCACCTATCATGTAAATTCCTCTAATTGTCACAAGCCTAATTCACCTAGCTCATTATATTACTTAAAATTCAGCTCGTCCTGACTAGGTTCCTGGGCCAATCTTCTCAAATATTTGTTTCATTATAAATTTCCTTTTATTTAAACAATTGTCAATTCTTAACAATACAGGATTAAGAGTGGTTAATTAACAACTGAGAAATATTATAAGGAAAATATCATTATTGTGTTAGAATATACAGCATTCAATAGAGCAAATTTCAAGAGTAAAGATATAGACACCTATGTTTCTGAAGAGACTGAATGGCACAGCCCAACACAATTTGAGTCAAAGAAGCAAGAAAAAAAGAAGGGAGGGGCCACAGGAGGCAAAGTATTTTATTCTAGTGTCCCCAAAATTGACTATGGAAGTAAAAAGTTTCTACATTAAAAAAGTTTATATAAATTACATGAATTGTAATTTTCATAAAAGTCAAAATGAAATGTTCTGCATAGGACAAAAGATATGCCTAAGCAACATATCATATTTGCACAAGGCCACTGAATGTCATGGATATGAGGAACAAATGAAAAAGCTTAAGTCTATGGCAGACTGAGCAAAGATTTCAGTTTGGTATTCTATAACCCCAAGACTGTAAACTACTCTTACTATGCAAAAGCTCTAATGACACACAGGGTTTTGTGTAGGAACTCTTGTGCTTCTGGTTGGCACATCATCTACTCTTTAATATGTGAAATTAATACAGACAGTTGTGAGAGGTTGTGCAAAACTACTGTATTTACAAAAATGGCACAAAAGTGAATTCAACAGTCGATGCACATGCACACTTCATTCACATCTTCAACAACAAAAGGTATTCTAACACTACAGAACTGAATAAGAATACTCTTCAACAGCAGCTGTTAAGCACTAGAGTCACATAAGTTACACCAGAATGGGCAAATATTGCCCAAGTAAAATTCTATTGTTAAAGCTGAAACAGATTTAAGGCCATTCAAGTTCAAGCACAGGATACAAATCTTTTGAAGCCCCATCTATTTATGTTTGAAATATGTGACCTTTCTTCTAACTTGTGGTCTTAAACTTCTGTTTTACAAAATTCAAAAGGAAAATACAGAAGAAATCAATACAATAAAGGTTACATTAAATAAGAGTAACATACAAAGCTATAATTAAGATGAATGAAAGAAAGCCAAAACATTAAAATTGTAAAACTTGCTTGTTACTTGTTGGAACCAGTCCTACACTAGGAGTTAGGTAATATATACAATTATTTTCAAGTAGATTACTTTACATTGCTCTAACATGTTCTTTTCATCAGTGCACTGTTAAACTAATCAAAACTCTACACATGTATATTCCCTTACACACACACTACCACTACCTGCAAAGCCATAACTCTCAAACGAGTTAGTGAGTGAAAGGAAATAAAAAGTGGAGAAGTAACATATTAAGGAGAAATAATGGGAATTAGAAGATTCATGCAGTTCAGCTCTTTTAATCAGCCAGCCAGCTTGCTAGCAACAAGAGATGGTTTCCGTTGAGGAAGGTCCTGTGGAGTGGGAATGTGGTCACCAGTGACGTCTGTCTTATCCGGAGCTGCAGTAGGAAGTTGCTTGTTCTTCATTTTTGCTTTAGCCATGTTGTAATCCCCAGAATCAAAATATTTTTGCTACAAGAAAAAAAAAATTCAGACTAGAGTTTAAAAAGCTTTCATATGCAATTACACTGGTTTAAGATATAGATGTGACCCTGTACTGTCAAAATAAAATAAACCTAAAAGTTTTTAAACAAAAACATCAACTACACGAAATAGCTATGACTCTACAGTGAGTTCTATCACAAGTCAACAGCTGAGAAGTCAGGCAAGAACCCTTTCTTCAGGCTTACATATATCATTCTAGTTCCAGTATGGAACCCTCAATATTGACATCAACTTCCATATCAATCTATCTGGGAGCTAATAGCCCTGGACTTAAAGAGTGGGACACAAGCCTTTCACTTACTAATGGAAAAACCAGCATGAATTTCTTGTTTAAATGATTTTGAAAATAAAAACACACAATCCACCAACTTGCATTTGGGATGTCACCCACCTCCAATCAAGCTTACAATTATTAAAACTATTATTTATAGTTGCTGGTACTCTGTCATCTAAGATGAACTGTTCTGTAAGGATTTAAACCATTTATTTGAATTACAGCAGTTCACTAACATAAAAATTAAGGTTAAAATATAAATGCTTAGGGTAATAAAAGAAATGAACTCATTAGAAATTAATTATCACTTAAAATACACAACCCTATCCTATACCACCATTTTTCACCTAAGACACTAAGTACAACAATCGCTCTTATTAGTTGGAGATGGATGCGGTAACAACCACACCATTTATCACTGAAATATAAATTGTGGAGCTAAAGAGCAACCTTAATATAGATAACCTAATGAGTTAGTCTGTTCCGAGGTAAAAACAGATGAATTTGCCTGGGTTATGACTTTCACCTATCATGTTTAGCTTACCTTTAGTGAGTGCCTGCAATACTACATGAGGCACTGTGTGAATCATGAAGAGAGATATAAAGATGGACAACAGTCAAGTAAATCCACTGTTACAGTTTTAAATACATGAGGTGCTATGGTTACTCAAAGGAGGGGAACCTAACCTTTGCCTATAGCATAGACAAGAATCCAGATACGAGATGAGGGCTTGGACAAACGATGAAGGGGAGGAAATATAAATATTCTCTTTGAGACTTCAGGGGTAACTCAAGTGGTAAATCAAGGAGCTAGGAACTTAGTTTAAGATTGCTGAATGGCCTGAAAAAAAAGGTCTCACTGGCTGCCTCCCTCCAGTGACTATTCTTTTATAAGCATCTGGCCTTAGGCCAGAGTCTAAAGTTAGAAATTGCTTTTCATGTGTCACTACACATAGAGTAGGAAACTTGGACCAGGCCTTTCTAAGACTTGCTGCAGCTTCATTTCTGCATGTTTTAAAATAAGTGTAGTGAAAAAAAAAAACCTCAGAACTTCTGATGTACTATATTATATTAGAGAGCTACTTCTGAAGTTTAGTAGCCTCTAAAAGAGAAAGTAGACTGCCAAATTTCTTAGAGTCAAAAGCACAAAATGAGAACTTTAACACATAGTGCAAATTTTAGGCAGAGTTTCCCCAACGTAATAAAGTCTGTTTCTAATGTTACCTATTTTATAGTAAACAAAGGTTCATCACAAGGGGATCACACTTATCTGTAGATTAGGCTACTTTGCTTGAGGAAAAGGAATTAAATTTATTTAGTGTGGTGAGAGAAAAACTAAACT
This sequence comes from Tursiops truncatus, assembly GCF_011762595.2. Lineage (NCBI taxonomy): Eukaryota > Metazoa > Chordata > Mammalia > Artiodactyla > Delphinidae > Tursiops > Tursiops truncatus. The sequence continues at coordinate 95,479,678 of NC_047035.1, forward strand.
CAATGCTTAATAATTATAACTGCTCTAGGTAGAGGAATGAACTAGATCAATGTTTCTCATATTGGAAAAGATACAGTTCAAGAAGGCAATATTACTTGTCTTTAACAATTTTTAAATTTTGTATAAGTGAAAATTTTAAAAATTAACATATTCTGTACCATCTAGATGACACTCTTATAAGAGCCTTTTCCCACTTCAATTTAAGGGCCACACTTACATCCATATTTATAATTGCATTGACACTAATGGATCACCAAAGTGACAATACTTAATTTTAAGGTCATGTTTCTTAAAACTGGACCCTCAGTTTTCTTGGGACTTCACAAACTCCACAAATACGAAAAAACATGGGCCAGACTGCTGCTTGATATCCCTCACACGTCATATTGTTAAAAGCCTAAAAATAGGTATCCGAATAAATAACATTAACAAGTACAATAAAACAGAAAGGGACCTAAAATACATGATATCTAACCAACCCTCTCAAATGAACAAGAAACTGTTTAAAGATACTAAGATAACTTGTCAGTTTGCTATTACGACAGAGGAAAACTAAAACCCTGTGATCCAGACTTTTTTTTTAAAAAAAACTCTTTTAACATAGTAAGAAATTATATAGTTGAATATAACATTTCATTTCCCTAATATAAAAGTGCTTATTCACTGACATTTTGGTAAAATACAGAATCATTCAAGAGCTCCCATCTCAAATTCTATATAAGTTTCTTGATTCAAGTGGCATTTTCTTATTGACAACTATTTACATCTATAACACCAACGCCAAGATACAATGTATATAAATTCTAACTTGAAGATACTTAAAGTCATAAATCGTTGAAGCTAGAAAAATGACGAAGTCAACAGCCCAAATGTTGGAGGAAAGGCTGTTAGCATAAGTTATACTGAAGATTAGCAAAGGAAAAAAAGTTTCCTAAACACTAACAGTCAAATCCCAAATCCAAATAATAATAATCAAAGAAAATTACATAATTCCATACTAAAACCACATCTGATGGAATGATTTCAAAATGAGACTTGGTACAGATACATTTTACACAGAATGCATAACATGTTTCTCAATGCTGCTTTTTTCTATTTATCCTGTATATTATGGTCTTTGCTTTTCAAATGACCACATAATGTTCTACTTTGTTGACTTATCACAATTTATTTACTATATCTCTGCTGTTGAATAATGATGCTGCTTTTTATTATAGTTAAAGCTACAAAGAAATAATTGTTCTAATTCATACTCCATTGATTTCTATCCTGGATAAACATTTTTTTGTGTTTCATAACAATATTTCCTCTGCTAAAATCCTTTATCTAGGGCACCTTAATGTTTTCCTTGTGTATTTGAAAAACCATTTTATGTATTACAAATATTAACTAACATTTTTATAATAATTTCCCCACCATATTACTTTTCATGGATCAAGGATTTTATTTTTATGTTTTGGTATAATCCTTCTTTGTCATTCTATTATTTCAAAGCTGTGAATGTCATTCTTTCATGCTGTATAAAAACACCATTCTATATTTTGCCACTTTTAAAAGTAATCTGTTAAACTAAAATTAATGTTAAAATATTCTTTTGGTAGAAAGACAATTAGTGTATGACATCACTTATATGTGGAATCTAAAATCATCAAACTCATAGAAAACAGAGTAGAACAGTGGTTGCCAGGGGCTGAGTGGTGGGGGAAATGGGGAGATGCTGGTGAATGGGTGCAAACTTTCAATTCTAAGATAAGTAAGTTCCAGGGATCTAATAAATGGACAACATGGTGTTAACCGCAGTTAACAATATTGGACTGTATATTTGGAAGTTGCTATGAGAGTCAGGCTTTAACGTTCTCACCATAACAAGAAGAAAATGGTAATTATGTGAGGTAAAAGATGTGTTAGCTAACCTTATTATGGTAAGCATTTAGCAATATGTACATGTATCAAATCATCACACTGTACACCTTAAAGTTACATAATATTTTACATCAGTTATAACTCAATAAAGCTGAAAAAAATTCCCTTGCAATTTGGTTTATTTGAGAAAATAATCCACATATAACTATAGCCAACATATATACTTATCAATGCACACACATCTGATGGTAAAGAGCTATATACACAAACACCCATTTCACAATCTCTTTCGGCACAATGAGTTCACAGGACTTAAAACATATGAAGATTTACACATGAGAACTTACCCCTTTCTGCAATCGTTTCCTTAAAAAATCTGAACCTCCAGGCTTTTGTCCCAGATGAGGATACCTTGCTTTTAATTTTGCTTCTTCAGCTTTCTCTGGACTAGTCACTTTGTCTTCCATTTCCTGAAATAATTTTAAATAAATTACTTGTCTATCACAATTCAGTTATTTTAGATAATTCCACCTTTTAAATATCTGGATTCTGGTTTTAGTTGTCAAATACCAAATAATGCAGCAACAGACTAAGAAATCAAGCACAGAGGCTTTTAAAACATCTCTGTCTTGTTTTTCAAATGATCCATGTGACAGCTCTATTATAGCTGTGATGCATGTATAACACCCCACACACTGGATAAAAATATCAAGATAGCTCAGCTCTGAAGTCTTGCTTGCCATTACTTTCCAGTCATGTATAATACATTTATAGTTAGTCACCTTCTATGGAACTCATCAGCTCTTTGCCCATATTTAGAGAACCATCTTAATACTGTTAAAATAAAAAAGAGCTTTTTGACCTCCTGTTTATTCAAAATCATATTTAATTGAAAGCTCTGAGAATCTTTCATAGAAATTAACAGCAGCTTACTTGCCATCATATTTTCCTTGAATAATGCAGAAGACCTTGTTATTTTTAAAGGAGAGAAACATCATCTCTGCCAATCTTTACATCTGTATATTTTATTGCCTAATTTCTACCCATATTTAATGGAAAACAGTTTTCCATTATCAAAAATATGTTTTCTGACCAAGGACTATCAATATCTTAAGCCTATGCACTTTTAACACAGTCTTGATATAGCTTACTTTCTTCCATATATTTATATATATAATATATAATATATTTATATTATATATATATATATATATATAGGCTGTGCCACACGGCACGTGGGATCTTAGTTCCCCAACCAGGGATGGAACCTGTGCCCCCTGCAGTGGAAGCGGGGAGTCTTAACCACTGGACTGCGGGGAAGTCCCCAAGAGTAATATTTTATAGGGAAGCAGTGTTTACCACTTCATGGCAAGTACTGCAGAAGAAAGAATGAATCAAGAAAAATAGAGCTGCCTTGATAGGGGAGGCTGGGCAATGGCAAGGCATACTTTTTAGCTAATGGACTCACTTCTGCACACCAGCTCAGCAAAATTACACACCTCTGCATATCTTGATTCTTCCAGGTTATTTATGAATAGTCAAAAAGCAGAAATGTTATCCATAAATGTCAAGCCTACTGTTCTTACACAGCAGCAAGTAATCATTTATTAATCTAGGAACTCAAGAAACTTCATATAATTTTTGCATATATCTTCCTCAAAAGTATTTTCATACATGTTTTATAATCAACTTTATTCACCCTATAGATTGTCAATATTTTTTTCCATCTTCAAAAGCTTCCTCATGTGTTGTTACCTTTTCTCATTTTTAGTCTTAGAGGATTTTGAGAAAAAAGCTGCTGCTGCTGTCAAATATACCCTTTCTATGGGGCTTCTTTTATGTGTATGCTTCCTTCTGCTTCAAGTGTTCTACTCTCTTCTTATGCTGCAGTTTCATGCGTCTACATATTTTGATTTTCATTCTTTTTACAGTGGCTGCATCATTCACTCGATGTACAAAAAACTCAACTATGTGTGCCCAGCCAGAGATAGAGACTCTAAATAGTATCGGTGATTCTGCCAGTCATTCCATTCAAAAAGGGTAGCTCAAGTGTGAGGTTTATGACACAACCCTGCATTCCCAGGAGAGTCTCAATCCCAGAGTATGTCTCTTTCAGAGTGTAAGTGTATCAACATGCTGTTTATCATTCCAGTGTTTAAAAACTCGGCCCCTGTAACAGGAGTCAACTACCTCAGCTGGCAATCAACTGAAGAACCAGCTCGGCCATCTGTTCAAACGCTAGACAAAAAAGTGACTACCACTTGACCTACTGAGAATTGACGGGGCAGTCTCTAATGTGATCATGACTTCACTGGGTTTTTCAAGGGTGATTTCAGTTATATGTGATTTTTTGCCTTACTAACTTTAGAACCTAACCCCTATACAAGATATGACTACATTGTATTAATCAGATAAGCTGGAGAAATAATATAAATTTAAGGTTCCCAGTTTAGTATAAGACAGTGCGCTGGGTCACCACAGAGGCTTCACTTCGCTACTACAGCCCCAGGGTATCCATAGTGGTTAATTTATAAGTGGACTTGGGAGGGACCTCCTCTTGGGTTCCACTACACAATTGTTTTTTAAATTGGCTGATGTTAAATTTGGACACTGGTTGAAAAGGACTCCAACCCAATTATAGCCTTTCAGTCCCAGCACCTTCAAATTAAAGGATGTTAACAGAGTCCTACATTTCCACTAAAACCATCCAGCTTTCTTAGGCTTGGGAAATGAGAGCACTCTACTTCTTTGATTTGAATTATCAGTTCTCTGTATCTAAGAAAGATTCCTTAAAATTTCTAGTATGGGGTAGCAACTTTCCCTAATTTCCAGCGTTTCTGGAGATTTCTCCATTTTATATACGAGGGGAAAAAAGTTGTGCACAATATGCCATCTTATCTGGCACTCCCCTATTTTCTTAATAAGGAACACATTTATGTATATATTTACATATAATATTGAATTAAATGAAACAGTTTAATTAAATTGAAACAGTTTACTATCAAAAAATATTTTGGGCAAAACAGCACCTACAGCTGAAAATATTATTTAGATTTACAATAAATCTGTAATATGTCCTAGAAAAACAAACCAATTCTTGGACTTCCTGGCCAAATACACAGCACAATGGCAAGTCCCTGCTAGGTGTAACTTGGCAGTTGGATTCAGGATTTCAGCTACATTTAACACCAAAAGGGTGGAAAATATGACCTAAGCTACATTTTTTAAATGTAGTCAGTACCATCAAGACACATACAATACTTTTAATGGATCATACAGAAACATTCTTAAACCTTCTGCAAATGTATACAGTTCTAGGGCTTATTGATAAGCAAGTTCAAATGCCTGGATGTTCACCAATGATCTGACGCAGGTACAGTTTGCTTGTGGAGTATTAATAACATGTCAGGTGGTGGACTGTGTCCATGGGCATTCAGCCCACACTCACCCTTCTCTAAACACTCCTCTGAATCACCACAGTTAGAATAAGCCTGAAAGCACATTTCTCAGACTGAATTCCTATAAGGTTCTGCCAATGGTACCTACAACAAATTAAAAGGCATGGGAAAAAGAATCCATTTTATTCCTGGTGATGCCACACAATGTGCAGACAGCAGTAGCTCCTGTGTGTTCCTGCAGAAGGGCATCAAGCTCATGATTAGGGTCTATTGTAGCAGCTACATGAGATAGGGCAGAGGATGCTGGGCTCAGAATAGTGCTCACTCTTGCAGTGTCAAAGGTTTTTTTGTAATCCCTCACCTCTGGAAACATCATCTTCCCCTTTCTGCTACTCTATCCTTTCAAATAATTTGTAACCTAACCCCCTAAATCATATCCCTTTCTGTCTGAAATACCCAAATTGATTTCTATTCTCCAGAGCAGGACATTAACTGACAAAATCAGGTAAAATAAGCAATTTACTGAAATAGTTCCTAGAAAGTATTTGTGTAATTTAAAAGAAAGGAGATAATATGTATAGCAGTATGTATATATGTAAACTGCCAATTAAAATTAAAGGAATAAACTGTTGTATAACTTTTGCTAGAACTATTACAAATAAAAAGAGATCACCAGGATGGTCCTGGCAGGATTTGGGGTGACTGGGGTGGACACAGGGCTAAGAGGGAGAAGTGACCTGAGAGTCTACTCCAGATGCCTGACTTTGGAGTTTGAAGAGGTCTTATGTTGTGAGAATTTCATTTCACAGTGATTTAAAATAAAAAGCTGCAATAGAAATTTTTTTTTAAAAAGGCAATTTATCCCTACAGTCACGTTAAAAAATGCAAAGAAGCACACAAAATTTGGTGTGATTGCATGTTTCTGAACATCCTTCAAAGGAATTTCTGAACATTTATTCCAGCTAGAATGAAAATACATCCCTCAAAAGGTCTGAGATAAAGAAGGAAAAAGCAAACAAGAAATTGGTATGTATGTATGTATACTGAACAAGTCACTTTTCTAATTTTTTCCCCAGCTTTATTGAAATATAATTGACACTTTCCTAATTTTAATGTCTTAATATGTGAGGTTAAAAAAGGACAGAACAAAAATATACAACAGTTTTTTAAAGTTTAAGTGTTCTATGTTTCTGTCTCATTTACAAAAAGATTTATGATATTAATTTTACACTTTGCTTAGTTGAAGAGGCTTGATAAAATTTCAGGGGGAATCAATTTAATAACAAAATAAAGTATATAACTTCCAAACTAATAGTGGGGGTAAAATGGAAGAAGAAAATCAGTCAATTGAAAAAAACAAGGGGGGGGGAGGGGGGGAGGAGGACAAGAAATGGAAAAAAAAAAGACCAAAAAGCTTTATTAGGAATGCAGAAGATCTAATGTTTATGCCTCTAGTAAGAAAGCCTCAAAATAAATAAATCAACAAAATTATAGGGAGCAACTGATAGGTCTATCAGCATAGGAGAGTTCAACAGACCTTCCTCATATTGGTATGTGAAAAAGACAAAGTAGTCAACATACTTGATTTTAATTCTGCATCCAACAATTAGGAAATACATATTCTTCTCAAGGACAAATGGAAAAACTGACTAAATATTAGGCCATAAAGCGAGTCTTAACCATTTCCATCCAGGCCACAATCTATGACTGCAATTCAGAAAGTTAAAAGTCAATTATTTCAAACTGTATATATCCCTGCCATTTGGAAATTAAAGTACATTACTAAATAATTCATGGTTAAAAAAGGAATCATAGGAATAAAAAAAATTACTTGGAACTCACTAATAATAAAAATTCTACACATACCAAATTTGTGGGATACAAGTGTCCCTTAAGGGCTTATATTAAAGAAAACTAAAACTCAATGAGCTATGCATCCAACTTGAGAAGTTAGACAAAGAACGGAACCCAAAGAAAACAGGAGAAAACAAAAAGCAGAAATTAATGAAATAAAAAAGAAAGATACAATAGAGAGGATCAACAAAGATGGGAAATGACATGCTTAACCAAGAAGAAAGTATTTTTAAAAATTCAAATCTGGTTTTGAATCTTTACTCTCCAAGAGGCCTTTGTGTTACACTGAAATTTTACTAGTTTTTAGAAATAGATGCTGGAATATGAGTGACTTCATTTAGCTAAGTGGTTTCTATGCTGATAATAGCTTTGGGAGGAGGGGGGAAAAAGCATCATTAGAATTCTGGAACTTTTACTCTAAGCTACAAACTAGGAAAGCAGAAATCCAGGATACTGCAACAGAGATGTATGCTTATGATGTACAAAAACCAAAAACTTAAAAACAATATTTTAAGTGATAGTTATTCTCTTGGCAATAACATATGCCCCAAAATAATCTTCGTTGTATACTCTACAATTAGCACAGGGCCTAATATTTATTAACGTTAGGCACTTGCATTTTTGTGAATCAGTCTATTGAAATATACTAGCTAAGCTTTCTGTAAGTAGGAGGAGTATAAGGTATAAAAGCGTATATACACACATATATAAACATACATATATTCAAATAATTAAGGATTATTTTGTAGTCTGTCATGGAATTGATAGTAAGTTTGAATGATTAATACCACTTTTTGCTCTTCAGCAGGGAAGTTACACAACTACATCAGCAAATAAAAATCTGACCGCTCTAAGTAAATTCTCAATCTGCTCAGCAATATGTTCATTGATGCACTGATTGATGAATAAGATTAATGAAAGCCAACAAATCCTTTGGTATAGTGTCAGGAAGGGACCAATACTGTTATCAACCTCTGTGGAAAAATTCTGTAGTTCTATTAAGTCCTTGCTGCTTGCCCAGTGCCCGGCATTTAATTGGTGTTCAATAAAAGTCTACTGAATGAACAAATACAATGTACTCTAACTGTTTTTTAAAAGTTAAGAAACTTTCTAAACGCGTGATAGTTTCACCAACAGCTTATCTTTGGAATATTTCATGTTTAGTAGACACTATAAGTTCAGGAATAGAAGTTGTTAAGTATTGAAGTCTTGCACAAACAACAGGCAAGCCTAAACACTGTTGCTATCTCAGCAATTTACTATACAACAAATGAAAGAGCCTTTTTTTTTGAAAGACATTTTAAAACTTTTCTGAGGTTTACTTCTAGATTGTTAAGAATCAATGGTTGCACAACAAACCAGAGGAGCAGGTTGTGGTCCAAACTGAATATATCTTAAGCCTTTTGGTTACCAAAAGTACTGTCAAAACAGTCCCAGAAAAGGCCAATATTAACCACGATTTTTTAAAAACTGGGAAAATGGGACAGCAATTTATATCCACTCTTTACTGATGACATAATGAAGTAATTTAAACAGCAGTTCTCTTCCTCCTCCACCAGTCATAAAAGCACCAAGCATACCTTTTAAACTGACAAAGATATTTAAGTTGAAAGCTCTACTTGAGTTAGCCTTTCCCAAGACACCTTACTAACTTAATTTGATGAATTTTGTAATAAAATCTCTAGAAAACCTGTTTTCTAGAGAACCTGCTATTAAGATCTTCTCTAAGAAAAAGTTAAAAGCCATATATATGAAAAAATACATACAAACATCCTTCTACTTTCATTCAGATTTCTTAAGTGGGTCTAAGCTAAGGTTTTTTATATTACCATGGTCTATCCCTCTCTTTTTTTAACTGCAGTACTAGTATCGTCATTTGTATTGACATAGTGCTTTGGCAATAGTTTCAACTGAAAAGTTTGGAGAAAAATTCATTCAACCAACATTTTCAGAACAATGCCAGGCACTATCCTAGGTGCCATGGGAGAAAAGATAAATAAAGGAGAGTCCTGAGTTTAAGATGCTCACAATGAAAACAGAACTATGTGTTTTAAGGCTCCACATGTCCCTTTTCACCCCCAGGATCAGACTGCATGCCTGTCTCAGCTAAGTATTATTCAAAGTGGATGATGGATCCACGAGGTCTCTGCTAAAATAATGTTTACTTTTCACTTCGGTGATAATCTAAAGAAAAATATAAGCATATCTTAGGGCATCTGAATTGTCATCTTATATTTAAGCAGTCCTATGGTGCTTGGGTGTCTGAGCTTTCATTTACTACTCCATTTGTCCAAATAATGAGAAAACTACAGAGCTGAATTTAAAATGTAAATGATCTACCTAAGACTACAGTTAAATGACCATACAGCTAACTCTTAAAAAAGGGAGAACTGAGGGATCATATGGTCTAAGGGAGTGTTAACTTGCCAAACTCAAAAGGCTCCTGTACTTTAACAATTGCTACCATAGTCTCAATACACTGGAAATTCAGTTTCAGCAAAACACCATGTGACAGTGAATTAATAATTTAGAATGTTTTTGTCTGTATTTAGTTTGTTTTAGATTTAGAGTGGTGTAAGAGAGATAAGAGTTTATACTTATTTTTACGTTTGTAATATTTAATTAGTATCGCAATAAAAAATAGTGGCCTATAGTTTTCTTCTCTTAACAAGGGTGCACATACTACTCAGGTAGATAAATAGTGACTTAGCTCTTACTCTATGCCAGGCTCATCATCTCTTTACCTTAGTTTTTCAGAAGCAATAGGCTGACGTACCATAAAACTATAAAGGTATTTTAGTTGACTACTTTGGCTTTAATTCAAAGGTCAATTGAGTACAAAAACAATAATCCAATTTTTTTAGGTCATCTAACTATTCTTCCAAATACAAGAAACAGGTGATTTGGCTCACAGGAACACAGAAGTGACTCTGCACATTTTCCTCATGTTTAGGGATGGTATCCATGCTACGGGCACTTAACATCTACAGCCAAACCTTAATTCAAGAAGGGACATTATATTACTAACCTCACACAGCAGCCCTAAAACCAAAAGACCTGAATTAAAATTTTAATGTAGACACAAAAAGAACACATTGAAGACAGCCTTAAACTTGTTAAGAGACATAAATATTAGGCTCTCCCAAGTGAAAGCATTTACAATGCAGAAATCAACACTCCACGCTTTGGCAACATATTAACAAATCTCATAAAAGAAAATTACATAGCACATTATTGTGCGTCAGAAGTCAAAACTGAGCTTGATTTTAGTGTTTAGGACAAGACAGCACAGACATGGGTTTGCTGTTTTATCTGGGCTCCTAAATCCTAAGCAATAATGAACATCACGATAAATATTTTACAATAAATATTTAATATTACTATTATGACTGTAATCCTCAAATTATATATAGCATATATACTTTTTTTTTTTGCCCCCAAGTTCGATTTTTAGCAAAGTGTGAAAAATACCCAACATAGTTTACATCGGAATATTCTCGAATAAGGTAGTGACTTGGCCTATTATTTGTTATTGCTTTTTTCTCCAGTTACTTTACAAGTAATATCATAACAGAACCATCCAATTCAGGGAAAGTTAACATGGTAAACAACACATGGAATGGGTTTAAAACACTAATCAAATTTTCAGCCTGATTAGGAGCATGGTTGTAAGCTAAAGCAGAAGCCCTTACAAAATCCAAGTATTAGACCAAATCTCATTTATGACAATGCCCTCTGACTCTTTAAATAATTATGGTTATTTAGAAGCAAGCACTAACCTAGACAAATATAAAGCCTTTATATCCATAATCTGAATCACACCGATCCGTGGCCTATTTCCCTACATCAGCAAGGTATTACCAAGTGAGTTCACAAAATGTTCCCATGTTTCCACGAAACACGTGATCAAGTCAGCTGGCAAAAAAAAAAATTTAAATTCCAACCTTTCGAGTTTTAGTCAAGCACCACAGGCGAATCCCACTGGCACACATTTCGGAGCACACGCTGCGCCAAAGCGCTAAGTTATCCACCACATTTAAGCTTCACAACAACTGTATCCAGCAAGGACTATTATTCTTATTCTACAGATGAGAAGACTGAAGCTTGAACAGTTTAGTAACTGAACAAAGTTACACGGCTAACAATGACTGGACCTGAAATTCCAACCCAGGTCTAAGTCACCGCCCCAACACGAGATACCGCCTTTAGAGCTAAGAACACGCAGACAATACAAGCAGTTGGACAGTTAGTTCTTCGAGAGAAAAATAAAGGTTCATGAGCCAAGTGTAGCCCACGGAAAAACTTAGGCTCCACGCATAAGGACCAAGTCACGGGCTCTTGTGTACAGTTGAGTATTAAGGGAAACCCCGACACACCCAGGCGCTAAAGGAACGTTTCAGCCAGGACGCTGAGAACCTCCAACTCGCACCACGCCGGCGCTAACTACCCGAGCTCCTGCGGGCGGCCGGTTCCGGAGTGTGTGGCCTTGCCAGGTGAGGAAGAGCGGCACACCGGCTCTGCACCGGCGCCGGGCTGGCTCCGGCTGCGCCCCTTCGCCCGCGGTGGGACCAGGCCGCCGCCAGGCCCGGCCCTCGGCAGCGACGGCCCCGGGCCTTGCGGGCTCCCCGGCCCGCTCCACGGGCACACTCACCTTCTGCTCCTCCGCGGAGGCTGCCTCGGGGACTTCCGCGGACATACTGCTCCCTCTGCGGACAAAACGCCGGGAAGAGAAGCAATTACCGGGTGGCCAAGGCCGCCCGCCCGCCGCGCAGCCTCAAGCCCACCCCACTCCCCGAGCGCCCGCCCGGGCCGTCTCTGCCCGCAAAAATGGCCGCCGCCTTATGACGACACGCAGCCCCGCCGCGCCCGGAGGGCGGCCACCACTACGGCCCGCCGCCGGCCCGCCGCCCCTTCGGCCCGCCGCCCCTTCTCCGCCGCGCCCTCGCCTACCTTAGCCCGCTTCTCCCGCTCTGCGACGCCCAAGCACTTCCTTCTTTCCTTCAAAGGTCGCGGCTCGCGCCTCACCTCACATCCGTCCGCCGAACGCTTCCTGGGAATTGTAGTTTATGAGTGGAGCCGCTTCTCCCCGCCCTTACCTACCTAGTCTGGTCCCTTCGGTTCCAGGAGCGTTCCTATTTTCACTTCCCCAGGCTCGCCTGGTTCCGCTCTCCTCCTGGCTCTCCGCGCTGCGGCCATACATACTTTCTTTTGGGCGCCCCATAGCTCTGTGCTCCACAAGTCTCTCCCCACTCTGCTTCGCCTTCTTAACCCTATTTTTCACATCTTCAATACTACGTCATCGCCTCGGGCTTTTACTGAGACCCTACTAGGTCAGATCCACCTCTTAAATGCTGTCACATCTCTGCATAGTTCGACAATGCACGCTTTATCATTAGACAGTATTTGTTGTGATTACTTTATGTCACCTTTCCTGTTTAGATAAGCCACATCAGGGCAGGGACCTCGTCCATATTTGCTTATGTTTTGTTCCCAGAGCCCAGAAATTCCTAGATAGTTAATAAATATCTGATGAAGGAATTCAGCTTCTACTCATTTGTCAACTCCCAGGGGTCCACTCCCACAAATTTACTCAAACTGCTGGCACCAAACTCCTCCAATGATTTTTTAAAATAAATTTATTTATTTTAGTTTTGGCTGCGTTGGGTCTTCATTGCTGCACACAGGCTTTCTCTAGTTGCAGTGAGCGGGGGCTACTCTTTGCTGCGGTGCACAGGCTTCTCATTGCAGTGGCTTCTCTTGTTGGGGAGCACAGGCTCTAGGCACGTGAGCTTCAGCAGTTGTGGCACACGGGCTCTAGAGTGCAGGCTCCGTAGTTGTGGCACACGGGCTTAGTTGCTCCGTGGCATGTGGGATCTTCCTGGACCAGGGCTCGAACCCATGGTCCCCGCATTGGCAGGTGGATTCTTAACCACTGTGCCACCGGGGAGGTCCCTCAATGACTTTCTTAATTGCCAAATCCGTTGGCTTTACATTGAATCCTTATTCTACTTGACATCTGAATAGATACAGGCAATATGTGGTGGTTCCAATGAAGCATCTCTCAGAAACTTGGAAATAAGATTGCCCTCTAAAAGTTAAACTAGTAAAAAGCAACAGATGATGAATGCAGTTCTGTGGGAATTTGGAAACCATAAAAACTCAACCAGGTTGTCCTACGTAGACTCTCAGGCAGGAAAAATTGCACTGGGATTGCAACTTGAAAAACAAAAAGTACACTCCTTTTGGAGAAAGAAAAGAAGGGGTTTGTCAGGCAAGGGAGCATTTAAAATACAAGGGTTCAAGAGACTGAGCTCTTTCTTTGACAAGTATATGCCTTGGGAGTGACTTAAGCTGGGCCAGCTGAGAAACTTCATAAGATCAACTAAATATTTGTTCTCATTTCATACTCACAGAGTAACCTACTGAAAATTTGCCTTTCTTTTATGCAGACCTACAGGGAGAAGGCAGAATGCACTAGTCAGGCTAACTTAAGCATCTAACAGTTTTATTTTTATTGAGTTGACATTCTGGTATATATCCTACATCAATGTATTTGTGAGCTAAAATCTGATAGATGCACATATATAGAAAATCAGTATATGTAACCTTAGATAGAGAGAATCTGTTCCTGAAAGATACTGACACTCACATGAGGGAAAGTTTGGATTTCTGGGAGGCAGATTTTGGTCAATGGAGAATCCACAAAGGCCAATGTCCCACTGTGGGGACTGTCTGAGAAGCCATCCTTCCCCAAGTAATATTCCTTTTTGCATCATCAACCATGTACCTTAATGTTTAAAATTACACAGCGATCACCAATTCCCTGTTTCTCAAAACTTTCTTCCCTTGATGTTTAGGATACCACTCCCTTATTCTCTCTTACTTCTCTGGTCATTGCTTCGCTGAGTCTTTACCTGCCTCTTAATGGGAGGATTTTAACAATTCTGTCCTTGGATCCCCTTCTCTTCCAGTTTTATACTTTCTGAGAAATCATTTCCATCCTCATAGTTTCAACTGCCATTTATATATTCTAGATCAGTGCTGTCCAAGAGAACTTTCTGTGATGATGGAAATATTCTGTATCTGTGCTAGCCAATACAGTAGCCAGTAGCCATATATGAATAATGAGCATCTGAAATGTGACTGGCACAACTAAGTGAATTTTCAATTTTATTTAATTAAATTAAATTAGCTACAAGGATTAGAATCACTGAGAAACCCTAGTGACAGAGATTCGCAGTAAGTCTGGGGCAAAGTCAAAGAACTGATGTTTAGCCAAAGCTCCCCCTGGTGATTCTGGTGCATACACACACAAAAGATTTTTCAGGCTTGGAACTAGGTAGGTATATAAAAGTTTTAAAAAGATCAGGGGTCTTTTTGAGGTTTAGGTGCCCTAGCTCAAGGGTTTGTAGGAGTGAGTAAAGGAGATGAGAAGTCACACCCCATCCATTCCTCAAACAGCTGAGTGAGGAAGTCTACCTGCATCATTGCTGATATTGTAGCAAATATCAAGAACTGAATACCTTTTTTTAATTTAAGTATAGTTGAGTTACAATGTTGTGTTAGTTTCAGGTGTACAGCAAAGTGATGCATATATATATATATTTTTTTTATATATGTTCTTTTATATATATATATATATATAAATATGTTCTTTTTCAGATTCTTTTCCATTATAGGTTATTATAAGATATTGAATATAGTTCCCTGTGGTATACAGTAGGTCCTTGTTGTTTATCTACTTTATATATAGTAGCTTGTATCTATTAATCCCAAACTCCTAATTTATCCCTATTCCCTTTCCCCTTTGGTAACAAGTTTGTTTTCTAATTCTGTGAGTCTGTTTCTGTTTTGTAAATAAGTTCATTTGTATCATTTTTTTTTTAGATTCCACATATAAGTGATATCATATGATATTTGTCTTTCTAAAAACAGAATACATTTTTGATGAAAGGGAGAGACTGGAAGATCAATGCAGAGAAACCAAGTTAGATAACAGAGTGCCAAAAAACCCTGAGTATAAATGGTGATGTCTGTGAGAAAACTCAGGGAACATTACCTGAATAAGTAAGTCAGAGAACTGTAAAAAAACAAAAAAAAAGTTTTAATAACTTGAGTGTTGGAAGTGGAGGATGCCACTTCTCTAGGGACTTAGTGAGACAAGAGAACGTTATACGAACTGGAAAGGCTGGAATAGGAAATTTTTGAATGAATTAAAAAGAATGACGAACGGTGGGGTCTGGAAGAGATATTTAAAACTTTAAACATTTAAATCTCATAAAATATTTGCCACAATATGTTTCTAAAACTTCTCACAACTGTATTTGCATGCCTCCTGACAGTATACTAAGTTGAAGGGCCTCTGAGTTGCTTTAGGACATTCCTTCCTAAAGTCTTTTATTTTTTAATCAAAATATTTTTCCCCCTAATGATTAATAGGCATTGCCTTATTATATAATCTCATTACACAGCAAATTAACTTTTTGCCAAGAATATTGATGAAAAGTATATTTTGATGCCAGGCCACAATTAGTAGTAGAAAAAAGAAAAAAGGAAAAAGGGGTGAAATGCCAGTGTAGTAGAGTGGAAAAGAGAAGATCTAACCTAGATTTGAATCCTGGCTCTTCAACTTACTGACCATGGGACCTTGGGCAAGTACTTCAAGTGTCCTTTTTCTTTCATTGTAGACTATATCCATACTCTCTCTGAATCATGGCTTTAAGTATTAAATAACATATAAATTGTTTACAATGCCTGGCACACAGTAGGCATTCATATGTTCCCCACCTCTTCCAACAGTGTTCAAGTTTAAGACATATATCTCTCACAGATAATCCATGGTGGACTACAATGAGCTGATTCCAATGTCACACAGAGACAGTCTTAGGGATTGAGAGTGAATTCCTACCATGATGAAAAGCCTACTTCCCATCTAGACTGATACTGTGTTCCCAGGTCTAGTAGATCATGTGGAGTGTCATATACTAAAATTTTAAGAGCCACCACATCTGTAAAGTGATAGCTAGAAAGGTGGATTGAAGGAGGGACTTTCACATTTACTTTACATATCTATGTACTGTAAAAAATTTTTATAGTAAACATGTATTGCATAAATTAAAAAAATTAAATTTAAAAACAAATCATTGCTTCACTCACGAACTGACTAGGGAGAGTGGGGATCCCAAGGATGAAGTTTTTGAAGGAGAAATTGCTTCCTTTCTCTAACCCTCTGGGAATGAGAGAGAACTGGTGGGGTAAAATGACAGGAGAGGGAACCTTCTGTTGGGTGCCTTGCAGCCAGTCCCCATTGTCACCACTTCTTATTAATATTTTTCATTCTCTTCTGACAAGAAAATCTCCAAGGACTTTCCGGAGGTTACTTGTGTCCTGGGGTTCCTTTTAAAAAGAAGTTATCACTCATTTTGTTAGTCTGCAAAACTGCCAAGTGAGCCTGCAGTAAGTGAGATCTCTATTATCTGTCACAGGTAGCAGTGTTGGTTGTCTTTACCTGCAAGCCAACTCTCAGTGTAGTGACATAATCTGTGAGTACGAAGAGGAGCCACACAGGAAGTGTGGTAAAGTCTCGGCCTATGACAAAAGAAGGGTAGAAAAAGAACCATTATGATAGAGATAGTGCCAGGGCAAGTGAGAGCAGACAGATGCTGGGTCACCATACCTCACTGGGAAAAAGAACACAGACAAAAAAGGCCTTAAGAAGTAGATGGACAAAATGTCAGCACTTGTTTCCCTTGCACAAACTTGCTAGGAAAAGCACAAGATGCATCCAGCTGCTTCACTCATTTTCTGGAAATTTTCTTTAAAATGCCCAGAAATGTGGAAAACCAGGTACTAGAAATAATTCTAGAAAGATTGCAGTGTCATATCCACATAAAAAGACACCTGCATACACATACATCATTAATTTTTGGAGTACTAGAGAGGTCAAAGCAGCAATAACATTTTTTTAAATTAAATAAAGGCATTTTGATGTTTTAAATACTTGGTATTTTCTGAGTTTTATATAAAATTATCAATATTGACTTTTGTCAAATATATATAAAAAGTCTATTGGGATTGACATATACACACTACTATATACAAAATAACTAATAAGGACTTACTGTATAGCACAGGGAACTCTGCCATACTCTGTAATGGCCTGTATAGGAAAAGAATCTAAAAAGAGTGGATATATGTGTATGTATAACTGAATCACTTTGCTGTACACCTCAAACGAACATTGTAAATCAACCGTACGCCAATAAAATTTTTTTTAAAAGTCTAGATACATGTATTGAAATACATATTCCAATAATTAGATGACACTTTAAGAAGAGAAGACACGTTAATGATACTCTCACCCCATTTTCTCAATCACACAGAGCCAGAAAGGTCAGTTCCATCAGATACCATTAGAGTTAGGACTATAATCCAAACCTTATGGGTCCTAATTCCATGTTGATACCACACACCTAAAGATTAAAAACAAACCTTTATAAATTTGTGTCACTGAAAACTTTTTTTTCGTGGAGTGTAAATAGACTTTTCTCTTTAAGCTGGTGTTTCAAAAGGACTTTATAAGAGGCTTCTTGCTGAGCACCCCACAGCCTGCAGGTATACACTCTTATATGCCTTGTATAGTCTATCCATTAGCTGAGTGCCAAAGTAAAGACCCTCCCATCTCCCAAATTCCAGACTGCTCACTTGGTTCTAGACTCCCAGGTCTCCTGGGTCTGGCCTACTTGAACTGTATGTATTTTCTAACCTGCGTTCACAGCTTTGTGTGAGCATTCCCAGTATTTGTGCCTTGTTAACTGATCTGCCGTTGCCCACTGTCCCTGTACAAAGATCTAAAACCACTCCTCTTTCTGAGGGGGATGGATGGGAAGACTTTTGATGCGCTCAATCATGTTCCTTTACTCAGTGTTTTCCCAGTTGCCAAATGCCTTCCATGTGACTGTGAATGAGAAAGTGATAAATTGGTACAAGGCTCAAGATATCTCTCCCCTCTTATCAGCTGTAAAGCTAGAATAGAAACTGTCTGATCGGTACCAGAAATTCACTCAATCATATAAATGTCTCATCTAAAAATAAAAGCCAAATACACATTTCTTTGTTTCTTGCATATATTTACAATATAAATACTAATTTGTTTTCAAAGTACATATTCTTTTAACAATTTGCAAAAGTTTTCTAGAATGGGACAGCAATTTAACGTAAAGCCTTTGTAGTAGTGATTAAGGAAAAAATAGAACTGTTTTGGGGATAAGGGATTCTAGAAGGAATATGAATGGGCATGATGATCTGAACTTGCTAAGGGAATGTGAAGCAGCTTACTCCGCGTTGCACTGCCGATACAGCATGTTAAAGGACTACTGTGTGAGACAGCAACCGGGATGGGGTGTTGTAAAAACTAAACCTGGGAGATATAAAAAGTACACATGCTTGCATAGTGCGTTAATCTTGAAAGAAGCTCAACATTTCATTCTCATTTTCAATAACTTAAATGAATAGTACTTAAAACACATCACACAAAATTAAAAGACTTGTGCATATATTTCAGATTTCAACATTAATGTCAAAAATACATAGTATGATTTTACATAGGATTTGTGCTACATTAGAACACTAAAGACAAACATCACTTGAGTAGTAAGGAAAACATTAAATATTAAATAACTGAGAAACGAAACGTGTAAACGCTAATCTAACTGTGGCGGGGGTGGGGGGATGGGGGGTGGTTTGCTCTTGCAACAAGTCCAGTGAAGTGGTTTCGACAGTACAAAAAGGGTTAGGACATGAGTGTTTCCAGTCTCCTTGGAATATGTGGATCTCATCCCAGGAATCCTTTCATAAAAACTGGTCCAGGATAACAGGAGAGGACCCACTCTCCTGCTTGTTAATTTGGTACACTCCCTTCTACGCTATTTTTTACTTTCAAACTTGGGTACTGAGCAAATACTTTAAATTGTCACTCTTTATCAACATCTTGGTGAAAACTGAGGGTTTGTTGGCGATTCGGTGTAAGATTTGAGTTCATATGCAGCACCGCTATCAACTTCCATCGACTTTCTAGAGAACAGGAGCCGTACATCTCTATGGAGGTAGATCTTTCCAGATTTAGAACTCTGGAACCTAAACAAAGAAACAACAAAATGATGCTTCATTTCAGGGAATTAGTGTTTAAAACAAACAAACCTGAGTAATTAAATTTTGAAAGCAGGAAGGATTAGTCTTGCTACAACATTAACAGTGCCTCTTTAACAAGATATTTAAAGTCTTATATTGCCAAAGCACTTGCTGCTATTTCAGTGCCTCTCCCTCACTATCCCTAAACATTCCATACTCCCTTTCCCCTCTTACAATGACAGAGGTGCTTCTTTTTGTAAATCTGGGTTTCACATGCAATCTGACTCTACATCCCTGACACCACAGCACATGCACCTTTCCTTACCTGTAGTATGCACTTTCAGTTCACGTCAGCCAATTACACTACATTTGGGCATCTTCTAGCTACAAAGAATGACCCATTTCACACAACTTGCCCTCCTACAATTTTGAGTACATTAAAATGGATTCCACACTTGGAAAGTCACCACAGAAAACTATCAAGTTTTGAGACAATCACAGGATGAGAAAGGACTGCTACCACCAGTAGTGGCTAGCTAAATAAAACCTGATCTTCATTAGAAACCAAGAGGAAAGTTAGCAGTGAAATGAAAATGGTTACCAAAGCTGTATATGGAACTGTTTCTATCCTCTGCTAACAGCTTACAGCATAATACAGGGGGTTGGAGGCTTTAATCACATAAACTTAACTGGCAGATAGTCAAACATACCCTTTAGTGTTAATTTCTCTAGTTTTCCCTTTGCATAGCAGAAATATCTGGGTTTGTGGATTTTATTCCCAAATTAGCTGAAAAATCTGGTGGTCAGTTGTATATATTAAAGCAGACCTCAGACTGGCTCACTCTTTGATTCTTTCTGCAGTTTTTCACCTTCTCAATCTGAAGAAGAACATGGTGAGCTTTGGGAATTATGCCATGCCTTCTAAAGCAGTTTCTTCACAGCATTTAAGGTATCTAATCATTATGTGGAGATGACAAAAGCTGGGATAGTTGACTTTTTGGCGAATGTTGGTTATATATGGCTCAGGCTGTTGTAACAGATTGAAGTTACCTCCTCCTGATGAATAGGGCTCCTTGGAGTAAGCAGTTAAGCTAAGATGAATTACTGTCACTGATGTGATTGAGGACTTCTTATGAACAACATCAGAAAATTATTATTAGGAATAGAGTTACAGGCAAAGGGCTACTGAGTTCTCTTCTAAGCAATACACTTGCTCATTGATCTTAAGAACTACACTAGGATTTCAGGGCTAAAAACCTTACCCTATGATGCTGGAAGCATGGACCTCAAGAGCAAACAAATGGTTTCTCACAACCTAGAGCTATTAGCTGGGTAGTAAAAGTCTGAGGAAAATATATTTCTAATGGAATCACCAGAATATAAGCTGTATAAGAACAGAGATTTTGTCCCTGCTGTTTCCAAGAGTCTAGAAGCATGCCGGACACATCAATGTTTGTTGAATAAATGAATGAATAAATGAAAGTTAAGAATTTCCCTGTCCAACTCAGCAGCCACAAGCCACATGTGGCTACTGAGCACCTGAAATGTGGCTAGTTCAAACTGAGTACAGCAAAGGAATGTAAATATCTCATTAATAATTTTTATATAGATTACATATTCCAATTATAACACTTGAATATGTTAGGTTAAATAAAATATATTAAACCTCTGCTTCTTATTACTTTTTTTAATGTGGCTACTAGAAAATATAGAACTATATATATGGCTCATATTACAATTCTATTGGACAGCATGGGTTTAGACAACTGTGTTTCATTTCCCCCAGATATATTAGCATTGTTTTGCTATAACATAGTTTCCATTACACAGCTATAAATGAAAACTCCCCTAATTCAACAAGTAGTAATGACTGAAGGAAGATATGCCATGTGTTTTCTGCATCCTGGCCTATCATAAAGAGTGTCGAAGTTAAGCAAATTCCAAGGGGTACTCGTCTAGTTAGAATGACAGTTTTTAAAAATAAACTAAAAATTTTAGAGTTTTCTTCTAAAGTAACGTATTTTCATATTCATTTGAAACATTACCTCAGATGTATGAGGTAGCGTAATAACCGTTCTTCTGTATGTCGGATGTTCTCTTTATTAACACTTCTCTTCATTTCTTGTTTAACAGGTACAGAAAAAGTTCTTTGTCGTAGGAATGTCTGATGATTGGCTGGCATATCTCGTAAGTCATATATCACAACAAACATCTTCACCACAGTCTTATTAGGATTAAATAAGGTCTGAAGAAACAATATAGAAATTATTCTTTAAAAACAGTGATTTGTTCATTTGATTCAAAATGATTGTGCCAATAATAAAATAGGCTTTTCAATAATAAATTAATCCCAGTGGATATAATTCAGTTTGGGGGAATAAAGTTAATAAAATTTCAGAAGTTTATGAAATGATATTCAATATTTTTTAATGGTTCAATTAGATTTTTTATTTATAGAAATAAAAGAAATAAAAACTCCTGTAACAAATCAAAATCTTTAGTCACAAATGTCATATTAATAATAGATAATACATAACATTTACTCTTGTTCATATTTTAAGAAATGGTTCCATTAGATTAAGCAAAATACACCTTCACTGAATTAAAGCATTCCAGTTCAACTACTTCAAACACTAGCTTTATTAAAATAAGTCAACTGAAAAATGCTCAAAATAGAATTTTAGTTTTCCTCACATTTTAATAGTGAATAAATAGAATTTTTTTAAATAAAAAAATAAAATCTTGGTAAAACTAGAATTTGATATGATGTTTCAGGTACATATGGTTATTATAAAATTTAAAATATATTCTCAAAAAAGAGAATTTTTCTTGTTTGGAAATTTTTCCAGGTTTAGAAAATAAAGTTCATTATTATTAGTTACAAAGTAGGCTAAGTAATACTTCATGTTCTCACAGTTGGATTCATTTCAAACACTGCAGTGACACTAGACTTTTTTTTTTAATCATCATCAATATCATAATAGACTGAAATTAAATTCAGTTGCTACTTGGCCATTAATAACTGAAGGAATATTATTTTTTAAAGTACTAATTTTTAAACAAAATTCCAAGCTGCTGATTTGACTTTAACCAAATTACCAACACATCAATAGGTAACTTGGTGCCCATGCTTTCAGAAGCTCATCCGTGGCACTGGACATCACTCACTGAATCAAAATGAGAAATATATCAATATTATGATCCAATTTTTGAAATCTAGTGAGTCTTAAGATTAAGGCTAATAATACATTTAACAACCACAACAACTAGCAAGCCAGGAGTTCAAGCCATGTTTATACATAATTAAATTTATACAAGGAATGAAAGACATATCCAAATTTCAGATTTAAAATAGCCAGTAGAGTTGGTAGTCTTCAAACAAGGGGTAAATGTGCTGCCTCTGGGTTTCTGCCTCATTATTATGACACCTGATAGCTAGCTTTCCAGTGACCCACACTTTCACAAGCACTACAGAGCCAGAGGCAAGAGATCAGAAGATGATCACTCTTTTAGTTCAAGAAATACATTCAACATAAAAATTTTACTTTAAAATGCAGTGATTTTTCCTTGGTAAAATTTATACGTATGTACATACTGCAATACATACATGCATATATATTGCCTAGTACTATGTTTCATTCCTGTGTGATACGAAATAAACAAATGTACAGACTCTTCGCTATACTGGAACAACGAAGATGAGTAAAAGTGGTCCTTCGAAGCACTGATCACACTGAAGCCAAAGGTCATCAAAAGGCTTGCTGGATTAGACCAGATCCTTAGTGTGAGGAACTCAACTAGACTCTTTTTTTTTTTTTTAATTTCAGCTTTATTGAGGTACAGTTGACAAATCTCAGCTAGACTCCTTCCAAGAGTTGCAAGAGCCAACACTGTAATAGACTTGCGCGCTTACAGGATTATCCTGGGTCTGACTTGGAGATGAACTCAATCACAAACTGGCCTCGATATAAAATTACTCTTCTGAGAACCCTAGATCAAGGATGATGAAGGATTACTGCTCTGGCCTAGAAGAGTTCTCCTAAGCCAAAACTAGATCTACACCTAGACCAAAAGGAAAGAGGCATTCTTTGCCCTGACATCTGTCGGACTGCATTTCTGCTTTGTGTAACCGTCTCATTAAATCAATTTTAGAAATTATTACAGTAGGGATAATATAATTTTGCTTCCCATGTTTCCCTGACAAAGCAATACTAATATTTGGGGTCTCCTTTTACATAGGTCAATCTCAGTCCGGCTTATTATATTAAGTAGAAGGTACTGGTAATCTAAATTCTAATTATACTGAAAATAGCTCTATTTAAATTATGTTAACTGTCATACACTATTTTTCTAAAGCATTCACCTTGATTAGCTTATTAATGCTTTCCTTTTATGGAGGTCCCCAAATGGTCATTCCTGAGGCAGAGCAGGGAAACTCCAAACAAAGCTGCAGCCCCACTGTTACTTACCAAAGTTGTTGCAGCAGCAGTAGCAGGAGAAAGGGCTAAGTTCTATATGTATGTGAGAGAATGATTATTGCAATTGTAGGCTATAAAACACATACCACTTGTATTGTTCCTGAAGGAGGTACTCGATAACCCCTTTTACCAAGGGACTCTAAAGTAATCACACCCTTGAAATAAAAGAAGACAAACTGAGTACAAACTGATGCATATATATACATAAAAGACTAAAATAAGAATAATAAATCATGTAATTACTAACATTTCAGAATTGTATTTGTATGGAAAAACATTCACATTGAATTAATAGAGATACATTCTATGAATATGAAATAGTGAGGATGCCACCTCACTAGGAAACAATTTACTGTTCTTCCAAGAGATGCTTCAATAAACAATACATAACATCAATGACCATACTGCTTGAAATTAATATTAAGATATAAGATATAGAAGTGAGAAGTTCTTTAACTAAAAAGGAAATAAAGGGAGATGACAGGATTATTCTCTTGTACCATGTGGGAGCAGGGAAATGAAGCAAAACAATTTATTGGTCTTTGGACATACAGAAACTCAGGAATGAGGACTGATCCTAAGTCTTTCCCAAAAATGAAGTCAATTCTTCAGTCAGAAAGTTGAGTTGTTATATACACATATGGACTTCTGACTAGAGACAGACCAGCATCATCAGCATCACCTGTGAACTTGTTAGAAATGCATAATTTCTGGCTTCTCCCCAGACCTACCAAATCAAATCTGCATTTTAACAAGATTCCCCAGATGATATCATATGTACATTGAAGTTTGAGAGGCACTGCCATATTATATAAAATAGTTTTCTGAGAAAGATGCTGTAATCACTGCAGAAGTTGAAACAATGACGAACAGTATAAATTAAAACACGGGAAGCTAAGACTGAATGTGTGAAAGTTTCTAGATAACCAGGATGACCAAATTACTACAGGTGGTGACTGTGATACTTAATTCTTAGGTGGCTTTAAGAAACAAATGCTGATTCATTTAACTGGGTGAATAGTTTTCTTTTGAGTAGTTAAGTAGAATAATTGCATGCTCTACAACTCATATCCCATCATTTTACACTGTACCTGCCAAAATGTGTCAACCTTATGTAAAAGTAAATATAAAACAGGACTGTCCCATCAGGCAACATTTGTTGGGTTTGAAAGACAGACCAGGGGAGGCGGTGGGGGGTAGAAAGCAGTGGACAAAGGTAAAAGGGAAGGCCAGACTCTAATATGTGAATACCTAATCTCCAAGTGAACAGCAATTGACAATCAGAATATTAAATTAATACGTTAATAATGGGAAATGTTCATGGAAATGGGCACTGAAAAGACATATGTGGTTCTTAACAAATATGATTACATGGTCATTTAAAGCATGAAAACAGCATATCAACAAACTGCATCCCTAACCAACACAGTAATGAAGTTTTAATAATTTTTCTCTTACAATCTTCTCTACATGAAAAAATGCTATGGTATATAATGCTCCTCTTCTTCCTAGTTCCAGAAAGAAAAAGCAGAATATATCTAAATAATAGCTACCTTTCACATTGCTCCAGGCAATATATTACTGTTTTTCCTTGCCATCCTCCGCTAAATATATATAAGAAAACTGGTGAGGGAAAATCTACTACCAAGCCTACACTTACTTCCTTTAACACAATACAACTCTAATAGATTTTAGAACATAATAACAGTAACTAAATCAATTTATAAAGAAAGAATATGGATAAAACCCCTCAAAGTTTAAGGCAACACTTTACAACAATAATTTCTAAGCAATATAAGACTAGTATTGGCAATGGCAAGTTAGGAATTTTGAAGGGATTGGGAAAGTATTTGGAATTTTATTTGTATTATTATTAAATTTATTATTTTTTTAAAAATTTCATTATTTTAATTGGTTGGCATATTAATATTTCCACCTAGAAAGTTACTGTATTTAACATAAAGAAGAAAAATACATTTTCTTCTGGCATTTTAGGATGGAATAGGTAGATTAAGATGAACTAAATTTGGTCAAAATCTTACACAAAAAATTCTCAAGTGACTGGGGAATAGAGAATATGCAAAGCTAAGTAAAACTGAAGGAGGTATATCTTAATTTCGTTAATTATAAATAGAAGAAAATATATAAAATATATAGTGCTGTTAATATGATCATAAAGCAAGTTATACCATGAATTTGCCACGGGCAAAACTGCTTTAGACCTTTCTGCCTGGTTCCACCGTGCAATAGTTTCTAAACAGTGAAATGTTGCCATATTACGTAACACTTGGAGAACATTTTTACTACTGACATAGGATTGGAGAGAGACATTTGTATGGCTTTGAGCTAGTCTAAAAGGAATTATTTAATGAAAAGCCCTGTACTATCTCTACTCCACAAAGACAGAATTCTCTGTGCTAAAATTTCACCCTTGCAAGTCATTTGTATAATTTGTCATGAGAGGTCCCAAGGTTATTATTAGAGTAACAAATAGGGGTTTGGTGTCTCAGCTCCACTGGTCTGTGATATGTACTATCTTATCAAAACATGATCAGACCTTTGAAAACAGACTAAACTACCAAAATACAAATAACACTCCCTACCGAATAAGATTAATTTGATTAATTTACAGTAGGAAAGATCCGTGGGCTAAGATTTGGACTGGGTCATTTGTAAAGGGAACCCATTCCTAATGAGTAAAAACAATTACATATTGGAAAATTTATTAAAGAATATTATCAGAGAAAAGTAAGAAAAAGATTCTTAAAAGATAGACTAACTTAACCTAATTTAGACTCTTTTCAATATTTATTCAAAATCTGTGATCATTTGTGTGTGCTTTCTGGAGACAGAGTGATAAAATCCTTTATCTCTCTCTTTTTAAAATTTAATTTAATTAATTTATTTTTTATACAGCAGGTTCTTATTAGTTATCTATTTTGTATATATTAGTGTATATATGTCAATCCCAATCTCCTAGTTCATCCCACCCCCGACCCCCACTTTCCCCCTAAATCCTTTATCTCTTAATCCTTATTTTTTTAGAGGTCAACCAAGGTCAA
The DNA here is from genome assembly GCF_011762595.2 of Tursiops truncatus. Classification (NCBI taxonomy): domain Eukaryota; kingdom Metazoa; phylum Chordata; class Mammalia; order Artiodactyla; family Delphinidae; genus Tursiops; species Tursiops truncatus. The sequence goes on from NC_047035.1 coordinate 95,506,462, forward strand.
GAATTAATGTTATTTTGCTTTTTTAAAGCATAGTTCAAATTACCTCTTGCTCATGAATTTCACTCAAAGATAGTTTTTTGAGCTGACTTTCAGCCAATTCACTCTTTTACTTGTTTCTAACTCATCCTAATGGTCATCAGGGACTCTGTACACTAATGACCTCAGATCTTATCTTTCCATTCTTTATTACCATGTGCCAATAGAATACCTGAAACTAATGAGACTTCTTGATGTCCCAGTAAAGCAGAATGGCCATCTTTATAGCTATATTCTTTTTTTCTTTTTTTTGCGGTACACGGGCCTCTCACTGTTGTGGCCTCTCCCGTTGCGGAGCGCAGGCTCTGGACGCGCAGGCTCAGCGGCCATGGCTCACGGGCCCAGCCGCTCCGTGGCATGTGGGATCTTCCCGGACCGGGGCGCAAACCCATGTCCCCTGCATCGGCAGGCGGACTCTCAACCACTGCGCCACCAGGGAAGCCCTATAGCTATATTCTAATATTGTAAGCATTCCAGTAAGATACACATTTTTTCTGGTATTGAGCTTATCTCAATGATATTTTCCATTTTATTATCTAAAATTAACAGTTATTTTTTCAAAATTATACTGGAAAGTGGATACATCTTACTATGGTAAATGAGTAACAAGTGGTATATGTGATAACTGGGTAGGCTTGTGAAGAACTGGGCCTCTGTTTTTTATAACAACCACTGTTATGCATCTTTACAATTATGACCCACAAGTGTTATTATTATTGAAAAAAGAAAACTTTGAATAAATGACACCACTGTGCTTTTTAGATCAAAGTATGAAACACCAATCAGAGTCTTGATTAAAATTTCACCCTTAGAATGGAATAAGGCTTAACAACCTCCCGTGAACAAACTACATCAATAATGAGTAGACTGCATTTAGGTCCCTAAAAAACTGTAACTTCCCTTCCTCTGTTGTTTCTCAATTATGCAGAATTTGCTTTTCATAGTTTTTATTAATAACAAAAGACATTGCTGCTAATGTCCTTGAGCAACCTAGAAGGTGGGGGAGAGGGATATTAGAAAGGAAGCAATTGGGTCAGGAGATAAGTTAGGAAATTCAAGTAGCAGACCAGAGCTGTATATTTCTATGCCTACTGCAATTTGTATTTCTCAAAGTAAGACCTAACATAAAATCCCAGATCTGACTCCATATTTTATACCATCAATGTAAACTTCTTACAGACTTGCACTGCTAGCCACTAACTTGTCTTTTGGAAAAGGGCTGATAGTAATCACACACCAGGACTTGGTATCATTTTTGCAGTTGAGGGCTTATTTCATCCTCAAATCCACTGGAATAAAAGATGGGAAAGATAAAATTATAGGATCCTAAGGCTCAAGACAGTGCTCTTATTCCTCTTAGCTATTTTACTCTCCACTAAAACATTGGCATGGAGTCAGAAATAGCTAGTATTCTAAAGAACCCTAGGATTGGAAAAAGAATGGTCCAAAGATAAACCAAACAGGAGAAAGGGGGTGAAAGCGCATCACAAAAGCCGTACGTCACCAAATCTTTACCTAAACTCTACTGAGATGAGGATCATAGTGAAGGCAACACTGTTAGAACTAGAGTGCCCAGTAAGCACTTGAGAATCTGCGTGAACTCAGCAAGATATGGAATCACAGTGTCACTAATCAAAATTTTATCATTTTTTCATATTACATAGAAACAAGTAAATTTTCAGCACAATCCTCAAATGTAATAGAGGATATCTGTTATTAGAGCTTGCTCAGAAAGAAGTTGTGAGGTGTTATTTTGGCATATTCATCTCTATGCAGCCTTCAATCCCCTCTTAGGAAATGCTTTATATTTTCAAGCATTGCACCAAAGTAGTACTAAATCTCTTTAAACTTAAAGGTATTTGTCATTAAGATGGTTGATTTTAGCAGAAGAAGACAATTAAAAATACTTGCCATATAAGGAGAGGGAGCATTATCATCAGAAACACTGTAGAATGACACTTCAACGGGAAGAGTCAAATGAGTGGGGCAGAAAACACCACTTGCCCCTACCTCGGCAGTAAAGCCATCAACAATGCCGAGAGGATCTAAACGATAGTTCAAGACAGACTCCTGGAAGGCAAAATAAAAGAATTTTTAAGAAATAAAATTTAAAAGTTAACACATTCATTCCTTCTTTCTATTTAAAGAAATATGTTAGTATGCTTTCTGGCACTACAAAAGTGGTCGCTGCCATTGCCATGCCCTCATTTCAAATGTTCATCTGACCTGAAATCAACCCCCTCCCAAATCAATCTTCTACCACCTTACAAAGTTTGGCCTCCTTACTATTCCAACCCACACTGAACTATCTTTGAACTTCACCATTATTTTTTTTCACCATTATTTTGATATAATGGTTTAATGAGTTATTCTTATCTCTGTAAAGAAAATATGCTCTACCAGAGCAGGTAAAATATCAGAAATTTTCTTATTCCTCAGAGTATATTTCTACTGTTAGCCACAGAGAAGCACTTGAAAACTTGTTAACAGGTCATATACAGAAGTTCCATCAAAACAGAAAGCCAAGTACTCATAACTTTAACTGAAAAACAACTGCCTCTTAAAAATTGTTGTTGGATGTGACATATGTTTTATTGTTTAGTTTAATTTAAAAAACAGTAAATACACATTGGGAAAAATTTAAAAGTACATAAATACAAACAACAGAGAAGCTCCTTATCCATCTCTCCCAAGCTCATTTGCTGAGGAAACCACTTTTAACAATTTAGTGTTTATCTTTCCAGGTATGAGAAACATGTTAAACCTTTCACAAGCTCTCTTTCCTATACATATATCAACATATATATGCATACATCAAGAAATGTGAGTAACATTTCTTTGATTCAGTAATTCTTTGAAAAGAAACACTCCAAGCCCTCATGAGTCTAAATTTGAAAGTGGCATCAGCAATTCTCAAGTCCCGTGTCAAAAAGACCAGACCAAGAGACCTATGTTACAACGAGCCTTCTATATCTCCCTCCTGCCCTGCAATCAATCCAATCCATACCCTGCTGATGGGACCTCTCAGTCTCACAGCCTCAGCTCTCTCAACACCAGTAACCTAGCTCAGACCCTCATAACCTCTCCTCTGAACAAATGCAATACTCTCTAATTAGTTATTCCATCTTTAGTGTATCATCTGTATTACTGCCAGAGTTTTTCTTTAAAAAAAAAAAAAAGTCTTACGTTACCCACCAGGTTAAAAACTTTGTTTCTTGATGTCCACAGGATGAAGTCAAATATTCACAGCATGGTATGTAAGGCCCACCCTACATCTCTTACCACAGCTCTCCTCACTTGCACGCAGTCTTATACTCCAGTTCTGGATGATGCTTTTCAATATCACCATGCTCTTTTACTACTTTTACACATATGCCTTTGCACATGTAGCTCCCTTTGTCTAGAATCCCTTGACACTTCTCACACAATTTACTTGGCAAATTCCTACTCAACTTTTGTAACTAAGCTCAAATGACAGCTCCTTAGTAAAACTTTCCCAGTCCCTTAGCAGAGAGAACAAATATATGGAGACTGAGAAAATTTCTATTACAGTGCTAATTACTTCGGTTTATAGATTATTTATATGTCCAACTTCTCCAGCAGACTGTAAACTTCTCTAAGGTAGGCAGTTTATTATTTAGCTTTATATTCCTAGCATATAACATGACACATAGTAGGTACTCAATAAATGTTTCTTAAATAAGAAACATGTTCTAAGGATGTATGAAAATTTCAGAAAAAGAGCACAAAAATGCTAATGGATAAGGCCAATGATCCAATGTAGTCTACGACTTTATTCAGATTTTTGTGACTTTAAATGAATATATTGTACTAGCATGCATGTTAGGCCCTACTGAGTGCAAAACTACAAGAAAAGGAAATAAAAGGCATACAAATTACAAAGTAAGAAATAAAACTGTCCCTATTTGTAGATGATGTGGGAATCTACATACAAAAATCCGCCCCCTCCAAATCAATAAAATTAATAAGCAGGTTGAGCAAGGTCATAGGTGATTATATATGTTTATACACACATACATACATACATATATATATATATACACACACACACACATACATATAAAAACACTTATATATATATATATATATATATATTTTTAGCCCCAACTCTCAGCATGCAAGATCTTAGTTCCCCAACCAGGGATCCAACCCATGCCCCCTACAGTGGAAGCATGGAGTCCTAACCACTGGGCTGCCACGGAATTCCCTAAAATCACTGTTGGGAATGTAAATTGGTACAACCGCTATGGAGAACAGTATGGAGGTTCCTTAAAAAACAAAAATTAGAAGTACCATATGCCCCAGCAATCCTACTCCTAGGCATACACCCAGAGAAAACCATAATTCAAAAAGATAAGTGCACCCCAATGTTCATTGCAGCACCATTTACAATAGCCAGGACATGGAAGCAACCTAAATGTCCACTGACAGGGGAATGGATAAAAAAGATGTGGTACATATGTACAATGGACTATTACTCAGCCATTAAAAAGAATGAAATAATGCCATTTGCAGTGACATGGATGGACCTAGAGATTGTCACACTGAGTGAAGTAAGTCAGACAGAGAAAGATAAATATCATGTGATATCGCTTATGTGTGGATTCTAAAAAAAGGGTACAAATGAACTTATCTACAAAACAGAAGTAGAGTTACAGATGTAGAAAACAAACTTATGGTTACTGGGGGGTAAAGGGGGGGAGGGATAAATTGGGAGACTGGGATTGATATATACATTGATATATACACACTACTATATATAAAAGAGATAAAACAGATAACTAATTAGGACCTACTGTGTAACAGAGGGAATTCTACTCAATACTCTGTAATGGCCTATATGGGAAAAGTATCTAAAAAAGAGTGCATATATGTATATATATATAACTGATTCATTTTGCTGTACACCTGCAACAACATTGTAAATCAACTATACTCCAATAAAATTTTTTTTAAAATGTCATTTACAGGTTCATGTTTAAGATTGTTTTCTAATTGAAGAAAACTAAACCCTTGATATACTTGATCCCAAGTAGAAGAGTCATTAAATAAAGCAGCACATGTATCAGAGACCTTTAACCATTTGATTTTTTAAAAATAATCTTATTTTATAATAAATTTAGATTTACAGAGGAGTTGCAAATATAGTACAAAGCACTATTTGATTTTGAAAATCAGCCTCCTTGATCATGAATCAGCTGCTATCAGCCCACAATCATCCTTCCTGGGTCCCAGAGCCAGTTTTACCAGGTAAGAAGGTGCGGTCAAGTCTACTTTCCAGCTCGAGTAACGGATACCTCCATCCAACCTGATTTCACCTAAGTCCTGCATCTCCTCCACCAGCTACCCAATTCTAAAATGTCACTGCCAACAATTCTCCCAACTTTACTTCTCATGAAAAGGAAAGGAAAAAGGGAAATCAAAAAAGGAAAAAGGGATAAGGAAAAAAGAAAAAGGGAAAGGAAAGGAGGTGATTTCAAGGCTTTAGAAAAATATAATCCACTTATTTCCTTTTTAAGAACAAATGACATAAATGACACCATGGGTCTAGGTTAGGAAACTTCAACTCTTAAAATAGTTTCAAAAAACATTACCTCAAAATTTCCTAAGAGACTAAGACTTGTTATAGGTGGAGCACTAGAACTCAGAAATGGTTTTTCATGAATATCTGGATCATCTTCAATGTTTAAACATGGTCGAGGACTATTTAAAAAAAGAACAAATCAGCAAATGGACATATTAACAACAGTATTTTCTAATTCACTTTTGTACAAATTAAATTAGGAGGATCTGATCAATTTTACTTCAACTACCATAATAAAAAATTAATGTAACCAAATTTTAAGATATGAAATATCTCATTTTAAATTCCTGATTAGATTTTATAATCTTTGTTATAATATTTGATAAAGAATATAAATAACATCCTAGGTTTCAAGGTGGAATTTATAACATATCACATAGCAGCATCTACTGGAAATATATAATATTGTAATGCAGTCTTCTATATCAATCTTCATTTTAAGTTAAAAATTAGAATACAAAGGCAAACTTATGTGACTAAGGAATATAATGAGAGTAGTATTTGTCAACATGGAACAAATTGCCAAGGCTTTTTTGCAAAGGAGTATAAGACAAAGGAGGAGGTGAATGACCAGAAACAGACAAACCCACTTAAATGTTAAAACCAATGTAAGTGTTTTGTTTATCATAATGACCACTGTATAGTTAGTTACTCATCATCTTAATTTCTCCCTCACTCATCCTTAATAACTGTATGTGTGAAATCATCTTGAAAATGATAAACTGAAAAATGGGATTCCTGTTCAAAGTTTGATTTTCAGAGTCAACATTATTTACTGTGAAAGGCTAGAATTTTGTGCAAGATTATTTCATATACACTAATGAATTTTAAGATAAATACCTTCTAGATGATAAGCTTTTCAGATGCAGTAATGAAGAATCCAGATTAAAGCAACCTGATTGTGCCTTTCTTTGAGGAACCTAAGGTTAAAATAATCACTTGTTAGGTTTCAAAAGAATTTCAGAAGACTATAATTTTTTTCTTGAATTGACAGGACAATTTTCAAATGAAAGCTAAGCATATCTTAAAAAATAATAAAACTTCTCTCCTAACAGCTTATTAAAATCATGCTCTTTATTACATATTGTCCCTATGTCCTCATTTTATTAACTAGTTTGGAAAAAAAGATGATTAATAAAAGCACTTTTACTAGGTTTTTATTTTTTTCTTTTTTTGGCCAACCGCACTTCGGAATCTTAGTTCCCCAACCAGGGATTGAACCCTGGCCACAGCAGTGAAAGCGCTGAGTCTAAATCACTGGACCGCCATGGAATTCCCTCGGTTTTGATTTTTTAAGAACCAGAACCAGTTTTTTCTAAAACCAAATCTTACATGTAATCCCAACATATAATATAATAAGACTTTTACTTTTTTACTTTATATACTTCTGTATTGAGGGGGTAGGAATAAATGATTAATAGCTTTACAATAAAAGGGGGAAAAAAAGAATTAAATGGCGATGGGAGTCTGGGGTCCTGACAACTCTACTGTTCTTTTAACCATCCCTACCCGACTGCACATTTCCCAGAACCCTGGCTGGGGCTTCACAGAGAATAGGTTTGAAAAATACTACTGTGGATTTTTAACCACTATTGTATAACAAATTACATTTAAGACAAACCACCAACTAGCTAAAAATGATCTAAAAATGAAAGACCCAAGTGTAAATTAAAGGTAAAATCACATACAACATACAAGTTAGACGGATTTGTCTCTAGAATTAATGTTAAATATGTATAAAGTATCTGAGTGATTGGTCTAATTTGTGACTAAGAAACAGATGATACTGAAAGTCTAAAAAACCTCAATATTTTTGAGAGTTGTACAAGCGCACCATTCTATATTTTGGAGTTAGAACTTAATGTGAAATCTTCAATCCAAATTCTCATGTCTTCAATTCAGGAAAGTTTTCTACTTTCATTTCTTCCAATACTGCATTTTCCTCATTCCACCTAGCCTTCCTTTTGGAATTTCTACTAGGTTTATACTGAACATCTCATTTTATCCTCCAGGGCTCTTTCATATTTTACCATTTCTCTTCCCTTCTGCACTTTATTCTAGGTGCTTTCTTAATACGTGTCTATCCATTGACTAAATCTCTATTCAGCTGATTCCAGTCCACCATTTAATCCATGTGTATGTGTATGCGCACGTGTGTGTACACTTCAATTATATTTTTCATATTTTTGATTTCTATTTTTCCAATCCCACATGTTCTCTTATCTCAGTTCCCTGTCTTTATCTTCATTTATCTCTTGGAACATACATTCACTCATTCATTCATTTATTTATGTTAAAATCTTTATTGGAGTAATTGCTTTACAATGCTGTGTTAGTTTTTGCTGTATAACAAAGTGAATCAGCTATACATAAACATATAACCCCGTATCTCCTCCCTCTTGTATCTCCCTCCCTCCCACCCTCCCTATCCCACCCCTCTAGATGGACACAAAGCACCAAGATGATCTCCCTGTCTTGAAACATTTTAAAAAGAATTATTTCTGATTCTCTTTCAAGTTGCTCTGATAACAGGATTCCTAAATATGAATTTTCCCACTTCTTCTTGCTGATTCTTTTAAGGTGCTTTGTAATTTTAATTCCCCTGAGATCATCCTCAGTAAGAGTTATCTTCCATGAAAATAAATCCTTGGTGCCATGGGTGATAGATGTGGGATAGTTTCATGTTTTCTCATAGACAGCACAAATTCAGAACCCCCTAACCATGGGTGACTTAGGCTTAGGTCCAAATTCTTTTGGGGGCTTCTTTTCCCATCTACTCTATCCCTCCTATTGCACCCCTTAAGTAAATAGGTGATTTCTTTTCTCTTCTCCCATTTCTAGAATGGCAGTCCTCACCTGTTTCTGGCTTTATGGAGTTTGGTTTTAGGTCCCAGCTACGACCGGTATAGACCTGACTCCTGATCCAGCAGGAGCATTAAACCCTAGCACTATATTAGATTTAGATATCCTAGAAGGTCATAATTTGCCCCAAGTTAGTTTCGGAGATTTACCTTTCTTGCACTTACACTATATTATGTATTTAAAAGTTGTGTTATATTTTGTCCAGGATTTTTGTGTTTGGGAAGGAGGAAGGATCTTCTTGTATTAACTCAGTCCACCACATTGAACAGAAGTCTGTAGTGCTTTTTACACCAGCATGATGCTGTAAGTTTTTTCCTCATCACTTGGGCATTTTGAAAGCACCTCATACATATGTCAAACATTTGGGGTTATTTTAAATTGTTTAGAATTCAACTTCCCTAAAATAAACACCTAAGGTCCAAGTTACAAATTTAAAACTAAATCTCTTATTCAAGAATTAATTTTTGAAAATATGCTAGATATTGTATGCTTTGAGTTTACTTAAAAAAACTCACATAAAAACAAAAATTATGTCAATAGCAAAAATAAACATGTTTTTAGTTTACTAGGATATTGACTGCTTACCTCTGGTTTAACCGAAATGGCAGCTTTAGCGACTATCAAATGCTTACCAGGAATGATACTAATCATCTTCCCAACACTAAGGTAGACATTATCACCCATTTTTCAGATGAGGAAACTGAGGCTCAGAGAGACAATATTCCTCACCTAATGTCACACAGCTAGGGTGAAGTCAGCGTGATGCCAAAGCGAGGTTCTTAACCATCACACTCAGATCTATAAATTTATTAGTAAATGTAGAGTGGGGAAACGTCTCAAAATAAGACGGTTAACTGTACAGGTTGCAAGTCAAAGACAGCCACAAATTTGATTCCCAGATGATTCAGCTGGTGGTGTCAACCAGCCACAGTACTATGATACAAATCTATTTAGAGAAAATCCACTTTACACTAAGTATTTTCTTTACATTAGTGAGAATTAATACGCTGGACAAAAGAATTTCAGAGAAATTTTATAATCCTAATACAATAAATTCATTTTTATTCATTTTTTCTGCCTTTTTCCATATTAACATTTAGCTATTAAATGTATCAAAAAATAAAATGTTTTCCCACTAGAAATTTATTTTGAAGGTATTTAAATTTTTTCAATTAAAATTTGGATAAAGTGATTTGCAAACATTTTACATGTTTTGCAAGTCTAAACATAAAATAAGAGAAAAACACTTACAGGACTGGAAAGAAGAGGCAATCCAGTTCGAGGATGAAAGGCTCTGGTTGAGGTTCCATCCAAGGAATGAAAATTATGTTTCCGCCAGACACTTGAGTGTTTAAGTGGTATAGTTCTCTGCTAGGAAAAGATTTAGATTTTAATGGCAATATTTAAAATTTTTTTGTTTCTAGATTTATTCTTAACATCTACTGAGGTATTACATCCTTGGTGGTAAAGCTAACAACCTATATAACTATCTATACACACATATATATACACTTTAATCAAAAAACAGTGTTTAAGAGTTTTTTCTAAGTTGATGAATAAACTCAAATATTCTAAAAAAAGTATGTCCAAACACAATTGCCTTATCAACATATTTATCAAAACTCAGTCTGGGCTTCCCTGGTGGTGCAGTGGTTAAGAATCCGCCTGCCAATGCAGAGGACAAGGGGTTCAATCCCTGGCCCGGGAAGATCCCACATGCTGTGGAGCAACTAAGCCCATGCACAACTACTGAGCCTGTGCTATAGAGCCCACGAGCCACAACTACTGAAGCCCGTGCGCCTAGAGCCCGTGCTCTGCAACAAGAGAAGCCACCGCAATAAGAAGCCCTTGCATCTCAACCAAGAGTAGCTCCCGCTCACCACAGCTAGGGAAAGCTCACGCACAGCAATGAAGACCCAATACAGCCAAAAATAAAAACAAATAAATAAATAAGTTTGTTTTAAAAAAAAACAACTCAGTCTATCATTTAGTAAGCTAATATTCAATTCTTTTAATCTGTGGGAAAAAAAACTCACAGAAAAAAATTAGTAAAATATTCTAAAATATAAAACTATGTCAGTAGCAAGAGCCATTCTCAGAAAATATAATTTGGTACAGCATGATACAAAAATTTAAATGTGAATTTTAAAATATACTTAACACAGTCACAGTATCATGTTTTTGAAGTGATATAAGAAATAGACTAATTCTTAAGAATTTAAAATGGCAAATTTATACCCAGAAACAAAAAATGCATAAAAACACATGAATAAAAATCAGAGAAGAATAATTGGGGCCCTGGCTCTACCATTTACTAGCTTTATGACCTTGGGCAAGTTACTTAACCTCTCTGGGCCTAGAGTTCTCATTTGTAAACTGGAGTTAGTAATAGCGCCTAACCTCAGAGCGTAGTGAAAGGATTTAGTAAGCCAGCATGTATAAAACACTCAGAAGAGTGCCTGGGCATCCAGTAAATGCTATATAATTATATTTAAAGTAAGTGTATGAAAAAACAAATCTTAGTGGCTTGAAAAATACCATGGTCAAAGTAAGTCTCCCTATTAGGTACCAGAAAGGATTGTGAAAAGCTAGTATTCTTAAGGCCAGGGTAGGTTTTTGTGACAATTATAGTTTTAGGAAATTGGAAACTGTCATTTGATTAAACCCATGTGTTAGAAAGAGATCGTCTGTTGAAAAATATTAATTGGAAACATGGCATACTTTTAAGACTCTAATGTCCGGCAAAACTAATTTGTATGATAAAGAAGATGAATCAAGGTCATTCAGATTTGGATCGAGGCAGTTAAGTAGTTTTCCATATAACTGAGATATAAATTTGTGATACTTCTTGGAAAAATAAAGGAAATTTAAGCCTAGTAATAATTTTCTAAAGTTAAAAAGTGATTTGGTAGACAAATAAAATGGAACTAACAAATATCTTTGATTTAGGTAGTGCATTAAAAGCTTACAAAATGTTTAAAGATCTATAATTTGATTATCACCACAACTATAAGCAAAAGATATTCATCGTTCTTATTTTAAAATCGAGGAGACTGAGGGTTTTACAAGTTACGTGATTTATTCAGCTTCACTCAAGGACCAAATTGTCAGGACTGACACTTGGGTATTCTGACCAACAGCCCAGTGATTTCACTATAGGTATTCCTAGGCATAACACAATGGGCACACTGCTTGTACTAGGCCAGAGCTGCTGTCAAACAATACCTTAAGCTAATGATACAAGTTTCATTTCTGACTCTTATTTACTCTCCAGCAACTGTTCACAGTATTAAAATAAACAAAAAAAGGCAACAGGAAGAATTTACCTAGCATTTGCTCTGAAGTGGGCAGGTTATTTACAAGGATGTTTATTATATCAGACAGTGAGTTCTATAGATAATGGGCATCTTGGGCCTAACTAGATCTCCTGTAAACAAAGTTCAAACCATAACAAATGTTTGAGGATTACATTTGAAATGTTAGATATTACCTACCAATACCTCTTTATCTTTCAGGCGTTCACACGTAAACAAACAGTCTTTTATATTCTTCCTCTGAGAACAGTTTTGAGATTTTTCATCAACTGGATCTTCTTTCTTATCCTGTTCACTGTTTAATTGGTTTGGCTTTTTGCATTTGAAACCTTCACTATCTTTATTGAGGTAATTTTCTATACTATTAAGTTGAGTATTTTGTTCGCATGACTTAGGCTTTTTTGAGTCTTTATCTGAGCACTCATTTGCATGTTTGTTCAAATATCCAGACATTTCCAACACAGTAACATTTATTTTCGAGTCATTTTTTTTTGAATGATCAAACTGGTGATTGTTAAAAGATTCTGGATTATAATTTTCATTTATTATTATTTTGTCCTTATACTTATTTGTGCAAATCTGTTTGTCAATACTGTTACATTTTGAATACTGTTTATTGATTTCATTGTCAATTTCTTTTTCCTTAAATTGACACTCAGAAAGTGTGTTTTCCAATCTTATTGTGAAATCTAAGTTATCTTCTTTGCAAAGAGACATATTTGAAGGATTCATTAAACCAGTGGCTTTGTTCTGTGTCTCTTGAAATGTACTTTGGATTTCACTAGGATTGTTCTGATGCAGATTTCTTCTTGTTTGAGGTTTCAAAGAAGGCTTGACATTACTATTGCATTTAAAAGAACTAAAACGTTTATTAGGTGTTAAGTGTTTCCCTTCACTGATGTTATCTAACAAGGAAAATTTTGTATCAGAAATGGAAACAGAGGTGTCATCCTTGTTCTTCTTCAACAAATTTCTGTCTTCATAGGAACTCCTAAACACTTTAGAAGGAACTGAACTGGAGTCCTGAATGTTGAATGATTGCCGGGGCATGTGAGGTGCTGTTGGATCAATGTGCTCCAAGTGCTGAGCAATCCTTGCAATGACATCTTGCCGCTCCTGGAGTAAAGAGCTTATCAAAGGATTAATCTCACCAACAGACTGATCAGAATGAAGACCATTAGAAATGCAAGTGTCACTTCGAGGAGTTTCTGGTTTTACTCGAATTTTCCCTTCATTGGTGTCTTCTGAGGAGGTGAGCGCTGGATTACCAAAAGAAATGGAGAACGTTTCTTTACATTTTCTCACATTTTCATTTTCTTGTGAAACCCGGAAAAGCTTTGAATTAAGTGAACTAGATTCTTGTGTATTAAGTGGATGTCCAGAAACATGTGAAGTGCTTGGATCACAATGAATCAAATGCTGAGCTATTCTTGCAATAACTTCTTGTCGCTCCTGAATTAAAGAGCCTATTAAAGGATTAGTCTCACCAACTGACTGCCAGGAACTCTGGCGGCTAGATTCACTAGAATCAATCACTGAAAATGATTTTAAAGTTCTCACTGATGTTTCATGTGACTTTTTATCTCCTATACCACTGAAGCCCAGAATATTGCCTTGAGATGTTCCATAGTCAGATTTACCACTAGTGCCCGGATATAGTTTGACATTTTTGACAGTTGCAGTATATTCTGGAGTTGTGCCATTTTTTGCATGTAATATTATGCTTTCGGGTGCCATGGTCCAAGTTTGTTTGCTACACAGACGCTGTGAACTGTTTGTACTACATTGCTCTGCTTCAGTAGAATTTCGGTGCTGATGGGTTTTAAGTTCATGGTCTTGAACTCTTTTCTCAAAAAGGCCAATATTAGTGTGAATACTACAGGTCAAAACTGGATAATTAGATTGTCTGGGCAAGGACTGAACACTGACTTTCAAGGCCACATTGTGAGACACATTGGGAACAGGAAACACATGTTCAATTGGAGTTTGTGAAAAATTCCACTGTAGGTCTACATCAGCAGCACTGATTCTAGAATCACACAGAAAAAAATGGAATCAGTGGATTATAAAACATATCATTATTATATGTTATTTAAAAAATGTTAAACAGTCATATACTTACCTTTGTTTGCATTAATTACTATTGAGATTTTATTTTAACCTACTTTACCATGCATGTCATTCTAACAAAACCAACATAAATAGATTATACCTGGAATAGAGACCATCTTCTTTTTAAGAACACCATTCTATTAAAGCATTAAAGCTCAAAAATACTATAATTTAAAATTTGTTGTCAAAACAGAAAAAAGGACTTTCCATTTACTACTAAATAAATGGATTCAGCTAATTCTGTTGCGCATGGTGATTAAGAGATACTCTCTATCTCACGGCCACCTGCCTAAAGAGACAGTTAAGACAGTTGTTCAGCAGCCTGTGTGTTTATAATTTTCAGGATCTAAAAATTAAGTCTACCATTATGGAAATTCAGCAACCCAGAAAGTTTTTCCACTTTATTTATAATGGTGGTACATTCTCATTGTTAGTTCTGTAAAGTAAGCTAAAAAGTTCTCTGAAAACTATTCTACACCAGATTTAACCCAAGAAGCAAAATGCATATTGAGTCATATCTAAATTTCTCCAACTTGTTTTGAAAAACAAGTAAAGTTTTTAATTTTTAATTTCAGTAAATTTTGTCCACTTATATTTAGAAATGAAGGATATAAACTGCCTAAAAGGTAAAATGTCATTCAGTAGCTAACCACTGTAGCTGAATACACATTGTCCTTTTTCTGCCCTAGACATACCTGTAAATAATATTTCGTGGAATAGCACCATGAGAAACACTCAGCCAAGCACTTAATTGAGAAAAAAACACAAATGAGCGGACAGCCAATAGGAGAGTCTTCTCTTCAATAAATCGATCGCCACTCCTAAGGGAAGTAAAAAAGCATCATCTAAATGTCAACAAGTACAAAATGGCTAAATTTTAGAAAGATAAAAGCTGAAATAAACATATCACTCAGGACATGTGCTTTCAAGAGTATAAGAGTGCATTTACCAGTGTCATTTGAAGTCACATAAGTACTAAATATGTAAATTTTACTACATAAATAGAGGGACTCAAAGATATGATATATTATTAAAATAATTTATAGAAAGTAATGGAAAACCTGATTTACAAAGGACAACTTCAAACTCAGTTCAACTTACTGTCGAGGAACTGGCTCCAATATCCATCTTTCTAATAATAACGCATCTTGCTTAATTGCAGGATCATTTAGATCAATCCCTTCTGTGGTGGGCCCATCGTCACTGTAGCAGCAATCTGGTAGTAGCATCACTTCCACCATGATTGGAAGGTTATTCTTCCACAATAATGCGACCTCAGACCTAGTTCGTCGGGCTTGGCGACACTTGAAGAAGATGGAGATAAGCAAAATGGCTCAAGAGCCCACCCAATTTTATATTTAAATTTGAAAAATATAATTGTAAAGCAGACATCTGTATGAAAATGAGTTGCCTATTGCAGGGCTCAGCTCAGGCTTGTCTGCCTATTTAGGTTTCCTCATTAAACAATGCATCAGCACTAGGAGCTCTAGAGTGTGGGGATTAGTAGCAAACAACAATTATGATGCAAATTTTCTCCGGGGAGGATATCTTTGCTCTATTTTGCGGAAAAAGAACTGCCATGCCCAATGTCTGACAGGCCGCAAGATGGCCCAGCCTCGCCTCATTTGTTAATTACATCATCATTAATTAGAGGAAAGATTCATTCTAAGATCAAAATATTAAAAACTCATTTTCATTAAACACTCAAAGTAGACAACATTTTTAGAAGTTTAAAATTTTGGACTACAGTTAAGAGACTAACTGGGAGGAAAATCCTTACAGCAAATTATACGCTACATATCAAAATAAATATTTTTAACAGTATTCTACAAAAACATTAATGATAGCAAAAAGTATCCTCCCATTAAAAAGGGGAGGGATATAAGAGGGAAAGTGATTAATGTGGGGAAAATAATTATGAACATCAATCTATTAAATAAACAAGAACACAAAGTTGATGAAGCGGGGCTGAGACTAAAACTAAAGAAAAGCTAATTCATAGTAACAAAGATAATCTTAAATCTGGTGTGTGTGGAGGCAGGTATGAAACTGGCTGCCCACCTGCCTGCTGATGGAAAAGCCTTTTAGAGCCTTGTTCACAGCCAAAATTATTAGCTGCAGTTCAGGATTAGTACCTTTTCTTTATGTTGTGACCAATTTTATACTTAAATGTGAACATTATAATTGTGATTTAACAAAGTCAATGACAGAATTTAAACAGGTTTATATAAAAGATAAAAAACATTCAAAACACAGTTCTCACCTGGGCCAGCTTATCACTACATTCATGTTTGCTAGTTACTGGGTAACAGGACTGTGCTGGAGGGCAATGGAAACTTTCCGTCCGACCTTTAACAGAACATTCAGGTGTTCGTCCTTCTGTTATTAACAAGGCCAGAGAGACCAAGAACTCCTCTGCATCATATTCAAAATATTCATCCAGACTATCTGGTATCAAAAAAAAGAAAGAAAGAAAGATGGGTCCTTGCTTTAAGGTATTCTTGACAAGAACTCTTTTTTTTTTTAACATCTGTATTGGAGTATAACTGCTTTACAAGAACTCACTTTTTTATGTCTAAAATAACTAATACCATAGCCCAAATTCAAGTATATTCACTAACAAAGAGTGAAAAGAGAATAAAAGTGAGGCAATTAAAATACAATAAACTCTTGGTACTTCCCTGGTGGCGCAGTGGTTAAGAATCCGCCTGTCAGTGCAGGGGACATGGGTTCGAGCCTTGGTGCGGGAAGATCCCACATGCCACGGAGCAACGAAGCCCGTGCGCCACAACTACTGAGCCTGTGCTCTAGAGCCCATGTGCCACAACTACCGTGAGCCACAAGTACTGAAGCCCACGCTCCTAGAGCCCGTGCTCTGCAATAAGAGAAGCCACTGCAATGAGAAGCCCGAGCACCGCAATGAAGAGTAGCCCCCCCTCACCGCAACTAGAGAAAGCCCGTACGCAGAAACAAAGACCCAACGCAGCCAAAATAAATAAATAAACAAACTTATTTAAAAAACCCAATAAACTCTTAATTCACAAGGTACAGAAGTCAGATGATGATGGATAATTCAAAATTTCATTTAAGACAAAGCCGGTTAAAATTACGGCATAAAATTGTTTTTATGTAAACTTCAATTAAAATGTTTAAGATTTAGGAGTACATTTATAATCTTTTAGATAATGATATTTTTGGACATCAAATACAATAGTTTTCACACACAAAACTTCGCTAATAGCCAAAAGGTCAAAATGTCTTATTAGGTCATATAAATATTTTCAGCTAAGACGTTTTATTACTGTTATTAAATATTAGAAAAAGAGGCAGATACAAATGTATGTTTCTCCCTTTCTCTCCCTCTCCCTTCCTTAACTAGTTCCTTGTTCTTAGAGCCCTAATTCTGTGATGTGGACACTCACAGCCACAGGGTCCTTCTCTTTCCTTGCTATGCAGTGGTAGTAGTTTCAGAGGAAGAAATTTTATAATTATCCAACAGGAGATGCAGGCCTGTATTGCAATATATGAAGTGTGATATTTTTTGGTTACTAGGCAGTTCCAAACAATCTAACCTGCAGATGTTTCACTTAGATATATTAAATTAAATTTTTTTCACAAGTCCTCCAATTTTAAAAGCACGGTTAGTCTTTAAAACTGTTAACCTGCTATGCAGGTTGAACATGCATGCATGTGTACATGCACACACGAAATTCAATTTATAGTGCAAACTTGAAAAGGTTGCTTTCTCTTATCTCTGCCAGCTAAGCAACACATATTTTAAGTGCCTAGCACACTGTAGTAGGTGACAAGGGGACACAAAGTTGTACTGCACATAGCTAATAGTTTCAGAGGATTTGATTCAGGGACGATTTTTTAAAACAATAGAACACTGAAGCATATAATAAATTCCAAAGAAGTTCAGATAACAGTGGTAAAATTTTGCCAAAGAGGTAGATGTTAAGCTGAACCATGAGAGAGAAAGTGCAACTTGAGCGGAGCATTTGTACAAAAACAGTGTAGAAAAGGCAGGACTGGAGCCTGATTGTGAATAGCCTTGAAGAGTATGACGACGAGTGCCTATTTCTAGCCTCAGGAAGGCCTTACCAGGAAAAGAAGGAGTCTTGAGAGCCAACTTGATTGAGCTGGTATTTTAAGACCATTCAGTCCCTAAAATGACCATTTGCAATATATAAAATAACAGCCAGCACTTAGTAATGTTGTTAGGCATTGCCAGTTCTCACTACTTTCTATACATTAACTCATTTACTCCTCAAAGCACCTCTAGAAGGGACTATTACCACCATTTTTATAGATAACCGAAGCATAGAGAGGTTAAATAACTTGCCCAAGATCACCCAGCTAGGAAGTTGCAAAGTTGAAATTTGAACCTACACAAGTCTGGTTCTAGAATCTGAGTCCCTAACTACCCCACACATGCTTCCTTTCACTGTGGCTACAAATTTTGCCTTTATATACTTTAATAGACATTTGTAAAAATATAAATAATATGTATTCAACATATATTTTAACAATATATTTTGGAATATTGTGGTACAGGATTTGTTTCCAGGAAAAGGACCATAATTTATAATAATGTGCCAAACTGGGGGAAAAAAAGAGGTCTCAACTTTCAACTTTCCTCCAGGAACCAATTAGGTCATAAGCCAAGGGTCTCCGGTGGTCTCCTGGGACTCACTGAGTTAAACCATGGTGTCCTTCAGAGGGAAGCAAAAGACATAAAAACAAATCCATTCAGACCTTTCTCTGATGGTTCTGTGGGTTTTCAAGGCTAGCTCAGGCTTGCCATGGGCTGGCTACATGGGATGATTTTAGCTCCCGGGAGATTTCTCTGGGCTCATCCTTTTCCCTCTCTCGGACTGTGGGGTAATCCTGCAGAGCTAAGAATTGTGGCAGAGCAGTGGCTCTTACACTATGGAAAGCTGAATGATGTCAAGATGTCAGTTACTCCATGTGAGTACCAAGGATGGTTCACAGCCTAAGTAATGTCTCATATATATTTGGCAGTATTTTTTTTAAATTATAATTTATCTCCAAAACCCTAGCAGGATATCCATTGACAGATGAATGGATAAAGAAGACGTGGTACATATATAATACCATGGAATATTACTGAGCCATTAAAAAGAAAGAAATAATGCCACCTGCAGCAACATGGATGGACCTGGAGATATCATACTAAGTGAAGTTAAGTCAGAGAGAGAAAGACAAATATCATATGATATCACTTATATGCGGAATCTAAGAAAAAAAATGATACAAATGAACTTACTTACAAAACAGAAACAGACTTAGAGAATGAATTTATGGTTACCTGGGGGAAGGGTGGGAAGGGGGAATGAATTTATGGTTACTGGGGGGAAGGGTGGGGAGGGGGATAGATTGGGAGTTTGGAATTGACATGTACACACTGTTATATTTAAAATAGATAATTAACAAGGAGCTACTGTAAAAAAATAAAAAACAACCCTATCAGGAAATGGCTTACTCATATACTAGAAATTACCAAGTTTAAAGTGATAAAAATTAAACTGTTATACACTGTAAAGCAACTATACTCCAATAAAAATTTTAAAGAACTGTTACGTGATGACAACCTTTAGGAACTTGTCAGGAAAAATTTATGAGTGTCTGAATTTTAATAAATGAGAATACTAAATCACAGTAGTCATTAGAAAAGTTGCATTATTAAAATTTTGATAATTTCAATCTCTAAAACCTCTGCCATAGCGCAGAGTTTACTGTAATAAAGAATATGACTAAGGAACTGGGAAATTTTATGTCATACCAAAGAAAATTCATTAGATCCGACGATACTTTGAGGACATAGCTTACTCAAGAAATAAGGTATAATTTTTGGGTCTCTGAAAACAATTTACTCTTTACAAAAACAAAAAGTGCTGCAAATCTAGACAAATACGGGCTGCTAAGGCTTACCTACTAGCTATACATTTTAAAAGAGATAAATTATTTGATGTAAAATATAACTTTGAAAAGAACAGAAAGGATGTTATAAATTGTCACAGGCTATCAATGACAATTGACAGTGGGAATTAATCAATCAAATCATAGTCCCTCTGCCCCCAAAACCTCAATGAGGATAGTGTTTACACCACAGTCGGACTAGAAGCCATGACCAGACTAGCTCCTTTTTTGTGGCACACTCTTCTGGCTCCGGAGTTCAGCCATCTTAAAGTTCTTCATCTGTTCTCTCCAACAAAAGAGGTTAATAATTTGGCCACTGGGAAAACCTTAAATAATCAGAATGACCCATAGGTGAAACAGACTAACTTGGGAAGTAAATTCTTCATCACCAAGGCACAAACAGACTGATAAACAATTGCCAGGGGTGTGGTTGAAGGGATTTAGCTGTCAAGTGGAAACTGAATTAGACTTGCAGTGGTTCTTTCAACCTTGAGAGTCTATGAATCTCTGTTCTTCAGAAGTACTTCATAAAAAACCTAGGGGAGAGACCAGAACCACCACTTCCTTCTTGGGAGGCCCTAACCAGGAGCCCCTCTCAATCAGAACTCATCATAAACACTTAATGGTGGTGCCTCTGGATCCTTGATTTAAAACAAAAACCTAGGATACTTCAAAGCTCTGTCTCAAGGAAACAGAAGAAGGTCCTTCCTACCATTGGGCTGCTGTATATACTGTTCAATGTACTTCTAAAGCCTGCCAAGGTAGTAGATTGCACCCCCCTCATATATGGAATAAAATGGCAAGAGAAGCATGAGAACCCCTGGGGGATTGCCAAAAAGAAAGTTTCTCTAAAAATAACGTCCTTTCAAACTTATGATGGACAATCTAATAATACGAATAAAAATTATTCCATGAATTTATTCCAATGAAATAACAGAACAAGTACACAGAGATGAATGTTGAAGGATATTTATTAAAATGTTTATACCAGTCAAAAATAATTGTAATCAATCTAAATGTCCAACAAAAAGGGACTGGTTAAATATACTGTGGTACAGTTTTATCTAAAATAATGATATAGATCTACTTTTGACAAGGAAAGATTATCTACATCATAAGTGAAACACAACTCTCAAAAGAATGTTATGATCATGTGTTTGTGGAATTACACATGCATAGAAAGATATACATGCAACAAAATATTATCAGTCCTATAAAGCAAACACACAAACACATAAACTAAATTTTAAATAAATTACTATTCTCTGACTGGCATTAGATAAATGATAAAGCCTATTAACTGAAAAATAATATGTAAATAAAAGAATTACATAGTGTCATATATTTTAATTAGAGTTATTGTTTTGTAAAACCCCTGCTAAGGAGATCATAGTCTGGTTACTCAGTAGAGGAATTTGTGAAGACACACGTAAGTAACAGCACACTGGTTCTGGTGTTGAAAAATTAGAACTTAGCAGTTTGAAACACTTTTCTGCTTTGCTTTGCTTTCTTTTTTTCTCTTTATAAATAATCTTTTAAAAATAATTAGGTAAGAACTAGCACCTCAAACTGATAATATGAGAAACATATGGATGAATCTGAGAAAGGGTGTTAAGAATTAGTAGAAGAGGTTATGCTCAGAGAATTGGACTCTCAGTTGATATTACCAGTATGTAGGTATGAAGATGGTGCTAAGTGCCATGCTATAATTGCAAAAATTGAGAATAATTATGTAAATGCTTTATACTAACTGTTGAGGGATGGCTTTTCTGAGCAGATAACATTTAATTAAGCCAAGGTCTGAACAAGGAACAAGCAATTCAAAAATCAGAGGAAAGAGCATTCTGAGCAGAGGGTCTAAGGTGACAATAAAGGAGTAATGTCCCAGGAACTAAAAGGTGAGTAAGGCTGGAATGGCAGTAGCAGAGAGGGAAAGTGGTAAGAACTATAGTTTAGAATGGTGGGCAGGGACTACATCACACAGGATTTTGAAGCTAGGGCAAGGAGTTCAGATTTTATCCTAAATGCAATGGGAAGTCACTGGAGGGTTTTAACTAGAGAAGTGACACGATCTGATTTACTTTTTTAAATGATCGCTCTGACTGCTATGTTGATAACAGAATAGGGGAAAAAGAATCAGAGTAGGTATACTAGTTAGGAGGTTGTTGTTTTCCAGGGTTGGGGATATAGTTTTGGGAATCATTGGCATTTGGATAGTATTTAGAGTGAAGAGTTACCTAGAAGCATGTAGAGGGTATTCATGACAAAGGCCAGAGGCACTCTAAGAAGTAGAGATCTGTTAGAAGATGATGAACCAGCAAAAGGAGCTGGTATATGTCAAGTATGGTATCATGGAAGCTGCGAGAAAAAAAATGTTTCATGGAGGGCATGGCCAATGGTCTTAAACACTAGTGAGGTTTAATAAAATATAAACAAAGAAATGACCACTGTATTTGACAATAAGGAAGTCATTGGTGACTTTGACAATAGCGATCTCAGTAGGTGGTGATGATGGAAGATTAGATGTGACATACATTGTCAATTATTCTGAAGGGTACAGATGATAAATACAAAAGCCTACTTTCCTAGTCCTCTCTTAACACAATGGCAATTCATGTATCACAATATAAGTATTACACATGCAAAATCATCACTCATACAAAATTGTCGCCAAATCCCAAAAGGGAATAAGAGAAGTTCCCTTCTAAGTCTATGGTACAGGGGCAGGAGATTCTCCCTCTTTATGGTCCTAAAATCCAGTGACTGAACAAGTCACTAACTTGTTCTTCAAATTTCTCTTGAAATTAAACCTTCCTTTTTAACCTCAAAACAGTTACCAAGTTAGATTCCTATTACTTTACACATAAATTACTACACCAGTCTCCTAGCTATGGTCTAGGACTCTAGGCCCTTTTTTATTCATCTTGCACCCTGATGCAGATTAATCTTCCCGAAAGAAGATTAATGCCATTCCATCACATTCCTCAAAGTTTTTCTGTTTGTTGTTTGTTTGTTTTACTGGCTCCCTAACTTCCTATTAAACCCAGTGTGAACTCTTAAGCCTGACATTAGGGCCAGCGCCACTGTACAGAGGTAGCTACTCTGGCTGGGCATTGCCAGATTCTGATGTGAACACTGCCTCTTGAAGTTATACACTGAGGTGACCCTGCTTAAGACTCCACCCACCTCTGGTTCTTAATCTCATCTTTTACTGCTCTCTGTGTTCTACCCAAACTGCTGTCTATACCACGCTCTACTCATTTCTCACCCTGTACCACTGCTTTTTCTTTCTGTACTGCTAACTTTAGCCAACCCTCTCCCAACTGCAGGCACTTCCAGAGTTACACTAACCCATCCATTTCTTTATAAAAATATTCTTAATATTTCACAGATGTTTATCTCCTAATGGGTTAAGTTCTACATACATTGAAATATTTTTGGTTTCTCATTTATATGTTCCAATCTCATAGGTATGTGTTGAGTGTTTCTGTTTTAAGTGAGAATTGTAAAGGACCTTAGAAATCATGTGGCCTAATCTACCTTACTTCCAGATGAAGAGAGTAAGGTAAAAAGACATTAACTTTCTTGCTTAAAGTTGTATGCAGTATGCATACTGGAGAAATCCAGGTTTCTTCATTCCTAGTGCAACTTGACTTATACACCATGAGAAGTCTTTAAGCAGAGAATAAAAGACAAAGCTGACTTTAATGACAAGTGCAAAAAATAGTGGCTGTGGCTATAAATGAAAGCAACTTTATATCTGTACTATTATTTTATTAATACTAGTGACACATAAATATTTCCACTGTCAGAAGAGTACCTTCAAACACAAAAATATTCTCTGTTTTTGTTAGCCAACAACAAAGCTTAAACTGAATTTAAAAAAATCCTCAGCACTCTATTATGAAAAAGGCAAGTGATCTGTAAACAAACTTATCATGGACTGACTTTAAAAGCTTTCTAGACGTGTGTGGTTTAAATTCAACCAAGTATTTCTGCTGTACATCTACAGTAACCACCAAAATTCAAAATTATGATTAAAACAATGAATATTCTGAGGTTCTATCTGAAAAACAAAGTCATGTGTATGTTTTTATAATAATCTAGCTCTTTGAAAACTGGCTATAAATTTTAATTGTCACGTAATACAAACATTCAGTTAAACAAAGATGATCATTATCATCTTGAGTTGTGGAGTGTTTTATCAAGTGCTTCCTCATCTTAATTCTCATGATGTAGCATAAAGTAATAGTTAAGAACATGAACTCTGAGGTCAGGCAAACAGTTCTGTTACTTGCTAGTTGTTTGGCTTTGTACAAGTTATAGCGATACAACCTCTCTTTGCCTTAGTTTTCAAAAAATCTATTAAATGGCAATAATAGTAGTATTGACCTTCAGAGGGTAGTTAATAGGTTGTTATTTGTAAAATATTTAGAATATTGCCTGGCACATAGTGAGCACCATACTGTTTCTTTTTTCTTTTATTTTCCATCTAACGTTTCTTAAATTTAAAATAAAATAGGGACTTCCCTGGTGGTGCAGTGGTTAAGAATCCTCCTGCCAATGCAGGGGACACGGGTTCGAGCCCTGGTCCAGGAAGACCCCACTTGCTGCGGATCAACTGAGCCTGCAAGCCACAACTACTGAAGCCCACACGCCTAGAGGCCATGCTCCACAACAAGAGAAGCCACCACAATGAAAAGCCTGCACACTGCAAGGAAGACCCAACACAGCCATAAATAAATAAATAAATAAATAAATTTATTTTACAAAATGAAATAAAACAAAAATAAATGCGAAGGCATAGGTTTTTCTCTCATTTTACAGATGAAAAAACTAAATTTGTAAAATCATTTGCCCAAGGTCACAAACAGTATCAGTAAGTAGAGAACCATCTGTAGGAGCCCACTTTCCACTACCAATAGTTCTTAATAATTCTCAATTATGAAAGTTCATTCTTATTTTTCATTTCACACAAAAAAGACTCATTTTTAGGGTAGAGGTTACCCTACCAACTCAGGGCATAGATTCTAGAAATCTCCTCAGATAGACATATCTTCAAGGATTCCTGGTATTAAAAGAATTTGGACAGCTATTCCTTTCTCTCCTTATGTCTCCCAAGTTTAAAGGTTTCTCAATTTAGATATCATGGAAAAGGTCTGGATCATGCAGTTCCAGAAAGAGCAAGAGGATATCCCACTTAAAAACATTATCCTTATAATGCTTGGCAAAACTGTACAATTACATCTGCTTATAAATAAAATGTTTCAATGTTCTGTTTTGTGCATTCAAAACCACTTAGAGTTAATTAAAACCAAACTTGGTCCCTCTGTCATCAAAGAAAAATAAGCAGCTTCTGTGGGCAAAACTACAGGGGATAAGTTAACAAGTGGGGCGAGGTGGGGGGAGTCTTGGCTTTTGTATAGAATTCAGGAGTAAGAACTCAAAGGAACCTTCAAGAGTATGTATTTTCATTAATCTATAGATGAAGAAATTGGACTTCAGAGAGTAAAGTGACAGCTCAGACACACAGAGCAATATAATGGTAACGTGAGGCCTTAAATCAAGATCTCCTATGTATATAAAATGCTAAAAATCTGAGGACTTATTTCCAAGTCTCATCCAGGGTGCCTACCTAAACTCTACTCCCCAATTAGTCCAATTCCAATTCTGGCTCAGGAAAGAATAATGGATGGAGACTCAGCCTCAGGTATTTGTTGGCTTAGCATCAAGATCATTCTTACAGCTCATTCTGTATTGGTTATCCAGCCTGTGAATGCTGATTCTGGTCCTTACTGTAAAACATCTTGATGTTTAATTCCCAATCTCTGTTTTCCTTTGAATTCTAACTGGACTTTCCAGTTTACACGGTTACTATTCTGCAATCTTGACAGAATTTTCTTTGTTTCTCTGCTCATGCAACCACTCTGAACCCTGTCTTTCACCACTGAGACATGAGGTGCTTACCTATCTCAGGACTGTTTCCTCAATATCTATTATATCTGATAGGGATTCCTATATGCCATGGCTACCCAAACTAAACCTGACACTTTGAAAGCTGCAAAAGAAGAGTTGTGAATGAGTTGGAAAACCAAAGGGGGAAGGGAAACGGGTTAAAAACCTTAACTAAGGAGTACACTGTTACAAACTGTGTATTTTCCAATGGAGAAACTGAAAATCTGCCAACTTTTTTCTAGTCCCTGATTTCAGTTAAATTTCAACTCAGGCGGGAAGCAGACACAGAGGGAAATCCTCTCATAAGCTTCATGTGTTCCTACTGCAATTCTTAATCTACTCTAATGGCCGATTGTCTCTAATTAGATTATAAACTCTAGGCATGCAGGAGCCAGGTCTAACACATCCATCATTCTATTACCAGTGCCTAGGACAGTGCCTGGCGTATAGGAGATGCTCAATGAATACATAAGCAAAATGAAAGAGTGGTTAAAGTGTAGTTATTTAACTAATTAATAAGATCTCAGTTGCAGATCAACTTGAGATCTATGTTAAAGTATGACCAACTCTGAAGAATTCAGGTATTATAGGACAAGTGACCTCAGATTATTAGCCCTCTAACAAATGGCAGATTGAAGGTGCCAGGACATCAGGCAATGCACAAGAAATTCTTTTAGCTTTTATTTTACTACGTTTTTTTAAAAACAGAATTTAACTTATTCACACTGACATTTTAATAAAGAGTTGTTAAAACACACACACACACACACACACACACACACACACACACACACACACACACACCACTAAAATGATTATATTCATGTGTGTTCCTGGGCCTCAATCATCAGTATCTCAAGAGAATTTGTTTCCTACATTCCAATTTGACAGCCAGTTCTGCCATCTGATAGTGTATTCTCTAAAATGTTGAAAGCAGGTAATTTTTGAGGGTCAGATCTTACAGATATCTTCACACTAAATCTCAGAGAAACCAAAGGAAAAGCCTTGGCTAATTCTCTAATCACTAATTCTCTATCGTTAACAATTAGCACAACTAGTATAACCAATGGAAATGGACTAAAGGAAGGCAGGCTTAGTGATCTGACAGGTGAGAATTAGGACTTTCAATTATTTTCAATGCTCCAAAATGTTTCTTAAATTTTTCTAAAACTGCTCATGTTTGTAGACATTCTAACAGGCTCAGAACTGGTGTTTTGAAATTTTCATATATATACACAAAAATTTAATTATTGTGAACAAAATCAATACAAAATATTCATTCCATCATTCTTAGATATTTTAAGATTAATAGTATTTTCTAAAGCACTTTGAACTTCTTGAAACAAGGATCTAAATAACATTAAAAGACAAACAGTTCTAGTTCTAAAACTAAAAAAGAACATAAGAGAATTCTGGAAGCATAGAAGGTGCTCCTTTGATATGAGCTATGACAAGCCTGTGTACTCAGAACTCAGCCCATACTGAGTTCCTATGTTCCCTAAATTACTTACAGTCAAGTAATAAGTACTAACCCTTTTCCCACCTTTGCAAATATTGCATAATAAAAAACAGCAATCACCTACCAATTTGAATTTGTTTACCACAACTATTAAATAAATTACAGTAACAAAAAATACAATGCTATGTAATTTTTTAAAACACTATCGTAGACTATATTAAAACTTTAAAAAAGGCATATATTTTATGCCATTTAAACTGCTCAGATGATTATATTATAGGTTAAAAGCTTGCATAACAAAGAAATATGGCATTTATGATTAGTATTTACATATCTTCCATCAAAATAATTTTTAACTAAAAGTGCTACATAGGCATAACACAAAAGAAACAACTCTTTATAGTAGTAAAACAATTGGTGAGTTCATTAAAAAAAATTCAATCTAATTTATGCAATACTTACTACTGAATTTTTCACCCAGTTGTTAGCAGATAGATATTGTCTAGGCACAGAAGAGTAAATAGAGTTCACCAGAAGCCAAGGAAGGTAAAGCTTGTACTTCACACAATTCTGCAAGGCGACTCTCTTCCCAGAGGACTGTAATTGGCTGCCGTAACAGACATCTTTTCCTCTACAATCCGAATTCCCAACTACACAAAGCCTCTAATATGTAAGTGCCATCCACATTCCCCTCCTGGCTCCTTACCAATTCAACCACAGTAATTTGGTCGGAGATAAGGAAAGTTTTAAAGAAAACAATCAGAAAAGAATAGAAGGATAAGTAACTAAGAATTGTGATCAAAATAAAGAGAAAAAAAGGAGGAAAGGGACAGGGAGAAACAAAATAGACAAAGAAGAAAGAATAAACAAGAAAATAAGATGGGGCGGGGGGGGGAATATAAAGGGAAAAATAAAGTATACAGAGTAAGAGTAGAGTTAGAGGAAGCTGAACAGATGAGGGAGGGAAAAACTTTTCAGGGGAGCCATCACTTTCTGTTCTAATTGTTCCTTAGACTCTTTTCCTAAACTCCCATCTTTCAAACATTGCAAAGTAGGCTTCCCTGTCTTCTCACACATGCTCTACTAGCACCCCTAAAAGGAGCCCCAAATTTGTTAGGTAGTTGTATACCCATTGATTAAAAACATTTTAAAGTAGAAAAGGCCAATTCAATCTGGATTTCAGTTCACAATAGTGTTCAAAAGGTACAGAGCTTCAATTTAGTGAGCATAAAATATTAACTGTAACCTAGGCAAGTTGCTCTCTTAATTATTTCTCTGGTAACTAAGAGATGATTTATTGTTTGATAACCATATTGCTTATAATAATTTTTCTGTTGGTTTTAGATAAATGATCTTAAAGATTAATTTTTCTAAAGGACACATAATAAGCCAAAATTATAACTGTGAATTTTAAACCTGAAATATTAAAATTTTATGTTCTTCTATAGAACTGTGATGGTTCTAAACTGTGGCCTAACTTCGAGGAAAAAATTGGCTTTATGATCAAGTAGATGTAAATTCAAATACTGAGTGAATCTAGGCAAATTAAAATAATTCTTTGAGAAATCTCTGAGAAAAAAAAGACTCTGCCCTTTGATCTCTGGCATACACCGCTATGGTAGGAATTATCAAATTAAATTTCAGTTATTATTTAACCTTAAACATCAAACCTCATGTAGTTGACAAATATTTATTTATTTATTGACAAATATTTAAAAACCCACTATAAATTCACTGCTCTTTATGGTCAGAAGACATTCTTAGTAAAGTTTTCATACAAAGGGCCAGAATATAAATTAATTATTGATTTCAGGCTGTATTTCCTTCATAATGTATTTGATCCAAGGAATGCTATGAAGCATAAAACCTTCCCATCTCCAGAAATGAAATGAGGTTATATACAACATAACTGATGGTCAAAGTGAAAATTAAAATTCATGTAAAGATCTAAAAATAAAATTAACCTTTAATAACTATTTCGTAACTGCAATACGTAAAACATTCACTGCAGAATTTGATTTTACTGTTTTCACAAAGACAGTAGGATCCAGTGAGGACAGTCCTGGGCAAGTTCAGGCATGTCACTTAATTTCTTCATTTATACAATGATAATGGTAAGTGTCAGGGGAGAAAGGAACTTCTTCCCTTTACCTGGGTTGGGTCTCTGTACACAGGGAGAGCAGGACTTTGCCACAACTCTTATCTTCCACCAAGGAACATACTGGGGAGAAACGCATGATTTCTATGTTCATCCATTTTATGAATTCTTCCACAAGGCCAGTAGGATGGCTGACATGACTGGTTTGATTTTGGTAGTCACTGTGCTATTTCCAGTCAAAATGGAGTATCAGGGACTTGATTTACCCACACACCTAAACCACAACAAAATACAAACAACTGTTTCCAGACACTGGACAACAGACAGTGTAAGACAGTGATCTCTGAGAGAAAAATAAACAGGTGAGCTCGAAACTGCCCAACTTTAATGCCTGGAGAACGTTTCCAGGCCGAAGGACAGGGAAGGAGAAGGCAGATGGAATCCAGCAGTCTCCCTGAATCAAGCACAAAAGAACTAAGGGAAAGGGAAGTTAGGTGGCTAGAGTCACAGGGCAGAGTACCAGACAAGGGAGAGTAGCACAAAGAAGGTGAGCTCAGGAGAAATAGAGAAGGAGTGAAAGAAGAAAACTGTCAACCTGGAATTCCTGAAAAACAAACAAACAAACAAAAACCTTAGACCCAGAAAAGCTGAAACAAGTTTATCACCAACAGACCCTCACTACCAAAAATGGTAAAGGAAATCCTTCTGTCAGAAAGAAAATTAAACCATTTGGAAATCTGGATCTACACAAAGAGAACTGGAAATCATAAATATGTAGGTAAATAAAAAATAATTTATTATTTGTTTTTAAATAGAACTATTTAAAGGAAATGTTGAAGTATTTGAAGGTAAATACTTCAAAGTATTTGAAGGTAAACTGTGACAAGTTAATTATTGCATACTTTAAAGTAACTACTGAAAAAACAAACAAAACATACCCCCATAAAACTAATTATAATTAATAAGTTAACAAAGGAGATAAAATGAAATTATTCAAAAAAACCCCCCAAACTGTCAATCCAAAAGAAGACAGAAAAAGAAGGATAAAGGAACAAAGACCAGATGGGACAAATAGAAAGCAAATAATAAGATGACAGGTTTAATCCCATCCATATCAACAATAACCTAAAATGTGAATGGTCTAATTAAAAAGCAAGGATTGGGCTTCCCTGGTGGCGCAGTGGTTGAGAGTCCGCCTGCCGATACAGGGGACACGGGTTCGTGCCCTGGTCCGAGAGGATCCCACATGCCACAGAGTGGCTGGGCCCGTGAGCCATGGCTGCTGAGCCTGCGCGTCCGGAGTCTGTGCTCCACAGCAGGAGAAGCCACAGCAGTGAGAGGCCCACGTACAGCAAAAAAAAAAAAAAAAAAAAAAGCAAGGATTATCAGATTGGTTAAAAAAGCAAGACACAACTGCATACTACCTATAAGAAATCCATTTTGAATATAAAGACACAAATAAGCTAAAAGTGAGTGCAACACTAGCCAAAAGAAAGCTGGAGTGGCTACAGTAATCAGATGAAACAGATTCCAGAGCAAATGAACTTGCAAGTGATAATGGTGGCCATTTCATAATGATAATGAGGCCAATCCATCAAGAAAGCATAACAGCCCTAAACATTTACGTACCTAAGAAAATAGCTTCAACAAGCATAAAGTAAAAATGATAGAACTGTAAGAAGAAACAGACACATCCACAATTATATTTGAGATTTCAACACCCGCTTTTTCAATAATCAATAGAACAAGTAACAGAAAATCAGTAAGAACATAAAAATCTTGAACAGTACCATCAATTTGACCTAATTGGCATTTACATTACACTCCACTCAACAAAAGAAGAATACACATCTTTACTAGGTACACATACAACATTTACCAAGACAGACCATATTCTGGGCCACAAAACAAGTCTCAATAAATTTAAATAGTTTTAAATCATCCAAAGTGTGTTCTCCAACCATAATGGAATTAAATTAGAAGTCAGTAAGAGAAAGATAGCTGGAAAATCTCTAAATATTTTGGAAGTAAATAACTGGTGTGATTTCAATAGTCACTGGACCACCTCTTTACTCTGAAGTGAGGTTTCCAAGTTTATGGACTGAAATGTGTCCCACCACACCTCCCCCGACCCCCAAACTCATATGTTGAAGCCCTAACCTCCAATGTGACTGTATTAAGAGACACGGCTTTTAGAAGGCAATTAATGTTAAATGAAGTCATCAGGGTGGGGCCGTAAACCAATAGGATTGGTGGCCTTACAGGAAGCGGAAAAGAGAAATCTCTCTACCTCTCTTCCTTCCCCTCCCACCTCCCCCCTTTCCAAGCACATGCACCAAGGAAAGACCATAAGGGCTTCCCTGGTGGCGCAGTGGTTAAGAATCCGTCTGCCAATGCAGGGGACACGGGTTCAAGCCCTGGTCCGGGAAGATCCCATATGCTGTGGAGCAACTAAGCCTGCACTGCACAACTACTGAGCCTGCACTCCAGAGCCCAAGAGCCAGAACTACTGAAGCCTGTGCGCCTAAAGCCTATGCTCTTCAACAAGAGAAGCCACCACAATGAGAAGCCCGTGCACCACAACGAAGGGTAGCCCCCACTCTCTGCAACTAGAGAAAGCCTGCGTGCAACAACAAAGACCCAATGCAGCCAAAAATAAATAAATTAATTAATTTTAAAAAAAGGGGAGACCATATGACCACACATCAAGAAGGCATCCATCTACAAGCCAGGAAGAGAACACTTACCAGAAACCAAATCAGCTGGCACCTTGATCTTAATACTTCCCAGCCTCCTTAACTGTGTGAAAATGAAATTCTGTTGATTAAGCCACTCAGTCTATGGTATATTGTTATGGCAGCCCAACCTGACTAATACATCAAGGATAAAAGCCAGGAATCTGCCTCTATATTTCCTGTTCTTTGCTGAAACTCAGAGGGTGTAGTCCTGCACCTTGTTCCAGATTTCTAGATAAGGGCATGCTGGAGCCAGTGCCTAAAGCCTACATGTTCTCAATTAATAAAAGAGGGAGTAAAAATACCAGGCATAAATGGGTTTCCAGAATCCTTGCACTTGGAGAACCACAGGGTGCATGCCTGGTTTAATAAAGTGATACTCTATTTCTCATTCTATTGATACCATCAATCATGTGTGTATATACTTGCAGTTGGAAAGGAGAAATGGTAGTTAGTACTATGAATCCCTAGCAATTATAACTATCCAACCATCTTACATAATTGTCATGATGATCAGAAGTGAGGTATGCCAAACACTGATTCATTAAATTAATCTTACTCAAAGGAAAAAAAACCCCTTCTGTTCGAGGGCATGGCTACTTAATGAAGTCAAGGTGGGGGCAAGAGGAGAAAACTGAGAAAAGAGTGAGGAATAAGGGGAAAAGAAAAACAAAAGTAATGATAAATACATGAAGAATTCACTAAGTACAACATCATATTCTACTCCCCCCTACTACCTATACATCTTCAAACCCAAATCTGCTCTTTCTCTTGAGTTCCCTATATAGTCTAACATTATCGATGCTTAACTGCCCAAGCCAAAAACTTGGCAATGGAGTCCTATAAACGGCACCACCTAAACAGCTCTAGCCACTTTTCTTCCTCACTCTATGGCCCCTACCTATACTACCAATGGCCATATGGGGACTTCCCTGGTGGTCCAGTGGTTAAGACTCTGCGTTTCCATTGCAAGGAGCATGGGTTAGAACCCTGGTCAGGGAACTAAGATCCTGCATGCTGCATGGCGTGCCCCAAAAAATTAATAAATAAAAAAATAAAATAAAGAAACCGTTAAAAAATACATACTTTAAAAAATGTCCATATGTTACACACTAGTGTGTATAAAATAGATAACCAACAAGGACCTACTGTACAGCACAGGGAACTATACCCAATACTATGTAATAACCTATAAGGGAAAAGAATCTGAAAAAGACTATACATATATATATATACGTATAACTGAATCACTGTGCTGTACACCTGAAACTTATATGATATTGTAAACTATACTTCAATAAAAAATTTAAAAAAATAGCCATATGTTAAAAAATACCTCCTGTAAAATGCTATAAAAAAAATATATATGTATTTCACCAAGAGTGAACCCTAATGTAAACTATAGACTTTTGGTGATGATGTGTCGATACAGATTCATCGACTGTAACAAATGTACCACTGTGTCATGGGGTATTGATAGTGGGGGAAGTTGTGCATGTGTGGGGAACAGGGTGTATATGGCACTCTGTACTTTGTGCTCAGTCTTGCTGTGAATCTAAAACTTCTCTCTAGGGACTTCCCTGGTGGTCCAGTGGGTAAGACTCCGAGCTCCCGATTCAGGGGTCCTGGGTTCGATCCCTGGTCTGGGAACTAGATCCCACATGCATGCTGCAACTAAGAAGTCTGCATGCCACAACTAAGAAGTCTGCATGCCGCCACTAAGAAGTCCACATGCTGCAACTAAAAAAGATCCCACATGCCGCAACTAAGACCCAGGGCAGCCAAAATAAATAAATAAATATTTAAAAAAAATAAAACTTCTCTCTAAAAAAAAGTTTATTAATTAAAAAATATTTCCCTTCTATAAAATGCCAGAAAAATATTCTTGGTGTTTTTTTTTTTACTTTCTGCAGATTTAAAAAAATAAAAATCAATACTGAAAATAATCTATTCACTTATCCCAAAATTGTACTTAAGAAGTTTCCCTCAGGAAGCATGAATTATGAAGACAAAAACAAAGATTACAGGGGCTTCCCTGGTGGTGCAGTGGTTGAGAGTCCACCTGCTGACGCAGGGGACGTGGGTTCGTGCCCCTGTCCGGGAAGATCCCACATGCCGCGGAGAGGCTGGGCCCGTGAGCCATGGCCACTGAGCCTGCGCGTCCGGAGCTTGTGCTCCGCAATGGGAGAGGCCACAACAGTGAGAGGCCCGCATACCACAAAAAATAATAATAATAATAATTATAGTAGAAAGCAACAAAAGAAGCACAAAAGAAAATTATCAAATCTCAGATGAGCTATCACTGTCCCAGGATCAAAAAAAAAAAAGACGTTCTGTACAAACTTAAATTAACATAGTTCATGTTTTATATTAAAGCATTTTAATGCCTGATAAGTATGAATATACTTAAAAGTCTTCAGGGTCTGAAAAGAATGTGTAAGTTACTGAAAGAACTGAAATAATGTTCTGCAACATTATTTGCTATTTAATTTGTATTACAGGTAAGAAGTTAAGTGACTGAGGGAAGCACAGTTCTTATTATAACTGATATTCTCAAAGTCTACTGACAATAATATTGTTTCTCATATAACCTCTGGTGCTGAGCTTCTTGGACAAAATTCCCCTAGACTAGACTATTGAATACCTATGTTAAATTCTGTATTTTGAGAATATGCCAGAGTAAGAGTCCTTAATGAGCAGTACAGTGCAGTATATTGTATAATGATGGCTTTCAGCATTCTATAAATACAGCAGTCTTGGAAATATCAATTTAATGCCAGTCAGATTTGTTTATAAAAGAACCCACCTACAGGAAATAACTTAAATAAGTTTCACTTACAAACTGAAGACTGCTTGGACACCTTTCTCTGGTCTGTGGTTGTGGATCCATCATGCAATTATAACACTAGTATTTACAATGCTATAATAACAGCTGACACTTCCTAAGCTCTTACTATGTGCCAGATACTATGATGATTATTTTATCTTATTTAATCTTCACAACGATACTGAGAATACATCACACTGTTTTACCTCCAAAAATAGCCTGATTATATACGGAATGGTCATTCATATATAACCACTATTGTTAATTCATCAAATCTAAGATGTCATTAATTTTAAGATACATGACTATTTTATCTTTCATTAAGAAAGAAAAATCTGCCAATTTAACTACAGTGTGCATCAAAGTGTAAGAAACAAATTTCTTTCTGATTTCAAAGATTTAAAATATAGAAAATGTGCATGCTAAAATCAACCAAATATGGTAATCCTAAAATTATAAGTTTAATCAGAATCTGATTTAAATGCAGTATTTCTTAATAGACCTGAAAACAAAGTGAGCTAACTAACTGAATGTTTTTCAGCCTCTTTTGAGAAGAAATCCAACCTTGGAGAATGAAATCATTTCGCCAACAAACTTCTTAACTGAATGGGAAAAAAGAGAGAGAGCTACAGCTGCAGGTGTTCATATGAACTGCATTCATACTTTACGCTTATATATTTTTAGTCTAACTATGTACATTCATTATTCAAAGTAAAAACACCTTCATCAAAGTGTGTGTTTAACAGTGACTGGTTAATCTATATTGTAATAAAAGGGTGAAATAAGACTGGATATTTATAGTTTCGTGGTTAAGATCATGATTAACAGACAATCTGAATCCTGGTTCTGCTGCTAATAACGATGTAGCCCAAAGGAACTTATTTAGTCTCTCTAAACTTTACTTTCCTGAAAAATGGAGGTAATACCTATTTCATAGCATCAGTGATTTCATGAGGTAACAGTATGTTGTGTTGGACAACATGGCATACAGTAAGCAGTTTTATATAATACATAGTCTTACTGTTCCTTAATAAGCCAAAGTATCTGGAGAGAAATTTTCAATAGTTCTAGAATCTTGTGGTTTGGAATCCCAGCTGCACATTGAACAAACTGGAGAGCTTTAAAAACAAAGTATAAGACAAAACAAAAAACAGAAACAAAACCCAGGGACACATCCAAGACTGGATATTATATTCTTATAAAAGCTCCCTAGGTAATTCTAATGTAATTTTAATGCAACAAGGATTGAGAACCACTGCTCTAATTGGAAGCTTGAGGCTAAGCAAGGGGAGAAAATGAGGATATTAGGCAAGGTGGTACATGGAGAAAATAGTGGTGACATTCAAAAAGCAAGAGACCCGCTTTAACATATGTACACTGGAGTTACATTTTCAGTTATAGCTGTGAATTTTCAAATATCCATTTATAATATATAACTGAGGTAGAAGTGGTTCTCAGACTGGGGTCTGTGGACATTCTGGGGATCTGACAGCTCTTTCTCCAAATTTAACACGTGATTTATTTTCAATGAAAATCTCAAAAAATGAGCAAAAACCTAGCCTGGAACATCCTGGACAATGATAATCAAGGATTGCCTTATAATGTCAGTGCTATATTCATATGTACTATTATGATTTACATTTACAGTTTTGCTGGTGTTTAAATAACACGACTTTAACAGCTCTAGGCTAGTGAGAGAGGTGGACTTAACACAGATGATGTTTTTATATTGTGTGCAAAATGGTGGCCTGGGGTACCAACAAAAGTTGACAATGAGTCAAATGGGACAAGCAAATATCAAGCCATTGTACGGTAGGCACGTTCATCTCAGAAGGACTTGGCCCATAATACCAATCATGATAGTCACATTTTGACCAGTAACTTTGTAACACATCATAATGATTTAAAGTTTACTGGTTCTACAGTTTTATTTGCACTTAGTTTTTAATTTTTAAAAACTTTTTAAATATTTTAATTTTATTGGAGTTGATTTACAATGTTGTGTTAGTTTCAGGTGTACAGCAAAGTGATTCTGTTATACAGATACATATATTCATTGTTTTTTAGATTCTTTTCTCATATAGGTTATCACAGAATATTGGATAGAGTTCCCTGTGCTCTACAGTAAGTCCTTGTTGGTTATCTATCTTATATATAGTAGTGTGCGTGTGTTCATCCCAAGCTCCTGATTTAACCCTCTCCCCCATGTTTCCCCTCTGGTAACCATAAGTTGTTTTTGATATCTATAAGTCAGCTTCTGTTTTGTAAATAAGTTCATTTGTATCTTTTTAAAATTAAATTCCATATATGAGCGATATTGTATGATATTTGTCTTTCTCTGACTTACTACACTTAGTATGATAATCTCTATGTTGCTGCAAATGGCATTATTTCCTTCTTTTTTATGGCTAAGTAATATTCCATTATATATATGTACCACACCTTTTTTATCCATTCCTCTGTTGATGGACATTTAGGTTGCTTCCATGTCTTGGCTATTGTAAAAAGTGCTGCAATGAACATCGGGGTGCATGTATCCTTTCGGATTATGGTTTTCTCCGGATATATGCCCAGGAGTGGGATTGCTGGATCACGTGGTAGCTATTTTAAGTTTTTTAAGGAACCTCCATACTGTTCTCCATAGTGGTTGTACCAATCTACATTCCCAACAACAGTGTAGGGAGATTCCCTTTTCTCCACATCCTCTCCAGCATTTATTGTTTGTAGACTTTTTGATGATGGCCTGCATTTAGGTTTTAAAAATCATTTTGGTTTTATAGTTGTACGAGGTCTATAAGAAAATTACACTGAGTTCAGTTTTCTACAATGTAATTAAAAAATAACTTATGTCAGCTGGTTCAAAAATTTTTTTTCCCTTAAATAGTTGTGGGGAGTCCTGGAAGAAAGACTGAATGGATTCAAATCTCAGTTCCATCATATAAGGAGGAGGCTTTCAACTTTTCATAAAATCTTTAAGAT
The DNA here is from genome assembly GCF_011762595.2 of Tursiops truncatus. Lineage (NCBI taxonomy): Eukaryota > Metazoa > Chordata > Mammalia > Artiodactyla > Delphinidae > Tursiops > Tursiops truncatus. The sequence goes on from NC_047035.1 coordinate 95,544,387, forward strand.
CTCTTTCTCTCTCTCAGGTATTATTCTGAAGTTGGCAAAAAGTCATACTTGGCACACCTGTCAGAATGGCTATTATCAAAAAGACAACAAATAACAAGTGTTGGTGAGGATATGGAGAAAAGGGGACCCTCGGGCACTGTTGGTGGGAATGTAAATTGCTGCAGCCACTACGAAAAACAGTATGGAGGTTCCTCAGAAAACTAAAAATAGAACTACCATAGGATCCAACAACTCCACTCCTGAGTATTTATCCAAAGAAAACAAACACACTAATTGGAAAAGATATACGCACCCCTATGTTCACTGCAGCATTATTTACAATAGGCTAGATATGGAAGCAACCCAAGTGCCCAGATGAATGGATAAAGAAGCTATGATTTATATATACAATGCAATATTACTCACAAAAAAGAATGAAATGTTGCCATTGCAACAACATGGATGGACCTAGAGGGTATCATGCTAAATGAAATAAATCAGACAGAGAAAGACAAATACTGTATGATCTCTGTTACATATGGAATCTAAAATACAAAACAAATGAGCGAACGTAACAAAACAGGGTCATAGATATAGAGAACAAATTGCCAGAGTGGAAGGGGGTTGGTTGCCAAAGTGGAAGGGGGTGGGGGGAGAAAAGAAATAGGTCATGGGTATGAAATGTACAGTGTGGGGAATATAGCCAGTAACTATGTAATATCTTTGGTATGGTGACATATCATAGCTACACTTATCATGGTGATTATTTTGAAATGTATAAATACCAAATCACTATGCTGGTGCAACAGGAACTAATATAGTGTTGGATGTCAACTGTACTTCAAAAACAAAAAACTAATGCACTCATAGAAAAAGAGATCATTGTGGTTACCAGAGACAAGGGGTGGGTGAAGGGGGAATTGGAAGAAGGTGGTCAAAAGGTACAAACTTCCAGTTATAAGATAAATAAGTACTAGGGATGTAATGTACAACATGATAAATATAATGAACACTGCTGTATGTTACATATGAAAGTTGTTAAGACAGTAGATCCTAAGAGTTCTCATCACACAAAAAAAGGTTTTTTTCCCTGTTCTTTAATTTTGAGATGATGGATGTTCACTAAAGTTATTGTGATAATCATTTCATGATGCAGGTAAGTCAAATTATTATGCTGTACACCTTAAACTTATACAGTGCTGTGTGCCAATTATATAGAGAGAGTATGATCCTATTTTTGTTTAAAAAGAGTTTTAAGGGCTTCCCTGGTGGCGCAGTGGTTGAGAGTCCGCCTGCCGATGCAGGGGACATGGGTTCGTGCCCCGGTCTGGGAAGATCCCACATGCTGTGGAGCGATTGGGCCCGTGAGCCATGGCCGCTGAGCCTGCGAGAGTTTTAAGACATCTAATATTATATATACTTACATGAGGACAGGAGAAAGAGTAAAGATACAAGCACAAAACTATAGATACTGTTTATCCCTGGGAAAGTAGGCATAGGAAGAGGTAAGGAGTTTTCCCTATTTGCTTATACACTTTTTGTTTGTTTGAATTTTTTTTCAAACACCATGTACTATTACTGTAATTTTTAATCAAATTTTTCAAAACTGGGGGACGGGGCAGTGAGAATCAAATAAAGATACATGCCTTTAAAGGATTTTAAAATCACAGATAAGAAATACCTACCATAAAAACTAGAGCATTACCAACTTTTTACTTTGCTAGATATTTTTTAAAAGACTACTGAAATAGAGAACTCCTAAGATGACTAATTATATATAAAACTTTAAGACCTCTATCTTATATAAACTTTCCAAGACACAACAATATTATTTAATAACAGTTCAAATATATATACAGTGATTAAGGGAAAAATATTGAGTATCTACCATACACCAGTGTTTCTCAAATTTTAATTTTTCTAAATATTATGGTAGACAGAGTAATGACCCCCCAAAAAATGTCCATGTCCCAATCTCTGGAACCTGTGTATATGTAACTTTACATTGAAAAGGAACTTTGAGGATGTGATTAAGTTAATCTTGAGATGGTGGGGGAGGGGTCCCTGGATTATCCTGGTACGCCCAACATAATCACAAATCCTTATAAAAAAGAGGCAGGAGGTAGAGGTGAAAGATGATGCTACATTGCTACCTCTGAAGACTGGTGAAGGGGCCATGAGCCAAGGAAAATAGGAGGCCTCTAGAAAGCTATAAAAGTCAAAGAGACAGACTTTCCCCTAAAGCCTCCAGAAGGAGGAAGACAGCCCTCTGGACCCATTGTAAACTTCTGACCCCAGAACTGTGAGACCATGAATGTATGTTGTTTTAAGCCATAAAGTTGTGGCAATTTCTTACAGCAGAAATAGGATCCTAATACAAGTATCATCTTAGGAGCTTGCAGAAAATGTATATTCCCAGGTCCTACTCCCAGAGATTCTGACTCAGGGGGTCTGCATGTTTAATAAGAAAGCTCTATGCCTCTGATGCAGGTGATCTCTGAATCATACTTTGAGAAATAGCACTTTAGATCATACATCAAAATAAATACCTCACAAGTAAAAAAATCACATCTAAATTTTAACGGGGAAAACTAGCAGAATATTCAATATGTATTTATTTGACCTGTGGAATAATGAGACCTTTCTCAGCTTGGCAAGAGAAAAATACACACAAAGGAAAATATTGGCAGATTAAAATGTTTTAAATCTAAATTTTATATATTTCTTTTTATATTTCTTAAAGGTAAAAGGTAGAAGAGGACTTCCCTGGTGGTGCAGTGGTTAAGAATCCACCTGCCAACGCAGGGGACACGGGTTCGAGCCCTGGTCCGGGAAGATCCCACATGCCATGGAGCAACTAAGCCCGCAAGTCACAACTACTGAGCCTGCATGCCACAACTACTGAGCCTGCGTGCCACAACTACTGAAGCCCATGCACCTAGAGTGCGTGCTCTGCAACAAGAGAAGCCACCGCAATGAGAAGCCTGCGCACCGCAACAAAGAGTAGCCCCCACTCGCCGCAACCAGAGAAAGCCCGTGCATAGCAACGAAGACCCAATGCAGCCAAAAATTAATAAATAAAATAAATTTATAAAAAAGGGAAAATATTTCTATACTATATGGTTGACAAAGTGTTCCTATTTATATTATATTATTCTATATGCTATTTTAATTAAACTTACTATTTCAAAAGTTGAAAAGAGAAAGAATTCACATAAGGTGAAATAAAAAGAGTAAACACATAGAGAGGAATGTTTACTCTCTCTAGCAAAGAAATACCAATTAAAACCATGTTGAAAATCCATGTTTTATCTACTATAATAGTAAAGTTAAAAATAATTTTTTTAATTATCTATGAAAAATGGTTTGAGTGATGTTATGTCAACATGATGGAATATCCAACAGCCATTAAAATAATTATATTATTTAGAAAAATGCACTCAAAATCCATTAAGTTAAACAGCAATACATACAATATTATATTTAAGACTTTTTTCAATAATGTATAAACTGATATAAAGATGATCTGAAACAATGACAATATAAAAAACTATAATAAGTTTGCTAAAGTTTGCTAAAATAAGCTCTCTAAAGCTTCTGAAGATTTTTAAATACTTTACTTCTTAAAAGCAAAATTAGAAAGAAAAACAGTACTATCTACCTATCTTTTTACTTTCACCATCATTTCATAAAAGAAATAACAAAAATTTAACAGTCATGATCCAGAAAAAGGAGTCTCTCTTGAGAAAGGCTGCCATCTTTGCCATGGACAAATGAAAAGCTTATGTTAGACTAGCACAGGTCTGAGGACCAGTCTTTGGGAACCAACTACTACTACCCTGAAAACTACTGGACTTTAGGCCCTGTGTGAATAATAACCAAGAGCCCAACTACAGTTCTCTGGGGGTTCTTCCTCTTTCTCTCTCTACTGCTCCCACTTCAATCAGCCTGAGAAGCTTGTCTATCATTTGAAGGAGCAATGATAGGGAGGGTAGAGACCATGTTCCACAAAAGTGGAAAACTGCCAATTCTAAAAAAAAGGGGGCAATGGACCAGAAGTCAATGAGAAAGATAGCTTGCCAAAAAGAAAATGAGATGATGTAATAGCACCAAGAAAGAATACCCACTGGTTCCTTCAGTGATCCAACTGGTTGAAGCAGGGAGACAATGCCACCCTTTTAACCATTTGTTTGTTCAAGTGGATTCATTCATTAACCTCTGTGCAAATGTGGGGAGATCAATTATTTTGAATGGAAGTTGCAGTTTAGCTGTAAATGGCTATTGTAAAGATGTCACCTTGCTATATACAAGGTTGGTAAGAAAAGAAACAATACTTTTTTCTCTCTAATTTTTTTCCTCAAAGGCAGTTTCATATTGCTCTATTTCCCCTTTAAAATGGGTAACTCTGCCAAAGACAGTATCCTTTGATAAAGATAATGATCAAGCAGGGGGATTTAATGCTAATGTAATGCTTTTAATTAACGTTTTATTGGATAACTCTGTGGTCATTATCGTCAACTTCAATCAGCCAAGTACAGGGTATTTCCTAGAACCAGATTAAACTGGTTTTAGTTCAGCCAGTATACACACAATTAGAACTATCGTCAGTCGAGCATAGCTATTATCATCAAGCAATTATTTATTGTTATATTATTTTAAAATCCTCTGTTTAGAAGATAAACTTGCCAACATGCTTTAATTCCATATTTAACTTAGATCTTTTACCTAAATTTTGATAGCTAAATAAATCTTAACACTAACATTTATACTTGTAACAGATCTTGAAATTGACAGATCTCTCAATAAAACAGAGGACAAATGAAAAAAATTTTATAATAACTTGCAAAAAGTATGAAAATGCTATACTAGAAGTCAGAAGATCTGGATTCTAATTTCAGCTTTGTCATGAACTGGTTCCAAGACTTTGGGAAAGGTCAGTTAAACACAAACTCACTTGTAAAATGAAGGAATGTGAAACTAGATGGCCCCTTCCAATTTAAATAATATCTGATTCTACATGTGCCAATTTTTGGAGTTATAAAATACTATCATCCCATTTACTGTCAGTACCACTTTGTCCACAAACACAGACTGATCCTGGTACATCTAGCCTACCACAAACTAAAAATAATCATGGGGGTGCTGGTCAGAGTACAAAACTTGTCCCAACTACAGCTGTTTTTGCTTTGTGTGACTCAAAATGTTAGAATTATCTATGCCTCCTCCCTTTCTCCCGCCTCCAATAAGTAAAGTCTGACTGCTTCTATTAACAATCTCCCATATCTGATCCCTCACCATTCCCAGTTTGGCCAAAGCGTTGGTTGCATAAAGAGAAGCAATGAGAGACGAGGTAAAATAAGGACGCTATCTGTCATTAATGCCCTTTATGCATCCAATGGTCTGGCTCACCTGATCTTATTCTCTCCCAGAGCCACCTCAAGATATCCCACCCCTCCGTATTCCACTGAATCACTATAATTTTCTTGTTTCCAGCACTCCCCTCCTGGCAAGCCTCATAGCCCCACCTCGGTTGTTTTAATCATTCTCTCCAACTATTCCAGTATTCTTAAAGCCACACCATGGAAAAACTTTGTGGTAAGGAGGTGATTCATCCTTTGTGCTCCAACTCTCCTAATACTCTTACTGCTTTTCCATTCTTGATACCCCACTAATTTACCAATGAGTCCCAAAAATTACAGCTAGTGACTCAAAAATCACTTCAACTAACTTTTTTTTTTTTGCGGAGCACAGGCTCCAGACACACAGGCTCAGCAGCCATGGCTCATGGGCCCAGCTGCTCTGCGGCATGTGGGATCTTCCCAGACTGGGGCACGAACCCGCGTCCCCTGCATCAGCAGGTGGACCCTCAACCACTGTGCCACCAGGGAAGACCTCAACTAACTTTTTTAAAACTGCATTTTAAAGGTTCAAATCTCACCATTTATACAAGCCTTCTAAAATATTCTTTGGAAGAGTTTAAAAATTTTCTTCATAAAGAATTTGCTATTAAGTTCATTCAAAATTAGATTTGTTTGTTACACTTGTGCATGGGTTTTTAAAATTACATTTTCTAACAATCTCTACTCTCATGAAGTTAAAAATTTAACTTTACCACTTGATCAAAGTTCTACAGATTAAAAGAACAGGGTATGATATGATCCGGCAATCCCACTACTGAGCATATACCCTGAGAAAACCATAATTCAAAAAGAGTCACGTACCACAATGTTCATTGCAGCTCTATTTACAATAGCCAGGACACGGAAGCAACCTAAGTGTCCATCGAGAGATGAATGGCTAAAGAAGATGTGGCACATATATACAATAGAATATTACTCAGCCATAAAAAGAAACGAAATTGAGCTATTTGTACTGAGGTGGATGGACCCAGAGTCTGTCATACAGAGTGAAGTAAGTCAGAAAGAGGAAAACAAATACCATATGCTAACTCATATAGATGGAATCTAAAAAAAAAAAATGGTTCTGAAGAACGTAGGGGCAGGACAGCAATAAAGATGCAGATGGAGTGAATGGACTTGAGGACATGCAGAGGGGGAAGGGTAAGCTGGGACAAAGTGAAAGAGTGGCATGGACTTATAAATACTACCAAATGTAAAACAGATAGCTAGTGGGAAGCAGCCGAATAGCACAGCAAGATCAGCTCGGTGCTTTTTGACCACCTAGAGGGGTGGGATAGGAAGGGTGGGAGGGAGACGCAAGAGAGAGGAGATATGAGGATATATGTATATGTATGGCTGATTCACTTTGTTATAAAGCAGAAACTAACACACTACTGCAAAGCAATTATACTCCAGTAAAGATGTTTAAAAAAAAAAAAAAGAACAGGGTATGAAATAATGCAATGAGCTCTAGTTCAGCTTAAATACACAATTCTTCCCTAGGTCTTATCTCAGCTCATCTGGTCCTATTATACCTTCCCATGATGTTTTATTGTTTTTAGGAGAAGAGCTCATTGTACCTTATGCTTTTTCTTCCTAAAACTTAGCACAGATAAAAATAAATCACTATTTGCCTCTCTTCTCTAACCCACTAAGCTACATGAGAACAAGGACCAACTCTCTTACAGTTACCCAGCACAGCACTTAGCATGAAGAAGCTCTCAAACACTTGTTGAAATACTGAATGGTTAATGTTCCATCATATTTTGTTTTCTGCCTATTTCAGCTTATTTCTGGTTAAAGTGATAAAGGCTTGCTGTTACCCTTTCCAGATAATTATCATTTTATTCTTCTCTTGGATTTGACATTTTGCACTGAAATAGTTTTTGTGAGTTTTTTTTTTAATGCCCTTATCTATATAATTTTCTTAAACGGGACAAGGAAATATTTGTTTTTAAAATAAAGAAATTGCATTAGGTAATCACCACATCTCTAGCCCAGGACAAATACATTTTCATTTTAAAAAATAAAAAAGAGAGGGGCTTCCCTGGTGGCACAGTGGTTGGGAGTCCACCTGCCGATGTGGGGGATGCAGGTTCGTGCCCCGATCTGGGAGGAACCCGCGTGCCGTGGAGAGGCTGGGCCCGTAAGCCATGGCCGCTGAGCTTGCATGTCCGGAGCCTGTGCTCCACGACAGGAGAGGCCACAGCAGTGATGGGCCCACGTACCACACACAAAAAATAATAATAATAAAATAAAATAAAAAAGAGAGAGTACTTTCTGAGTTCTAATTTCCATATTGGTTATTGGAATTTCTAGGCCTCAACAGTCTTTTAAGGGATAACAGAGAATTCATCATACCAACCTATTGATTGCTTATGTGATGAGTTGGGGGCAACTTAAGCTCTAGAAAGAAAACTGTATTTCAAGTAATTTAAAGACTGGCTATAAGGTAAGAGTGGAAAAAAGAGGTATCTGCATGTCAAAAAATTCAAGTGAAATCCAGCTCTTCTCCAGAAGGCAATGGGAGAATGCCTTCAAGTAGAGGACAGTCTTATGGAGCACATTCAGATAGTCTAATTCAGGGTGATGCCTGATAGATAATAAAGGTGTTACTAGAATGCTTAGGTGGGAACTCAATCTCAGATATCAGAAAAAGCTCCCAGAAGGCCTGATATTTAAAATGAAAGAATTAGGGAATTCCTTGGTGTTCCAGTGGTTAGGGCTCGGCGCTTCTATTGCAGGGGGCACAGGTTCGATCCCTGGTGGGGGAACTAAGATCCCGCATGCTGTGTGGCACGGCCAAAAAATAAAAAAAGATAGAAAGAATTAGACCTAGTCAGTGTTACTGAGGTGTTCTTTTGTTTTGCCTCCTTAAGTTCAGGCTGCCAGAACTGTGCTTTTAGCCACGTATCATAGATGCACAGGCACAAACTTAGAGCTACACAGATTTTATTCATTTCCTTTTTACTTGCACTGACCCTATTTTTTAATTTCTCTGTGCTCTGTGTAAACCATTAAGCCTAATTCACCACTTTTTCAGGGCCTGAAAATCCTCAAGTAGAAAATATTGTCCTTTCCACTTTTGTAGGAATATTCCTATATTCCCATATAGGGTGTTATCACTCCATACCACATGCAGAAAGAACCATGGGACAAAAAAGCTGAGAAAATACTGCCACAAAAGGAAACAAAATCCTGGGCTTCCCTGGTGGCGCAGTGGTTAGGAATCTGCCTGCCAAGGCAGGGGGTCATGGGTTCGAGACCTGATCCAGGAAGATCCCACATGCCACTGAGCAACTAAGCTAGTGTGCCACAACTACTGAGCCTGTGTGCCACAACTATGAAGCCCGTGTGCCTAGAGCCCGTGCTGCACAACTACAGAAGCCACCGCAATGAGAAGCCTGCACACTGCAACGAAGAGTAGCCCCTGCTCGCTGCAACCAGAGAAAAGCCCACACGCAGCAACGAAGACCCAACGCAGACAAAAATAAAATAAATAAATTTGTTTTTTTAAAAAAAAAGGAAACAAAGTCCTGTCTTTCAAAACGACTAGTTCTAGATTTAGCTATACACTCAAAAGATGACCCTGTGCTAAAAAAGCAACAATCCACTATTCTAGTTCTGTTTTGTTTTGTTCCAGCTTTCCTAATCCCAGATAACTGGCACATAACTTTCCAAAATTACTCTCAAGCTTAACCTAATTTAGTCTTTCTTACATTTTTATCTCGTGGGAATATGGTTACAACATAGGCTAGTCCCCAAAAATACATCCTGTCCTTTCAATCTCCTTCCCTCTACCACATGCATGATTCCTACTTTTAAGTACTCTTAACATTCATATTTTCCACTGACTGTGTGTTGGTATGTGTGAACCCTAAAACTCCAGCACAAATAAAAAGTGGATAGAGAGTTGTTTTTAGTTAAGAGTTGAAAACTTGCACATACACACTAAGATCAGTTCTGCTCAGTTCTCTTGAACAAAGATGGAATTAGGTAACATCTGTTGCAGTGCACCTGTCAACTCTAGGGCAGAGCTATTTCTGGAAGAGCATCCAGGTAAAAGCCTAAGGCCATAGGAGGTGTCTTCTAGGTCTCCTCTTATCTCAGTCTGCAACTCAGAGATGATATGTACGTGCTGGGGACCTAGATATTACATTCCAGGCCTGGTCCTTTTGTACTAGGTTCTTTACCAGAAGCCCATCCAGAATATAGGAGTCAGCGCAGGAATATGGGGTACTCCCTAGGACAAATCCATTTGCAAGAGTATTAATGTACAGAGTACATGATAGAACATTTTCCCCCTCCTCAGAAGTTACAAAACAGCATCCCATGTTCACTACTTAACACTTTGCTCGTATACATATCCTGAAGTTCTTATCCAGTTTGTTTTAAACCTCAGTTCTCTAAAATTAATGCCTTTATTCTCTGACTAAAGGCAAATTATGTTTAACAAGATTTCTTAACTTAAGAGAATTTATGAACCTCTGGATATTTTCCACAAAATTATGTATGTATATACACAGATGCATTTTTTTTCCTAGCAAGAGGGTTGATACTTTTCAGCAGATTCTCAAAAGGGTTAGTACCCTAAATGAGAAACAATGACATAGAGCAATCTTTTTTTTCTTTTTCTGTGTGGACATTTTTCAGAAAAAAATGATTTAAGGTAAACAAATATACCAACGCAATGCAATCAGGTAAAATCAGGATACTTATTTCTAAAAAGGTTCTCCTACCCTTTTTGTTAGATGTGAAATAGTCTCTGGACCCAATGCAGAAGCCACTTGGGCAGTACCACTGAATGCATTGACAGTGAAAAAATGGAGTACACTTGCAAGAGACTGTCTTTTCTTTACATTTGCTTGTTCTCTAATCCTCAGTAAGCTAAACTTTATCTTCAGCAAATTGGCAGACTAAATATGTTTGTGTTGGCTTCCCTGGTGGCGCAGTGGTTAAGAATCCGCCTGCTAATGCAGGGGACATGGGTTCGAGCCCTGGTCCGGGAAGATCCCACATGCCGCGGAGCAACTAAGAGCCTGTGTTACGCACCTACAGCCGTTTCTCCGCAACAAGAGAAGCCACCGCAATGAGAAGCTTGCGCACCGCAACAAAGAGTACCCCCGCTTGCTGCAACTAGAGAAAGCCCGTGTGCAGCAACAAAAACCCAACAGAGCCAAAAATAAATAAATAAAATAAATAAATTTATAAAAAAACAATAGTTTACATAAGAATCACAAAATCTTAGCATTTGATGAAAATATGAAAACCAGGATGGGAACCCAGATTAACCCTCTCTCCCAAAATAACTTAAAATTATCACCACCCAAAGCAATGAAAATACTGTGCTCAGCTGAAAAGAATCTGAAATTTTGTGTACTTATTAAAATGACAAAAGAGCATTTTCTGAACATTTTGGCTTAGAAGTTTGAGTTTTCAAATTTTAGCCCTACACCACCAGATTTTTATTCTGTAAGTTCTTATATTTCAAAACTGTTACATTCATCACGTATGTGACAATATTTAATTTCTGGCTTCCAGACAGCTGGCTTGTCCCTTGTCATCAATGAGTGGTAAATACAAGGTCACCCTTAGCCCAATCCAAGTTGAGGAATTCAAAAGAAAAGTTAGAAATGAGTTACTTCCCGGTAAACAAATCCCCAGTGGATTTACCAACTCTAGTCAGTCAGCCCAGCACTTGTGGGCACTTGTATGCACACACAGGTGTGCACACACACACACACGCACACCAAAAATAACACTACATCAAACAAATTTTTTTCTGCCTTCTCTTCTTCATTTATCTTCCCATTTACTCATTATTTCCTTGCCATTATTGACTATTATCTTTCTTCAGAGGTTTAGTCGCATACTTCCCTATCAGCCTTGCCCTTTCTTCTGCCCAAATCCCCAAACTTCCACAACTTTCTGGGTCATAAAGTAAATTGAGACATCTGCATAAAAGTATATCTGCATATGTGAAATTTAGAGGGAAAAATATAAAAAACTATACTTAAAATTCTCAGAATTTAAAAATGTAGAATAATTTTAAAGAAAAGAGAATGGTTAATATTTAGCAAAAAAAATTATATAAATAACAATGATTGTAAATAACTGGCGGAGTTCCCCTTTCATACTCTGGATGACAAGATGCCTACAGCAAAATCTGAGGCCCAACAATGTATGACCCTTAGGGCCCGGCTATTTTTTCTACCCTATCTTGACTACTTCCTGTAATTTATAATTTTAATGTCCCTGTGCTTATCATAAACCTTATAATTCAAATCCTTTGATGTTCAGAAGTCTTTAAATGAGTAAAATAGAGACCAGTGAGCAACAAGGCAACATTTCCAGTTTCTCAAGTAACAGTCATCATACTACCACTTATAACTCAGCCTCACCACAAAGGATTATATAATCAGATTCAAGCAGTACAGTAAACGACTATGTTTTTTAAAACTTGGGTCTTTGATTTTAGATACAACGGCATCTGAAGATTTAAAAAAAAAGATTTACTATGCTCTTGCAAAAGCAATATAGTTTATGCAATAACACTGTTGCAACATGAAAATGCTTGATAAAATGCTGTTAAGAGGCATCTGGTGGCAGGGTCTGGGGAAGGGGCGGCAGGCGCCACGTCGGGCCACGAAAGTGGCAAGAAGAAGCCCCTGAAGCAGCCCAAGATGCAAACCAAGGAGATGGATGAGGAAGATAAGGCATTCAAGCAGAAACTGAAGGAGGAGCAAAAGAAACTCGAGGAGCTAAAAGTAAAGGCCGCGAGGAAAGGCCCCCTGGGCACAGGTGGAATTAAGAAATCTGGTAAAAAGTAAGCTGTTTCTAGACTCCACGTATTGTGTCCAGGCAAGTTAATGAACAACACACACACACATACACATGTGCACACAGCAGCAGCAACAACAATCTATGGGGTGGGGGGCAGGGGTAAGAAATGAGAATCTAGATTTGCTACCATATATTATCAAATATGTCTACTTATCAAAAAAAAAAGTAAGCTGTTCCTTGTGCCTGAGGCAATGATGATCCTTAATTCCGTTCCTGTTTAAACATCTGGATTCCCTGCCATAACATCTGTTGCCACCTATAGCTAGAATGAAGTGTTGTCTTGAAACCTATTGTACATTTAAGAATAAACTTTTGTAAAAAAAAAAAAATCATTAAAAAAGAAAGTGCTGTTAAGACAAAACTTCCCTGCCTAGCTGACTATAATAATCAAATCTTTTCTGGATTCAGAACATGAACAAGTGATGGAATTTCTGCAAGAAGGAGTCAAAGAAACATTGTGTCATAGAGCACTTAGAGCATACCTGTAGGAATCAAACGTTTGGGATAATACTTGCTGTAGGAATGATTTTTCACAAAAGACCAAAAGAGAAAGAAATACTCAGATTGTTACCCCTTCCCAGCCTGAAATTTTAAATTACAGAATTTTTTTTGAAGAACTATAAATGAAATACTATTTTCATATTATTGCCTGGTTATTTAAGAATAAACAAAAAAAATTATTTTATTTAAAATAAAATCTGTTACAGCAATCACACTGCATCTGATAAATATAAGAACTTCTATTTGCTACTGTATCAAGTGGCTAAGAGAAAAAAGAAATCACTATTTTTGAGAACTGAAGTATTTTTCTATTTTCAAGTACAAAGAAGTATAGTTAATTTAAAGATTTGGCACAGAATAAGACAATTAAAATTCTATTGTCAAATAACAGATAAATTCAAAGAGTTGAAATATGCTAGCAGTGTCACTAGCCTTGACCAGAGGAACTTTCAGATGTGTTAAGACGTGTAAGAACCATCTTTAGGGGCTGAGCCCAGGAATAAAATCTGGGATTCTGCCAAGACTATTCCTCCTGCAACACAAGGCAAAGCTTTTGTGTGACACAACAGTAGATCCAAATTTCTTGCCAATATCATGTACCTTTATTTTTGCAGCATATGAATGAAATCACCCTGCTCTTGGAAAGTCTGTTAATTCTTAAGAAATAAACCAAGGAAAAGGGAGTAGTAAACCAGTTCAAGCAACATTTTGGTTTTTGTGGTTGTATATTAAAAAATAAAATAGTAGTTGATGAGAGTGATAGCTAAAAAAAAATGGAAACTAGATTGACTTCCATGTGGTTAGAGCTACATTTGATGATCTTGGGTCTACTCAGCATACCTCTGCCTCCCATCCCTGCCCTTCTCATAGCTCCTCCTCTGCAAATGAGTGCTTTATATTGCAAAGGCCACCAAGTCCAAAAACTATAATAGCTTTCCTTATTTTGCCATAATTTTTGTAACTCCTACCAAGTTCAAGTTTGGGGGTACACGTAACGAACTGAAAAAACTAAGAAATGCCAGTCTTTTAAAGTTTAGCAACATGTAGGCTCACATAAAACACTTTTTTAACGTTTAAGGCCAATTTATTTTGTAAATTTTCACCTCCTATTTGAAATCCTTAACTTACTATAAATATATATGTATCTTTAAAAATGATCAGTAATGGGCGCAAAAGCATGAAATGTATTTTGAGTTCTTTTCAAGAAAAGATATATCTCTCCTCTCTTATAAAATAATGCTACCCCTTCCTAATGACAAGCACTTCTTGAAGAGAACAACAATATCAAAACCAATCCTATTCCAAAATATATCATTTGTAGAGATAAAAAATAAAGCTTGAATATTAACTTGGAATTTATATTATATTAATTTTATTCAGACATAAGTTACCTAGTGAATTAAAAAGGAGCCACTTACACAACTGGGTGAAACTGGATAAGCAAAAGAAAATTGTTCATAAATGGGTAATATACTAATTAGTATTCTGTTCTGCTTTAATTAATTTAAAAGAATCATTAGCTAAATCAACTATATAAAATATAATTTCACAGTATTTGAAATTATGTAAAACTTTTCTTTATATCTAAGATATTTTAAAACTTGCCTATAATTGGTTGGATAAACTGGTTTTTCCAGATCTCATAAACTGTAACCCATATTCTGTTCAATTATTACAAAATTGAATTAAGTTCAATTTAATAAGACTGTACTATATTTGCAGTATTAACTAAGTCAGATATGGAATTATTATATTTAATTAAGGTTTACTTTAATTTTAAAATATTATCTTAAACATTTCTGGTTTGTCTTCAAAATCCTTTATTTTTTCAGTTTTCTATATGGACATTTAATAGAACATGCCACTACCTTTGCAGTTGGATTTTACTACTATCCTTTATCTGAACTGAGAAAGTACTAGCCAACAGATCAAATAATTAAGAGGTTATACAATTTGAGGTAGCATCTTCACAAATCCTTTATAGAAAGACACCATGTCAAAAGTATGTCAAAGTTCTCACTAAGCTAAATTCTGACAATCTCTGTCAAATTCAGAAACAATGAATTTCAGTTAAAAATACGTAACTTATATTAAATACATTCTCCTTAACAGCTTTTATTTTAAAAACACCTCCTACCCCCAAGTACAGTTAATACTTCTGTCTAAACCTCATTCTCGTCCCAGTTTTCTCATTTTTATCGTATTTTTTTCCCCATTAAAGTAAGCATATTGTATTTTGGTTTCTTTTCTCCCTACTCATTGTTCAGATCAGCATTTTAAAAATCTTTTAAGCAATGCTGTTCAAAGAAAACAGGCTATATGAAGCTAAAGAAAATTCCCTAAGTTCAATGTTTTTCAACCTGAGATCATTTTCCTGGACCTATTTATTAAAAATCCACGCAAATCAAACACTACAACTGTAAACAGCTACAGAAAATTGGAAGCTTAAAAATAAAGCCGTTGAAAACACTTCATTACACACCTTCTCTGTGAAGCCCTTTGTTTCCACTGAAAACCATACTGGAATCCTTGTGTAAAATAAGTTGCCTTCTGGCTGTCAATAGCTATACAGTCAGTAACTGAGGGATCCAGATGTCTGCAGTGGTTAAAACAAATGTTCAGCAGTGGGTGCTGATTCCGCTTCCCTCTGTGTAAGGTTTTTCACAAAGGCAGCAGAGTAAGAGCTCACATAGCAACAGCACTCACAGCTGATTGGATGGAGGATACGCTCTGCCGCCCCTGCTCGCTAGGTCCACTACAGCTTCCTGTCTGCTTGGCAGCGGTATCTTGTTGTCTTTGCTCCTCTTACCAACTCAGCTGTGTTTAGGCAACGTGAAAGGAAAGATCAGGAGAACGATAATGACAAAGTATTCTAGCATGAGTCCCTAAAATGTGCATCTCTGGGTGCTTTTAAAAAGGAGAGAAATTCATAGGGCAAACATTTACTTCAGTGTTTCACATAAAACTGAGGACAAAGAGGGGTAGTGGAGGGAATCAATTTATTACTTCGCATTTCAAGTAAATCAGGCTCTACCAAGTGAAACCCTCTGAAAACAAAGAATACAAAAATTTTCGACAATTAGGATAAAGCATCAACCTCCATCTACCTAGAACTATGAATTACTTTACAACAAAGTTCACAAATTCCAAGAAAATCACGCAGGACCAGTTAGATAGTTAAAATGAGACAGGGCCTAAAAATAGTCCTCCCTCAAATTTATGCAGTACCTTTTAAGAGGGCAAGAAAAATTGAGGTTAACAGATTGCTTAGAAAAAGATTTTAAAAGGAAAAAATAATTGCTTAATAAACTCTGACAACAATAAAAGATTTAACTAGGTATCTGCATTAATAATATCTCTTCTTACATAAACGACAATGACATAAAATATAAAACAACGACACTGAGCCTGGATTAATTTATTTTCTCTATCATAAAAGTATCTGGAGACAGGAAGGCATAGGAATTTTTTTACCCCTAGGTTTCAAATACTGGGCTTCAATGTACCAATCTACACTATCTCCACAAGCTTTAACAACAAAAACAAAAATCCATCCCCAATTTACGAAGATGTTTGGGGGAGTCAATGCAAGTGTAGTAGGACATAAACAGATATGAAGAATCGGAAAAATTCCTCATTTAGGAAATATTTCCCTTGAACTTCACACAAGCTAGGATAGTGTTTTTCAAATTTTTAAAGCAATGGAACCCTTTTAATTTGCATTCTTCCAATAAAATGCATTATTAGTGGTGGCATTAGGATTTCTATACAGGAGGGGTTTGTGGGAGTAGGCAGAGGCAACAGCAGAAGCATGCTGTTTATTACTCAGATCTTTGTTTATGTGGAGTGTCTTGTGGGTAGGGCAGAGAGGCTGATGGAAATGCTGGCACTACTAAAGCACCCCATGAGCACCATGAGGCTATTTTTAAATGAGAGGCTACAAACAACACTGCAGTTTCATATCAGCCCCAGAATCTACAAAATTCCTACCCTTGAAAAAGCTTTTAGGATCTCTGGAGTTCTACAGTATACAAACAAGAGATATAACCTATAAGAGTTAAATCTTATTATTACCTTAGTGTAAGGAAAGAACCTGATCCTTGCCTCCACAATTAGCCAGAGGGAGAGCTGCTAAGCCCTCTGAGAAATAACAAGAGAGAAGATGTGTTTAGGAGCACAATAACCGCTGAGCTAAGTGACTCGGAGAAAGAATGGCATAGTAGAGAGAACAAGGACGCTGGAGTCAGGCTGACCAACCTGGGTTCAAAATATTAATCTGCCATTTACAAACAGTAAGACACTATACAAATTACTTAACCACTCTGAGCTTCAGTTTTTTAATCTATAAAATGGAGTTAACTCACAGGATTATTGTGAAGGTTAAAAGGTGCTCTTTGCCAGCCAGACTGCTTTTTTGGTTACTAAGTCTCTTCAAAACTTAGGGTCTTTGCAAATACTATTCTTCTTTTGCTAGGACTTGTCTCCCACAACCCCTTCCATTGATAAGTCTCCATTAAATTTCTCTTCCCCAGGGCAGCTTTCTGTGAGCCAAGACTAGTCTCAGGCTCCCTGTACTTTTTTCTTAGTACTTAGCTCACAGAACGTTAAATAATTATTTGCAAAAAGACTGGTTGGACATTCTCCTCCACTACACTGTAAGTGCTTTAAAGGGAGGTACTACATCTGTCTACATTATTGCTTACCTAACACCATGCCTGATTTATATTCCACATACTATTTTATTTGATTTCATAACCTTGGGAGGTAAATACAAGTATCATTATCGGCATTGTTCAAATAAGAAAATCAGCTCTAAATGTTTATTTACTCAAGTCATACAACTAGAAGTCAAAGGAAATACATTTTTTTAAATTTTTGGATGAATAACTTTATAATTCAAAATTAACTTCTGGGCTTCCCTGGTGGCGCAGTGGTTGAGAGTCCGCCTGCCGATGCAGGGGACACGGGTTCGTGCCCCGGTCCGGGAAGATACCACATGCCGCGGAGCAGCTGGGCCCGTGAGCCATGGCTGCTGAGCCTGCGCGTCCGTAGCCTGTGCTCCGCAACGGGAGAGGCCACAACAGTGAGAGGCCCACATACCGCAAAAACAAAAAAACAAAAACAAAAACAGAATTAACTTCTTCCTATATCTTTGAAAAAAAGAACATATAATCTCTAAACTGTTTTAGAATACTTCCTTTCAGTTATAATTCTTAAACTTTTTAATTAAAGTCTAATGATAGCCTGTTTCTATAATCTAAAACTACTGATTAACATTTACAAAGAGAACTTATTGAAAAAATATTAACTTTAATCAGAAATATGTAATTATAAGTGAATAAAATGAACTCCAAGAGACATGCCACCTTAAAAAGTAAAATCCAACCAAGAGATTTATTTAGTGAAATGCTTCCTCTGCTACCAGTTTTCTAAATGGTAAATAAATTTCAAAATGGCACTTTATATAACTCTGAAGAATGCTTGCTTTTTTTCCTGGGTCATCTTGGTACACAAAGCTATAAATAATTTCAACAGTCTACAAGTTAAGAATCTGAATAGGACTTCCCTGGAGGCGCAGTGGTTAAGAATTTGCCTGCCAAGGCAGGGTACACGGGTTCAAGCCCTGCTCCGGGAGGATCCCACATATTGCGGAGCAACAAAGCCCGTGCGCGACAACTACGGAGCCTGCACTCTAGAGCCTGCAAGCCACAACTGCTGAGGCCTGCGCGCCTAGATCCTGTGCTCCACAACGAGAAGCCACCGCAATAAAGAGTAGCCCCCGCTCGCCACAACTAGAGAAAGCCTGCACGCAGCAACAAAGACCTAGCACAGCCAAAAAAAAAAAAAAAAAAAGAATCTGAATAATATAAAATGCTATACTAAGTGCTAGTCTCAGGTTGTCAATTCTCAACACTTAACCATGAAAAAGCCCCTTTTTGCCCAGCGTGGTCATAACTGTACTCTCCATAGACCAGTTCAAGAAATATAAATTATTTATATTATACTAATGTAGGAAATAAATAGGAAAGCAGATCTTCCATAAGAGTTTTCTAAGGTACATATTCCAAATATAAAATGGAAAAATTTGAATTATCAACTGTTTCAGATCATTTGTGTCCTCTGTTAGCAGAAATAATTGGAAACTATCTACTTTTAAAATACCTTAGATATAATCATGCTAGCTTGGACAGTTTTTAAACAAAAAGATATCCTTCTAGAAGGAAAAAATAACCCTTCAAAGGTAATGATTATATAGCTGCTATATATGTAGGCCCACGGGCCAGGCATGGGGCTAATTTCTTTACATGCCCATCTCTTCTGACTCTATGGTAGTTAACTATCCTGAGAGATAAGGAAACCGGCTTGTAACCTGCCCAAGTAAGCAGAACTAAGTGGGCAAAGCCAGGAAGTAGGTCTTCCTAAATCTAACATGTGTGCTCCTAACAATTCCTTTCATAATTACATTTCCATAAGATAAATATGGCATCACGTAAGAATAACGTTTAAATACAGAAATCTCAAGTTAACATTTTCCACTTATTACTCATTCAATAACCACCACTACAGCCCCATTACACCTCAGAACTGTCATTGATACACTACTTATAATACAGAAAAACAGGATTTGACTACTAAACAGGGAGCCAGGCTGTAGCAATAGTGAAGGCACAATAAAAGATTCAATCTGTAAAACTTCACTACTTTATGGTCACAGAACACATACCTGATTCAGAGAAAGTATAAAGGGAGTATTATACAAATGAACATTGAACCAGGAACCACAGATCTGGGCTCTAGTCTGAACTCTACCACTAATGAGCTTTGTGATCTTAAGCACTTCTCTGAAATTGCTCACGTCTAAGTCAGGAATCTTTTTTTTTTTCCTTTTCTTTTCTTTTTTTTTTTTGCCTGCAATATTGGTATGTTGCAAGGATCAAATAGGACAAGAAACAATTATTTTGAAAACAGCAAAATGCTACACAAATAGGATATTGTCATCCCTGGTGGTCAGTCTTCTACGGGTTGGCACAGTAAACATGTTTGCACAAAATCCAGTGTAATTACTGAAAAGATCCCTTAAAGCAGCAAGACATAATGGAGAAGAGCCAGACAGTCTAGGGTTCAAGTTCTTTCCACTTAACAAGCTGTGCTATCAAATTATTTAACCTACCTCAGTCTCTTTCTTCATCTGTAAAGTGGGAGTAATAATTTCTCTAAGAGTTATGAACCATGTAGTCCAATACTTGCTCTCAAGCAATTTAAGTGTCCTCTTTTCTTTTGCAAACATCAGTTCCATAAGATGTTACTAAAGAGCAAATGTACATGCATACACACATACACATACCAACAAATAAAGGGCAATACATCAGTAGTATCCCATATTAATAACAGTGGGGATAAAATTTAAATCTTGACTACCAAAGAAAGATTTTTATGACACTGATTTTTTTTTTTTTTTTTTTTTTTTTGCCGTACGCAGGCCTCTCACTGTTGTGGCCTCTCCCGCTGCGGAGCACAGGCTCCGGACGTGCAGGCCCAGCGGCCATGGCTCACGGGCCCAGCCGCTCCGCGGCATGTGGGATCTTCCCGGACCGGGGCACGAACCCATGTCCCCTGCATCGGCAGGCGGACTCTCAACCACTGCGCCACCAGGGAAGCCCGACACTGATATTTTTTAAGTTCGTTAAATGATGTCACTTTGACGACACGTTTCACAGCTCACTAACTTATTTGCAAGAAAGACTAAACAAAACTAAATTTTACAGTTTGGGGAATTAGGGAAATTTATGGTTTTTCTAATTAAATCAGAGTTTTTATTCAAAAATTATGCTGTCAGGTCACTACTGGGATAAATTAAGCCATAAAAAGCTATATTAATTTCCACTCACATGGAGATTCCTAGTGATCATTATTGCTGAAATGATTATCCAGTGATTTGTATTTATTATGACAGGGTACCAATAAGCCAAGTGGCCAAACAACAATCCAAACATACTGTGTTTTTAAGAGCTAAAACACTTCTTAAATTTAAAATATTAAAATGTACCTAAGAGACTTAATTGGGATTCTCATCTTTCAAAAGATTTGGGGTTATGATGACCTACATTAGTTCCAGGAGCAGAGCCTTGTTTACAAAATCTAAGATCTTGGAGAGAAGAAAATGTTCTAGCCTGTTTTTTGGCATCACTCATACTACATTGTTTAAAATGAGCTAGAACAGGGATTATTTATAATCTAAGCTAGTGGACAAACACTCTAATAATATCCACACACTAGTCAGATTTAATAAGTATCAAGATCAGGTATAAGAATCCATTTTTAATATCCTATAGTACTTGGTCTTAATAAAAATATCATTATTTATTTTCTTTTTTTAAAAATTAATTAATTAATTTTTGGCTGCATTGGATCTTCATTGCTACACCCGAGCTTTCTCTAGTTGTGGCAAGCAGGGGCTACTCTTGGTTGCGGTGTGCAGGCTTCTCATTGCAGTGGCTTCTCTCCTGTTGCAGAGCACAGGCTCTAGGTGGTGGGCTTCAGTAGTTGTGGCACGTGCGTTCAGTAGTTGTGGCTCGCGGGCTCTAGAGCGCAGGCTCAGTAGTTATGGTGCACGGGCTTAATTGCTCCACAGCATGTGGGATCTTCCCGGGCCAGGGCTCGAACCTGTGTCCCCTGCATTGGCAGGCAGATTCTTAACCACTGCACCACCAGGGAAGTCCCCTATCATCATTATTAAATATGTGCCAGGATGCACATGGGTTCCCCTTTACCTATACCCATATTTCTTTAAAGATATGATCTAGGACGTTGTTAACCTTCTGCTATTATAAAGAATGGTATGTTTGATTCATACCATCAACCTAGAACCAATCAAGGGTTTTTTATTCTGATAAAATGATATTTTAGTAAAAGTATTTCCATACAGATAATGTATCTTACATTTACTTGTCCCTTAGATGATCACAACTTTGTGAAATAAGAATGAAGAAACAGAATCACCTAACCCAGGTTTAATTCCAAGTCCTGGTTTGTTTTGTTGTTGTTTTTTTTCCCCACAACTAGCCATCACTGGTAATGTCATTACCTCTACTAATTATGCCAATAGTCATACAAATGACAGATTCTGCATTTAAAATTTTGGAGAATGTTAACAAAAATCTAGTAAAGTAAATTAGTTATGTGGAATTAAGACAACCTCATGTAGCTTTAAGACTCAACTGCTAAGCCCTCAAAGTTTTAATAATTTGCTTGCATTTTTAAAAATTTTGCTAATTTCAGACTATTTCATATAGTCTTGTTTCCAAATGATATAACAACTCTTCTGGCTACCTGTATCACTGCAAACTCTAATGTATCTAAAACTGAATTACTTTTCCTCTGATTAGGATTCACCATTATTATCACTCCCAGTTTCCTAAGCTAACAAACTTCGGAGAGAATAAAAATAGCCACTGATTCTGTGTTTATTAAGTGCCTGATACAACGACTTTACTCAAGTTATGTCATTACAACAAACCTATAAAATGAATACCATTATTATCTCAATTTTAACCAATGAAGAAACTGAAGCTCAGAGAAGTTAGGTAATTTGATCAAGCTTACATAGAGCAGGTGACAAAACCAGAATTTTAACCCAGGTCTTTCTAGTTCTTCTAAATGCTAAAACAATCTGCAGGATTAAATGTGAAATTAATTTAAGGGACTGGGGCTATCATTTTCTTTTTAAATGAAACAGGAAAAAGAAAAGATGAGCCACCATTGCGTGCGCAAGATTGAGTAATGAGTTTTGCTTAGGAGGAGGGAATGTTGTTATAGGGCAGGAACTTCAGCTGTCTTTGTGGGCAGTCAAAAAAATGTTTAACCTACTGCTCCGTTTGATACTGCCTCTCAGTTACCACCACCCCCTTAATTTTCCCAAATAGGTGTTTGGTTCTACCTTATCACATTCAACCAACATGGACTTTGGAAGCATATATTAAAGGCTGATGTTAAGTTTTACCTAGTTTGAGAAAGAAGTAGTTGCTAGAGATTTACCACCAGAATGCATGAATTCTGTAACTACTAAATACACTTTTTTGTGTAGAGGGAGAGCCTTTTCTTCACACAAATGCTAGTCAACCTCTCAAAGCTTTCCACTTTCAATACAATTTCAGTTTACACAATTATTTTACCCAGCAAGCCAGTGCAAAGTACTTATACTTTGCATACCTTAATAGTTTCTAACCTTTTAGACCAGGAAGGTTTTAGTTGCATCGCCTAGAGGGGAAAATCAACAAGACCTCATGAACTAAGCACCTCAATTGAAACCTGCACTTACTGAGAATAAATTTCCATTCCTTATTCTCAAAAACGAAATAAAACAGAACAACCAACACATACATACATACCCCCTATATTCAAACCAAAAATATTTGAGACAACCACAAATAGAAAAGGGTAGTGGAACGTCAAAGTTCTACAAGTCTGTGCAGGCCATCTGATACTCTCTTCCTCTGGGCCAGTTCCCCTACTCCCCACCTGCGCCTCTTCCAAAACAGTACAGGGTAACCACTCCAGTCCTGATTTGTCTGTTGACTCAGGGAAAAAAAGTCAGGAAAGACTACATTTGACAACAGGTTTCACAGGGCAAAGATCATGTTAGTTCTTGCTCATGATTATATTTCTACCACATATGTGCCAGGCACATAGGAGGTGCTCAATGAATATTTGTTTCAGGAGAAGAGAGGGAAAGGAATCTAACTGTCCAAAGTTTTATCATATTTAACAGTAAATTCTAAAAATGATAAGTCATTTTATCCATATACTATGTAATCACTAATTTAAAGTTTATTACAGAAGGCACTGTTCATAAGAATTCAGATGACTTTGAATAAATATTTTTTTTGCTATAATATGTGCATTTTGGTAGAAACATTTTAGAAATCAAGAATTTCTGAAACAAAGTCCAGGTGTTTTGTACCAAATCAACATTCCATGTTGTCAATCCCTTGATTTAGTACAAGAGTCCACATAAATTATAAAATACTAGATGCAATATCCTACAGAACACAGCTGAGGCAAATTGTCTGCCTTGAGCTATATTTAAGCTAGCTAAATACAGAATAAAATACAAGTTAATGGAAGACAAGATTTGAGTGCACTAGCAGGACAATAAAATGGCTAATAACTAGGGTGAACATAAAGTTCTTTGTCCAAACAATGACACATTTAGAGTGAAAGGAGACAACTGTGAAATAGGATTGAACACAAGCGCAACAGGCATAAAACCAGGACCATCCCAGGTAGCATTTAATCCATCCCATCCCCCAAGAAAATGTGAATTTCATGGTTAAAATAGATATATAAAATGGTTTAAAAAAAGATATATAAAATGGTTAACTTAATTTTTTAATGTAAATTTTTTATTCCATGAAACTCACTGATCTGAGTCAAAATATAAAATTTATGATATTCTATGATATCTGAAATACTTTACAACTGTGCATTAGGTTTTTCAAATGTCCTTAAAAAAAAAAAAGTTACCATATGCAGCTCACTAGTCCTAGCTTTCTTGTCTGAAGGGAAGGGAAAGAAAGATCAGGTCTTCACCCACAAAGCACTGACAGTGATTAAGTACACAATAGGCACTTAAATGTTTTCTCAAACATCTAATAAATGCCAGCTCTGAGCCCAGCACCATAACAGGTGTGAGGGAAGAAGTCAGATGCTGTGCTGCCCTTGGAGAACAAATACTCTAGTGAAGGAAGCCCAAATTGTGGTATGTGTCCTAGTCTTCTTTCATTTCCTAAAGCATGCCAGTCTCTTTCTAAATTCAGGACCTTTGTACATACTACTCCCTTGGCCTGCAATGTTCTTCTCCTCACTCGTTACACAGCTAGCTCCTGTTCTCACCTCACTTTCTCAGAGAGGCCTTAGCTAATCATCCCAACCAAAGGGGTCTTCTCCCTGCCCTAAGTTGTCACCCTCTTAACCTTTGTATATTTCCTTCAGAGCACTTAGAACATGTACTTACCTTACTTGTTGAAGAAATGTTAATGTATTAACAATAATAGGTAACATTTATTGAATATTTCTTCAGAATCAAATACTATTCTAAGCACTTTACATGGATTACTTCATTTAACCACTATGACAGTCCTTTATTTAGGCACTATTACTAGCCCTGCTTTTCACGTGACAAAACTAAAGATGGATTTCCTCTATAATTCTTAATAAGCAGCTTACACTATTTCTTGACTTTTAAATTTTAGGCGTTATGTCTAATTTCTTTATATTCCTTTCTCTTTTTAGCAACCCAGTTTCAAGGATTAAATATTTCTTTCACTTTGAGTCTATGTATTACGATTTGACTTTCTTTTAAAAGTATGTATACATTACTTGAGAAGAATGTTAAAATATAATCACCTAGCCTTTGTTTCTTTCAAGTTCCTTGAGGAAGGCTGGATGATCATGATGTCATTTCTGATGCCAGAACCTAGAGGCAACTGTGATCTTGCTAGAGGTAACAGAGTATAGAAAAATACTCAACTGGCTAGCAGGTAATTTAAGTTTTACTTTTGTAGTTAGAGAGGTTACTTCTTTTTTGGGGGGCCTTATGTTTTCTCAACTGTAAAAATGAAAGAGATTCACACTCTCTAAGGACCTTTCCAAATCTGTTGTCTAGCAATAGCATAACTTTTAGAGTAATTTCAGAATAACAAAAGCATTTTCATGTCCTGAGCTCTTCATAATGGAATTTAATCTGTACCACGATGTAACCCGATGATTTTTTTTTCATTGTTAGTCATTCAGAGTCCCCTGGCAGATCCCTGAACTCTGCAACATAAGCTACAAGAAACAGCACAGGCCAGGGTTGTTATATGCTGGACTACAGAAACATGTCTCCAGGACTATCATTCAACCAACAGAATAACTACCAAGATTTGAGTATACTTCCTCAAAGGCACAGGTATGTTCCTTATTCCAACTTCTGAAGAGCAAGTATACCAACTTAAGAACATACATGCCCAGAGAAACAATTTTTAAGAAAGGAGTTATGAATGATGGAAAATAAGATTTCCTGCTGTGCTCTTTCTACCACAATACACTGCTGAACAAACCCCTCTTATAACCAAAATTTTTTTCTTGAAGCTTTGGTGTGATAAGTGTTTATTTGGTTGGGTAGTGGAGAAGATATATGTTCATTCTCTCCTTAACACAGCTAGAAAAGCTTATCAGTATTGTGGGGAATTTCCTTACTCTTAATGCTCACATGCAGTTGGGAGGTACAAGGGCTTCTAATCCTACAGAGTTCATTAAGTTTCTCCCAGCAATTGTCTGGAATGAGAGAAGGAATCTCCAACTTCATCCTGTTCTTTTCCCCTTTATTTGTTCTAACACACAGCTACTTTAAAATAAACTGTGCAGTTTACTACTCTGACCAAAGAATATCATAAAACAATAGCCATGGTATTGTGTGCCATCTTAATATTCCCAAGAATTTTCATAAAAGGCAATACACACTAATCCCTCATATATTACAACAAATGGTGGTGAAGGGAAAAACATATAGAGAAGAAAACAGCCAACAGTAGACATGAGTGTCAGGTAATTTTTATAATACCAGGTAATAATGTAATTTTGAGGGCTAAAAAACTGAATTTAAGACTGTCGGACATTCAATAATCTCTGTTCTGGTTTATAATGAAATTATATAAATGTACTGCCAAATTATTCTTCCAAAAAGTTCTCTTAATCATACAAAACAGTAATTAATGGTGCCCCACTATCGAATGAATGAAGCTCAAAGTCCTTAGCTTGACATTCAAAACCCGAATCCCCTCATTCCTAAGTAACCCTTCCAATTCACATTAGTATACCTGCTAGCCCTCAAACATCTTTATTGCTCATGTCCTCTCTTCCAATCTTTCCCCTCTTAATCTCTGTAAAATTTCCATCTATCCAAATCAAACTTTTAAGGCTCAATACAGCTGCTGTCTCTGCCAAAAGACAGGCTTTGCCCTGAAATTAATCATCCCAGCTGAAATTAATCATTCCCTACAAACTCTGATAGTAGACATTACTTTTACCATTTACCTTACTCAGTTACGAATATCTTGTATTATGTTTGTTTGTTTGTTTGTTTGTAGTTATCTCATTTGATCCTTCCAATAACCTTGAGAAGTGGGAATAAATATTCTCATTTAGAAACAAAAATGGACACTGTAGAATTAATTCTTAGTTATACAACTAACAAATCACAGAAAAATAATGCAAAAAGTTTTCCAGTAATAAGTTTTATGCTGCACCACAAAGATATTAAAATGCATGCAAGCATTCATTCAATGACAAATATTTATTGAGCAGCTACTAAATGCTAGGCACCAGTCCATGCATGGGGAAACACAGCAGTGGACAAACACCACTAAGTCCCTGCCCTCTTGAAGTTTACGTTCCTATTGGGAGAAAAACAAAAACAGCAAATAAATAAACATAGAACAGCAGGTCAAGCAGTGGTAAGGACTATGAAGAGTAATGCAGAGTCAACAGACAATAAAAGAACTGTACTCTTTTGATAGGATGATCTAGGAAGGCTTCTTTGAGGAGCTGACAACTGAGCAGAAAGTCAAATGAAGTAAAAGACAGTCATGAGACTTATATTCCAAAAGGGAACAGCAAATGCCAAGTCTCCATGGTGCCAATGTGCTTGTGGTGACTGAACAGCAAGATCGATGTGCCTAGAGTACAGGGAACCTTAGAGAGTACCAAAAAATGAGGTCAGATAGGTAGCATGAAGCTTCAGGATTAAAAATGGAATTCTTCCCAATGCAAAAATAATTTAAAATATAATTCTTTTTCAATTGAAAAAGTCTTAGAATTTCACCAATACTCATTTTCCTCTTACATCTACTTAGTCCAGGTAATTTTTTTTAAAGCTAAATAAAATAAGGAAAAATCTGCTAAAATCTTAATTAACTGTCCTATTTACATGACCTAATTTTTTTTTCCAGAAGCCAATCATTTTATTTACTTGTACCTTTACATATTCTTATGGTGTACTCCAAGAGCTTTCTAAATGTTGTTCAAACATCAGGGTCTAACTCCTTTTCTGTAACAGAAAGCAACTTACTTCCTTAAAAGGCAGTATGACTATAGACAATACCAGGACAACTAGAGAAATATGAATATAAACAGTATATTAGATATTAGCATTGTGCCAATAGATTTCTTGGGTGGGATAACTGTATTGCAGGTATGTAGGAGAATGTTTTTATTTTTAGGAGACACACAGTGGTATGATGGTAAATGTTTAACAACTGGCTCTGCAAAGGAAAAAAAAAAGCCCTGGTTTGTAGCACTGCCAATTTCCATGGTGTAAATGCTGGTACCATTGCTGATTTCAAGCAACCAACTTGATGCAGAGCTGGGAAGAAATGTACACAATCAGCTTTCACATGCTGTTACCAGCCAGTTCCACACTGAAGTACACAGGGTTGAAGTGTCATGATGTCTGCCACTTACTCTCAATTTATAGAAACAAAAAACAAAACAAAACAAAAAAGCCCCTATGTCTGTCTGTCTAACCACTTACCTATCTACTGACCTCCCACTCAAGAGAGATAAAACAAAAGTGGTAAGATGTTTACAATCCATGAAAAGTATTTGGATGTTAACTGTATGATTCCAACTTTTCTTGTGGGTTTGAAGTAGAGCAAGCAATGTACGGAAGTTTAAAGAAATCCTATGGCCAACTCTATTGTATACCAAAAAATTTGTTTGTATATCAAAATTTTTTTTGTATGTCAAAAAAATTTGGGGAAGTATACCGAATATGATATAGAGCTTTAACTTAAAGTTATTTTTAAGATCAAAACCTTGGAATTCCCTAGCGGTCCAGTGGTTAGGATTCCACATTTTCACTGCTGAGGGCTCAGGTTCAATCCCTGATCAGGGAGCTAAGATCCCGCAAGCCGCACAGCGCAGCCAAAAAAAAAAAATCAAAACGTTTTTAAAAAAAAGCAATTTGCCAATACTGAATGCTAAAGTTATACATTCTCCTACTATTATGAATTTAAGTAGAAGTGACCCACTGGATAATGCAACAAACCATGATATGTCTTCACAAAAGAAAATGGCTGATTTGGTTAAAAAATGTAAAAGAATTCTCTAGATGTCAGAGTAAAGTTTTATCAATATAAATGGCCCGATTTCAGCTACTGTTATCAAATTTTAATTCCATTCAGAATATATAAGTTTAATAAGTGGGAAAATAACAAATGGGAACTTCATATTAATTTAAAATGTTAATTCCTAACTATAAACTAGTTGTGCTCTCAAAAAGGATGTTTTAAAGTCCAAATAAAAGTCATACTTTGAATAAATATTATTTATAAATAATAAATAAATAAATAACAATTATAAAAAGTTATGACTAGATTCCCAGGCTAGCCTACCAAAGGTTTCTTAACCTATAATATTAGCCCATTTCTTACAGCATCATGGAACAAGTGTAAATTCTGGGTCACAGATGCAGAAGGGCCATGCTCCAAGCACTGAAATCAATCCTAGCTTATATTCTAAAATAAAGAAAAAAGCAATTTGGGGCACCATCTGACCATTCTAATAATTTCCATCAACCTCCTTCTAGTGTCCACCCCCACCCGAATCTCTTTGCCTTAACGCTGCTCTAAATGCTCTTAATGGTGTATGATCACCCAGAAATAGTTGGTGTGCTCCAATTACCTACTTTCCCTCTCCCCTTGCATGCACGTTACAGATGTGTAGTTCAGTACTTGTTTCGAGTTCCTCTAGTTGTATATTCCAGAATACAAGGTTCAGAGTGACAAACAATAAGGGCCTATCGATCTCTTATGCCTTTTATGATTAACTTTCACAACAGAGTACTGAAACATTCATTTCCTCAGTGCAGCTGATCCAAGTTGTGTATCCTTGGAAATAAAACACTCACCAATCTCTATCCTGTGCCAGGCACAAGCTAGGTGCCGAACCATAGGTTCTCAGTTCGTCTTTCCCACAATCCTTAAGGTTGATGTTATTAGAACAAAATGAACTGAAGTTCTGACAGGTTATGTAATTTGCTCAAGGTCATTTGGCTGATAAGTGCTGAAGTTAGAATTTCTAAGTTTGACCCTAAAGCCTTAGGGTCTTAACTCTTCCTTTTTAGCATGCTGTAATTTGAACTAATTTTATAACAAAATATGCCCATTATTTCAATAATCCAGAAAAATGTATA
Source organism: Tursiops truncatus (assembly GCF_011762595.2). Classification (NCBI taxonomy): domain Eukaryota; kingdom Metazoa; phylum Chordata; class Mammalia; order Artiodactyla; family Delphinidae; genus Tursiops; species Tursiops truncatus. Next base: position 95,574,342 of record NC_047035.1, read on the forward strand.
ATTAAATATACATTTATTAATCTAAATGGATCTCTTGTTGGTGTAATTTCAATCAGAATAACAAGGGGAAACTTTAAAAACAGTAAAAACCAGGCACTGTGTGAATGGATAATTTTAGACAGAATGAACCCACCTAAGATACACTTGGGAGCACCTGGCCCTTTGCTCATCTGTACAGATGATCCTGTCCATAGGGCAAACCAGTCAACATATATAGCATTTCACACCTTATAAAGTTCTTTGACACATTATCTTACCTGAAACTCAGAAGCAACACTTTGAGCCCAGTACAATTTACAGATGAGAAAACAGGCTTGGAAGTTGACCCAAGTCACAGAACCTATAAGTGACAGAATGAGCCCCAAATCTAAACTCTAAATCCTTTGAGTCTTTATCCTACTTATACTCATAAATCTGAAGTTATCCAACAAATTTAATCTCTCTTTCTTTCAAAGAAATAGTAACAGGAACAAATTCAGCATGGTGGTTGGAGAGCAGAGAGCTACCAGAAGATGTCTGTGTGTGGATCATTTGTTAAGTAGATGTATATAAACTGGGGACCACCTATACCAAACAGCTTTTGCCTACTTCTTATTTTACAGCATTTTATTTCAATTTAATCAATTTAAAAATATAACCTTTTTTAACTTTTTATTTTACATTATAATTTATTAACAATGTTGTGATAGTTTCAGGTGTACAACAAAGTGATTCAGTTATACATATACAGGTATCTATTCTTTTTCAACTTCTTTTCCCATTTAGGTTGTTACATAATATTGAGCAGAGTTCCCTGTGCTATACAGTAGGTCCTTGTTGGTTAAATATAACCTTCTTTTAAGGTAAGTTACGGGCAAATATATCTTAAATCTATTTTTTTTAATTAGGTATAAAGTTGTGAAAATAGACTAACAGTCAATAATGCAAACAAATTCCTAAAGTGAGAGAATTTCAGGTGGTGACACTAAAACAATCAATGATTGCTAATCATCTGCTTCTACTCCTATTTGTTCCACAAATATTGGGATATACTAGTGATTCATTCTTTCAGCAAATATATATTAAGCACCTCCTATGCACCTACCATGTATAAGGCTATCTGCTAGGTGATGGAAATATAGTTGCAAACAAGAGATAAGGTTCTTGTCCTCATGGAACTTAAAATCAAGCTGTGGAGACAGACAATAAGCAAAGAAAAAAATCACAAAATGTGGTAAATGCGGGACTTCCCTGGTGGCACAGTGGTTAAGAATCCACTTGCCAATGCAGGGGACACAGGTTCGAGCCCTGGTCTGGGAAGATCCCACATGCCGCGGAGCAACTAAGCCCGTGCGCCACAACTACTGAGCCTGTGCTCTAGAGCCCGCAAGCCACACTACTGAAGCCTGTGCGCCTAGAGCCCATGTTCCGCAACAACAGAAGCCACCGCAACGAGAAGCCCGCACACCACAACAAAGAGTATCCCCTTTTCGCCACAACTAGAGAAAGCCTGCACGCAGCAACGAAGACCCAACACAGCCAAAGATTAAAAAAAAAAAAAAAAATGTGGTAAATGCTATGAAGGAAACAGACTGCGGAGACACAGAACAACATAGGACACTAATTTAATAAATAATAATAACAGCTAGCATTAATTGAGCACTTTAAATAGAGTAGTCAGAGAACATCTCTCTGAAAAGTGATATTTAAACCAAGGTCAGAAGAATGACAAAGAGCTACCCATGTGATAACTAGGGAGAAAGGCTTTTTAGGCAGAGGAAATAGTGCACACAGGGCTGTGAATGGTCATCAAAAACCTAAAAGCTGGCCAATGGCACTGGGCATGCTGAACAACGGGAAGAGATGCAAAAAGCCTTATCATAATTTTACTGGATGAGTTTCTTTTATATGAAAAGGAATATATGAGAAATCTCAACTCAGGTTATTGCTAGGTCTGTCTTTGGTATTACACATGGATTAATGTCTAATATTTTGACTAGCTACTGGCATTTTTAGCCAGTCCATCCTGTTTCAGTTTAAAAAGAAAGTCTGACACAATCAACGTCAGATTTTTCACCCATTTGAGCAAAGACAGAATTAAGTATTAACAAATTGACTTTGGTTTACCTACTAAGAAAGAAATACTGTTTCCTAGTACTACAATTTTGCTTTTTCATTTAAAAAAAAGTCAGTATTAAGTTAGAATTTCTAAGTTTAACATTCCCTCAGTTTTTAAAAACTTCAGCTTTAAATGGGGGAAAAATACTACCATAATTAGGTGCAAAGTTGAGAAGGACAAAAGAATAAATGAATATAAATATTCTTCATTTAACAACTAATTTTTTTCTATACTTGTTCATAATACAGAATGCTTAGGCCCCATGGGTTTCTTCACTTTTTGAAAAGGAAATCAGCTTTTGAGTCACTCTCCCTATGTACACATTAGCCTCTCAATTCTACCTTCCAATTATCTTTTTTCTCATCCTTCAAAGAAATGACAGTGTTCCACCCACTGAATCACTTCCTTCTTACTGAATGACAGGCAAAAACATAGGGAACCTCTATGTCAAGCCCTTTAGTACTGAATCTCAGAAGTTGTATCAAGCCAGCAATTATTTGACAGCTACTGATGTGTCAAGACCCATCAATGTAAATGGATGAAAGATCAACAGTAGTCATTTTTGGACTTGAGCTCACAGGGAGTATACAAAACATATACAGCTTAATTAGCCCCTTTCTTTTGTCCTCCCCAGCTTTCCCTAAATGATTGACTTCTTAATTAGAATATGTCCAATTGTAGCAAGAGCAGTTCACATTTGAATGTCTACTATATCCCAGCCATAGTTCTAAGCACATTACATGCACTAACTTATTTACTCAAAGTAACCCTAAGGCAAGGTACTATTACTTCCTCCATTGTAAAGATGAAGAAGGTGAGGCACAAATAAGATATACAGTTTTCCAAGATCACAATAATTAGTAAATCTGTTTTTCATTTTCCTCAGGCCTATTTTAAAACAAATTTGGTCCCAATATCTTATAATACTTTAATATAACATACTCCTACAAGTCAGAGGGTTAAGAGCATGTACCCAAGCTTATTTCAAATCTGGGCTAGCCCTCTTATTAGCTGCGTAACCTTGGGTAAGTTACCAAACCTCTCTCTCTGACTCAATTTCATTTATCTATAAAATGGAGATGACAATAGCATCTAATTCCTTGAACAATTGTGATGTTTAAATGAGTTACATATAGGGCTTCCCTGGTGGCGCAGTGGTTGAGAGTCCGCCTGCCAAGGTAGGGGACATGGATTCGTGCCCTGGTCTAGGAGCGGCTGGGCCCAGTGAGCCATGGCCGCTGAGCCTGCGCTTCCGGAGCCTGTGCTCCGCAACGGGAGAGGCCACAACAGTGAGAGGCCCGCGTACCACATAAATAAATAAATAAATAAATAAATGAGTTACCTATATAAACTACTTGGAATAGTGCCTGGCACATAGTATGTAGAAGAGTTAGCTGTTATTAGTAATAGTACCACACCACTTCCACCCCGGGAATTTAGCAAAAGCCTGATCTATTTAATCTAGTCAACACTTCTTTTCCTCTAACATCTGTCATTCGTATTGTCTGACTTACACTGGCTAACAATGAACTATTCTTAGCAAGTAAGCAACACATCTAACTCCCATGCTATTTTTTTCTAGTCCTTACCACTTCTTTCCTCCTATTTCAGTTGCCCAGGAAGAACTGTTTGAGATTAAAATGGTTTGCATTATACTCTAGGCAAGTTCATAAGCCATCGCAATACTAAAGCTAAAGCCTAAATTTGTAATACAATCAAAAAGGGGGTTTCTTAGTCTATTCAGCCTGCTATAACAAAATACCATAAACTAGGTGGCTTATAAACAACAGAAATTTATTTCTCACAGTTATGAAGGCTGGAAAGTCCAAGATCAAGACACTAACAGATCTGGGTGTCTGGTGAGGACCAGCTTTCTCATTAGGCAGTTGTCTTTTCATTATAACCTCAGATGGTGGAAGGGATAAGGGCACTTTCTTGGGTCTCTTTCATAAGGGCACTAATGCCATTCACCCTCATGACCTCATCACCTACCAAAGGCCCCTACCTCCTACTACTATCATTTTAGGGCTTAGGATTTCAACACATGGATTTTGGGGGCACACAAGTATTCAATCTACAGCAGAGGGAAAAAACTAAGCATTCCTCTCAGTTTTAACCTCAAAAAATCAAATTGATTGGTATTTTATTCGTGGAACAGGTTTTGCACTAATAGTTTTTTCTTAAGAATTATAAATGACTTACAATATGTGTTCAAATATGAATTGAAACAAAGTATGTTTAAATTATTAATGCCTTGATGATTTCCTAGATGTTATAGGCCTTAACCTTTCATAACAGTTGATAAGCTCAGACAACATTCTTAGAAATGTCTGATGAATAAACTGTTTCTAACCAAAGCATAAAGCATAGCAAAATTGACATTTATCTTTTAAATTGAAAAGATGTTGATTCTACTTAAATTGTTGAACAATACCATGAACTTGGGACTTCTGAAACCTTGGGACTTTTTTTTTTTTTTTTTGCGGTACTTGGGCCTCTCACCCCCGCGGCCTCTGCCGCCGCGGAACACAGGCGCCGGACGCGCAGGCTCAGCGGCCATGGCTCACAGGCCCAGCCACTCCGCTGCACGTGGGATCCTCCCGGACCAGAGCACGAACCCGCGCCCCCCCCGCATCGGCAGGCGGACTCCCAACCACTGCGCCACCACGGAAGCCCGCCTTGGGACTTCTGAAATCAAAACATAAGCTTATATTCTATTATTTTGAAAAATATTTTTATAGAAAAAATATGCATTCAAAAACAAACAAGATTATAAATACCATACATTTATACCATAAATAAATATTAAATGTTAAAAACATAAAATGCTTTAATTGCTTCTATGCAAAGACCATACTTCAGAAATCTCTTGAAACACTGGGCATTCAATATCTAACTAGGATCAGATCCAAACTTTACATCCTTGAGTACAAGGTGAAGTAACATTGTTTAACCTCTCCAGCTGCCCAGCTCTAGTCAGAATTTAAAAATATATTTCCAGGAAGCTTGGTCCACCCATGCCACCCCCTACATATAGAGGTTAAGATGTAACTGTAATAACAAATGACACAGAAATAAATTACACATACATCAAACATCCTTTCATAGCTTTTGTATCTTCTCAGATAACTATACATTAAAAGCCTACTAAATCTGCTTGAGCCTTAGCAGGTTACAGGTTATGAATGCAAAACGAAACAAGATACTATTAGGTTATTGCACATTTGACTATTTCTTTACCTCTGTTGAACATATTTTATAACCGACCAACATATAACCACCTGTAATATCTTGTTTAACATGGTAATGATCATTTATTTAAAACCTACTATGTGCCAACCAGTGTCGTATTTCATTCTAACAACTATGAGAAGTTGGAATTATCCCCATTTTACAGACAAAGAACCTGAGACTCTCAAAGATAAAGGAAATTAATGAAGATTACACAGCTAGCAAGTAATGGAACAAGGATACAAATACAGGTCTGATTCCAAAACCTGTGCTAATGATAACATCAAAGACTCATCTTTGGCAGCATTGCACAAGTAATGTTATATAACTGCTGAAAAATTTAGAAAAAGAAAAAAGAGGAAAAAAAAGATTTACCTCAGACTATAGTAAAATTCTATTGACTACTGTGAAACATGGCCATTGTACAGTAACATCTTAATTATCTGGAAGTACAGTAGAAGGTCTTTTAATTTTCACTTAATCAACTAGCAAGATTGTCCAATGCTTTCCATATCTTCCATAGAAGCAAACTGACAGACATGAGCAGCTAATAAGTTACTTTCCAGTTGCCTGCACACTTCTACTCCTACTAGTTGAGTTGTATGCTTAAGTAGTATCTGGTGTTTCTTCCCAAATCTGCTTATGTGAATTTATTTTAAAACTATATAAATCAATGAAATGAATGCACAAAAAGGTTATTTCTGTGAAAACTACGTTGAATGCTTTGGAAAGCACATATTTTGATGAACATAATTTTGATGAATATATATTCCCTCTCCTCCCAAAACAAATTTCTGTTGACTACACAAATATCCTTGTAATTCCTGGTGTACACAGACACCTATAAAGTTGTGTGAAACATTAAAAAAGAATTTAACACTTTTTAAATGTAAAATATTCCACCCTTGGATTTTTTTGCAGTCTTATTCCACTTTAAAGAAATTGAAAGTAGAAATCTTAGGTGTACATTTTTGGTGTGGTTTACATAGGGAAGATCATATCTAACTCTGAAAAACAGACCCCATTTCACCCCCCAAAAAAGGGCCTTGAGCCTACACCAAAAGACAAATGAAATAATTAAGGCTGCTATTTTTTCTGATTCCTCATTTAAACTTTTTAAATTAGCCAACCAACTACCACATGCAACCATGTAGGATAAGAGGGTCCTTTTGCACTTAGAAACTTTCTGAAGCACAGCTGTATACCACTAAGCAAATATCTCACAGTTTCTACACTAGAATCCGTATACTTTCTTAGCTTCTGAGTGAATATCTGAAGGTTTTCCTATTTATTCTCATTTTTTAGAGAACTCAGTGCTAAGCATGGTTATCTAGTTCTTTATCCCAGAGACTAAAAGCAGTAAAATTAAAAGGAGACAAGAATAAGCATATTGACAACAAAGACTGTTGACAGCATGGGAATTCAAAAATCAGATCTTAAAAAAAATAGGCTGAAGTGGTTTAAGCTAGAGGAAAAAAAAAATCTGTGTCCACATATCATGATTACAACTGAAAATATTTTTGGCATTTGAAGAGTAAAGTTTCAGTTAGCCAGAAAATTAACTCATATAGAATAGCTTCTTAGTTACCAATGTAGAAAAAGTGAAGTATTACTGTTGTCAAGCTCTCCCATAATTGTGCCTTGTCAACCACAGGTCAAGAAATCAATTCAATGGATTATGCAAGCAATTTTTAACAACAGAAATAGAACAGAAAGTACAAGACCACACTGCACATAGTACGAGTAAGTATGTTTTGTGAAGTTTATTTCAGTATTTCTATACTACTTTGCAAAGTAAAAGATACTTCTTACTCTAGGTCCTGGTCAAAAGAAAGCCATGGGCCTAAAGACTCATATTATAAAATATAGTCACAATACTAAACTGTCAATCACCTCATTTTTACATCATAATGCTAAAGATAGCTACAATTTTAACGAGAAAAAAGTCTCCTTTTTAGGAGTCTTGATGCATAAATGTATTTACTTTTCCTAGTAATCTACATTAATATATAACATTTTATTGTGTTTAGTACTAGTTTTGGCTAAATAGAGATTGTGTGCAAATACTATTTTTTTTAACTGCTTAGGGGACTTCCCTGGCGGTCCAGTGGGTAAGTCTCTGCCCTCCCAATGCAGGGGGTTCAGGTTCCATCCCTGGTCAGGAAACTAAATCCCGCGTGCATGAGGCAACTAAAAGATCCCGCATGCCTCAACAAAGACCTGGTACAGCCAAAATTTTTAAAATCAACAAACAAACAAACAAACCTGTGTAGGACCTTAAAGCGACTTTTGCAACAACCACCAACACAAAAACAAAAAACAAAGAGCAACTCTGATTTTCTTTGCTTGTTTATTTTGAGATGCAATTACCGACCTTGGTGCCATCTTTCCAAAGTCACAGATGAAATCTAAAAGTCTAAACTTGGCATTCTACACAAGCAACCTGCTTAGTAACAATATTCTTGCTAATACTTAATTCATACAAAGCTGATTTTAAGAAACAACCAAACACTTAAACTAATCCACTAAATTAAGTATGGCTTTCTCCACTTCTTTCTAGTGCATTTTAAGACAGTATTGCCAAAGATGTATTTTAATAGAAAAGAAAATTTGACTTTCTAATCCAGTTTGAAAAACTATATGGAAAAAATAACCAGTTTAATATATATCTTTTAAAATTATTTTATTTTATTCTTTTAAATTATCATTTATTGATTGATCGATTGACTGCCATGTCGAGGCCTGCGGGATCTTAGTTCCCCCACCAAGGATCAAACCTGTGCCCCCTGCAGAAGAAGCACGGAGTCCTAGCCACTGGACCGCCACGGAATTTCCCTTTTTTTTTTTTTTTTTTGCGGTATGCAGGCCTCTCACTGTTGTGGCCTCTCCCGTTGCGGAGCACAGGCTCCGGACGCGCAGGCTCAGCGGCCATGGCTCACGGGCCCAGCCACTCCGCGGCATGTGGGATCTTCCTGGACCTGGGCACGAACCTGTGTCCCCTGCATCGGCAGGCGGACTCTCAACCACTGCGCCACCAGGGAAGCCCTCCCATATCTTTTTTTAAATAAGCATCTAATTCATAAAGATAAATTAACATTTCCAATCTGAAAGTCTCAGATTTGGAAGGAACTCTGTCATCTAGTCCAACTCCCTACCAAATACATTAATCCTCTTCCTACAATGTTCCTTGGACTCAAATTCCCATATGACAAACTCCTACTACCACTATATTAAAACCTTCTAAAGTTGGTCCTTGCAATGGCCAATCAAAAGCAGATTGATAAATGAGTTTTCAATTCCTTTGAAATCCTTGAGAAACACAGTGTATGCATTATTCCCATAAGTCCTGAAAATACAGGTTTATTAAGGAAATGGCACATTTACAGTTACTTATTATAGGGATTTCAGTAGCCCTGTGTATATACTGATATACTGGACAAAGCCCTGGAGTACTCTGCAAACTTTTAGAGTTTGCCTAAAGCACAAAAATCAGCAATGACAAATAATATTTGTGAACTCAATTTTAAATTTTCTCAGTTTATCAAGATCAAATTCTCAAGTTGAAAAAACTTTTAAACTTCTTTAAAATCGAAGTTAGATTGAACCTAAAAATGAGTAATGTAACTCTAAAATGATACCAAGTATTGTGGCAACAGATACACGTGCTGTTCTTGGCAATTTCATTTTTAATATCTCTTGAAACTAATACTTTGAAGACATTTTTGAAGAATGTATTCTCCCATCTAGTTCCTAACTCTTCCATGCGCCCTTCTCTACCTTACCAGCTGGAATCTGTAACAGAAACAAATAATCATATGTAATTCACAGAGAGTTGATCTTGCCGCAGAACTAGGTTAACTTTTCTAAAATGGGGCACAGAAAAAAAAATCCTACTTAAATCAATTATTTACCTCGGTCTGGCTTCATCTTCACGCCAATTTCCACCCAAGGTGCTGTGAAATACACGTGTGGGTTCTTTCAACAGGCTCGCCGCCGATTCTGTGGCTACTGCTCCGTTTTTAAAATGCTAAAAGACATCAAAATAAAATTAATCTGGTCTTGCCCTCAACACTCGATCTTGCAAGAAAACTACTGCTAACAGGCCTCTCCCTGGCACTAAGCGCGGTGACAGCACCATCCGCAGGTCTGAAAAAAGCAAAACTCTGCACCGCCCTCCCCCATCTCCTCCGGACCAAGCACCCCTCTTCCCCGCCCCTGTGCTCTCCAGGCCAACGTGTCCTTCTTTGACACAGTGTTTCGGAACCAAAAGGAAGACCTATTTATAACCTGAAGGTACAGGCAGGGAAAAAAAAAAAAGGATTCAAACAACACAAGCTAACTAACCCCTTTGTAAGAAAAATACCGCTGGGAACAGTGGCACCTCCGCAGTGGCTGGTATAGAAATGCTCCGACCTGGTGACTTGGGCGCAGGAAACTCTTCAAGACCCCAAGCGCCTCGCCTACAGCTCCGCCCGCCCCGCCGGGCCTCACCTGTGTAGTTACCCTCTGGCTAGTCTTCCTGCCTCAACCGCGGCCAAGTTGACACAATGAGAGGGTCAGAAAGAAACGCGAGTCATCTCCTCGTGCCCAGCCCCCAGTCCCAAACGAACTCTACTGGGCTGTCCCGGGGCGCCCCTGCCACCCCCCGGCCCTGCGAGGTCTTCCCGGGAAGGTGTTTACGGCCGGGCGCTCGCCCCTGCTCGGCGCAGCCTGCCCGTGCGGCCCCCTTCCGTCCCGCCGCGGCCCTGATTTCCTTCAGCCACGCCGTCCGGAGCGCCGCGCCAGCCCTTTTCCCCGCCGGAGAGTTGTTTTCATGGCTCCCTCGGCCGACCTCTGCTGACTAACTCGCTCTCCTCTCCCGTCCCAATCCCTCCTCCTCTTGGCACTTCTCTCCGCCGCTCGCCCAGCGGCTCACATCACACTCCCACCTCAGACGTGAGGCTCCGAGAGGCGCAGGGCCGGCGAGAGCGGAATGTGGCGCGCAGCGGCCCCCGGGGCTGCGTTAGAGGACCATGGGGGCCCGAGACAACAAGCCCGACGCGGCTCCCCGGCGCCCCTGTGGCCATCCACCCCCGCCTCGGCCGCCGCCTCGCTCCGCTCCCGGCGCTCAGCCCCTCGCCCTGCCTGCCCGACTCGCACCCGAGCCCCGCTGCCCCCGGGCTTCGCCTGCCCGTCGCCCCGGCCGGCCCGCTCGCCCCGCGCCTCTGCCAGCTCTTCGCCCGCCCGCTGCCTCTAGCTCTGGAGCCCCAGCTCCCGGTCCCCCTCGCTCGCCCAGTTCTTTCTCTTCAGTTTGCCCTGTCAAAACACTGCCCGGGTCACGTGTCCCAACAACAGCCAACCCACCGCTCGTCACTTCCTCCCCGGCGGCCTCCGCGGCGGGCGCCCGGTTGTTATGGCAACGCTCCCCGCGCCCCGGGGCGCTAGCCTGGGGGCCTGGGTTCCCTTGCTGGTGCTGCCGGCTGCGAAGGGCCGGCGGAGCCCGGGAGGCCCGAGAGGCGCCCGGCGCTTTGGCCGCGCTCGCCTCCTGCCTGCGCTCCGAGCTGGCTGCGGCGCTTCTGGGACCAGGAACCGGAGCTGCGCTATTAGAGCACAGGGTAACTGGGGAGATGTCATCCGAGGGCCTGCCCCAGACGTGGAGGATAATTATAGTCTCCTCCTCCTCCTCCACACTGGATGCTGGCGCAGAGTTGTGACCCAGCCCCAAGGGGCTTGCAGTGCACGGTGGAAGTCGGGTCTAATTAATGTGGCCAAGACAGGAGAGTGGGCAGCCATACGCTGCAGGGATTGGGGAGTTTAAGAGCAAAAACCCTCCCCAACCAGATTTTTTTCAAATCACCAGGGATTTTAGTAGGATTCGGAACCCAAGCTCTAGAGGCCTTCACTGTGCTAAAAATAACTTTTATAACCTCTAAAACACTGACTCATGGCAGGAGGACACTTTTGACACCGTGTTATTGTTAGGGAGCTGTAATTTTGTTGTTGTGCTATAACAATGTGACATGATGACATTTCGTGTTGCGATGTTGTATCATCATTTCAACACAAACAGATGACAAGGATCTACTGTAATTAAAACAAGCAATCCTAACAAGGGCTGAAGCTATTAGCTACTCAGTTTATAGACAAAGTACACATGGGGTTGTGAGCTCAAAACAGAGACAAAGAGAAGTACAAAATTTGCAATCCTCTTTGGTTTCATTTAGAAAAAGCCTTTTTTTTTTAAGAAATAATTTTGCATACAAGAATCACAACAGGCAAGTACTAGGTTAGGTTTAAAGGTGATTTACTTTAGTCTTTGTACTCTTCTGAGGTTTCCAAAGTTTTACAGGAAGTATGTTTACTTCTACATCAGAAAAGTTTTTGTAAATTACAAGATTGGGATTGCATTTTTTTTGCCTCAGATCTATTAAATACATGAAATTTTTATTATGAAGAAAACAATATTTTCTGGATGTTTTCATATGCACAGTAAAATTACATATGCACCTGCAATTAAAAACCTTAACTCTAAGATTGCAACTAATCAAAACAGGACAGAACATTTAGGAAGGTAACATTCATCTTCATGGGAAATGTTCTGGCATCCTGAAGATGAAACGTCTGACAAATGGCAACAGTTCCTTTATGTAATAGCTGCAAATGTTAACTCCCAGTGGATTTGACTTTGATATTACAGAATACTGTAATATGTAGTTTCTTTTATGAACTGAAGCTTTACTTGTTCTAACATCACTTCTCAATTAACCTTGGTAATGGGAGACAGAAAGAGCAGTTAAAGATAATCCAAAATCCTAAATTTAGCACAACAGCTGGGACCAGATAACAGCTATTGTAAAGGCTTACTGGGTGAACAGGCAGCAAGATTTGTGATTTAGCTCCTCTTCCTCTGCCGAATTTGCAAGAGGTATAAAGACCAGAAAAATGTTGAGAGTAGAAGCTGAGAATATTGGATAATCTGGAAAACAATTCTCTTTTAAACAATTAAGTTTGTTGTTTGTTTTTTTTGCGGTACACGGACCTCTCACCGCTGTGGCCTGTCCCGTCGTGGAGCACAGGCTCCGGACGCGCAGGCTTAGCGGCCATGGCCCACGGGCCCAGCCGCTCTGCGGCATGTGGGATCTTCCCAGACCGGGGCACGAACCTGTGTCCCCCTCATCGGCAGGCAGATTCCCAACCACTGTGCCACCAGGGAAGCCCTAAACAATTAGGTTTTAACAGCACATGGATAAATGATGCTGTCTGAACATTTGTTAGACTACCTTGAAGCTTTTTATTGAGAATCTTAAATTTGTTGAAAAATTGGAGATCATTATGGTAGTGGAAAAATATTTTAAAAGAGGTGTATTTTTGACTCATTCATTCATTTTTCAAATTATTTTTTCACTCAGCCTACATTTATGGAGCACTCACTGTCTGCTAGGCATATGCTAGTTTCTGAGAGCACAAAAGTCACCAAAAACAGGGTCATTACTCTCATGGAGCTTACAGTATTGATTACTACAGTTGCATAGCCTAGGTCAAGTCACATTCTACAGCCTCTTTTAACCTATAAAAATGAGGGGTTTGGACTCAGGCAGTAAATAATCTCTTTCCTTTCTAATTCTAAAACAATCCTGTAATTGTATAAAGCATTTGTAGAATGGTTGGAAATAAGGACCTACCTACCATGGCAACTCTAAGTGTTGGTGGTAAAGTGTGTTTGCACCTTGGAGCACTCAAGCAAAACAAACATCTCTGGTTCCTGCTTGGTGAGGTGTGAAAGTGGGTGAAGAAAGCAAGTCAAAACAGCTGGCAGGGGGCTTCCCTGGTGGCGCAGTGGTTAAGAATCTGCCTGCCAATGTAGGGGACCTGGTCTCGGTCCCTGGTCCAGGAAGATCCCGCATACCGGGGAGCAACTAAGCCTGTGTGCCACAACTACTGAGCCTGCGCTCTAGAGCCCGTGAGCCACAAGTACTGAAGCGCGCATGCCTAAAACCCATGCTCCGCAACAAGAGAAGCCACTGAAATGCGAAGCCTATGCACCGCAACAAAGAGTAACCCCCTCTCGCCGCAACTAGAGAAAGCCCGCGCGCAGCAACGAAGACCCAACGCAGCCAAAAACTAAATAAATAAATAACTATTTTTTAAAAAACAGCTGGTAGGAACCTTTCCCCTTTTGCATCTGATTTGCTCTCCATTTTGCTTTCCCCTAGTGTTGCAAAGACTTGAGTAATTAACTTCAAAAAAGTTAGCTCATCTTCAGCTAGGAGGTAATCCCCTCAATTTTGATATGTTTTGCTGACATGGGCAGTGTATAACAAAACTGTGTGTTTAATGGAGGTGTTTTACTAACTAAGGTGATGAGGATTACTGGTTTGCTCACTTTATTAGTACAAGGCTGTTACTGTTACCAAGGTCATGGAACCAGTCCAGGCTACCAGAATGAGCTCCACCAAAGCAGGGACTGGTGCATTTTTCTTCTTGTATCTCTAACACCAAGCATAGGACCTGGTACAGAGTAGGAGCTCAATACATGTCAACCTTTGTATTCACCAATAAAATATTCTTGTACATGCCCACAAACTGTACCTCTAATACCAGTCGGCATTTACTCCCTAGTGGGATAAAGCTAGATAGAGAGCTGGGAAATCAGTGGGTGGCACAAACTTCATACATGAAGGATAAGTTTTCATTATACTTTTGGTATTGTCTTATAATAGTAGGAGCTCGTTGTGGGTTGAATTGTGCCTTCCAAAATGCTATATTGATGTTCTAACCCTGATACCTGTGAATGTGACCTTATTTGGAGTTAGGGTCTTTGCAGATGTAATCAAGTTAAGATGTAGTCATGCTGGAGTGGGGTGGGCCCTAAATCCAATTACAAGTGTCCTTATAAAGTGAGAGAGATTTGACGACAGAGGAGAGACAAGGAAGATGGCCATGCGACCGGGCAACAGAGATTGGAATGATGCAGCTGCAAGCCAAAGAATGCAGAAGGTTACCACGAGCCACCAGAGTCTAGTAAGAGGCAAGGAAGGATTCTTCTCCAGAAATTTCAGAGGGAGCATGTCCCTGCCAGTATCTTGCTTTTGTCCTTTGCATCTTCAGAACTGTGAGGGAATAAATTTCTGTTGTCTTAAGCCACTCAAGTTTGTTGTATTTTGTTACCGTAGCCCTAGGAAACTAATATAAAACTCCAGCAAAGAATATTGCCATAATTTTTTCTTGGCCTGTAAGTTGCATTGCTGATATTGCAAGTTTTCTAAAGTTTCCAGATTCTGAATGGTCACCAAATCATGGAGATCTTTAATTCTATAAAAATTACAGTAAATAGTTGGAAATGTGAAGGAAATCTCTCTAGTGTCACAAAAGAACAACTTTATGATCATGAATAATAAGTGGTTGAGAATCATCACATGAAAATACACTGTTTTAGATATGGAGATTGGTAGATCTGTTTTCACCATATTGTGGAAATAAAGACTAGTAGAATTAACTGGAATGTATAGATAAATCTTCTAAGGTAAGTAAAAAAATATCAAACTGTGTACTTTTAGTTCCTGAAGCAACAAGAGGAAAGTCACGCTATCTTTTCTGTACCAAAATTGTTTCTGATTGTTCAGTCATATTTATTACAGTTCATTTCTTCCTAAGGGAGAAAGGTCATGGAGTCGTTGCTAAGGTATTGTTCTCATGTAAGCAACCCTCCACCTTCTTTTAAATCGGTTGGCTGATCTGTTCTTTTTTGAGACTCCTGTTTGTCCACCTTCTTTAACCACGGGTATAAGGAAGTGAAAAATGATTCTTTCTGGTTCCTGCTTGCAGAAAGTGACTGTAGTACTCAGAAATATGAAAGCTTCTAAACTTCAAGCCATGGGAACCTTTCATCTGAAGGTTTGCTGAGCTGCTAGAGGTCTCTGAGCCATCAAGACTTAAGATCTTTTCAAAAGTTAAAAATAATTCTTCATTTTTGTGACAGTAATTGTGCTCAGCACTTCACATATATTATACATTTGATCCTGAGAGGGTGATATTATCTTGTAGATTAGGAAACTGGGGCTCTGAGATGAGTAAGTTTCCCAAGGCTGCAGTTAATAAGTAGAAGCAGCCTGCTTCCTAAGTGGGCTCATTTAATTTCCATTACAACATGATAAAGTAGGTTAAATTATTCCAAATTTTTCAAATGGGGAAACTAATACTCAGAAACATTTGAGAATGGTTGCACATTTGGAATGTAAATTGGTTTATGTAAACTTAAGCTCAGTGCTTTGAGATATAAGTTCTAAATAGAATGGCTGTGGTTGGTTTGTTATATGTAAACTCCAAAGAGCAAATAGTCACACTTAGTTAATAACAGCAGCTAATATTTCTTGAGCTTTTAAGTAGTAAGCACTATACTGAGTGCTTTATAGGTATTAGTTCATTTAATCCTCACAATATCCCCATGAAGTATTATTATCCCTATTTTATAATCAGATAAACAGGAAAAGGGAAGTTAAATAACATGCCAAAAGTCAAGCAATTAGGAAGTGTCAGAGCCAGGATTCACACCCAAGGAGCATGACTGTGGAGCTTATGTCCTTAACTACCACCTAGTACTGGTCCCATATAGTTTGGTTTTCCTCCTAAACCCTGTATCTTCCTGCCACTGGACTTTTGCCATTTCCCCCACAAAATGTTCCTCCCCAGTTCCTATCTAAACCCTTGTGGACTTTCAGGGCCCAAAATCTTACTTCACAATGCCTTCTAACACCCACACTCACACACACCCATCTGTCTTTTCTATGAACTCATGTTTTATTTATTATGTTAAAACCACATACTATATATTTTTTTATCTTTTTATGGGCAGAGATGAACTGTGACCTCGGGTTCCTTTTTATTTCTTGTGTTGACTGACACCAAACTGGGCACAAAGCCTGAAGTAATTACTGAAGACCTGAGGCCATCACTATTCTCTAGAACTACTCCAGCCAATACAGTAGCCACTGGTCACATGTGGCTACTGAGCACTTGGAATGTGACTAGTGAAACTGAGAAACTGCGTTTTCCATTTTAATTTAAATATAAACTGAATGACTGGTTCTTGATTCCATGATTAGAAAAGTAAGTATGTTTGGAACAACTTAGGTATATGAATCTACTTTTTCCAACTGCAAATTGTAGGAAATATAAATATAGATCAATTATTTCTTTTTTTTCAACGAAATTTTTTATTGTAGCAAAATTCACATAACATAAAAGTCACCATTTTAACCATTTTAAAGTGTACAGTTTAGTGGCAATTAGAACATTCACAATGTTATGCAACCATCACCACTATCAGTTCCAGAACATTTCCAACGCCCTAAAAAAACCCTTGTACCCACCATTCAGCAGTCACTCTTCATCCTCCCTCCCCCAAGTCCCTGGTACCCACAACTCTGCTTCCTGTCTATGGATTTGCCTCTGTTGCACATTTCACATAAATAGATCAACCAACATTTTTCAGGCTCAGCACCTGCTAGGCACCAAGGGTATGAAGATAAATATGACAATCTGCTCTTAATGAGATCACTTTCAACTGGGATGAAACATTTAAAAAAATCATAGTAGAATGTGATGTGACAATTATTGTAATCAAAATATGAACATTGTGAGAAAACAGATGAGGGAGATAAGGGATGCTGCAAGAAGTAAGATTTGAATTTGGGCATGGGAGCAGAAGTTTGCTAGACCAATGAGGGCTGGGCAGGAGGGTGGTGTAGAAAAGAGGGAGCTGGAGTAGGACAGGGAGAGTGTGACCAAGGCACTATATCAATTATTTCTAATGAAAATTTAGCAACCAAATTGAAATGTGCTGAAAGTCTGAAATATACACCAGATTTCAAAGACTTAGGAAAAGTATAAAAAAAGGAATATAAAATATTAATACTCTAAAAATGTTGATTATGTGTTGAAGTGATCCTATTTTAGATAGATTTGGTTTCTTTTAAAAAATTTTTTAATGTGGCTACTGGGAAATGTAAAGTTACATATGTAATTCACATAATACTTCTATCAGACAACACTGCTCTAGGACTTGGTAGCTTAGTAGCAGCAACACAAAAGACATTTGAAAATCAGCTATGCTCCCCAACCAAGTGATGCCTTCTAGCAGTTCAGATTTAGGGCTAAGGGAACTTACTGCTTGCTCTAGTCCTATCAAGAGTTCTATGCATCCTAAGCAGAAATAGAGACACAGATGTAGAGAACAAACGTATGGATACCAAGGGGGAAGGGGAGGTGAATTGGGAGATGGAGATTGACATATATACACTATTGATACTATGTATAAAATAGGCAACTGATGGGAACATACTGTAAAGCACAGGGAACTCTACTCAATGCCCTTCAGTAACCTAAATGGGAAGGAAATCGAAAAAAGAGAGGATATATGTATACATATAGCTGATTCACTTTGCTGTACAGTAGAAACTAACACATTTTAAAGCAACTATACTCCAATGAAAATTTAAAAAAAAAAGAGAGTTCTATGCATCCTATGGGAATTCCCTGGTGGTCCAGTGGTTAGGGCTTGGTGCTTTCACTGCAGAGGGCATGGGTTCAATCCCTGGTCAGGGAAATAAGATCCTGCAAGCATAGCGGTGAGGCCACACACACACACAAAATTTCTCTGCATCGTAATGAGACTTAAACGCACCACAAAATGGTGAGAGCATACCTTAGATATAGTAGACACAGTAGTGAATGACCCTTCCAAACACACATGTTAAATTCAGTAGTGTTTTCATAGAAATTATTTTCCCTTTTGTGCCTGTTAAAGGATCACACACAGAACTATCTTGCCCCCAAACAGTGTGAGCTATTTTCAGAAGCAGTGATGGGTGGATTTCAGTTAAACTCTCCATGAGCTGGTAGAGACATTAAGTCTAATATAAATCAAGTTACTGGTCCTTTAAATCTTTTCATCAGAATATATCAGTTCATTGCATCCTAATGCGAATTCTATGACAGTGTTTTTCACTGTAAAAAAAAAAAAAATCCAGACCATTTGACTTGAATGTAGATATAAACAACAACAGTGACCTCTGTTTCAAAATGTGTATGATAAGACACAGCAGTGTAAAGCAACCATACTCCAATTTTTAAAAATGTATGTGATAAACTAAATGATTAGATATTTCAGAAAAAGTATTTTGAGCAGAGTCTTATTCTTCCAAAAGTTTTTAAAGAAGCAATCTTAGGTTATTATGCTATTAGGTTTTTAAGAAAGAAAAAAGAGTGTAAGACTGTACAAAAATAATGCAGAAAATCTCCAACTCCTTTTTACAAATGGGAAAACTCATAACTGAAACTAAATTCTTCACGTGCAATTGATAGAGCATGATAGAACAATTTGTAATATAATTTTTCAAATCAAATTTCTGCTGCTTCTGCCAGAACCAAAAAGCTCAATGCAGCATAAAAAGAATTCTAGAAGTGATTCCTTTATTTGCCTGCTGTGTATATCTTAATAATTTCATTCTGCCATGCTTCAGAGAGAAGAGAACATTAGCTGCCTTCTTATTCCAAATTTCACAGGCAAAATTCTGTACTTGCAACTCAGTGTAATTGGTCTTTATTTCCAAAACGTCATTTCTGTCTAACATAAGTTTAATTCAATTTGGCATTCATTGAATTTTGAATGCCAAATACTTTGCCGGGCTCTAGAGAAAAAGAGGCCAGAAAAGCAAGTACTTACACTCCAAAAGCTTTATTAATCTAAAAAGGAGGTGGCAATGTAAATAAATAACTGCAATTTATTTGATAGCAGCAAAAAATTCATGCATAAAGAAAACAGCTGTCACAAAGAAGGAAAGTTGCTTCTCTCTAGGAGAAGGAGTTGCTTAGGAAGGAAAAGGAACATATTAGCTATGCTTTGGAGCATGAAGGAGTCATCATCAGACAAGCAAAATGGGGTGGGATGCAGATGGGGGAAGTTGTTCCTAGCATGTCACTCCAGCATGTTACTGAGGCAGGATAGAATATATTTTGTTCAAGATGCCATATTAGGTCAGATTCAAGAAAGTTAAATGAAAGTGATAGGTACAATATCAGACAGCCCCACCCCTTTTGCCATTGGCCGCAGTTCTTCATCCCTCCAGGTATCCATGCTTTTCCCTTGTAACTTGCAGTCTCTCCCAGTAATAGGTCAGAATACATTGCCCAGATCCTGGTTCAGCCACACTACTTACCCTGACAAATAGAATGAGGCTAACATGATAGTTTTGAGCTAGACCTTAAGAGGCCTTAGCTGTTTGCTCTCTTGTGCCTCTACCATTTCCATGAAAAACAGATACCAGGGCTAACCTGCAGGTCCCTGGAAGATGAGAGACAAATGGAAGGAACTTTAGCCACCTCACATGACCCACAGATCATTCCAGCTTTGATTAGCAGTACCACCATAGCCAACCCATACACCCAAGAATATGAATCGTTGTTTTAAGCCACTAAGGTTTGGAGTGGTTTGTTACACAGCATTTTTGAGGCATTAAAAAACCAATACAGCCGTAGCAATGAATTTGCGTCTTACCTTGTGCATGACAGAAAACTATAAAGGATTTTTAAATGAATAGTTAGATTGTTTCAGAAAGATGGCTTCAGCAACAAAGTGGAAGATGGAGACGGAAAGAGATGGTGGCAAAAAAGCTACTACAGGGCTTCCCTGGTGGCGCAGTGGTTGAGAGTCCGCCTGTGATGCAGGGGACGCGGGTTCATGCCCCAGTCCGGGAAGATCCCACGTGCCGTGGAGCGGCTGGGCCTGTGAGCCATGGCCGCTGAGCCTGCGCATCCGGAGCCTGTGCTCCACAACGGGAGAGGCCACAACAGTGAGAGTCTCGCGTACCGCAAAAAAAAAAAAAAAAAAAAAAAAAAAGCTACTACAGTTGCCCGACCCCGAGAGTATGCAGACCTGAACTAAGGCACTGGCAGTGGGAATAAAGTAGAGAAGACAGACTGGAGAGAGGTTTAGGTGATAGAACTGATAGAATTTGGGTGGTGACTGGTTGTAGGCAGAGAGAGAGGGCAGCATTCCCACACTTACCACGCCATCCTACCCTGGCTCAGAATAGCTGATGAATCACCATGTACTTTTAGACAGGAAAAATCAGATGGCCACTGAAGGCTGGGGTAGGGGTGGGCAACAGGGGATAATGTATTTAATTTAGATACACTAAGTTTGAAAAACCTGTAATCATCTAGACAGACAGTATGAAAGCAGAGGAAAATTCTGCTCCGAAGCTTGGGGATGAGGTCTCATCTGAATGCGTAGTGCTCAGAAACCATCACCATAACGAATGGTGGGTACTCCATGGGATAGAAGAAGGTGCTATCATGGGATGGAAGAAGGAAGGTGCTCAGAAATGGTGGCTGCTGCGGAGAAGTCAAATAGGTAAGGGAAATATTCTTTTGATTTAGCAATCACGTCACCCTTAAGAGAAGAAACAATTTTGAAACTGTTTTAACAGATGGACAGCAGTAGCAGTAGCCTGGGTCCAATTAAACTCATTGTCTATTCAGAAAATAACCCATAGTTGGGAAATGCACAGCACCAGTGCTTTGAATCAGATCACTACTTTACACCAGGTCAGTCAGTGTGGCATAATTCTGAGAACAGTTGATATTTGACTATGAGCACATGCTTTGGGAATTTAAAATCATTTGTGCTATATCCCAGAAACACCATTATCCTTGATTTCATGAAGTGCACCAGCAAAATCCAACATGCAGAGATTTCACAGAAATTGTTTTTCTGAGAGTAATGTACTTCAGAAATGTTTTCTGATTTATAGGAGTGTCACATATGAAAAACCAGAAAAAACCCTCCCCAGCTCTTATTCATAAGTGCCCATATATTGAATTTCTCTTCAGTGTGCTATATACATGACATTTTTCTCTCAGTAAATCATGGTTCATTTCTGTCTCTTCATCAGAATACACCATGGTGATTCTAGGAAACGTGATTGGGTATTGATGGCTTGTCTAGTAAATGAAATCCACACAGCAAAGATGTGGCAATGTGAATTAAACTACAACTCGTGTGGCGGTCTGGATTGTTAGATATTGATATGGGACAGGCCCTGGTTATTGCTTTTAACAGTAAGGTAGTACTAGGCCAGGCCGTGCAAACTGCCTCAGGGTACCTGCCTCATTTGTGGCCCCCCTTTTGCCATGTGACCTTACCCCCTTTGCCACAGGTGACTGAACCAAGGATCATTACCTGAGCTGAAGGCAACACTATATAGGTTGGCAAGTGACCTGTGAAGTGGCTCAGTGCTAGAGAACTAAGCCCAGCAGGAGTACCATTATATTGGTTAATGACTGGCTAATCATATTCATTATGATGGTGGTGGTGGGAGGGTAGTGATGTACTTCAGACATGCAGAGTTAGTGGCAGCTGAGCAAACACAGAGGCCTCCTTAATGGTGAACAATGGGAAAGGGGGCAACAGACACCCAATTCTGAAAGAGCATTAACTGCTCTTAACCCAAGAGCTGCAATTAGGCTGCTAGGGGTGTTGCCAGTCCCAAATGATGGAAATGATGGTCAGTCGGCTGTATACCTGTTGGGATTTTTTTTAATCTTCCTTTTATGGCTCCATGAATCCTTCCAATAAACCCCTATAACAAAGGCAATCTGAAGATCTCTGATACTTGAAATTTGAAAGCATCTAACATAATTTTACATTGCTTTTTATCGTAACAATGTTGAGATACATTATTGAATTAGGGTCCCTACACACATCAATTAATTATTCAATCAACAATATGTACTGATTACCTACTATGTGCCAGACGCGTACTTGCATTAGGAATTTAGTAGTAAACAAGATTGACATGACTCCTTCTTGTATGGTGCTATGGTCTAGCCTGGAATACGTAGACTACTCGGGTCTTAATACGTACTATATGGACAAACCTAAACTTAATATGTCTCACAAGCTTGTGATCTACAATTGTTTTTCTTGTTTTAAATATTTATGGTTTTCCAAGTATATGACATTGATAAGGGTATAGCATTAATACTTGTGTTAATACTTTGGTCTAAGGATACTTACATTTATATCTGAATAACAGTTCAGAGCTTTCTAAGATTTACCATATTAGAAACAGAGCAAACAACAGAAATCAGGGTTAACAAAACTATAAACTATTAACTAGAACCTGGCCCCTAAGTAGAGCCAGAAGTATAGTAACAAGATGAGGCTTGTATATAGAAATCAACCAAAGAGAATAAAGTGATGACATTTGTATGCCAGTATTTTGCAACAGTGGTAACGTGCCACCTATAAATGAGAGTGAGTCCTGAAGTAGAAAGGCTGAACATTTTTCTTTGCCTTAAATAAAAGATAAACCGAAAATTAATGGCATGGATTGCCCAAGATAACACGGCTGAAAATAAAGGTATAGGTGATTCATTAAACTAGACTGAAGAAAAATGGAGAAGATGGAATCTGGTGCTTGGTGAAACTGAAATCTCAAGGAGTTGACATTGATGCATCCTGTTGGTAACTCAATAGTCAAGCAAAAAATTTTAATGCTATATTTCTTAGGCTGACTAAATTAAGAGTGAATGTCTTTCTCAGTGGAGATAAGATGGTCCAGTGAGAGTAGAGAGTTGGGGAAACACTGTTAAGTTCTTCAGAGTTTCTCGCACTCTATTATTTTACTTGGAGCATCAAGGGACTGAAATACTCTTAGTTATATTTTACCATTAAAAGTTTTTCATGTTTACCTTCCAAGATACTCAAATCCCTAAGCCCCTGAACTTCTAATTGCTGTATGAGAGTTAGTCTGGTTGCTATAGTAATGCTATGGAAATTATCTCTTGTTGTCTTCAATTCAATAGGTTGCAGTTTAAAGGTCTGCAGCTCTAAGCAGAGAACACAGACAACAATGGAAATTAAAGAGATGACATAACCACAGCTACAGAAGATAATTTAATTAGCACAAAATTTTATTTACATAATTTATATAATTAATTATAAAATTAATATGAAGTGGATAATCTTACAGAAAATATAAACTTATAATATGGAATCAAGAAGAGGTAGAGAACCTGACTAGACTAATCATCATCTAAGAAATAGAAAAGTTAGTCAAATATCTACTTCTTCAAAAAAGATAACAGGCCCAGAAGAGTTTGGGAGAGTTCTGCCAAACCACTGAAGAACAGGTAATTCTTTTGTTATACAAACTGTCCAGGGCAAAGAAAAGGATAAAAAGCTTCCTATTTCATTCTGAGACCAACATAACCCTGATAACAACCCAAAATGGAAAGTACTGTTTCCCCCCCAAAACCCCACAAGAAACAAACGTCATTTATGAACACAGAAGCACGTATCCCAAATACAGTATTAGCACAGAATATGGCAGTATATTAAAGGACTAACACATCAAGACAAGAGAGTTTATTCTGGAAATACAGAACTGCTTCAACATTATGAAGTCTATTAATACAAATCACCATACTATCTGATTAAAGAAATAGAAACCAAATGATCATCTTATGCTGAAAAAAGAACTTGATAAAATTTAATACCTTTCCTATCAAAATGCCTGAGAGAGCTAACAAGACGGGAAAACTTCCTTATAGAGAATTTACCACAACCTTATGGCAAGCATCATCCTAATAGTGAGACATTCAAAGCAAGCATCCCCTTGAAAGAACAAGATAAGAATATCTACTTCCACCATTACTATTCATTATTGTATTTGAGGCTTTAGTCAACGCACTAAAACAGGAAGAAAGACATAAGATACAAGTAAATGGAAAGGTTGAAACAAAACTATTTCAGAGGTTATGGTTAAACTAGTAGAACAAATAAGGGAATTTAGTACCATGTTCAAATATGTGATCAACATTTGAAAAATTAATAGCTTCTAACACTCCAACAATAATCTATTAGAAAATGTCTATTTTATTTATTTATTTAAATCTATTAGAAAAAAATCTATTAGAAAAAGCCATTCATTTCAGCAACAAAACCATTACATCACTTAGAAATAAACCCAATGAAAAATGTTGAAGATTTACATGGGAAAACAACAACAGCAAAACCAAAATGACATAAAATATTTAAATAGCTGGAAAGACAGACCATGTTCCTGGATAGGAAGACTCAATGTTTAAAGATAAAATACCTCAATCAATCTAAGTGATTTTTATCTTCTTTATGTTTATAGTATGTATTTTCTGATTTTTCTATAATTGTTACAAATTACCTGTAAAATAAACATGAAAACAAACACATACACACACACGCACAAAGATTTCTCAATCTATAAGTTAAATACAACCTCAATCAAAATCTCTACAAGATTTTTAAATGGAATTTGACAAGTTGATTACAAAAGTTTACATGAAACCCTAGAATTACACTTAATACAGTGAAATGCTTACACTAAGAGCATGTGAAAACTAATACCAGCTAATGGAATCACCTCTTCAAGCCTTACTTCTCATGCTCACATAGAAAAAGATATTAGTTGAGGGGGATGGCAGATAGCAGTGCCTGCACTCTTCTCTCTCATACCTAACTCTCCTTTCTCTTATTCAAAGACTCTAGGTGAGTTCTCTAAATTAAGTGCACTATATAATGTGACTACTCGTCACTTTGATACATTTTCTAAAGAAATACTACCTAGAATTTTGCAACGTTTCACATCAGTCTCTTTGCATTTTACACTTAAACCTCCAACTGAGTACAATTTAAATATGTGATTGCTTAGAATTAAAGCATATAATTAACATTTCTCCTCTGAGACTCAAGAATTCATAGAAATTTGATATGGCACCTTTGTGTTAGGTCAGGTACAAAATACAAACAATACTGAAACAAAACATTTGTAACATACACAAAACCCCACTGTTTCACAGAATGAGAAAAACCCATTACACGTTTTTAAAATCTAATTTTGAAATATATTTTGTCCTATTTCCCTGGATTACCATACTTTTCCACTGCTAAATTTAATAATTACTGTACGTTTTCTGATAGCTCTTTCTAGTGTTCTTTGTTTTGCGGTCACATTTTTTCTGACTACTTTTTAAGTGTTACTTTTCCTCCCAAATTCCTTCTGTCATTAGTCAACAGGTACTCTATGAACAAGCCCAAGTTTCAGCTATCTCCCACATGCTGATCAACTTCCAAATCTAAAATTCTGTACCAATAGTCCTTTCCCTCGAACTCCAGACCACCCAGGTATCCACCAGGATGACCCACGGATCCTTCCTTAAAATATTAAATCAATAACATTCTCTTTGTTTCCTGAAAGCTTCTACTTCTCTCCTGCCTTTCCTTTTTTAGAGCTGCATCACCATCCCCTATTCATTCATACAGTATCTATTGAGCATCTGCTGTGTACCAACCACTATTCTTTTTTTTTTTTTTTTTTTTTTTTTTTTTTTTGCGGTACGCGGGCCTCTCACTGCTGTGGCCTCTCCCGTTGCGGAGCAACAGGCTCCGGACGCGCAGGCTCAGCGGCCATGGCTCACGGGCACAGCCGCTCCGCGGCATGTGGGATCTTCCCGGACCGGGGCACGAACCCTTGTCCCCTGCATCGGCAGGCGGACTCTCAACCACTATTCTTGATATTTGGGACCACAGTGACCAAAACAAAGATCTCTGTTCTCATGGAGCTTACATTCTAGTGAGAGAAGATAGACAAGAAATTGAATAAGTGATACAGTATGTAAAAGGCAGGAAAAAAATAAATCAGAGTAAGTGGGATTTGAGGAAATGTTACTAAACCAAACTTGGGTCCACTCACGCACGTGGAGTAAAGCCTATCTACTGACACTGGGTTATGGTGAAGGAAAGTGCAGCGTTTATTGTAATGGTGCCAAACAAAGAGAACAGGTGGCTCATGCTCAAAACCCTCGAACTCTCCAAAGGGTTTCAAGAAAGCGTTTTTAAAGGCAAGGTGAGGGAGGGGTGTCCCAGTGTATGTGATCAGCTTGTGCACAATTCTCTGATTGGTTGATGGTGAGGTAACAAAGTGGTTTCACAGGGGTTAACATTATCAATTCTTAGGTGCCAGTAGGCCTGGGGGCTACATTCTTATGATCATCAAGTAGTTAATTTCTTCCATGAGGTAGTGGTTTTAACATCTGAAAAACTCAGGAAATATGTATTAGATACTATTATCTAGGAATTTCGGAGAGGAGCTAAAGCAGAGGATATGGGGGAGGGGTCTGTCCCAGAAAGGCCCCATAGGGTCCTTCTTGGTTACAGAGATGCTATTTCAAATAGGGTTGTCAAGGTAGGCCTCACTAGTGTGATTTGAAGGAGGTTAAGGAAGAAAGGACTTGAAGAGGTTTGAGCAAAGACTTGAAGGAGTTAAGGGAATTAGCATGTGGTTAAAGAAGACTGTCCCAGACTGAAAAAGAGTCAGTGCAACAGCCCAAGGCAGGAACATTCCCTTGTTTGTTTGAGAAGAGGAGCTGTATCTGAAACAATGAATGGGGAGGGAGGGAGAGGAGAGGAAGTGGAGACAGTAGGAGATGAAGTCAGAAAGAGGACGGAGGTTCAGACCATGTGGGGCCCTAAGGACTATTGTAAGGACTTTGGTCATTGCAGGGCTTTGAGCAGAGACGTTATGTAATCCTACTTACATTTTAAAAGTCCACTTTGACTGTTCTGTTGAAATCAGACTGGGGGGGATAAAGACAGACACTACTAACCAGTTAGTAGGCTATTACTGCAATCTAGGTAAGAGTTAGAGTGGCTTGGACTGCCAACAGCCCTCTTACCCAGTCTCCGAACCTCAGTGAACTCCTCTAGTCAGGGCTCTCTCCTGCTTTCCCAGTCATCGCCCCACCTACTCCCAACACACACACACCTCAATTCTATTTCCGAATAGTAGACACTGCCTTTAACCCCACTACAATGGCCTCCATTCAAACTAGTCTGGACCATTGAAATGGTCTCCCTGCCTCTAGCTTATCCCTTCTTCTAGTCTATCCTATCAGCAATGGTATCCTTCTGATCACAAAGAATCTTCATCTGAGATGCACACATAGAGCTCACTGGGTCTGTGAGCTTGGTGAGAAAAGAACATTTTAATTTTTACTAACATCTAACTGAAATTTAGTATTTCTTTCAGTTATGAATGTAAGCAACAAACCATAGTAATGGTAGAACCCATGACTATTGTCAACAGAAATTATAGACATTTTCGTATCACATTAAAGCTGAAACATATATCTCAAGACATCATTTATAGCCATACCTACTTTGAAATTATGATAATTATTAGATCTACCACTAGATCTTTTTACATGCCAATAATGGAACAAATGGGGCTTCACTGGTGGCGCAGCGGTTAAGAATCCGCCTGCCAATGCAAGGGACATGGGTTCGAGCCCTAGTCTGGGAAGATCCCACATGCCGCAGAGCAACTAAGCCCGTGCGCCACACTACTGAGCCTGAGCTCTAGAGCCTTTGTGCCACAGCTACTGAAGTCCACGTGCCTAGAGCCCATGCTCCACAAC
Source organism: Tursiops truncatus (assembly GCF_011762595.2). Classification (NCBI taxonomy): domain Eukaryota; kingdom Metazoa; phylum Chordata; class Mammalia; order Artiodactyla; family Delphinidae; genus Tursiops; species Tursiops truncatus. The sequence continues at coordinate 95,602,165 of NC_047035.1, forward strand.
AAGAGAAGCCACCTCAATGAGAAGCCCGCGCACAGCAACGGAGACCCAACGCAGCCATAAATAAATAAATAAATAAATAAATAAATGGAACAAATGCCATAATTTAGAAATATTTTGTATTTCAAGATTATTGGATTCCTTTGAATTCTTATGTAGTTTCATTTATACATTTTAAATTATTATTATTAGGAATTTATTCTTAGGAATTCATAGGCTTCATAGGCAGACTTCCAAAAGCATTCAAGGCCAGAAAAGATTAAAAAGATTAAACCTATTGTTCTAATCATATCATAAATCCATTTGCTTATAAATAAATTTGCTTGCAAGTCACAGAGTAGAAGATATTTGCAATACATACATCTGGCAAAGGATTCAGACCACCTTAAAAAAAAAAAAAAGACTCCTATAAAGCAATAAGAAAAAAGGCAACCAACTCAATTAAAAAAAAAAATGGGCAAAAGACTTGAACAGGAATTTGGAAAACAAGGATATCTATGTGGGCAATAAACATAAGTAAAGCTCAACAGCGATTTATATGCCTCATCAGGGAAATGCAGATTAAAACCACAACAAGGTTACCAGGGGGGAAGGGTGGTGGGGAGGGATAGATTGGGAGTTTGAGATCAACATGTACACACTGTTATATTTTAAATAGATAGGCAACAAGGACCTACTGTATAGCACAGGGAACTCTGCTCAGTATTCTCTAATAACCTAAATGGGAAAAGAATTTGAAAAAGAATAGACGCACATATATGTATATATAACTGAATCACTTTGTTGTACACCTGAAACTAACACAACATAGTTAATCAACTATATTCCAATATAAAAAATAAAAATAAAAAACCACAGTGAGAGACCACTATTCCCTCCCCAGAAAGGCTAAGATTTAGAAGACTGACAATATCAAGGGTTTTCAAGGATGTAAATCTCATATACTGTCGGTGGGAGCTGCAAAATGATGCAATCTCTTTGGAAAACCATTTGTTAGTTTCTACTAGAGTTAAATATGCATTTGGTTTAGGATATAGCATTTCCTTTTTTTTTTTTTTTTTCTTTTTTGCAGTACGCGGGCCTCTCACTGTTGTGGCCTCTCTCGTTGCGGAGCACAGGCTCCTGACGCGCAGGCTCAGCGGCCATGGCTCACAGGCTCAGCGGCCATGGCTCACAAGCCCAGCCGCTCCGCGGCATGCGGGATCCTCCCGGACCGGGGCACGAACCCGTGTCCCTTGCATCGGCAGGCGGACTCTCAACCACTGTGCCACCAGGGAAGCCCTAGCAATTCCATTTTTTATCCCCCAAAGAAATGCCTATGCCCTCTAATTTGTACATTATATTCAAAGCAGCTTTATTTATAATATCCAAAATATGAAACAATGCAAATATTCATCACACAGATAAATAAATTATGATAATTTATGTAACGGAATACTACCCATCAATTAAAAATGAAAGTCTCCAACACAAGATGGAAAAATCTCATAGATACTGTGTTGCATGAAAGAAGCCAGACACACAAAAAATTCTAGTATGTCATTCAATTTACATACAGTTTAAGAGCAAGCTAAACTAATAGATGTTTTTAGAAGTCAGAATAGTGATTAACCCTTCAAGGAAAAGAATGAAAAGTACACAAAAGAATCTCATAGGGTGCAGGAAGTATTCTACAGTTTTACCTCAATGGTGGTTATTCAGATGTATACGTATGTAAAAACTCAAACTATATGCTTAAGATTGTGTACTTTATGCACTTTGCTGCATGTACGTTATCACTCACTAAGTAAAATAAAGTTGGTCATATCTGCAGAAGTGGTAGTGTTTAGGGAAACTCAAACCATGGCAAAGCCATTTGGAAAATGGTTTTAATATAGTCCAAAACAAACTGCTGGTTGACCCAGTGGAAAAAATAAGAAAGTTATTCTTGGATGAGTAAAAGGGAGAATGAAAATAGAAGTTGTTTGTTTTTTTTTTATGTTGAACCTTCTTTTAATTAATTAATTAATTTTTATTTTTGGTTGTGTTGGGTCTTAGTATCTGTGCAAATGTTCATAGCAACTTTAATTGTGGTAATTCTAAACTGGAAAAACCCAATGCCCATTATCATGTGAATAGATAAACAGCTTTCCTTTTGTTATTTATTCCTAACTTCATCTCATTTGTAGTCAAAGAAGATACTTTGTATGATATCTTAATTTTAAATCTATTGAGACTTGAGTTGTGGCCTAACATGTGGTCTACCCTGGAAGATGTCCATGTACACTTGAGAAGAATGTGTGTTCTACTGTTTTGGGGTAGTGTTCTGTGTAAGTCTGTTAGATCAAGTTGGTTTATTGTGTTGTTTAAATCCTCTACTTCTTAAGGGGGAGAGGAAAGGGTAATGGATGAAGAATTGGAAATGGAGGAGAGGTGGAAGGAATATGACCGGAGGGTGAGCATGGGGGGCGGGAGTATGACTGAAGGGGGTGGAGCATTTAGAGAAAAGCAAGTAATTTCATGGCTTGTCATGATTAACTATTATTTGGTGTCGTTACTACTAATCACAGCTATTAATAATATAATGCAGTTAGCATAAGTCTGGTCCAAAGTAGAAATCTGATACACAATATTTAGTATTTTCTTTTCAATTGACATGATGACTTCTGTACACAATGAAGGTACTCATTCACTGGTTCATCTAATTTGTCACACTGTGCCGGTTGATGCTGAGGACAAGGTGGTAACAGAGACAGCCCAGGCCTTTCCCTCATGGGGTTCATCTTCCAGCGGGGAGACAGACCTTATCCCCAGAAAGATTGAGCCAGGGTGGGCAGAGCAGGATTGGGGAGCCCAGGAGGGTGAAACAGGAGAAAAATCTCATACACATAGAGAAAATGGTACAATGTACACTCAGTTACCCACCAGCCAGATTCAGAACTTGCAAGATTTTGACACCAGAGGCACAGGTTACAAAAGAAAAAACAGACAAATTAGACTTCATGAGAATTAAAAAAATTTTGTGTATCAAAAGACACTACCCACAGAAGAAAAAGGTGACCCACAGAGTAGGAGAAAATATTTGTAAATCACATATGTGATAAGGGATTAATATCCCAAATATATAGAAAGCCCCTAAAACTCAACAAGAAAAAAACCAAACAACCCAGTTCAATAATGGGTAAAGATCTGAGTAGACAGTTCTCCAAAGAAGATATGCAAATGGCCAATACGCACATGAAAAGATGCTCAACATCACAAATAATTAGGGAAATACAAATCAAAACTATGATGAGATACCACCTCACACGCATTAGGATGGCTGCTACCAAAGAAAGAGAAAACAACACGTGTTTGTGAGGATGTGGAGAAATTGAAACCTTGTGCACTGTTGGTGGGAATGTAAAATGGCATAGTCACTGTGAAAAACAGTAAGGCAGTTCCTCAAACAATTAAAAATAGAATTATCATATGATTCAGGAATTCCACTTCTGGGTGTATAGTCAAGAGAATTGAAAGCAGGGTTTGGAAAATATATTTGTATACTCATGTTCACGGCAGCATTGTTCACAATAGCTAAAACTTGAAGGCAACCCAGTGTCCATCAATGGGTGAATAGATAAGGAAAATGTGGTATGTATAAGTTGTAAATACACACACACACACACACAGAGGAATATTATTCAGCCTTAAAAAGGAAAGAAATTCTGCAATATGAGACAACATGGATGATCCTTGAGGACGTTATGCTAAGTTAAATAAGCCAGTCACAAAAAGATAAATACCATATGATTCCACTGAGAGTACTTACAGTAGACGAAGTCATAAAGTCAGAGAGTATTAGTGTTGGTTGCCAAGTGCTCAGGGGAGGGGAGAAGGGTGTTATTGTTTAATGGGTATAGGGTTTCAGTTTTATAAGATGAAAGAGTTATGGAGACGGATGATGGTGATGGTTGCACAACAACGTGAATGTATTTAATACCGCTGAACTATAATTTAAAAATGGTTAAGATGGTAAATTTTATATTATGTATATTTTACCATAATTTTAAAAAAGGAGAAAAACCACTGAATTGTATACTTCAAAAGGGTGAATTATATCACTAAAGCTGTAAACAAAGAGTGTCATAGAAGGGAAAGCTCTTTCTTACAACAAATGTCATTTAATAAATGTAGAGTCAGTGGTGGTATAACTGGGAAATTACTATTTTGCAACCATCATGGAAAAGAGTGGATGCTAAATCTAGTGGGAAAATTTGATGAGGAGCAGGGTATTTGTATGGTCTCATTGTCTCCAAAGCTTGTTGATTGGCTGCAGGGGTACAAGCAATGAATATATAGTGAAGAAATAAACAATGACTGGGTGGTTGAAATTAACATCACCCAATAAATGCTGACAGATATCATGTGTCTCCAGATGTGATAGTCTGGGGAGACCACAAAATCACCAAGTAATGATCTAGCTGGGGATACATAATTTGAATTCTAGTGAGGAAACACTAGATAAAGCAATTGAAGAATGTATAACATAATTGGCCTACATTCTTCAAAAAGGTCAGTGTCATGAAAGACAAAGACAGACTGAAGAACTATTCCAGATTAAAGGAGACTACAGACATGGTATGATCTTATATGGTGAAGGAAGTATTATTTGGACAATTGACAAAACTGGAATATAGACTATAGATTAGATTATTTTATCAATATTAACTTTCTGGAATTTGTTAATTATATTGTAGTTATGTAAAAGAATATCCTTGTTCTTAGGAAATAAACACTGAAGGCCCATGATATTTGCCACTTGCTCTCCAATGGGTGAAAAAAAAATTGCAAAATAGTGGTGGGGCTTTGTGAGGGAAGGAGAGAAGAGAGAGAGAGAATGATAAAACAAATGTTGAAACCCTGGTAAATTTGGGTACAGAGTACACAGAAGTTCTCTGTACTATTCTTACAACGTTTCAGTAAAAAAAAAAAAAAAAAGTTAAATAAAAGTCTGTTTAATATTGTTAAATTCATTTGCCTTTCATATGTGAGCCCGAGAGCAGTTTTTTTTTAGATTAATTTTTATTGGAGTATAGTTGATTTACAATGTTGTGTTAGTTTCTTCTGTATAGCAAAGTGAATCAGTTATACATATACATATATCCACTCTTTTTTAGATTCTATTCCCATAAAGGTCATTACAGTATTGAGTAGAGTTTCCTGTGCTATACAGTAGGTTATTATTAGTTATCTATTTTAAATACAGTAGTGTGTATATGAGATTGGAATTGACATATACTCCTGAGAGCAGTTTTGCTTTGGATAGCCAGGAAAATCCTAGTCCCATCTCTACACTAGCTCTATGTCATAGAAACCTTGTCAACAGGGGGTGGAACCACAGGAGGCCTAGGGATGTTTTCTGGGACTTCAAGAAAGGGGTCAGAAAGAGAAAGACAAATACCATAGATATCACAGATATGGAATCTATCTATCTATCTATGGAATCTAATATATGATACAAATGAACGTAACTATGAAACTGAAACAGACTCACGGACATAGAGGACAGACTTGTGGTTGCCAAGGGAAAAGGGGTTGAGGGAGGGGTAGAGTGGGAGTTTGGGGTTAGCAAATGTAAGCTATTACATATAGAATGGATAAACAACAAGGTCCTACCGTATAACACAAAGAACTGTATTCAATATCCTATGATAAACCATAATGGAAAAGAATATTACAAAAGAATGTATATGTATATATATCTGAATCACTTTGCTGTACAGCAGAAATTAACTCAACATTGTAAATCAACTATACTTCAAAAAAAAATTAAAAAAAAAAAAAAGGAGTGTAGTTACCCTCGGGAAATTCTAGTGAATGTTAATTTAGGAGAAATGTTAAATAGGAGAAAATGAAAAATGAACAAAAGGAAGGGAAGGCTAATGCCTCTCAGTCCTGTTCAGCAGCTCGGGGTACTATGACTCTTCAACCAGAACAGCATACCCCTTCCGGAAACTTCTCCTCTCACTTACATGTCCTAACCGGCCTCTTCTCAACAGAAAAGGGAGGGAAGGGAGGAAGGGGACTTTCTTTCAGGTTCCGAAAAGTGAATCAAGTACATTTTCAGATAGACTTGAGAGTAAAGGCCGCTTCCTGATTCCTATTCCTCACCCAAAATAAACTTCTCACCTGAGTCTTAACCCTTTAAGTAGAGAACAAATCTTCTCTTTGAAATAAAGTGTTCAAATGCAAATAATTGGCCAGAGTAACACAAACATGGAAATGCATTCATGTTACTGTATAATCAGTTCATGAATCAGTACAATCCACAACTCTAAAGGACTAAGAAAAAACTAGGAAGAGATTTTCTTGTTTTGGAAAAGAGAGGCATTGAGAAAAAGAAAAAGAAAGAAAGAAATTCCTGACATGTAAAGAGAGGGAAGAAACAGGAGAAGAGAGATCTTTACTACCTTTATAATTTGCTGGAAAGTTAATCCTGGGATTCTCAGGACCAAAACACTTGACGGGGTCATTGCTATTAAACTGCAGGACACTAACTTTCCTGCTTGCACGATTTACGAAGCTAGCTTATCAGACTGACTTCATAACAGATCTCAGGTTTTGGAGGATTTTCTGAATCAAGATGTGAGTATTAAATTAAGGCACTTTGCCTCCATTTTTTTTTTTTTTTTTTTGCGGTACGCGGGCCTCTCACTGCTGTGGCCTCTCCCGTTGCGGAGCACAGGCTCCGGACGCGCAGGCTCAGCGGCCATGGCTCACGGGCCCAGCCGCTCCACGGCATGTGGGATCCTCCCAGACCGGGGCGTGAACCCGTGTCCCCAGCATCGGCAGGCGGACTCTCAACCACTGCACCACCAGGGAAGCCCTGCCTCCATTTTTTAATCTGTAAAGTGGCTATAGTTATATTTGTAAAATCTACCTCACAAAAGAGTTGGGACTGAAGAGAGAGTTTCTGTTAAACTGCTTTAGGAAAGCAAGACTAGCACCGATTTAAAACTGTATAATTTTTTCCTATTCCAATTGGTCTGAACAAATTCTCCTCAAGCCTCTTACCTTAAAATTAACCCTTAGGTCATTCACCCCCATATTATCCATTGTTCACAGATAGCTAATTGTTTCACTGACATATTACTGGAGACTTCTCCCTTCCTCCCTAGTAACATGAGTTTTCTTAGTTGACCAGTGTCACAACCTCAAATCCTCCAGGGCCCAACCAAGTACCACAATTCCTGAAGCTGGCTCATGTGAGGTGAGTGTTAGGGAGCAGTGAGGACTGGGCCAATGCAGACAGCGTGCCTGCCTGAACCCCTTCACATGCAAAACATGTTCAGGCAAGTGGGTCAGTTTTGTTCCCTCTAGATTAAAGGATGTCTAAATTCCCTTTTAACTTCCAAATCTCATGATTGATTATTTTGAAATCTCACATTTGGCATGGTAACTGGCCTGGAACCCCTTTCCCAGTATGTATTAAACTGCATGGCTCTTGCTGGTCACCTATCATTGCAAAATCATTGGCCTTTGCACAGTAGCGCGGTTACTATCAAATAAAAAGTTCACATAAAATGTTTCGCGAATTTGTGAAACTTTGCCCCAAAGCTCGAATTTGGCTGTCTCTCTTAAGGGACCAAGCTATTGGTTATAACACGACAAGTTACGGATTATTTTTCACATTGACCTTTTAACATAAAATGTATACAGGTCCCTTTCACCCTTCCAAAGATTGTACCCAATTTCTACTTTATCCCCCTTGAATATTCCAGATAACTCTAACCTCATCTGATTACAAATCCCTTCACCTTGCCTAGTCTCTTCAACCACATCGCCGCAACCACAACCTCCCATCTCTTATCTTTTTACACCCATTCCCCCTTTCCTCTTCCCCCCTTTCTCCAGACACATACCCACTAGGTCTTGTTCACAGAGGCCAAAGTGTTCCCTGCCACAGAAGATAAGATGAGGATCTGGGAGTCTGGAGACAGGAGCAGCCGCCTAGGTTGCTGCTTCAGCTGTAAATAGGCAGAGGGCGGAGCGTGTAGGAGGGGGAGACCCGTTCATTAGAGAGGCTGGGAGCTCTGGCTTGAGGGAGGAGGGGGCTCTCGGACTGTCGCAGCTGCTAACCCCAAGTAGTTTTGTTGTTAATGCCTAGTTCCTGATATTTCAGCCTGATTCGTTCAACCTACAATAAATCAGCTCAGGGTGCTTTTTATTGTTGTAATGATAATGACAATTATGCCCCCACAAGAACTCAGACCTCTAAATTTCTGGAGCTAGTGAGTTGTATTGCTGGCAGCTGATCCCAAAGAAAGGCAGCAGCGAGGTCAGGTGTCTTAAAGTTCAGAGGCCTGGTGTGAGAGGTTGCAACCTGGGAGATTGCAGCTGTAACTAGTGTAGTTTCTGTTCCCGTTGTATGTGTATCTATATGTCATTTTAGGTCCACGAGGGACAGGCCTGGGCCGACCAGCTCCTTTGACTCTTGTTAACAGCTTGCTGTTCTGCAGCCCCTGGAGCCAAACTCTATCATGGCCTCCAAGGTCCTTCCTGTTCTGCCTCTGCCAGCATCTCCACTTGTTGCCCTACCATGTGACCCTCTTCCACTGTGCTCTGGCTACACTGTGTTCTCAATGAACCATATCCCATAAATAAACCAAGTGAGTTCTGCCTCAGGACCTTTGCACTGGCTATTTCTGTGCCTGGAACATTCATCCCACTGCTACTGTTCTTCCCTTTGCGTAAACATCTGGCTCCCCCTCATTCATTAGTCAGCTCATTGAGTAACAGTCTTTCTAAGGGTTTCCCTTGACTTTCCCCTCAGCCACAGGACACTGTTTGATTTTCTTCATCGTTATTAGCACTACCTGAAAGTATCGAGTTTCTTTGTTTACTTGGGTATTTCTCCAGTCCCCTCCCCTCACTAGATGGTTAAGTGCCATGAGGGCAGAGCTGGGCCTGTATTGCTCATAATATTATCCCCACCTTCAAGCTTAATACCTGACACAGTAGGTGTTTAATGTACCTTCACTGGCTAAATGAATGGGACACTGTTCATTCATTGACTGAGTATTAGTGTGTACTTGGTGTGTGCCAGCTGCTGTGCTGAGCACAGGAGATATTAACAGCAAACAAGACTGGTAAAGGTTCCCCCAAGGAGGCTTCAGGTCTAGAAGGAAAGACAACTATTAAAATAATAATCAATTAATTGAAACTGTATCTTTTTTTAGATTTTATTGAAGTATAGTTGATTTACAATATTGTGTTAATTTCTTCTGTACAGCAAAGAAACTCAGTTATACATATATATATATTCCTTTTCATAGTCTCATTTTCCTTTCCATTATGGTTTGTCACAGGATATTGAATATAGTTCCCTGTGTGATACAGTAGGACCTTGTTGCTTATCCATCCTATACATAATAGTTTGCCTCTGTTAATCCCAAATTCCCATTCCTTCTCTCCCCTCCCCCCTTCCCCCTCAGCAACCACAAGTCTGCTCTCTATGTGTGTGAGTCTGTTTTTGTTTCGTAGATATGTTGATTTGTATCAAATTTTAGATTCCACATATAAGTGATATCATATGGTATTTGTCTTTCTGTTTCTGACTTACTTCACTTAGTATGATAATTTCTAGGTCCATCCGTGTTGCTGCAAAGGCATTATTTCATTCTTTTTGATGGCTGAGTAATATTCCATTATATATATATATGTGTGTGTATATATATATATATATATATATATATATACCATATTGTCTTTATTCATTTATCTGTCATGGACATTTAGGGTGTTTCCATGTCTTGACCATTGTAAATAGTGCTGAAACTGTATCTTTTATTTTTTAACATCTTTATTGGAGTATAATTGCTTTACAATGGTGTGTTAGTTTCTGCTTTATGACAAAGTGAATCAGCTACACATATACATATATCCCCATATCTCCTCCCTCTTGTGTCTCCCTCCCACCCTCCCTATCCCACCCTTCTAGGTGGTCACAAAGCACTGAGCTGATCTCCCTGTGCTATGCAGCTGCTTCCCACTAGCTATCTATTTTACATTTGGTAGTGTATATATGTCCATACCACTCTCTCACTTCGTCCCAGCTTACCCTTCCCCCTCCCCGTGTCCTCAAGTCCATTCTCTACGTCTGCATCTTTATACCTGTCCTGCCCCTAGGCTCTTCAGAACCTTTTTTTTTTTTGATTCCATATATATGTGTTAGCATACAGTATTTGTTTTTCTCTTTCTGACTTACTTCACTCTGTATGACAGTCAGAATGGCCATCATCAAAAAATCTACAAACAATAAATGCTGGAGAGGGTGTGGAGAAAAGGGAACCCTCTTGCACTGCTGGTGGGAATGTAAATTGATACAGCCACTATGGAGAACAGTATGGAGGTTCCTTAAAAAACTAAAAATAGAACTACCATATGATCCAGCAATCCCACTACTGGGCATATACCCTGAGAAAACCATAATTCAGAAAGAGTCATGTACCACAATATTCATTGCAGCTCTATTTCCAATAGCCAGAACATGGAAGCAACCTAAGTGTCCATCGACAGATGAATGGATAAAGAAGATGTGGCACATATATACAATGGAATATTACTCAGCCATAAAAGGAAACAAAACTGAGTTATTTGTAGTGAGGTGGATGGACCTAGAGACTGTCATACAGAGTGAAGTAAGTCAGAAAGAGTGAAACTGTATCTTAAAACAATAAACAAGAAATTGCTTGTTTGTTCACAGATTGCTATAAATGTACATACCAGACGTGTTGATAGAGGAGGTAAAGCTGTCAGTCACAGAGTCCAGAACTCTCAGGAACCTGAGTCACATTTATGAATTGATAAAAGGATTTTATTCCTGGAAACTTGATGAAATTCCATGGAGCAAACAATCCATTTCTAGTTCTCAGACTAATATTCTGCTGAGGTGTCTGATCAAGACTGCCCTGTGGCACCAGCGTATTTAGCAGTCTCAGGGAGTTAATTTGACAATAACCTTTGAATCCATGCTTCAACATCCAAAGAATTCAGATTCTGGGGATGACCCAGGGCTCTGAGTGTCCTTTGGAGATTGTAAAAGAGATCTGGCATAAGGCAGGCATTGCAATAGGTAAACTTTAAAGTTTTAGAAGGGAAGTTGGGAACAGGTCACTTTCCTCTAGGAGAAGTTACAACCAGTAATTTTGTTGGAACTCTCTAGTTTCCCCCAGGCTCCCGAGTCTCTACTGGACTCATTTCTTTCAGCTGTCAGGCCCCTGAAGGCATTTGATTTTATGAGCCCTGCTTCTAGACATTGAATTGGACGCGCTACGAGTTTTAGTATTCTGAAATCCCTGGAAATTTTCTGTTAGACAAATAAACTATGATTTGGGGAAATTCAAATGCTAAGATGCTGGTGATTTAAGCACCAATCCAAAAATCCTCAATATAAAGGGGTCTAAGATACTAGGATGATAAATCTCAAATCCTAAAGATTCATAAAGTAAAACTTTTTTAGCACATCCTTTTTTTTTTTTTTTTTTTTTTTTTGCAGTACGCGGGCCTCTCACTGTTGTGGCCTCTCCCGTTGTGGAGCACAGTCTCCAGACGTGCAAGCTCAGTGGCCATGGCTCACGGGCCCAGCCGCTTCGCGGCATGTGGGATCTTCCCGGACTGGGGCACGAACCCGTGTCCCCTGCATCGGCAGGCGGACTCTCAACCACTGCGCCACCAGGGAAGGCCTGTGTAGACATTCTTGCATTTAGGTTTATCAGAAAACAAATGGCCTGGTCATCTTCTGTCACGTTTAGTACATACAGCCATCACCAAAAGCTACACTTTGCTTTGGGGATAAATTCTGGGGTGCTGAAAACAATCAGTAGATCCCAAATGCTTTAGAAAGATGTTTTGCAAAACTGTGTTCTGAGCACTAATTCCTGGAGATGAGAAATCTTCCCAGATATTAATAGCTAATAACATATGTAAGTATTAAAAGATTTCCACAAAAGAAACCTGTTTGACATTGTTTAACACGGTGACCAAAAAACTCGCTTTTCAAGGAGATCCTATTAATATCCCTTGGAACTAGTACTCTGTGGTAATACTGTAACACTGTTGTCTTGTCCTTAAAAGTGTTTGGGAACAGCATCAAAAAAAGTACTGTTGGTTTGTCATTTTGTCTTCAATGTTCATTTTTAACTTCTGATTAAACTGCTGCCAGCTGATCTGATTCACTTGGGGGCACGGAGGACAACTGGGGCCATTTGATAAAGATTCATTAATATAACACCACCGTGTTGCCTGGGTTTCAGGGCCACTTTCACAAATGTGAAAAGCAATCTGGGGTATAGACTGTAAAAGAACCACAGAGCTGGAAGAAACCTTAGCGATTATCTACTTGAACTCCTTTATCTCAAAGATGGAAACTGAGGCCTACCTCTGTTGGATGACTTTCCCAAGAAACATTTGTCTGTGCCAAACCAGAAGTGGAAGCCAAATGTACTTTCCTAGGGTAGTTTCTCCAAATATAAAAAGTGCAACTGTATGTCTTAGAGTAAGTCTGGATCCTATACCCCTTAGAAACAAGAGTTTGGAATCAGGCCTTAGGAGACTCTGCCATTTATTAGCTGTATGATTTTAGGCAACTTACTAACTCACTCACCTTCTCCAAGCCTGTTTTCTCATCCACAAATGGGACTGATATAGTACACTAGCTGCATTATGGGGGTTAAATGAGGTAAGGTACTATACGGAGGCTTATGCAAATGTGGTCGGTCGATTGGTTTACTTGCCCTCTGCTCACATGTAGCTTTCTGGACTCCTCAGTAGTTGGATTGGTTTGAGATGCGGATGGACTCACCAATGCAATTAGTCATTTAAAGTAGCTGCTTTCTTTTTACGTCTTTGTAAATGACACAAAATGAATAATTGAGAGCAAAACCTCAAAGCACGTTTCCAAAGATTCTTAGAGGTAAAACCTAACACACCACTGATGCCTCACCATTGTGCTTAGGAGTTGGAGGATCTAATGTTTGTCTTGAAAAATTCTGGGTGTCATTGCAGCACTATTTACAACAGCTAAGACATGGAAACAACCTAAATGTCCATAGAAAGATGAATGGATAAAGAAGATGTGGTACATGTATACAATGGAATATTACTCAGCCATCTAAAAGAATGAAATAATGCATTTGCAGCAACGTGGATGGACATAGAGATTATCATACTAAGTGAAGTAAGTCAGACAGAGAAAGACAAATATCTATCATATGATATCACATATATGTGTAATCTAAAAAAAGTGATGCAAATGAACTTACTTACAAAAGAGAAACAGACTCACAGACATAGAAAACAAAATTACAGTTACCAAAGGGGAAAGGTGGGGGAGGGGGAGGGATAAATTAGGAGGGATTAACAGATACACAAGTATATATAAAATAGATAATCAACAAGGACCCACTATATAGCACAAGGAACTCTACTCAATACTCTGTAATAATCTGTGTGGGAAAAGAATCTGAAAAAGAATAGATATATGTATATATATTTATATAACTAAAATCACTTTGCTGTACACCTGAAACTTACACATTATAAATCAACTATACTGCAATATAAATAAAAAATTTTAATTCTAAAAAAACCAAGACAAAAACAAAAACCAAAAAAAAAAAAAAAAGAAAAAAATTCTGCGTGTAGGGAGACCAGTTAGGCCTGTTTCTAATACTGGTAGAACTGGGGTAAGAGTCCAGAGACCCATACACCATATGTCAAAATATTTAAAAGTTGCAGATAAAACTGATCGATTGTTAAATAAATTATGTTTTATCTTCCGATCTTGACAAATACCCATTCATAACAATCTGAAGAGCCAGGTTTGAAGTTTAAATTCTCAGAAACTCATATCAAAATATAGTATCGCAGAGAGAGCTGGCCCTGGCTCCCAGCCCTGCCCCAGCACCCATCCCCTTTTCTTCATCTGAGATGCTCCAGCTCTGCGACTGCCACTCCCACATCCAAACTGCGCATCCACACCCCCCTCAAACAGCTACCCTCAGGCCACCCTTTAGATCCAGGGCTGTGCATACTGGTTACAACATTCACGGCTGGGAGGATGGATGCCAGGAAAAAGCCTGCACAGGCTCTGGAAGTAGGCTTAGGACTATTTGGACAAGAAATTCTAGGACAATAGCATTCCAACAGTGGCCTGGAAGTGGGGGCTTGGACTTGAAGTGGTGTCTCCCTCAGCTCTGCAGTATCCTCTTTGTGCAGGAGGGCACAGCCAGAGGAAGGCCAGGGCAAGGGCCCCTTTTGCCTGGGTCCAAGAAGGACACTGCAGTTAGAAGGCTCTTGCAAAAGTCGCAGTGAAGGGTGACAAGGCTGTGACCAAAGGAACGAAAAAGAGACAGCAGTTGAGAAGATCACACAGGGAAGATTTCCAGCTTCTTAGAAACTACCAAGATGTGGGAGAACAAAAAAGAAAGAAGATAACAGAAGATGCCAGATTTTCAGTCCTGGGTTCTTGGTGGAGCTGGGGCGAACCCTCTGACCTAGGATATCTCAGATTTTTGTGAGCATGTATGATTTTTTTTTTAATATTTGTAAAATTAATTATTTATTTTTGGCTGCGCTGGGTCTTTGTTACTGCGCGCAGGCTTTCTCTAGTTGCGGCGAGCGAGGGCTATTCTTTGTTGCGGTGCACGGGCTTCTCATTGAGGTGGCTTCTCTTGCTGCGGAGCACGGGCTCTAGGCGTGTGGGCTTCAGTAGTTGTGGCACACGGACTCAGTAGTTGTGGCTCGTGGGCTCAGTAGTTGTGGCTTGTGGGCTCTAGAGTGCAGGCTCAGTAGTTTTGGCGCATAGGCTTAGTTGCTCCGTGGCACGTGGAATCTTCCTGGACCAGGGCTTGAACCTATGTCCCCTGCATTGGCAGGTGGATTCTTAACCACTGTGCCACCAGGGAAGTCTAGCATGTATGATTTTTTTGTGTGACTGAGCAAAACCCTTCCTCAAAGATTTTCAACCAGAATTTTCACCCATTCATATGTACTCATAATAGTGCAGAAATTTAAGCATTTGCTCCAAGCATCAGATATAAGAATACTTTTGCTTAGAAATGTTTATTAACAGCAATATCTTAGAGCAATAGACTTTAGGAAAATGTGTGCTTTCTATTTAAATATTATGTTACCTCAAGGTATACAAATTAACTTCATTTGATAGTTTTTATGGCTTAGAATTTGATCAGCTACAAAATAGGGCTATTGAAATTGCTTTATTATTAATTTTTAAAGTCCACTGCCAGAGTAGAATGGGGTGGTATTTTACTCAGCCTGAGTCCTCAGAAGTCTGAGACATGACTTTTCCTATTACAGGTCAATCCAAGCTGAATCATAGGTGGAAAATATGTAGATGGAATATAATTATTCTAATTGGAAAATGGTCATGACAGCTCACTAGCCAACCTTCCAGTCATAAAAACAATGGTTATTTTTTTTTCATTTAATTGCTTTTTATGAGCCATGGCAATAATAGTTTGTGTCAGACAACTCTGACAATGTAATTGAATTCTGGAATTATTGTTCTAAACCCACTTTGTAATATGAGAAACAAAAAGTGTCTTTCTTTAAAAGTAACCCGTCAAATGTTTGCTTGAAAGGTAAAAATATTTAGGGTTATGAAAGGTCCCATTGATAAATAATAATGGTATTCCCACAGTGGTTTTTCCTAAAGGATAGTAAGGATTTTTAAAATGGTCCACTCTTTCTCTTAATGTTGATAACTACGCAAGGAAACCACATGGACTTAAGTCTATCTTGGGGTGCGGGCTCTTAGAGCATTTGAAATACCCTGGTGATCCACGGTGTGCCCCAAATCAAAGCCTGGAGGACACTGGAAGGGAGTGGAACAGGATATAACTTGTGAATGACTAGGTCCTCGTCTCCAGCTGTAGGTGTTCTCTGGCCCACAGAATACATTTGACAAACCCCAGGTCCAAATGGGGATGGGGGAAGGTGAAGGCTAGGGGTGGAGGTGAGGGGGGCGGGCAAGATCGCTAAGAAAATGTATCAGAATAGATGCTTGTTCTTCAGGGGGCACTGAGAAGCAAGGGGGTAGAATTCTTTGCCAAGCACGTCTCCTCAAGTTGTCATTGACATCTTAGGGATGCCAGTCAAACCCATGCTTCCTCCCTTCAGGCTCTGAATCAGTTGAGAGATAGGCACACAAATCTAGTGGGAATAAAACCACACCTTTACTAATGCTGAAGCTGGACTAGAGAGCACAGCTTGCACCTGTGGCCTAGGTAGGGCCTTCAGCTCTACCTGTGGGTGGAGGGAACTGCTCTGCAGGAAAGGGAGTTTCTGCCCTCACTCCCTACCAGACTCAGACAGGAGGCCCGGGAGACCTTGGCCTCCAGAAGGCAGGCCCCTGCCCATCTCTGCTTGCCTCTTGGGAACAGAGGCAGAGAGGAGAATGTGCAGGCAGGTTTCAGCCAGAGGGAGCAAGCCGGTGGCGTGACCTTTACCCCCATCTGCCAGGTCATGTCAGTCACTCCTCCCCAAAGGGCAGAGCCGGGAGCAGCTTTCTCGCTTCCCTGAGAGGACAAAGTGTGGGCAGAAGTGACTATTTTAGGGGTCAACAATGGAGCATGAGAAGAAGGAGAGAAGTGTTCCCTCGATTGTCATGTGACTCAGTCTTAACCTCTCCGAAGAACATTCCAGAACAGTTGGGTCCTGAAAGTTATATTTTTAAATGAGCCCAAGTTTGAATCAGGAGCCGCTGTTGCTCATGGGTGAGTGAGTCGGGGGCGGCAGATGGAATTTGTAGTTGGAGCCTTTGCAACTGAAACTCTGAGATCAATCTTGAAAAGGAGCCAAAGAGTCCCTCCTGAGAACCCCACAGGACTTGTTTGAGGGAATAAAATCATTTATATTTCTTTTTATTGGAAGCTGCCTCTCCCTTCTGAGACTGTCGGGGGAGGAAAGCCTGGAGTGGGGGTGAGGGGCTGGAAGGGGGAACCTGGATATATGTGCACCGGCAAGGCTGAGGTTTGAAAAATTGTGAAAATTACATTCATCTTTGTTATTCTCAATCTGCTCTTCAGTCTGCTGCCCTGTGATTCCTTCATCTTCCAGATGTCCTTTCCTTCCTTCTAAACTTGTCAAAACAAGCATTCCTTCATTCCTTTAAGTGCAGCTCATAGGTAGACGGTAGGAGAAAAATAAATTAATTAAAATAATTAACAATGAAGTGTGAATCTTAGCCCTCCTTAGCTACCTTGGATGCATTTGAATTTTAAAGGAAAACACTAGTTTACAGGTGTAGATGTCTCAGTGGTTTAAATTTCAGGCAGAATTCTGAAGCTGTTTGCCTGGGAATCGGGGATGGAATTGTTCCCAGCGCCAAGCAGACAATACAGTCTTCTGTGAACACGTGGCATGAGTAAGGACCAGGCACAGACTCGGCAGAGGTCAAGGATGAAGACAAAGAGGTGACCCTTGGTTGGCATCGAATGAGGTCATTGGTAACTTAAAGGAACCAGGGAGCAACAGTGGCAGTGATGATGAAAGATAATACAGGTGGCATGGGTTCAATTCAGCCAGTTAGATTCAGGATACTAATTATCTGCTAAGCCCTGGGCTGGATACAACTAAAGCCACAGGAAAAGGATACACTCACTTGGAAGAACAGGACGGTGCTTGGGAAGGGTAGTAGAATGAGCGTTTTAATTCTCTGGACATCTGAACTGGTAAATATTCTTTGCTTTTTCTAAGCAAACCCCTAGTCTTGAACAATGGAAATGCTGACTTCTCCCCTTCTAGCTGCAGGACTCATGCTCTACCGTGATGGTAAGGTCTGCCCTGGGTCAGTCTCCTTATCCATCCAAATATGTGTTCTGCTCCTCCCCACAGCAACCCCTCTGTGCAGCCAAGTGGGCACCTGATTGATGTCTCACATCCTTCACATTCTCTCCTTGCCTCTGCTCTGACTGTTCGTCCTGCCACCCCGAGGTGTTCGTGCCCCTTCTGAATCCTGCACATCCTTCCAGGCTGGCTCAGGTTTCCAGACACTTCCTTCTGTGAGCAGGCTTCGCTGAGTACCAGGACCGCTCCTTTCTCTGAGCTCCAAGTATTGTAATCATAATCATAATGGCAACGATCACAGCAATAATAATAAAGCCCTACATTAGAATAGTACTAAGAATTTTTCAAAGTGCTGACACATACTGTGTTATATTTGTGCATCCCAGGATCATTCAAAAGATGCTAATGGATTAATAGAATGCTTACCTAAAAACAAAACAAGACAAAAATCAACAAGGGAACTGAGGTCCAAAAAGAGTAAATGCTTCTCCCTAGACCATATACCCCAGGATGCATTATAGTTTCTGCCACTTTGGTCTCTCTGATTTAAGTTATGACTTCTGATGAAATGTTATCTCTCACTGTTTTCAAATAGTTTCCTGTTGCTAGTCTTGGCTCTCTGATAAGATTATACTTTTCTTCAGGGCAGGGAAAATCTCATGCATTATGGTATTTTCTCAACACCCAGAACACAATTTTGAGTACACAATTTTGGCTTAGAAAATGCTGCGTTGATGATGCGGAGGGTCACATGTTTATATTCCTGCACATTGTGTGAGTGTGGACATGGCCCTGTGATTCCATTTGACCTTACTTTGGGTGTTGGAGATCATGAGGCACACACAGACCACACACAGGAGGAGCTCTCTGAGACGGTAGCCACCATAAGTAATCTAAAAGGCCTTCAGTATTGGTATAAAGTTGGGAAGGAATGAAATATCTCTGTTTAATGTGTCACCTCCATAGTTCCTACATTATTAAGTTTAATTGGGTAACATGCATCCTGCCCTCATCTGATCTGAAATTCCTTGCCTCCCTCTCTCCCATCAATAGTGGTATCTGATGAAAACACTAATTCGAAAAGATACATGTACCCCGATGTTCATTGCACCACTATTCACTTTCATTCACATGAAAGCAGCCTAAATGTCCATCTACAGATGAATGGATAAAGAGGATGTGGTACATATATACAATGGAATACTATTCAGCCATAAAAAAGAATGAAATAATACCATTTGCAGCAACATGGATGGACTAGAGATTATCATACTAAGTGAAGTCAAAGAAAGACAAATATCATATGATATCACTTATATGTGGAATCTAAGAAAATGATACAAATGAACTTATTCAATATTTACAAAACAGAAATAGACTCATAGACGTAGAAAACAAACTTATGGTTACCAAAGGGGATAGTGGGGGTGTTGGGAGGGATAATTTAGGAGTTTGGGATTGACAGATACACACTACTATATATAAAATAGATAAACAACAAGGACCTACTGTACACCACAGGGATACAAGGTATAGTCAATATCTTGTAGTAACCTATAATGAGAAAGAATCTTAAAAAGAATATATATATATAAAAATCACTTTGCTGTACACCTGAAACTAACACAACACTGTAAATCAATTATACTTCAGTAAAAATATAGTGGTATCTGACCTGTACCAGGTTCAGTGGGGAAGATGAAAATCTCTGACTTCATGACTGACAGTGACAATGCTGGTGAAGAGAATGAGCTGGGAAGCTTAGTGACTGTGCTGGCAGCTTTGGGTTTCTTAGAGGTAAACTGGGGAGGCACAGGTTGGCTCTCTCTCTCTCCCAGGGCTTTGAGGAGGAAAGATGGTCTATGGGTTACTGCTCTGGCTCAGTGTTTGACCCCTGAGGGAGAGGAAAGAGAGGAGATCTGCACAAGCTCCAAACCAGATTTCTGGAAGTTGAAGCTACTGTAGATGGTTGCAGGGATACAGTCAGGGCAATTTGGGTTTCAGTTCAGGGATGGGCCAACCCCACGTCCCAGGAGTGATGGATCCACTGGTAGATGTATCTACTGGCTTGTTGCCACGTAGATTTATGTCCCACACTTAGGGTGTGTGATCTCAAAATATAATGATATCGGAAGATTTGCTTAAATTTACATCTGAAAAAAATATAGTGGGACATTGTAGTTTCAATACTTGGAGCAAATCCTACCAACTATTGATTACTGTATAAACTGTTAACTTAAAACAGCATTCAAATTCAAGTATGGAAGCATGCCAGTAAGATTTTTGAGGCAAAAATTATCAATGTACGACTTTTGGTTTCTGAATCAATCTTGCGGCTACCTCTTTTTTTTTTTTCTCTTTTGCGGCACGCGGGCCTCTCACTGTTGTGGCCTCTCCCGTTGCGGAGCACAGGCTCCGGACGCGCAGGCTCAGCGGCCATGGCTCACGGGCCCAGCCGCTCCGCGGCATGTGGGATCTTCCCGGACCAGGGCACGAACCCGTGTCCCCTGCATCGGCAGGCAGACTCTCAACCACTGCGCCGCCAGGGAAGCCCGTGGGTAACTTTTAATAAACACGTAATACCTACTTCATCTCTAAGTAATGACATCAAAGGTTCCAGGGAATTTGCCCTTCTCCAGAGGGAAATCAATCAAACTATGATAATATAACAAAATCCTGAAACAAACATATGAGCAAAGGAAATAAAAAGAATATTTATTATAACAATTATTTCCTTTTCCAGAATTATGACCCTCTGATTTATCAGACTAAGAAGCCCTAGAATAGGCTGTGAAATTAAAAACAAAGAATAGTTTTTAAATTCTGAGTAAGAAAATATTCATTTTATTCATATTAAAGTATAAAATCTTATTAGAGAACCAAGACTAGCAACAGGAAATTATTTGAAAATAGTGGAAGGTAACATTTAGTCAGAGACTAAACTTAGAGAGAGCAAAATGGCAGATATAATGCACAGATGCTGGTACATAGTTAGAGTTTAACTCATAACTGAAAGTAAAATAGCAAATACTCATGTAGCATTAATTATATCCCAGGCACTGCTCTAAGTGATTTAAATATATTAATGAATTCAATTCTCATAACAACCCAGCAAGATAGGCTTTATTATACTCATTTTACAGATGAGGAAACTGTGGCACAGATCTGTTAAGTAATTTGCCCAAGGTCACACAGCCAGTCAGTGACAGTGCTGAGGATCTGACCTCAGGCAGCTTAGTTCCAAAGTCTGTGATCTTAAGCACATGGCTTCTCACACTTCTTCCGCTGTTAGTAGTAATAATCATAGTAATTTAAAATTGTTTTTTCTTATGTTAATACCTTCAGTAAAGCTTCGGGTGTTAAGTGAAATACATGCCTGCACGTCACTGGCCTTTGCTTTATAAGAAGCGACATCCAGAATATGCCATCTCCCAGACTGTAATGGACAGACTGTATGAGCGGCTGGCTCACTGCCCTGCTCACTTACACAAAACCTCAAGTTGTTTGTAGGCCCACAGCCCGAGGAGTTCCTTTGGTCGCTCCCCAGGAATCTTGATTGCATAAGTTGCTCTCATTTGTGCCTCGGAGACATGACCTACCACCCCAGGCGCGAACACCTGCTCCAAAGGCAACCATCGAAAGACTGGCCGGTGACCTACGGATTG
The DNA here is from genome assembly GCF_011762595.2 of Tursiops truncatus. Classification (NCBI taxonomy): domain Eukaryota; kingdom Metazoa; phylum Chordata; class Mammalia; order Artiodactyla; family Delphinidae; genus Tursiops; species Tursiops truncatus. The sequence continues at coordinate 95,623,656 of NC_047035.1, forward strand.
GCCTCCCCTGAGACCTTCAGCCAACACTGTGGTGACTGGACCAGTCAGACTCTCTCCCTTCAAGACATTTAATGTGAGGCAGAGAGGGGATGCTGAAGGAGTGAACTGGTGTTGGGTTAGAGAGAGACACAGAGAAACCGGCAGAAGGCAGGAGGCACAGAAACTGACTTTGCAGGAGCCATGAGGTGGGCAGGGAAAGTGGGGGAGTTGGTCGGCCGTGCGGGAGGAGTGAAGAAACAAGAGGAGAGCAGGCTCTGCTTGGAGGAACTGAGCCACAAACTTGGCCACTGACAAGGATGGCAGTGGAGCCCTGAATTGATACTGGATCACCAGGGCCACGTGGTATCTTGAGATGACATGAGTGACATTTTCATGAAGCCAGAGATGCAGTTATGGAGATGGTTTCTTGTCCCCTTTAGGGTTCCACGTATCCTTAAAATCCACCCCCATTCGCAGGGGTGTTCCGATTATATTTTTTTCATCTTGCACCCTGAAAGGACCTGACTAGCCCAGGGATTCCAATCCTAGCTTCTCCTCCTTGTTCCCCCTCCTCCCAAATGCCATTACCAACTCCTGCCACATTTGTCCCCAGGCCCCTCCTCTCCACACCTTCCTGTTGATGAGAGGTCCGTAATCATCCTACCCACACAGCTGCAGTGACCTCCTGGCAGAGGTGGCTTTAAAAACTCAGAAATATAATTTTCTAATTTGTTTAAAATTTGTTCTGATAAAGATTTTCAATGGAGTTAAAAGAAAAAAGATTTTCATTTGTTAAAAAACAAAAACAAACCTGTAAATCAGCCCCTTCTGATTAGTATGCTATTACCACTGATTGAAATCAGAGAACATGGACATTTTCTAGCTGAATTTCAACAAAAATGTTTACATCATGGGTATGTGGGATTGAAAAAAAATTATCATGATTTATAAGCACGCTTCTTCCTTTGGGTCTGCTTTACTTTGGTGAGGTATCTTTTATCAGCCATGACAACCACTAAAACCCAATGTCAGAATATACCCATCTTCTGTTAAGTCATGATTTCCAAAATAATGAATCATAGCCCATCTTATGGCTCAACCTAAATTATTAATTTTGTTTTTAGGAAAAACAAATATTAAAAATTATTTTTAAAATGCTTATTTAACCAATCTACTTCATTACAATTTTTGAGTGTATGTTTTATAATGTACATATTAGTAGAGAGTACAAATGTTATACATAGGGGTACAAGCTTAAAACATTTTATTGCGATTAAAAAAATACCCTGGCCTAAAGAATAAAATGCTAGGTCTTCAAGGCTTTTCTCCAGCCACGTTCCCCTTGCCTCACCTCTGAGCCTTATCGTACCACAGTTCCTCCACTCCGGTCAAGATTGCCATTTCTGGAAGCTCACGCTCCTCCAAGCTTCCCTCCAAGCTTCTCTTCCATTAGGCAGCCTCAGGTGACATAACTTTATCCGCCTTCCACCAATCCAGATGGTGAAATTTTATTTTTTTAGAAAAACCTTATGGTTCCTAACTTTTAATTCCTTGCCCATAACGCAGACTCTAGTTTTAAAAATGTTAATATCCAATATTGTGGTTACTTTCTATTTCGTTTTGTGTTGGACTACAAATTGGATACTAACATTATAATGTTACAGTAACAGAGTTTGTTTGGATGTACCTACATGGTTGCCAACTTATTGACTCATCATTCTTTACAGCACACCAGACCTTTCCCATCCACAATCATTTTCCAGTTTTCCTGCAGCACATGGGTAGTGGGGCTTTGCCAGTGGCCCTTCATATCCCCTCAACACTTACCACTTCCAAGCTCGGCCAGGCCTACTTCCAACTCTCAGCACCTGTCACTCGTCTTGAGGGCTCTGTTTGGCTGCTGCAGCCCAGCTACTCCTACCAGGTGCAGGCAAGGAGTATGTGGGGTGTAATGCCTCCTGGGAGCAGCCCTCCAATGAGGTCTGAAGGGAATTGGTAGATTGCCAGCTCTCTTGCCCTTTGGGGAGGAAAACTGAGACACTTTCTACACTGGCCCCAGGGTCCCTCTATGGGATGAAGCTCCCATCCCCCATGATGGTGACTTGCTTGATGGTGCACCTTTTCTGGCTTGCTTTTCTTTCCTCTCTCACTTCCCCACTTGCCTACAACTATTTCCTAGGGTCACTTTTCAAATAAACTACTTTCACTCCAATCAGAGTATACTCTTGGAACCCAAACGAAGACAAGATCCTTTAGAAATTCCCTTAATGCAGGTTTATTGGTGGCAAATTCCATTTTTGTTGATTAAAAACACCTTCATTTCATTCTTGTTCTTGGATAATGGTTTTGCTGGATACGTGATCCCAGGTTGTCAACTGTTTTCTCTCAAACTTTGAAGGTATTATTTCACTGTTTACTGTCATTCTAATTACTGTTCTTTTGTAGGTGATCTGCCTTTTCTCTCTGAGAAAAGATATCTTCTTTGTTTCTGGTGTTCTGCAGATTTCATTATGATACAATTAGGTTTAGATTTTTAAGAAATTTACCTTCCTTGGCATAGATTGTTCTTACTGCATCTGTGGATTCTTATCTTTCATCATTCTGGAAAATCCTCAGCAATGATCTCTATAAATATGCCTCTCTTGCAGTCTCTCTTACTCCTTCTGAGACTCTGGTTAGATATATGCTAAACATTGTCCTTTTTTCTATGTCTTTTCTTCTGTGCTACATGCTGGTTAATTTCTCAAGATTTTCTCTTCTAGTTAGCTAATTTTTGCTTCATCTTGCTATTCAATTTCTCCATTGAGTTTTAAAATTTTCTATAGTTATATTTTGTATTTTAAAAATTCTATAGAGATCTTTTCCCAAACCCATCATTTTTTATTCCTTTTTCCACTTTTGTGGTTCTAACTTTATTTGGATGTTTTGTATATTATTATTTTATATTGTTTAGTTGATAACTCTAGTGATGAAGTTTATATTTTAAGGCAGGTCAAGAAAAAATTAAACACAAAGTTCTCTCTGTGTGTTTGTTTGGGCCTCCTCCCTCCCTCCCTCCCTAATGCGCAGTGTGCGTCTGCATTACACATTAACCAGAGCTCTGCAAAAGGGGGAGTGCCTGCTCAACCAAGAAGAGCAATTCTTTCTCTTTCTTCTGATGCTAGCAAGACAACTTCTTAAGAGAATAGAGTTCTTTCCCAGCTCTGTAGGGCGTCATGGTGACTTGCTGCTTGCTTTGTGCATGCTTATGTGGACTATGTATCCTTGGTCAACTTTCTGTAAGATATCAGTATGTCATTTTGATATATGATCCTTTGTCTTGAAAATGTATAAATGCAGAGCTTTCTGAGAATCTGCTTCCCAGGTTATAATCCTCAGTTGGACTTGAACAAAATTCCCTTTTTTTTCTTCTTGATAATTAATTGAATGTTCATGGACACTAGTATTTAAAGTTTGGGGCGGTTCTGATTGTGGTCTGTTGTTTTTGCTGATGCTCACTCATCGTGCCTTTTCTTCTTATTGATCTTTGGTAAGGAGCGCACATGTATTTGCTATTAACCTACAGGGACCCTTAGGGCCTAAGGTTGGGTTACTTTCTTTCAGGGGAAATTTTCGTTTACATCTGCATACAGGGGGCACTACCTACTGGGACCTTTTGGCCCCTTCCAGGATTCTAGGCTTAATCTGGAGTCATGACCCAAGGTGTAGACTCTGTTATGGGCTAGATTGTCCCTCCTTGCACCTCCCAATTCCTATGTTGAAGTCCCAATTCTCAGTACCTCAGAGTGTAACCATACTAGGAGATAAGGTCTTTAAAGAGGTGATAGGGACTACCCTGGCGGTCCAGCAGCTATAAGACTCCAAGCTCCCAGTGCAGGGGGCTTGGGTTCGATCCCTGGTCAGGGAACTGGATCCCACATGCCACAACTAAAGACCCCGCATGCCACAACTAAAGATCCCGCGTACAGCAACAAAGATCCTGCTTGTTGCAACTAAGACCCAGTGCACCCAAATAAATAAATAAAACATTAAGAAAAATAAAGAGGTGATGAAGTTAAAATGAGACTGTTAGGATGGGACCCTAATCCAATATGACTGGTGTCCTTATAAGAAGAAAAGATGCTAGGGAGGCCTGAGTACAGGGATGACCGTGTGAAGAGGCAGCAAGAGGGCGACGATCTTCAGGCAAAGCAGAGGGGCCTCAGAAGAACCCAATCCTGTCAGCACCTAGATCTTGGACTTCTGACCTCCAGAATTGTGAGAACATAAATTTCTGTGTTTCAGCCCCCTCCCAGTCTGTGGTATTTTGTTATGGCAGCCTGAGCTGACGGATACAGGCCCCACAGCGCCTTCATTAGGATTTGCACTTGGGGTAGCTGCAGTTTTCCTCCCGTGTGCTTATTATTCACCACTCTGGTTTCAGCCAGCATTTTAATCTCTACTCCAGGGAAATTTCCCTTACTTCCTAAAAGCTCACAGATGCAAAGGAGAGTATATTTCACTGCAGGTCTAGTTGTTTTGTTGGAGGATCTATTCAGAGCATCTAGTCTGCCATACGGCCAGCAGTGCCTCAAATTCTATTGTTTTCTTAAGTACCAGCTTCCATGTTCTTTTCTTCTACATCTTCTTGAGTCATCTCCCACAGTAATAGCTCGCTTCCTTAAACTCTTAGCGTGTATACATAATTTATTCTTTGCCATTTATGCTACCTTAGAATTAGTTGCCAACTACTTCCTTGAAATCAGAGGTCAAATCCTATAGCTTCTTCTCTCCCAGCTCGTAAGGCAATCCCAGATACCACAGGCAATGATTTCATGTTTATGAAATGAGTGAATATAAAATGAGAAACAAAGGACCAAAAAGCTGTCAATACTACATTGAACAGACTACATGAGCCATAGAAATGATTGTGGCTATTAAGTTGTCCAAATATGTTTTAACAACAAAAAGATCACATTCGAGGTCTGATTCACTGAGTCTTTGAGGAGTTGATGAACAGACCTTCCGTTATTCCTTAGAAACAACCCTGAAGGAAATGAAAATTGAAGTAAATCAGATCTGTAAACCTAAGCTGTTTTGCAAGTCCTGCTCTTCCTGAGAAACAATAAAAATAATAGAAACTAAATTCATGTTGCACTGCCTCACACCAAAAAGGAAAATACAGTCACCTGTTGTAACTCATGCAGCCTATTTGGCAATGACTTCCAGATTCCTCTTCCAATTGAGAAGCAAGACAGCAGAACAAAGATTGTTTAGTTAAGTCTGTGTGGCAATAGATATTAGACTGTAACCACATGAAGTCCCTTGCAATATGGGGACTTAGTCTATAAATGAATTCTGGGTTTTAAATTTACTGAGATTTCAGGTTTCTTTCATCAATTCTGTCATTTCATATTGCTGAAGGAATAAAAAAGAGTTAGGGGGAATATAAAAATTTAATAGTTATATAGCCACATGGTCAAAATTATTTTATGATTCTAGAATTTGATTTTTAAAAAGCTAAGAGATAAGACCCAACATGAAGAAGAGGGATGAGCAGTTGGGAAGCAGGAATGGAGCTGAGAGATGGAGAGGGGCCACAGCTGAGAACAGCTTGGTGCCAAGGCTACCTCTCTGAGGTGCCTTGGAAGACTGGAAGTGACCTTCCTCCCTTCCAGCCCTGAGGACTCTTTGAGGGGTTCCAAAGAGGCATTTGGAATCCGGAACAAGACAGAGAGCTAGACAGTATATATTATGCTGCCCTGGCTCGTAACTGGGAGCATTCCATGTCAGTGACACGAGCGCAGCCAGGGCTTAGTTTACCACGATCTGAAAGACGGCTAGGAGCGAGCTTATCCTTAGACTAGTGTGAACCACAAAATCCTGCACTGAATTTGATTTAGATTCTTCAAGGAGTGCCATTTTCTGGAAGGCTGTGGAATTAAAGGATCACATAGCCTTGTAATCAGAATTTTGGTGGTCTCTATAGGTTTATAACTTCCTATTGTTTCTTTTTCGAAACAAACTCACTACCTGCTTAAGTTTACCTTCCTTTCTCCTGAGGCAAGGAGTGATTAGCTCCAAATGGGCCCAGACAAGTTCCTATCTAGCCCAGCACCCGTGTCACTAGTGGCTTACAGGGATATATGTTTACCTAAGTGATATGTCTGTATCCCTCTTTTGTTAATAAATCTGTAAATCAGTATCCCTTCACTCTCTCATTTGGTGAGAAAAAAATTCACTATCCTTCAATTTCCTAAGACTCTTTCTGTGTAACACACGTGCTTCAACTTTTGTCTTCATCTCATAGACACCAAGATCAATTTCCTGTTGACTTGATATTTCTCATGCATGGGCCACTAGATCTTATGACGAATGCACACCACCTTCGGAAGAGGACCTAAATAGCCTACCTGTGATTCTAGTTCTTCTGTAACAGACCCACATCTGGTTTGTCTTCCTGGTGTAGCTAAGATGATATGGAGGTAATTTTTCCGTTCCTTTTCCCATGGGGGTGGGGGGGTCTGGTGAGCTGCCCATCCCTGCACTTTCTTTTGTCAGAAACAAAAGAAAGACGATATCCAAAGGGTTTGGGGGGGAAGCATAATAAATAGTTTTTACTTATTACAGCTTTTACAGTCCAGTTCTCCAAGGAGCATAAAACCAGCACACTGAGGTAGGGCAAACGAGTCTAAGAGTCGTATCTCAGCTTTCTTGTCTCACAGTACACCCTGGAGAATACCTGAACCTCCGTGTAAGCCAACACCAAGGTTAAAAATACCTCTCTCTGCTCTGGCTGGGGGAGAGCAGGGCTTTACTCTGCAGAGGGGCAGTAAAGGCCCAGCCACCCCTGGCTGCCCAGGGCATCCTCCTTCTGGAAAGCTGCCCAAATACAAGCATAGCTCCCACTACACTTCTCTCAGAAGTGTGGTGAGGCCTGTCCTGAGCTGTCATCGTAATTTCAGAAGAGTTGGGACAGACTTTCTTCTGGGTAAAATACCTTCCCTTCCCTGATAACCAGCCACCTGAAATGCTATTGCTGACAGATACCTTTAGCTGAAGACATGGGAAAAAGCAAATCCTCCTGAGAACGGTTACCCTATGGATCAATGCGTTAAACAAACAACCAACAAAACTGTGGTTGGTGAAAAAGTCATACGTGCACATGGTAAAAAATATTCAAATAATGCAAAAGGTTTTACAGTAAAATTAGTCTTCCGCCCCATATCCTCGGTCTCCCTGCAGTTATACTCATCAGACTCTTATATATCCTTCCAGAAATAGCCCATATATATTCAGGCATACATAAAATAGGTGTCCCCTTACAGCACACCACCACCAGTTTTTCACCTGCTTGTGAGCACACAGGTGTGGCTTCTTGGCACCTTTGTTTTACAGACTGAATTACTCTGAGAGTAACTTAGCACATGAAGATGGAGAGTATCCTTCCCAGCAGCTACCCAGTGTTCCATGATCACCATCACAGAGGGCACAGCTGCCCCGTCTTAAGGAAGGTCCAGAGGCTCACATTTCCTAGAACAGAAGAAATGGCTGAGATCACTTTAAGGTGGCTTGTTTCTGGAAGACACAAGCTCGTAGAACAGATGATTTATTCCACAAAACATGGGAAATTATTTAGAATTTGGGGTAAACAAAGTTTTCAAATGAGGAGCCCTTGTACACTGTGAGAACAAGGTAGAATTTCAACCTGGATTTGTTGTCGCTGCTGTTGATCTGTCACCTGTGGGGTTAGGGCTGAGGCAGGGCCCGGGCAGAGCATACGTGAAGCGCATGTGCTGGAGAGGGACCAGAACCAGGATCGGGGTCAGGGTAGGGCTGTGAGTCAAAAACTGGAAACAGATCCATTTCCCAAGACAAAACAGGGGTGTTTCCTGATTTTTCTTTTTTTTTTTTGCGGTACGCGGGCCCCTCACTGTTGTGGCCTCTCCCATTGCAGAGCACAGGCTCCAGACGCGCAGGCTCAGCGGCCATGGCTCATGGGCCCAGCCGCTCCACGGCATGTGGGATCTTCCCGGACCGGGGCACGAACCCGTGTCCCCTGCATTGGCAGGCGGACTCCCACCACTGCACCACCAGGGAAGCCCTCCTGATTTCTTTTATGTTATCTTCTAAGTCATATTTGACCACATGTTTGTGACTTACAAGATTTTAGGGGTAAAATTATAAGTAGATTCCCATCCATACAATGGATAAGTAAGTAGGTTTTGCGTTTCATGAGATTAAGATAAAGGTGGCTTAACTGAGCGGTACCACTTCATACACGTGTGATACTTTATGTAATATATGATTGTCATTTATGCCATTCAGCTTTTCTGTGGGACACTTTCTCCATTTTATAAAATACATTTAGATTCAGGTTTCACCTGAATCTTTAACTTTTAGGTATAACTTCCAGGTTACAGGAAAGTCGAGGGATAGAGAAACAAGCAAACCACATCTAGAAGAATTTATCAGACACACCCAGGAGGCAAGCATTCTGCAGGTCAACTGACCCCCACATCTCCAAACGGTCAGTCAGTAGCATGAGAAAAGGGAATGTTGTAGATTAAGAGACAATAGGTACATAAGAGTAGGTGCAATGTAGGATCCTGTTATATTGGATCCTAGTTTAGACAAACCAGCTTTAAACGACATTTTTAAGGACAATTTGAGAAATTTGAATTTGAACTGGGAATTATATATTAAGGAATATAATTATATAATTTAATTTGGCTAAATGTGAAAATGTTCTTTTGACTATAAAAAAACATTATTTTAAAAAGATGTCAGGACTTCCCTGGTGGCACAGTGGTTAAGAATCTGCCTGCCAATGCAGGGGACACGGGTTCGAGCCCTGGTCCAGGAAGATACCACATGCCATGGAACAACTAAGCCTATGCATCACAACTACTGAGCCAGCACTCTAGAGCCCACAAGCCACAACTACTGAGCCCACGTGCGACAACTACTGAAGCCTGTGCACCTAGAGTCTGTGTTCCGTGACAAGAGAAGCCACCGCAATAAGTAGCCCTAGCTTGCTGCAACTAGAGGAAGCCCACAGGCAGCAACAAAGACCCAACACAGCCAATAAATAAATAAATTAAATAATAAAATATTTAAAAGATGTGTACTGAAGTTAACAAACTGTTTTTGTTTGTTTGTTTTTTTGTTTCCCCCAGACCTTGAAGCTCTTAAAATGAGGGTTACCAGATCAGGGTAGGGTAATAGGGCTGGGCTACATTTTCACTTTTGTTCTGGTTAAAACAAGTGGTTAAAACACCACTGGCAACCAGGGCACTGTGGGCTGTGTTTGCAGCCAAGCATGGCTGCCTTTCTTGAGCTGCCTCTTTGCGGGGTTGAGTTCTTGTATTAAGTTTTGCACATTCAGCAGAGCAGGCATGTGTTATGTAAAGCCAGAGATTGTTGCATCACAGCCGTCAAGCCCTCTTACCCACATCCTGTCACATTCAGCTGCAGATGTGGCAAGAGGCTCCGAGGCAGCACAAAAGGCTTGGGACTGCAACCTGTGCGCTGGGCCTCAGTCTGCTGTAGGTCAAAGTGAACTGCGGGGACTGAGTTGTGTGGGACTTCAGTGTCCCCCAAGCAGACAGACCTCAGAATTGTCTGCGCCTTGACATTCTAAGTAAGGAGTCCCTTGTCAGGCAGCGCCAATGAGATGGATTACCTGTGATCTGGGCCCTCCAGCTCTGTGATGGCTGGTTTGGACTAGACCTTGAGACTCCCGTAGAGACAGCTGCCCTCGGTAGCCTCCACCTGGACTGGACCAGAAACTCAAGAACAGCTCCTACTGGAACTGATTCCTGAAGCTCATCCTTGTCAGTCCTAATATCTCTCAGGCTGAGGTCCCTGCTGGTTCTGGCTGATTCTGAAGGCCATGTCCTTCCACACATCCTTCTAACCTGCTGCTTTGCTGAAGAGGCGGGGGGGGGGGGGGCAGTTGCAGGAGGCCAGGTGGTGAGTGCTCACCGAGCAGGCAGCACGATGTCCATCTGTCCATTAGCAGTAGGCTATGGATTAGGTGTGGTATGAAGGGTATCTTTAAATAGATTTCTCTTGTTTGTTTGGTTTCAGGCCTAGTGATTGAGGTCACTCTGGGAGAAGCTTCAGAAGCAGCAGGAAGCCCTGGTCAGAATTTTGGGGTTTTATGTTTCACAACCATTATCCATCCTCCCACTTCAGTGGGGGAAAGAAAAGGTTAGTCAGGTTGGATAGTGGAATAAGGAAGAAAAGCTCTCAGTCTAGAAAAATCAGAATCTAAAGTATTATTAAAATATATATTTTAGGGACTTCCCTGGCGGTCCAGTGGTTAAGACGCCGCGCTTCCACCGCAGGGCGCGCGGGTTCGAACCCTGGTCGGGGGACTAAGATCCCGCATGCCGTGCAGCCAAGAAAAACAAGACAAAACAACAACAACAATATATATATATATTTTAACAATTACAGGTAGAGTTCATCTTAGCACAGCTCAGCTTCATCGGGGACCCTTGGTGCCCAGTACCGGAAATCATCCCACCCCTGTCACCTGGGAGCCCACGCCTTCACACATGAAAGGCAGGGCCTTAGGATGAGTTTCCACCGCATGGAAGGAGAAATGAACTCATCAAAGTCTTGGCTTGAAGTCCTAGTTCTGGCACTTGCTGCCTGTGGTCTCTCCTGACCGCCTGGAGTTCGGCGACTACCAAAAGATGGCTGAGACATTGAAGTCAGGTGTTAGACTCTGATGGGAGCAGTTCTGGGGTTTGGGAGAGAAGTCGGCAGAGAGAAGAAAGAGAATGAGTGGAGTTCCTTCCAGGCCCACCATTCTCAGAAAAACCAAAAAGAAATTTGGTAAACAGTCTTATTTTAAAATTATTAAACTTTTATACTATTAATGATTTATAGTTTCTTTGTAATTCATTCTTTAAAAGTCTCGCAAAGTCACCCGTTGTTGTCCTTTCAATAGTGTGGCATTAGCACCTGGTGGAGGCAGTGTGGAGGGCTTCTTCCTGATGCTCCAGGCTGGGGTGGGAGACAGTAGGGATAGGGTGGAGTGGATGATTTTGCCGCCAAGCCTTACATCACTGTTTACAAGTTCTTTCCTCCATGCCTCATCATTTCAGTGCCCATAAAAATGGATCACCCTAGAGTGACTGTACATCAAATAATGACAATGTCACCTTTACCTCCTGTGTCCAGGACGTCTCATTGTTTCACCTCCCTCTCTTCAATCTCATCGCTCGTTCTTCCTGGGTTTGGCCGATGAGAAACTGGTCAAGTGCTGCCACCTACTGGCCAAAATGTATATAACTAAGGAGCTGTGTCCCGGAAAACGTTAAGATCTAGGGTTTCCAAGACAAGGTGCTTTGTTGTAAGTGACAGGGCTGCTGCTATTCACGTTACTCTGTTAGCAACCTATAAAGCAAAGAAGGGGTCCACAACTGCACTTTCAGAGAAAAATGAATTTGGGCAAAGTTGTTTAAAGCGAAGTTTTTAAACCTTTTATGTTGAAATAATTTGAAACTTACAGAAACGTTGCACAAATAGTACAGGGAGTTCTGTCTACCCTTTATTCAGCTACGTCTAATAGTCACATTTTACATAACCATAGTGCAATTACTGAAGCCAGGAAACTAACATAGACACAATACTTTTAGCTACTCTAAAGACCTAATTTGAATTTTGACTGTTTTCCTACTAATACCCTTTTTCTTGTCCAGAATCCAGTCCAGGAGCTCTCATTGTCAAGTCTTCTGAGTCTTCTCCAATAGTGACAATTCCTCAGTCTTTCTTGACCTTAACACTTTAAAAAACAAAAAAAAAGTTTATTTATTTATGGCTGCGTTGGGTCTTCATTGCTACGTGCGGGCTTTCTCTAGTTGCAGAGAGCGGGGGCTACTCTTTGTTGCGGGGTGTGGGCTTCTCATTGCCGTGGCTTCTCTTGTTGCGGAGCATGGGCTCTAGGCACGCAGGCTTCAGTAGTTGTGGCTCGCAGGCTCAGTAGTTGTGGCTCCCGGGCTCTAGAGCGCAGGCTCAGTAGTTGTGGCACATGGGCTTAGATGCTCTGTGGCATGTGGGATCTTCCCGGACCAGAGCTCGAACCCATGCTCCCTGCACTGGCAGGCGGATTCTTAACCAATGCGCCACCAGTGAAGTCCCGACCTTGGCACTTTTGAAGAGTACTGGCCAGTTAATTTTGTATAATGTTCCTCTGTTTGTCTGATACTTTCTCATGATTAGATTGAAGAAATATATTTTGGGTGGGGTACTGATGTTGATATGCCTTATTTATAAATAGTGATGCTAACTTTGATCTCTTGGTTAAGGAGCTGTCAGGTTTCTCTGCTGTAAAGTTACTATTTTCCCCTTTGTAATTAGTAAGCATCTTCTGGGAAGATACTTCGAGGTTTTGCATGTATCCAATTTCTCATCATACTTTTACCTATTGATTTTAGCATTCATCAATTGTTGTTGTCTGCAGCACTTATTACGGTGGGGTGGAGTTTGGCTAGTGGTGATTATCTATTTCAGTCTCTCCTACATTTTTTTAATTGGAATTCTACTGTAGAGAAAGGCTGTCCCTTCCTCCCATTAATTTATTTATTCAGTTATGTATTTATATTAGTATAAACTCATGGATATTTATTTTATTGTATGGGTTATAATCCAGTACTCTCATTATTTATTTTGTAGTTCAGATTGTTCAAACTGAAGCCTTTGGGAGCTCTTCTGAAGTCTGCTCCGGTGCCCTTCGACATGCCTCATTATTTTAGAAATAACAGAATTATTAAGATATAATTCACATAAAATTTACCCTTTTATAGTGTACAATTCAGTGGTTTTTCGTATATTCAAAATATTGTGCAACCATCACCACTGTCTAATTCTAGAACATTCTAATCACCCCCCCAAGAAACCCCGTACCCATTAGCAGTCACTCCCCATTTCCCCTTTTTCTCAGGCCCTGGCAACCACTAATCCACTTTCTTTTTCTATGGACTTGCCTATTCTGGACATTTCATATAAATGGAATCATACAATATTTGGCCTTTTGTGTCTGACTTCTTTCACTTAGCATAACATTTTTGAAGTCCATCCATGTTGTAGCATGTATCAATTCTTTTTATAGCTGAATAACGGTTCAATACATGGACATACCACACATTGTTTATCCATCTATCCAGTTAATGAACATTTGGGTTGTTCCCACTTTTTAGCTGTTACGATTAATGCTGCTATGAGCATTTGTGTACAGGTTTTTGTGTGAACATATGTTTTCCGTTGTTCTGGTTATATACCTACTAGTAGAATTGCTGGATCAAATGGTAACTCTAAGACTTACAGTTCGAGGAACTGACAATTCATTTTCTGAAGTGGCTGTACCTTACATCCCCACTGGTAACGCTGGTAACGCAGGAGGGTTCCAATTTCTCTCATCTTTTGCCAACACTTATTATCTTTTTTAATATAGCCAGTCTAGTAGGCATGAAGTAATATTTCCGTGTGGGTTGGATTTGCATTTTCCTTATGACTAATGATGCTGAGCATCTTTTCCTGTGCTCATCTTCCCTGCCATTTATCATATTTTAATTTACTTAGATCATATTTTTCTTTCAATTATGTGTTGCAGTTTTCAGTGTACAAGTCTTGTACTTTCATCAAATTTATTGCTAAGTATTTTATTCTTTTTGTTGTTCATGTAAATAGAACTCTTTTCTTAACTTCATTTTTAGATTGCTCATTGCCAGTGTATACAAATACAGTTGATTTTTGTATAATGATCTTGTATCCTGCAAGCTTGCTGAATTTACTTATTAGTTCTATTAATTTTTTTGTAGATCCCTTAGGATTTTCTAAATACAAGACCATGTCATCTGTGAACAGAGATAGTTTTACCTCTTCCTTTCCAGTCTAGATGCCTTTTTCTTTTTCTTGCCTAATTGCCCTAGCTAGAAACTCCAGTACAATTTTGAATAGAAGTGATGATCCTATACATTCTTGTTTTGTTCTTGATCTTAGGAGGAAAGCATTCAGTCTTTTGCCATTAAGTACGATGTTAGTCGTGAGTTTTTCATAGATGTGTTTTACCAGGTTGAGGAAGTTCCCTTCTACTTCTACTTTGTTGAGAGTTTTCATCATGAGAAGGTGTTGAATTTTGTCAAATGCCTTTTCTGCATTCCATTAAGGTGATCATGTGGATTTTGTTCCTTACTGTATTAAGAATTGATACTCAGATGTTAAATTAATCTTGCATTTTCAGGAGAAATCCCCCTCAATCATGGTGTAACATCCTTTTTATAGGTTGCTGAATTTGGCTTGCTGGTGTTGCCGTGGAGAGCAAAATCATGCCTGGTTGAAAATCACTGCTGGAGGAAGGACTAAATTATCTTTCTATTCTTTTTATAGTGACCATTTATGTAAGGAGGAAATCTAAGAGTATGTAGCCAATGCCTTGGCCTGATAGACGTAGACTTTATATGAAGAAAAAGACTTCCCAGCCCCTCCTTCCCGTGGGCACAGCTGTATATGGCAGCCATAGATGCTATGGAACTGAGGACAGATGGGGCAATCCTTGAGTCAGGCATAGGCCGAGGAGACAATCAAATGCGTGTATCACCCGGGAGCTGGAAATGTTAAATCTCAGATCCCACTTCAGAGGTTGAATCAGAATATGCATTTTAACAAGAACCTCAGGTGATGTGTGTGCACGTTAGTCTGAGAAGCACCAAGCTGAGAAACTTGTTGAAGATCGTAGACACAAAAAAGCCAAAAGTGGGACCCATATCTCCTGACTCCTGCCTATTGTGTATTTACGTGTGTGTATTTGTTGTGTGTGTTGTTTGTGAGTAGCCATTGTGGATTTAATTACATCCACCAAAGTGTATTAAAAGCCTCCCATGTAGCAGTTAGTGTGCTGGTGCTGATGAAAACTCCATTTACAGGGCATTTTTTTTTTTTTTTTTTTAATTTCACCTGACTCAGAGCTCACTCAATTTCAATAACCTTTTCCCTGGGGCACTTGTCAAAAAGAGTCAAGTACAATTGTTTAACGTTGCAGCTGCTTGAGGTAGTGACAGCAGGTGGGGCAAACAAGAAGCTGACTAAAAAACTTAAAAGGAAAAGCTGGGGAATGAGATATCCATAAAGGGTTCTGAAAAGCTCTGAAGGATTCCTGGGAATCTGGACATCTATGCACATCGGTGTGGGATAATCTCTTTTACTTAGAGTCAAATTATGAACTGTAATCGCATCCACAAAATACCTTCATAGCAATACCTAGATTAGTGTTTGATTGATAACTGGAGACCAGAAACATAAAACTGACCATTATAGGAGAGAATAGAGCTATAGGGAAGCAAAGTTTTACATACTATTGAACTAAAGTAGGAGGTTTCTTAGAAAATTCCCAACAGGTCAGATAATGATAATTCTCCAAGAAGGGCATTTGAGGAGAGCTCCAACCCCTTCTGCCCTCTCCAGTGGCTGCTAGGCTGTTGGTTTTCACTGTTCTTATGGAGATTCAGCTGTCTTTCTTAAGTAAACGTTCTTCAGATTGTTGCAATCTGTGAGTTAATTTCTAGGGTTCTGAGAAAGTTAATTTTGACAGTTTTTGCCAGTGTTGTCATTGCTTTTATGAAGGAGTGGCTTTTTGGAGATCCTCACTCTAACATCCCCCTGTCCTAGGGACACAAGCACAGAGGTGTGTCCAGGTGCCCTCTTAGCAAAGAAGCCAGCCAATGCAGGCCAGTGATAACATTCAGAACTCATAGCGTTTTCGATACCCATGTAACTTCTCCATGGTTGTTACTTTTGTCTTATCAAGTCTGTTTCTCCTCAGGGTAAAATGCTAAGGTCCTGAGGGCCTGGATTGGGCACAGTGGATTGTGATCAGGATCAGAATGTCACATGCCCTTTTCTGAATTCATACGTTGAGAACATCATGATGTGTCATGTGAGGTTCCTGAGACAGTTAAGAGACATTTCAACGCTGAAATTGTCTTTTGGTCAGTTCACTGTAGAGGGGGCCATGAAATAAATGATTGCAAATGTAAAATCGAAGCAACAGGAAAGAATGGTGATGGTCAGATATTTTGGGAGGAATGATGGTATATGCCCAAGCGAGCAAGCCAGATGTGGTGTCCACCCACCTGGAGAGCGAGTGTGTGTGTGTGTGCTGGAAGAGGGAGCAGACAAAAGCAGGCAAATAGATACATGGATAAAAATTAAGAAAAGAGGGCTTCCCTAGTGGCGCAGTGGTTGAGAGTCCACGTGCCGATGCAGGGGACACGGGTTCGTGCCCGGGTCCGGGAGGATCCCACATGCTGCAGGGCAGCTGGGCCCGTGAGCCATGGCTGCTGAGCCTGCGCGTCCGGAGCCTGTGCTCCGCAACAGGAGAGGCCACAGCAGTGAGAAGCCCGCGTACCGCAAAAAAAAAAAAAAAAAAAATTAAGAAAAGAGTGATGGAGATAAGGGGCAAGAGGCTGTGCTAGAGAATGAGAAGGAGGGAACCAACTATTTCAGCTAGTTGGTCACGAGGAAAAAATGTTTAAGGGACTTAAAGGAAGAGGATCCGGGCTGTGAAGATCAGTGAGCAATTCTGCATGATAAAGGGAGGGACAGCATTGCAGACAAAAGGAATTACCTTCAAAGTCTAAGCAGGCTGGGGCTGGGAGGGAAAGCGTGGGGAAGATGGCATGATGTTTAGTAGGTCAGTAAGGGGCCCACTCACACAGGATCTTAAGTGACTGTGTGTCCTGGTTTGCCTGGCATAGGGTTTAGATGATAAATTTTATGGTTACCTTACTTATAGGCTATGGTGAACAACATGAATGTTAAGAATATGAATTTTATCCTAACTACAATGGAGAGCCATGTGTTTTGGGGAGAAGATAAACCTTGATTAGGACAATTGATTGGGCCACAAAATAACAGAAGGTTTTACATAACCAGCCGGACTGTTTCACAGAGTTTATCAAATTCTTGACGGTGAGGTATTGAAGTTCCCAGCAATTATTATATTGATTTCTAATTCTCCCTTCAGATGTGTTAGTATTGGATTAATATATTTAGGTGCTCTGATGTTGAGTGCATGTATATTTATGATTATATCCTCTTAATGAGTTGACCCTTTATCATACAATGACTTTCTTTGTCTCTTGTTACAGCTTTTGAGTTAACGACCTTCTTTGTCTCTTGTTACAGCTTTTGAGTTAAAGTCTATTTTCTCTGATATAAGTGTAGCCCTGCTCTCTTTTGGTTCCAACTTGTGTGGAGATATCTTTTTCCATTTCTTCAATTTGAGCCTATGTGTTTCCTTAAAGCTGGAATGAATCTTTTGTAGGCAGCATATAGTTAGGTCTTTTTTTTTTTTAAAGCCGTTCAGCCACTCTGTGCCTTATGATTTGAGAATTTAATCCATTTACATTAGAGTAATTATTGAAAGTAAGGACTTACAAATGCCATCTAATTTTTTCTGGCTATTTTGTAGTTCCCTGTTCCTTTCCTCCTCTTCTCCCTTCCTTTGTTTTTTTTTAAATTTACTTATTTAACTTTTTTTTTAATTTTAATTTTTGGTTGTGTTGGGTCTTCATTGCTGTGCACGGACTTTCTCTAGTTGTGGCAAGCAGGGGCTACTCTTCATTCCAGTGCGTGGGCTTCTCATTGAATTGGCTTCTCTTGTTGTGGAGCACGGGCTCTAGGCATGTGGGCTTCAGTAGTTGTGGCATGCGGGCTAGAGCACAGATTTAGTAGTTGTGGCGCATGGGCTTAGTTGCTCCGCAGCATGTGGGATCTTCCTGGACCAGGGCTCGAACCCGTGTCCCCTGCATTGGCAGGCGGATTCTTAACCACTGTGCCACTAGGGAAGTCCCTTCCTTCCTTTGTGAATTGATGATTTTCTATAGTGGTATGCTTTGATTCCCTTGTCTTTATCTTTTGTGTATCTACTGTTGGTTTTTGCTTTGTGGCTACCCTGAGGCTTACATAAAACATTTTATCAACACAATGGTCTATTTTAAGCTGATAACAACTTAACTTTGAGTGCATACAAAAACTCTATCTTTTTACTTCCCCTCTTTTATGTTTCTGATGTCACAATTTACCTCTTTTTATATTGTGTATTCATTAATAAATTATTATAGGTAAGTTATTTCTAATACTTTCATCCTTTAACCCTTATACTAGAGGTAATTGGTTAACCCACCACCATATTATATATTATAGTATTCTGAATTTGAATATATACTTACCTTTATTGGTGTGTTGTATATTTTCATATGTTTTCGCATTACTAAATAGCATCCTTTCATTTCAGCTTGAA
Organism: Tursiops truncatus; assembly: GCF_011762595.2. NCBI lineage: Eukaryota > Metazoa > Chordata > Mammalia > Artiodactyla > Delphinidae > Tursiops > Tursiops truncatus. The sequence goes on from NC_047035.1 coordinate 95,641,930, forward strand.
GAATGCCTTTCAGCATTTCTTATAAGGCAGGTCTAGTGGTAATGAACTCCCTTAGTTTTTGTTTGTCCGGAAAAGTCTTTATCGCTGCTTCATTTATGAAGGATGACTTGGCTGGATAGTGTATTCTTGATTGATATATTTTTTTCTTTCAGCACTTTGAATGTATCATTCTATTCTCTCCTGACCTGTAAGGTTTCTGTGGAGAAATCCGCTGATAGCCTTCTGGTGGTTCCCTTGTAAGTTACAAGCTTTTCTCTGGCTATTTTAAGATGCTCTATTTGTCTTTGATTTTTGACAGTTTTATTATAATGTGTCCTAGAGAAGAGCTCTTTGAGTTTGTTTGGGGACTTATGAGCTCCATGAACTTGGGATGTCTAAATCTCTCCCCAGGTTTGGTAAGTTTTTAGCCATTTTTTCCTTAATAAGCTGGGGGTGCCCATGGCCAGTTGGAGGGGATCCATCTGTCTGCAAGACATCCCCAGTAGATCATGGGTGAGCTTCTTGATGGAGTCTGTGATGTAGTTAGTAGGGTCTGCATCATTTTAATGCCCACTGAGAGTCCTATCTGCCACTCTTCCTGCCACTTCTTACCCCAGTTGTGAGCTCACAATTCTGTACTCTGGATGGAGTGAGAGAGAAATGGACCTCTTTGGCAGCATCCTGCACAGCTGGGGGAAATGGGTGCTCACTCACATACTCTCATTTTCCCCTGTGGAAGAAATCACAGGCCAAGAAGGTATCTCTTGGCCCTGAGCTTTGCTGCTTTGGGTGATGCACTAAAGTCAAACGGTACCTCTTACCTTCCCCAATGCATCCAATCTCATTTATTTTTGCTCTAATGTTGTGCTAGAACTTCTCTGCTGGACTCCTGGACTTCAGCAAAAGCTCTCTTGTCCATGGGTAACTGCCTAAGACAGTGTTCTCCAGGGGCTCCTAGACCACAGCCAAGAGGGGGTGCAGCCAGCTCACAGTCCATTGAGGGTCCGCGGCTGCAACTGAAGTCTGTATGTCTATTACCCAATGCACAGGTGGGCGAGACTCCACCCAGGTTCCTTGGTGTATGGTGCTGGATCCCACAGCTCCCACAAAGGCACTTTTTTCCATGGATGGATGCCAAATTGTTATTGTTGAAGAGGGGATATGAGTGAGGAACTTCTTATTTGGGCATCTTGCTGATGTCACTCCCCAGGTGTTGGTTTCAAAAGCTGTTTTCTTAGGCTGCTGGTTAAAAAAAGATGCCATATCCTATGACCAAAATTCTTGCTGTCTTGGAAAGATAGCTTTTTTTCTTTTTACAGGCTCCGAACGCGCAGGCTCAGCAGCCATGGCTCACGGGCCCAGCCGCTCCATGGCATGTGGGATCTTCCCGGACCGGGGCACGAACCCGTGTTCCCTACCTCGGTAGGCAGACTCTCAACCACTGCACCACCTGGGAATCCCCTCTTCTTTTTTTTTTTTTGAGGTGGCTTTTGAGACCTAATCCCTTCCCCCAACTCCAAATCAAAACACCTTAAAGAAGACACCAAAGGCAAAAATACTCCCGCTTAACATTTTCTAAGGAACTGGCTGATGTAATAAACACTGTGGTCCTGACCACAGCAACTTGACTAAAATTCAAGTGGAGCAAAGTGAATGACCTGGTAGTGGAAACTTCTTGTGGCTCTGTTGCTGAACCAAGTTTGGTTTGCCTGATGGGCTGAGATGCCAAAGTTTGCAGCAAAGAGAGGGTTTTACTCACAAGACAGCCAAGCTAGGAGACCGGAAAGCAAATTTCAGACCCACTTCCCTGAAAGCAGGGGGCTTGTGGTATTTATGGGATAAAGAATGAAGAAGCAGGGCGGTCTGAGGCTTGGGTAGCATGGGAAGAGGTGATTGGAAAAAGGTGTGGGAATTGTGGTTCTGCATAGGCGTTAACTAAACTACAGGGCACGGCACCTTCATGAATGGAGGTGCTTGGCATGATCTGAAGGTGGAGTTTTCGGCTCTCTGATGTCAAAAGGTCAGTGAGTGGACGCCCTTGCATACCCAGTTGGAGGGTCGGTGGTCCTATCCAGTCTTCACCAGCTCAGCTTGAACTAGACACAGCTGGAAAACAACTCAGGCAAACATCTTACTGTTTAGGCTACCGGCCCCTAGAGGACACGAAAGTCTTCTGTAGCAACAATTGAAATGACCTTGATTAGTGAAGGCAGGTGAAACGATTTGACTAAAGATTACCCACGGTTTCAGTAACATGTCAGAGGGTTGGAGGGTGGGTAAAGTTTAAACACCTGAGAAAAGAACAAGGCACATTCTCTCCCATCACCTCCTTCACGCCTGTGAACCCATTTACTGAGTGCATCATACTCTTCACAAGTGTAATCACTGGAAGTGAGGACCCTGCCCAGGAGGGGAGAAAGAGGAAAAACTGCTTTGGAAGGAATTGAAATAAATTAAATAAATTAAAATTTATAAATAGTTGTTTGCCATCTGCAAGCAGTATGTACACACACTATTTTCAGCGCTTCAGTGAAACAGAAGAGAAATACTGACCCCATCTGGAGACTTCCATGTTTCTTCTGGCTTCCCTCCCCTGGGCTTTATTTATAACCCTTCTTCAGGGACTTTTAATCCCCCTAGGTCCTCCCTGTGGAGCTTCCTAAATCTACCCAAATTAACTCCACTCTCTTATGGACTCTACAGCTGAGGCCTTTAGGGGATGGTGTTTGGGATGCCTACAGAAGTCTCCCCCTCCTTTGTAAGGCTCAAAGTCACCTGCCCTTCAAAAACTTCCACCCAACAGGTAATTCTTTTTTCCTTTCTAGTGTCCTGGTACATAGACATTAAGATGGAGACCTCTTCAGGGTCAACCCACTGGACCACTTGAGAGGGGCCACATTCACAATTTCATTCTACAGCTTTCCCCACCTACCTTTGGAGAATATGATGGAATTACTGGGATTATGTCAATCAAGTAGCCCTGCTCTTATATTTAAAAAATGAAAAAACCTGACTTAGAAAGTAGTGTTTTTCTTAAATTGGAAAAAATCTGCATTTTAAGATAGTTACCAAAAATAATACAAATAGCTAAGATTTATTGAAGATTTGTCATATGCCAGACGCTGTGCTAACCTTAACTCACTTCAAATTTCTAATTCTCACAGCAACCCTGTAATATAGATATTTATCCCCATTTTACAGATGAGGAAACTGAGATTTAGGGATGTTAAATAATTAAATTATTTGCCCAAAGTCACATAGCTAGTAATCAGTATAGCAGGAATTCCAAACCCAGTTTCTCTTTTCCCTGAGCCAGGCCTCTTACTTAGTCAGTATATACTCTATTAAAATACAAGAGGGTCCTAATTTCTCAGCCCTCTCCTAGCTCCACACACATACAACACACACATGCACAAGTTATTTTATTGGCCAGGATTTTAAAGGCCATCCTCTCTAATAATAATTTTCATTTCTTCCGAGGGTCAATCAGGTTAATATAAATGGCTAACATCTATAAATAGAATGTCCCGCTTCCATTTAAAAACGTCCTCCAGCTCCACTAGAGAACACCTCTTTCTGTTTTTCCCCCTTAATTAATCTTCCTTTAAATCATGGCACTGGCTTGAGTTCTCAAGCCTGTTGTCCTCTTAACTTCACCCTTCCTCCAAAGAAAACCCAGAAGCCACTCACTGAGGATTGCAGAGAGAATAAAAACAAAAGAAGGCAAGAATTGTCTAAATTTAAAGTGCTGGAAAATCCAACATTTTATTTACTACATTTTGGTGACTACATAAATGCTGAAACATTTTAACACTGAAAAGCATGATGGCATCATCACTTGCTTTTTTTTCTTTTTTTCTTTTTTGCTTAGCAAACACAGCTGATGATATTGCACGGCATAAAGTGAGAACAGTAGCGAAGCTTAAAACAAATGAAAGAAACCTTAATGCGGTACAGGAGATACTCATAAACCAGAATAACGCCTAATTCATTACACTTTTTGTTGCTACACACAAAAATACAGAAGAAGCATTGGACAGAGAGAAAGAGAGACAAAATATCAGCAAACAACCATAACTGGGTACAATAATCATTTAGTCTGAAATGTAGATGCAACGTAGAAACTACCACTGCTTTCTAATTGACAAAGAAAGTGACAGCAACATTTGTCTTTTATCAAAAATCTTCTAAGCCCCTCATGGTTAGGTTTTAAAATTATTATTTAATTATGTATTTACCTTTTTTTTTCTTTTTTTTCATTGCTAAGGAAGAACTCCCTCTGCTCTTGGAAGATTTTCTACTCTACTGATCTTTTTTTTAATTTAATTTTTTTTTTTTTTTTTTTACCTGATGATTGTCTTAGGCACCCTCCTTACATAATAAACCATCAAGCTAACTTGAACAGGGAAACTGAGTCACACTCAAACAATAGCTAAGGTCAAAGGTACTGAAAATAGAAAAGGGGGAAAGGACAGGTCTAAGTGAGTGACAGATGGGCTGACTTCAGAAGGGACAGGAAACACTGGGAGATATGAAGACAACTACCGAAGCAAGTGGAAGACAATGTTTTAAAGTTTATTTTGTTAAAAAATACTTGTCATTTGGTTTAGATGGCAAATGTAAAATGAACCCACAATGATTATGTAATAAATGCAGAACATACCACGAAAAAATCGAGACTCACACAGAAACAGAAAATACGACCTTGTGAATATAACTCTGTTCAGCGTTTCATTGCTGATGGTAAAAGTCTACTCCCTCAACCATTTTCCTGGGCTTTCTATAATTCACTGCACAGCATTTGTATTAAAAACAAGTAATTAATCAATGCTTACCAACAGAGCACTGAATGATCCTGCAACTCAGAGCAGATTTATTGCCCTATTAAAATACATAACGAGTATAAAAATGTTTCTAAGAAAATGTAACATTTGACCCAAAGTCTAAACCCTCCCTTTCCTTCCCCACCCCAAACACCCCTGCAAAAGAAAATAAGGTAAAATTCTTGTATTGGGAGAAAAAGTATTTACATCTATGGATTTATGCCATGTAGTTGAAGCAACTTATTTTAGCAAAACAAAACGAAATAGTGGGCACCGGGTGTTCTGAGGATGCCCTAGTCAGCTGAGAATTCTTCATGTGTGCTGATCTGAAGCAGGGCCAAGTATCTGAACAGCCTCAATTAAGGGGGCCTGGGGCAGGGACCATCTTTAGTGTGGACAAGAAAACTAGTGGGAATATGAAGAGTGAGAACTGAAATAAGTCTGAAGTTCATTCACCCCTGGGACTCTGACATTTGAGAATTCTTCTAATTCTGGTTGTGGGGAGGTGGTTTGGGGTGAGAAGGGAGTAATTGTGGGTAGTAGATTCCAAGAAAAAAACGTGGGGAGGAATACATAGCTTTGAAACATCTTTCTTAAACTTGATTGCTCATTGGGGCTCAGCAATCGTGTTTTGCTTCTTCCGTGGGTTGGCTAGACAGGCAGGGGCCAGGTCAGCTGCCCCTTACGCTTGACTTTCTCTGTATGGTACGGAACCGTGATACTCTCTTAGCTCTGTGAAAGGAACTGTGTCTCCATGCCCTGTCCCCTGCCTTGAAGCAGTTCAGACACTTGGTGAAACTTAAGAGGATTTCCAAATTCAAGTTAGCTTGTCTCTTTGGGTTTTTATACTTTTTACTTCTCACACCCGGGGGAATGGTTAAAAAAAAAAAAAAAGTAGCAAAGCTTCTCACAAATGCCGGTGCTTTGAAACATTAAACAAGTCTTAAATTCTTTGGAATTTCAGGTCTAACCTGCAAAGGAATCTTTTCTTAAAAAAAAAAAAAAAACTTAATAAATTAAAGGAAGAACAAGAATAATGCCTTTCTTCTAAGTGACAAAAAAAAAAAGACTACCTCGAAACACCCATTTTGGCATGTACAAATTTTTTGAGGGGGGGGCCTGGCAGTGTTCACAACACACATTGAAGTGTCTGCTAAGAAGAGCTAAAGATACACCCTGCAGTTAAGAGAAGCTCTTGCCTTCAGCTTATCTTAGCATCGAGAACAAAAAGATTGTAACGTAAAGCTTTGGCCATTTCCATTCTACTATATACATTTTAAAAACAACACAGTCATAAATTAATGCAGTGATTAAATAAGCTCATATAAAGTGTAATTTAAATTAAAAAAAATCACAGCACATTATAGAGAAAAATAGGAACCAGTTTCACAAAAAAGAGATTATACATACTTTTTTTACCCTGTGGAAACAAATTTACTACGAAACACAAAACTTCATAAGTAACCATCAAAATGAAAATCATTTCTTATTCCATTCTTGCATTTTTACACAACCCTTAACCCACCTGGGGAACATTTCCAGAAATTAAGTCTTCCTTGAGCAACAGAGCAGTTCTTCTGAGAAAATAAACCCCAAACCGAAGTGGGGGGCAGGGGACATCCCCAACATACAAACTACAAAATAAATAAGAATTATAAAGTTTTTTTAAAAGTAACCTTAACAGTTATCAAACTAGTGAGTTCTGCCTTATCACATAGACTCTCTATACAACATAACCCTAAAACTTTCTTACTATGAGGTATTTGGAGGAATTGGTAAAAGTGATGCACGGCCTGCCTGGCAAAGGGACTCGGTGAAGTGGGGGGAACTCTGAGAGGGAGCAAGGAGGAGGAGCTTTGGTCTATCAGCAAGAAATTGGGGGAAAAAAAAGTCATCCTTTGGTATCAAAGAAAGTTTCATTGCATGGTTGCACGGAAAAAGCACCACGGTGAATAATTATTCCTTTTTTTTTTTTTTCATTAGTGGCCTTTCTAAGAGGCTGAGGTATTCAAAGAGTATAAGGTGAGAGAGGTCAACAGCGGTTTAACACTTTGGTTCAAGCAAGGCACTCGTCCTAGGAGTTTACAAAGGTTGCAACATGTTTGCCTAGAGATTTACAAGTAGAGCTACCAGTAATAAGAGTAGTATCTCCTAACGTTGTTGTTATCATTATCGTATTATTATTATTAAGAATGAAGACAAGATTACACACTGAGTGAAGAGTGAGGCGGGGAGAAGAGGCGGGGGAGGAGAAGGGGCGGAGTTCCCTCTGCAGACCAAGGCCGTGCATGAAAATATCTTTGGTATTCTTTGGTATCATCAATGTGATTAAAATCACCAATGGAAATCGAGTGAGGTAGCGTCTTTGGTTCACACTATAAATAGTAGATCTTTACACTTTTTTTTTTTTTTTTTTAATACACATGGAAGTAGCTATTTCTTACCTTCTGCTTCTTTGTCCTTACTATTCAGGAAATAGTTACCAAATGTACTGTAAAGCTAACCACACCACAAGAATAATCCAGAAGGCCAGTCGCATCTCAAAACGGCCTCTGGTGTTTGAACGCACCCTAAACAACTAGATAGGAAAGGGAGAAGTGCTTTCTCTTTGTTTGCTAAATGCATAGTTTTCATCCTTTATGTACAAAGAAGGGAGAACCTTTCTTAGGGAAAATGCCTTTATAGCTCATGTGAAAATGTCCTAGGACTCTTTGGTATAGCAAAGTTTGCATTTAACCTGCAAAGACCGGTCGTTCACCTGGGGTAGCAATGGGAGTGGCATGAATCCAAAAACAGCACAGAGATTTTACTTTTTTTCCTGGAAAATTATGCTTTTGAGGGGCAGAGTGAGTGACATGTTCATTTAGAACTTCTAAATTTCCCCACACATTTTCTTTGGGTTTGGGGGTCTGTTCCAGCTGCACCCAGGAACTGGAATACTCAGTGTCTGACATGCAGAATCCTTTTACCTGAACATTTACTGATGTCTGGGCTTTTGGAATGTCCAGACATCACACCTCCCACTCTTTCTCTTGGCCCCCTTTCAGGGAAGCTTCCGGTCATGAGAGGACCTGAATGATTTATGGCCCAAACCAGTCTAACTTCCATTCTACCAAAAAAACCCAAAATGTGTTATTTGGAGTGCAGTTTTGGAATAAACAGGCATACAAAGAAAAGAGTGAGATATCTTTTTAGGTGAATTTTGCTAAAGGATTGAGAAACGATGCATGAACAAATGGCACGGGATCTGCTCTGTAGAGTGTGGTAGGTGAAGAAACCTGAGTCATAAATTAACGCTAGACTAAACAAGAATAGAAGCATTTTCTATGTGCCAAGTCAGAAGCAATAAAGAGTCACTCATACATGATGTAATACATGTATTGCTTGTGAGAAGCTGAGTTTGTCCACTAGGATTTCTAAAAAGCAAAGGTTGTGGGTATGCTTAAACAGTCAAGTAAAAAAAACTGCTTTTCAGGCTCTGATTTGTGCATCTGTTTATGAGAAAATATATCTCTAGGCCCTGAAGTTGCATAATGGGTGCAAATTCAATGCTGGTATGAAAATTATCTTTGGTGTTAGCAAGTAGGATCACTGGTTATTTTTCAAAAAGAAAAAAAAACATTATGGGGACTTCCCTGGTGGTCCAGTGGTTAGGACTCCATGCTTCCACTGCAGGGGGCAGGGGTTTGATCCCTGGTTGGGGAACTAAGATCCTGAATTCTGGGAGGCGCAGCCAAAAAAAAAAAAAAAAACATTATGGTGGGAAGATTAAAAATGTAGCAATATTCTTTGAGACTGTGTCTACACAGTACCAAAATAATTGGTTGAAAATGTAAATCACAGATTAATCTGAGGGGGTTATATAGGAAAAACAACGCAAAAGACATGGTTGTCTGAATTCAACTTTTGTTTTTCCTGGGGTATTGAATTTGGTAAGATTGTGTGTAGACACAACTTGAATTTCCCTGCATTTAAAATGCTCATGTTTTAAATAAATAAGGCTTTCCTCCCTCCTACATGATAAATACATTATACAGCTGTACCCTGGCCCCTTCCTTTCCTGGAGAGAGAGAAAAAGTTCATCAGTTTTTTTCTTTTTCATTTATGTCATTGACAAGATTACATTTTTAGCAAATCTCGAAGGGTGGCCATTTAAATGATCTCTTTTAATAGCTGAACTATAATTGTGCCATATTTAGAAGGGAAAATTTGAAGATGGAATTTGGGGCAAGATTAAAAATAATACTAAGACAAAATGTGTCAAGGCAAATGCACTATTTCATCAAAGGAGAAGTATGTCTTGGTTTCCTTTTCTCATCCCACAGCAGACATGAAGGAGACACAGATGGCCTGTGGGTTTAGCCTCATCTCTCCAGGTGCCTGCTGCTTCTAGACCTGGACAAGATGCTGAGACTTGATCCTAAGGAGTTAGGTTTTGTGTCAAAATAGTTTAATTTTTTTCTTTAGCATTTTAACAAATCTCAATAAACAGCTTACTGTTGAGATAATATTTAATTTTATATTTCTAGTTAGGTGTGGTGATTAAGAGTACCCAATTCTTTACCTATTAGTACAAAAGGCATCTACTTACGTGAGTTACAGTTCAACTGAATCCAGAGAGAATTTTCCTGGGAATCAAGCAATTCACTTGGGTACTACCAGAACAACTGTACTACTATTATTATTATTTTTGCCTTGATTTCTATAGCCCTGGTTAAGTGATTTGGAAAAATAGAAATTTAAAATTTTCTATTTGTAAGTTCAGGTCTAGTTTTTAATCTGTCCCTGTTAGAGAGTGGAATCTATGTTATAAAATTTCCAGCTTAATGTGGTAGCAAGAAAGAATGTAGTATTCTTTAGAGGCTATGCTTAGTGAAATAAATAGCTTAATACCTATGGAACCCCAGGTCTTGTCTTCCACTAGAGCTCTTGCTTTTTCTATGCAGTTCCACCATTTCTCTGTTGCACTTGCTATTTTTATTGGTGTCCAAGTCACAAAATGTCTGGGGTTGGCAATAAAATCAGTTGATTATATTTTCAGGATATAATGAACTGCATAGTTCATTTTAATAATAATGTTGGTCTGCTTACTTTGTGTGTTTGTAAAGTATTTCAAATAGGTATTTGGTGTCAAATGCATAAAGCAAACTTAAGTCGAATTAACCTAAGTATGGGGTCCTTTATTCAGTGGCCTTTTACTGAAGAGCATTACTTTGAACGAATTTTCTAATTTAGTTACCTGTCCTGTTAAACTTAGTTTTCTGAGTTTACAAATCAGTCCTACTTCAGAAGAATCCCTAGGTTTTCTCAGCTATGAACAGACCATGGAATCATGTCTATATGTTTACTTAAGTGACATTTATGGATCCCGAAAGGGAGGGAGCCATCTGGATGTATATGTATACTGCATTGACCTCTCTGTTATGATATTGCTTCCCTGAAGCTACATTCTTTCTTGCCAGTTCTGCAAAGTAATATTTCAAATGCTTCAGGAGTCATAAATAATAGTCATGATTCTACGTGGTATGTGTATTACAGCTAGATCAGTTCATACGTATAACTTTACATAGTATCTTGTGTAAAAATAGCTTTGGTTATTAAAATCATTGCAATAAAATACCTGCACTATAATATTGTGTTCTTTGGTACCTAGGTGATTTTGTTTTTTAATGGATGGACTCTTGTTTCATTTCTTAAAAAATATCTGAACAGTCCTTAACAAACAAAGAGAATGCACTGGTTTAGGTGTCATTCAAATTTCTTTGCTGAGTTTGAATCTGCATTTAGGTCGCGGGCCTGCAGGTTCAAACGCTAGGCTAGACGAGCAAAATCACACTCCTAAGCCAATGAACTCAGACAACCCCACACTATGTTGGTTGCACTCCTACAGCACAACCCTTCCTGAAGACCAGCCCTGCCTAAGTCCCTAACCACTGGTGGTGGTGGAGGTGGTGGTGGTGATGGTGGTGGTGGTGGAGGTGGTGGTGGTGTGTGTGTGTATGTGTGTATATTCATGCACATACCCACACACAGTACTGAGACACCATACACCTTCGTGGCGCAGTGGAGTGGATGAGAAAGTCTGATCTTAAAGATGTCCACTCAATGGCTCAAAATCACTATGCTCCAAACCACGAAACAGCCAAGCACAGCGAGGATGATCATGGACTAAAGCTGTAAGATCCAGTGGTGTCTTCCCGCTAGTAATTTTTCTTGCCAAGTCACCACCTGGCTGAAGTGTGTGTCTCCAAACAATGTCCGAATGCAGGTGAGCTAAGTCTTTGGTTTCCTTGGACTATAAATAACACTTTTTTTTTTCTTCAAATATTTCTAAGTATAAACCTGCTATCTTGAGGTCCTGGTCTTTAAAAAATTTTTTTTTTTCATTTAAAGCTTTTCCACCGAGGTTTCAGTTCGTGGTTATTCCTTCATGCTTTGGTACAAGTGCTTGATGAAGAAGATGAGTTGCCCGAATTGGAGCTGCCCTCGTCCTGCCACTTGTCCAGACTCCTCCTCCTTGCGTTCATGAAGAAGTTGCTGACGGTGCTCAGCTCCAACCCCAGCTGCTGGGAAATGGTGATTTGCAATTCTTTGGATGGACGCTTATTTTCCTTGAATATTGCGTGTAGAGTTCGACGCTGGACATCTGTGAAGACCAACCTGGGCTTTTTGGGTGTGTTGCCTCTATCTTTCCCGTGTTCTTGCTCTTTCCTTTTGCATGCTGCAAAGAAGCACAGAGGGTGTTAGAAGAGACTGCCTGGGAGAATCGAGAGTAGAAAGGCACAGCCCATAAAATCTGCTGACCTCTGACTTTAGCACCATCGTGGTCTGCGAGGGAAGTGTACCAAAAGCATGGGGAGTGAGAAGAAGGTGGAGTTCTGTGAGTCCTGGGCATGGGTCCTGGCTTTGATGAGTATCTGTATTTTGTTGGTGGTAAATCAATTAACCGACACCTGGGCCTCGATTTCTCATCTGCAGAATGTTGGGTTTTAGACAAATGAACTTATTGTTTGAATTTTTATATCACTATCTGTAAAGTGGATATAAGAACATCTACCTTGCTGAGTGTGCTAAGCATATATGAAATAATATGTAAAAGATAATGTTAACTAAAGTGCTTTACAAATGCAAAGTTTTATCACCTAGACGTGGTTGTAGCCCTCAAAGGATTTACGGTCTGCTGCTAGTGGAATACTAAGAGCTTACGTGAGGGTGTAAAAACCAAATAAAAAGGAATTGCATTTGCTCCCTTTCTGATTTTTTGTGTTTCCTAAGAAACTGTATGTAAGAAAACTCTGTACAGAGTGTCCTACCATGCCCATCAAACAGTTTTCCACTGATTCTTCAGTGGAACCAGGACTTGGGGAGCTGTGGTGAAACCCACTTCCTTGACACTGGGGCAAAACCTGTGACATTAGCCTCGTTCACCTTTGGGGTCTCCGTGTGCCTCCCTTTTGTTCTTCACGAGAGTCTTACTCTTGGAGTCCCCCTCTTCCCTCACCTCATCTCCACTGAGAAGGCCCATTCCCTACGCACGCCTTTTGGTCCTGTATCATGAAGCTGCCTCTAGGCTGCTAGAGCTATTCTGGTGCATCATCTCAAGGTGGTCCTCACGTCCGCAGGGTTTGGTGCTGGATCAGGGTCCCCTCACCTCAGATGCTGTACTCCTCTTTCTCGCCTAATGTAGATCACTAGATTCCACCTGCCAAAGGGGCACTGAATTGCTAATGACTCCCTCCCACTCCCCGTCCCCAATCTCCACCATCAATGGATCCCTGCAAGTCATCCCCAAATAACCATGCAACTCAAGTAAGAACAGTGCTCTGGTTAGCTACTATGCCCTAACTCCAAACAGCTTCCTGTCCCGCAGCTCTCCTGTGTAGCTGGAGCAGCCGTGGCTACCGTCACACCTGGCTAGCTACACTCTGATGTGCGCTCCAACCACAGCGAAAGGCACACAGGGCAGGGCGTCTTCCTGGCGGAGGTAGGGACTGTCGCTCTTTCATGTCGCCTCCAGCTGGCTGCCCTGCCTACTGCTCTCTCCTGCTCCACCCCCACCCCCCACCCCGTCCTTTTGTATCCCAGGTTCTCAATTCCTCCTTAGATGGTTCACCAGCTCTGGCTAGATTCAGCCTCTGTACTCTCCCCAGGTAGCCCTGCTCTTCAGCCTGCCCCTACCTTTCATTCCCAGTTGCTCCACATCGTGGATTCCCCTAAGGCCTTAGGTGCCCGTTAGCACAAATTAGCTAGGCAATCGGAGCAGCTAAAAAGCTAAGGGGTAAAGGTTGAAGAAGCTTCCAGTCTTTGGAGTTCAATCTAGGAGTCTCCAGGTTTTTGGTTTTTTTTTTTTTTGCGGTACACGTGCCTCTCACCGCTGCGGCCTCTCCCGCCGCGGAGCACAGGCTCCAGACGCGCAGGCCCAGCGGCCATGGCCCACGGGCCCAGGCGCTCCGCGGCATGCGGGACCCTCCCAGACCGGGGCACGAACCCGCGCCCCCTGCACCGGCAGGTGGACTCTCAACCACTGCGCCACCAGGGAAGCCCCAGGTTTTCGGGTTGTTTTTTTTTTTTTTTGCGGTATGTGGGCCTCTCACTGCCGTGGCCTCTCCCGTTGCGGAGCATAGGCTCCGGACGTGCAGGCTCAGCGGCCATGGCTCACAGGCCCAGCCGCTCCGCGGCATGTGGGATCCTCCCGGACTGGGGCATGAACCCGCATCCCCTGAATCGGTAGGCGGACCCTCAACCACTGCGCCACCAGGGAAGCCCTCCAGGTTTTTTTAATCATGTGCTATTTAGTAAAAAATGTTTTGAGTATTACATTCCCTTACATTATTTCTTTATAAATGATATGCATGTGTTACTATACTACTGTATTATTATACAGTAGTATAATTAAAAAGCATACACAAAATATAGAAAATTTTAAAGGGGTAAAATAACATAAATATATATAGAAATTCTCTTCTACAGGTGCATCAGCTTGCCCAGGCCCCAGAGTGCATTTGCCTAACTCCAGGGACCACAGGTCCAATATATCAGGAAATATAAGAATAAGAATTTCAGAATGGACATGAGGGGAGACCTCAGTCATAAAAGAGAGATTTTTAGGCTAGTCAGGTCTTCTTTTATAACACATTCCATAGATCATTGGCTATGCCCTTTGCCCACCATGATGGAAAGCATCAACATAATGGGAAAGATTTATTAAACACCCAGCTCCCTCAGAGCATTGAGCTATATATACTAAACTAGGTGAGAGTCCCCAAGTACAGTCCCTCCCCACCAGGAACCCATAGCCTTCACTGGGCAACTAGATTAAGTCCCTGAAAATAAAAGCTGACTAGGCTGAAGTCAAGCCTAGTTAGTTTGAGTCAGCCCATGTAGACACAGCTTTATATAATACTGATACACATGGCTGGTTGATTCATTCACTTACATTCAAAGATGAATATAACACAAGCCTTTCTGTTAAGGAGGTCAGTCTAGTGGTTATGTAAGCAAATAACTGCAAAAGCATGAAAAGAGTATATGGGATATTATCTCTGCTTGAGGATATTAAGGAAGGCATCACACAAGAGGGGTGCTTACACTAGGCCCTAAAGGATGAATAGGAGTTTGCTAGTGAGAAAAGTGGGAAAAACTCATTCCCAGCAGGGGGAACAGCATTCGTGAAGGACTGATAAGTAGTAGTAGATTGGTAGTGGGGCAAGAGTACATGGAAGCACATACATCACAGGTAGACAGAGATCAAATTTGAACTATCTTGTAGGTAAGGTTTTGAGTAAGAGTGTCGTGTGATTAAATTTGGGTTTAGAAAAACCCCTCTGGTGGTGGTGTGGGGGATGAATTGGAAAGCATCAAGATTCAGGACCAGTACGCTGTGTATGCCATTCTGACCCCCTTCAGGACTAAGGCACTCACTCATTCTTGTACCTGCTGGAAGAGGCTGGTGGCTCTCAGCTGAGGTCCATACTGGGAATTGCCCTTGGCCAAAGGTTATGCCACCCTGGGGTGCAGTTGGGGGACTAGCCACACCCAGTGGGGGATGGGGGGAGTAGGGGATGGGAGTATGGATGGTGGAGGCTGAAGAAAGTAGGGATGTGTTGGTTTAAGGCTCCCCCACCCCAAACCCTTGCATCAAGTAGGGACAACTCTGAAGGGTTATCTAGTTCCAGAGCACCCCGTAGGATTGATTGAGGCTATTTTTGCAGCTACATCAAAGTTCAAATCCATCTGCCTGGTCTTACTTCCTCCACTCCCCCTACAGGGGTTAATCTCCATGGCCCTCTTCGATAACCTTCCTGCATGCAAGCCTCAGAGTCTGTTTCTCAGAAAACCTGACCTAAGACAGAAGCCAATTAGAAAATCAGTGTAACGAGGACCCCAAGATAGACAATGGCAGTTGAAGATGGAAAATAGGAAGCAAATGTAAGAGCTTCTTGGAAGGTAGAATCAAGAGGAATCAGTAATAACAACCTGGCTGGGAGGCTGGAGTTCGGAACATCTCCCAGGTTTCTGATTGGATGGTAGTAATAAGGCCATTAGGGAATGCAGATGGAGAAATGAGTTTCATGAGAGCAGTAATCACTTCTATGTGGGACAAATCCATTTGAAATGCGTGTTGGACATCCTATTAAAGATCTCCAATAGGTGGTTTTCCAGCAGACGGCAGGATATATGGGGCCTGGAGCTCAGGGAAGAGATGTGGGTTAGGAATACAGACTGGGAAGTCATTAGGGACCTAGATGGAAAATTGCACAGAACACATACCTATGGAAAAATAAATAACTGAGCATCGGGTGCAGACTCAACTTATTTATCATTCAAAAGGCAGAACAGGGACTTCCCTGGTGGTCCAGTGGTTAAGACTTCGCTTTCCAATGCAAGGGGTGAGGGTTCGATCCCTGATCGGGGGGCTAAGATCCCATATGCCTCACAGCCAAAAAGCCAAAACATAAAACAGAAGCAATATTGTAACAAATTCAACAAAGACTTTAAAAATGGTCCACATCAAAATAAATCTTTAAAAAAAAATGCAGAACTAAGGGAAATCACAAAGAGATATCTATTTTCTACATAACTAGGGTATCTGAATGACTTCAATGTGGTCCTTAGCATTTGGCAGGACTGAGTGGGCTGAAGCTACTCCAGAGCCACCCTTTCCCAAATGGCATCAGAGGCCTGATATTGCCTCAAATAGGAGTTACTTGAAAAGATGGTTTGCAGGCCAAGTATATTTAGAAAAACCTACTATATAGCCTCTTCCTCAAAATGCGTAATACGTGGGCTTCCCTGGTGGCGCAGGGGTTGATAGTCCGCCTGCCGATGCAGGGTACGGGGGTTTGTGCCCCGGTCCGGGAAGATCCCACATACCGCGGAGCGGCTGGGCCAGTGAGCCATGGCCACTGAGCCTGCGCGTCCGGAGCCTGTGCTCCGCAACGGGAGAGGCCACAGCAGCGAGAGGCCTGCGTACCGCAAAAAAAAAAAAAAAAAAGAAGGAAAGTGTAATATGTGTTTAACAAATATAATTTTGTTTCCCAAATTTATTTAATTCCAGAACCTTGTTTGGTAGAGACTGTCTATCAGTGTCTCATATAATACTAATGTTGTGGAAATGCAGTTTGGAAGTTCCTGACCCGAGCTCTCAATGTTAGAACCTGGAAAGTGGGATTCTCCTGGAGCAAGGAGCCTGTCTCTCCAGGGCAGGCTGGCATAATGCCTGGCTATAAGGGGAGCTCAGTACCCATATGGGTGCTGGATGGGGTGTCTGTGACTAAATGTGTGTGGTTTTACCTGGAAAGAACTTTGTGCAGAAGTTGGAGTGGCTGAATAAGGAAGCAGAGATATCTGTAGAATGGAGAGTGGACTAAAGCTTGTTGACAGTCAGTGGGTAACCTCAACAAGGTGCCCAGGAGAAGCAACCCACAGAAATAAAATCATGCTTCTAGAAGCTTCTACAGAATTATAGTTGTGAGACCTGTTAAGAGAATATAAATGAGAGCAATGCTTTGGCATTCCCATGGAATTCATTTCAAGGTAGAGATTACCCATTATAAGGTAGGAAATCAGCAACTGGTCCACACAAGTGTGCAGTGGAGAGAGAGAGAGAGAGTGGGAGCAAAGTCTGACAACAGGAACTGCTGCTTAGGGAACAGCATTGCATGTGTTTTATGGGTAAGTTATACTTTTTTGTGTGGGTGTACAGTTTTCATTAAAGATAGAATAGTTATTATAGAACTGGATTAAAGGGAAGAAGATTCCTGTTGCACGTGTAAGGTAGTACTGAAGAGGAAGAAGACCCGTCATGAGTCACCTCCATGAAGGTGGGCAAGCAGATATGTTTGCAGGATGCAGTGGCAAAGTGTAGTGGGGCTGTCTCAGGTGACTTTGATCTTCTCTGGGAATGAGGTCACCTACAGTCAGTACTATATGGGCGACAGAAGCAGACGTGGAATACGGTAAAAGGCAGAGAATGATTTTGTGCACTACAAGAATAAAAGATTATAAAGAATTTTTTTTTTTAAAAAAGCAATGCTTTTGTGGGCATTGGGCACAGGCTGTGGGCAAAGGACAAGCTTTCATCTCAGGCATGACTGGGGTCTATGCTTTGCCCATAGTTGGCAGGACAGAGCCAAGGGTATTTCAAGAAATATGAATTCTGCAGGATGTTGAAAGGCATTCCATGAATATTGAGTTTCAAGGTCAGGCAGTTTGGGAAATGCTGAGTTAATTAATGATTAAGCAAGCTTCTTTAATGCAGGACTTCTCAGAGCCTTTAATATGCTAATGTGCACTGTTACTTTCTAGCGTATTGGGTCTCCCAAACTTATTTGATTAAGCAACTCTTTATTCAGGGAATTTCTCTCAGGAATGGTGTTGCTTAGAACAGTGTCTCTCAAAATGTGGTTGCCAGACCTATGTTGGTCTGTAAACTGTTACTGACCTGCGGCAAGATCAGAAAATTGAGAATAAGCAATTAGAAAGTTTTGTGGCAGTTTGACATTGCTCCAACATTCTGATTATTGTTTTAGTAATACATTTTTTATTGTATTATCAAAACTATTGGTCCAGAACAGATGGAAATTGGAAACAAACAACTACTCCTTCACTGTTTAAGAAGCCCTGTCTTAGAATACACTTTATAAAACATGATATACAGTAACATCCTAGAATCGGCTGTCAGCCAAGCATTTGTATATCAACTTATATTCATTTTCCTGATTTAACGTCACAAAGCACATTACAACATCTAAACTGCTGATTGAACTATGCAAAAGTCTGCCAAGAATTTGTCTGGGAGCAAGCAGGCACATTGCTCTACACCTGAAAACAACACAACGTTGTACATCAACTATAGTTCAATAACAATTACCAAAAAAAGATCTGTTGTACCAAATTAAAAAAAAATAAGTAGGCACAGACATGTGGGCCTGGGAGACATTTATAAAGCCAGACGGACTTACAATACAACTTCTTAGATGAACCTGGGCTCACAGGACACAAGCTCAAGG
Source organism: Tursiops truncatus (assembly GCF_011762595.2). Lineage (NCBI taxonomy): Eukaryota > Metazoa > Chordata > Mammalia > Artiodactyla > Delphinidae > Tursiops > Tursiops truncatus. The sequence continues at coordinate 95,660,243 of NC_047035.1, forward strand.
CCCAGCTCTGTGGCCACTGATAGATGTGTGATCTTGGGCAAGCCCATCGCCTTCTGGGGCCTGAGTTTACCCAGCTGCAAAACAGAGGACAGTGGCCTTCCTTCCTCACAGGATTATAATAAGCGTTAAATAAGATAAGCTATGCTGAAGTGATTGTTAAAACTATAAACGCTTAAGAAGTGTTTTAGATGTTTGCAAATTAATTTTCAGATCCTTCCTTTTTTCTTTGGTCAAGATGCAAGTATAAACATTGAATTTACACAGCAGGCTCAGGTCTTTGCTCTGTCTCTAGCCTGTGGTATAAACTTGGACACATGACTTGATCTGTTTTTCTGCATCCTTTCAATGAGCAGGCAGTATTCTAAGGCCCCGGCAGGCTTGAAAGCCCTGTGAGTCAATGAATACACCCCTGTAGTGTCTTTCCTGGTTTCCAAAGTCTAATATTATCTCAGTTAAAAAATTTCCAAGGTAACCTTACTCTGTCTTTTAGAATATATAGCCACTATGTTGACTATTCCATTTCGCCTTCTCCATCCTTATGGCTTCTCAAAAAGAGCAGGTAATGGCTCTGCAGGGACACCAGCCAGTCCTGCAAATAATCCAGATCCACGTTCACCTGAATGAAGGTGATCAAACACAAACTCACATTCCTCACAGTTGTTTCGACCTCATAAGCTTTAGAGATTAAAACAATAACAACAGCAACTACCACAGACCCTGTGAACAGTTATGCATTTGCCCTCCTAGGACTCTGAGCCATTAAACAATAGGTACTCTATATTTTTACTAGTTTCTACTTTTTCATTAAAAATGTAGGAAAATTTGCTTAACTTGCTTCCTGAGGTTCTTGGCATATTTGTCCCAGAGTTGGCTGCTTCACATAGGATGGAATTGTGGATTAGAAGAGGCTGTCTTCCTGGGGGCAGTAGTGTATGTTTCAACATGCCCTTATGGAAGGAACGCCAAGGGTCCAGGTAGAATGAGGGTGTACGTTATATTCCCAGTCTATGAGGGAGGAAGGTTCTGTAAAAACACTGCTCTAGTTGTCAAAAGTTTAGGGTTCTGGCTCTGTCATTAATTAGGTGAATGGCTGGGTTAAACCCGTTAACCAGGCTGGGTCCAGCTTCCTCAACTGTATAATGAAGGGACTTGACTAAATAACTTACAACCCCTTCTAGGTGCAGCTCTATGACTTGACGTATGTAAAGTCAACATGACTCCAGAAGGAAGATGTACAGTTCAGATTTCTATGTCATAAATGGGCACTCAGAGAAGTGTGAGCGTTGAACGGTTCACTCTAGCTGGCCCCTCCCGGGCCCCCTCCCCCCTTTTGTAAGGCCATCCCTGTGCCACCACCTCCTTCTCCCTCCTGGCAGGCAGTGGGGAGAGAAGACTTTTGGGGCGGAACACTTGCAGGTGAGGTAGGAAAGGGAACAAGACCTGTGTGCTTAGTAAACAATACTACCAGGTAAGACCCGAAAATTGAACTTCATAAACTGTAATCACAATTTCACTGATCTTAGTTATACTGAAGAGGAATATGGAGAAATGTGTGTGTGTGGTGGATGCACAGACAAGTGACCGAGGAGCCACAGTATCTGCTAGAATATGATGGGGATGCAGCCAGATGAATGGTAAGCCATGGGTCTGTCACTGTAGAGACATTATTTAATTTTAGCAACAGCTCTGTGAGCCATCGAATCTAATAGGAAATTTGGGAATTTAACCTGAGGAGAGGACAGTTTGGGCCTCAGGGTCTGGACGGTGAATCCTAGAGAGGCAGGATGAAAGGCCTGCGCGGGCAGGGCTGAGACAGAGCCAGGCCTGGGTGATTCAAATCACATTTATTTGGTGGTCTGACTCTAAGGGACTGAGGAAGGAGACTGTATGCCTGCAGCTTCCCCAATCACATGTGGCTTCTACCCTGAGAGTCCTTGCACTATGGCCGTGTACTTCCTCCATACAACTGCTCCAGGGTCTGCTGTCCTAATGTGATTGAGGCGAGGTGGGCCAGGGAGCAGTAAGGGAAAGGGCTGGGATTCCAGGGCATGGTGAAACTGCCCTGTCATCTCAAGGGGCCTGCTAGCGACGCAGTGTCTTCCCCCTGAAGGCCGGTGCCAGTGCTGAAAACTGCAACCTGCAGGGCCAAGGGCTCTTGAACAGGTAAGCCTGTGATGTCCCAAGTCACTCAGGGGAGGTCCGGCCTGGATTTGGAGGAGGCGGGTCCAGGCAGCTGCTAGGGCCCTCAGCTCCTTTGCTGCTCTAGTGCCTCCAGGGAAGGTAGGGTGCACTGCGAAGGCAAAAAGCACACTCTGAAATTCTACCCAGATTCCTGACCGACTTGGTAGTAACATTCCTGCACACCCAGCTCTAGGGAGCTTGGGGCTTCGGGGACAGAGAAAAAGGATAAAAAAGCAGCGGGGCCAGAATAGGCAAATCTGTAGGGACAGAAAGCAGTTGGTGGTTGCCTGTGGCTGAGTACGTAGTGGGGGGAAATGGGTGGGACTGCTAACGGGTATGGGGTTTCTTTTGGGGGAGGTGATAAAAAGGTTCTAAAATTGATTGTGGTGACGGTTGCACAGCTCTGTGCGTATATTAAAAACCACTGACTTATACTCTTTAAATAGGTAAATTGTATGGTATGTAAATTACTTCTTAGTAAAACTATTTAAGAAAGAAGTAGCTGGGCGTGTATACAGGGTGAGCCCTCTGCTCTCACTTCCCACTTGCCACCGAGAGGAAACCTCTTCTGGACTGGGGCAGGGACAAGGGGGGGGGGTTGCTGTTCACGTCTACTGAGCCCCCAAACACTGTCTCTTGACAGCTGAAACTGCTTTTCAAAGTAAACTCTACAAGACAATACATGTTCGTGGAGGAACAAGCATACAAATAAAACAGATTTCAGTAAAACAAGAATGGAGGAACCATGGAAGTGAACGTGGCAGGTTCCCAAGTCCATTTTACAGGCCAGCACCCATCCTGTGGAGATCACAGAGCCAGTGGGTGGGCTGCCACAGCTTCAGGATTAGAGCTCAGACTCCAGGAGTGCTGGGTCATAGTGTTATCTGCTTTGCCTTGACTTACTGTGCTGTCCTGTGCATATTTTTATAAGCCAGGCCCCCAGTTGTTTTGTCAGCTCTTAAGCAGCAAATTTGGAGAACACAGTATAAAGTACAATTTGAAAAGCTACTCTAGTGAGTTCTAACTGATATGGCCACGGGCAGCCTTTACATGGGAAGGGAACTCCTGCACAGACTATCTGGAAACGGTGATGCCCAGGAGAGGGAGGTGGGGCCGATACAACCTGCTGGACACAAGCTAGCTTTTCTGGTATCTGTGACTTTGTGGGTAGCTCAAGCACCTATGGAAACTCATCTGGGCATGAGTGTGAAAGACCTAATAAAAACATGCAAAGAGCAGACGTTCTTAGTCAAGAATGATCACTAGAACTCACCCCTGTACCTTGCTTTATGGTACTTAAATCACCTCCATTAAACCTTCCCACGTGATCCCCACAAAACTCAGGTGAGGTAGAAATGGGTATTATGTCTTTTTCTGTAGGCGAAGAAACAATGTCAAAGAGGTCAGGAGACTCGCCTATGGGCACGCAGCTGGCTCATTGGGTGACCTCCAACTCCACTGTGCCCTGGAGGCAGATGCCAGCATGGTGGACACATCGTGAAAACTTTCCCTAGGATGGTTACACGGGCAGGAGTAGCTGGTGAGGGGAGCCCGGGAACCCAGAGCCACAGTGCGTGGGGTAGGAGCAGGTAGCCGGCCAGGCAGCAGGCCTGTGGTCAGCCAGAAGGCTCTGGCTGAAAGGATGGCAGTTGGCCCATCCAGGAAATCGGGCTGCATGAAGGGAGCTCAGGCCGGGAAGGGCACGGAAGACCCACGCTGGCCTGGGAGGGGGACCAGAGTGAGTCTAGTTTCAGTAGGGGGACAGAGGAGCACTAGACGCTGTCTCCGTGTGGATATCGGCTCTGAGAGGAAGCAAAAGAAAACTGAGCTGACCCAAAGGAGAAGGAAAGATGGGGAGCAGCTAAAGCCAAGAGCGGTCTGCTGCATCACACACAGGCTGGAAGAGTTGCCCGAACCTCTCACAACCCCACCCTGTTTGCTTCTATAACTGAGCTGTCCAGGACAGTGACCTGCCTTCCCTCCCATCTGCTGCCTGGAGTCCTTCTGGAGACAGCATATAACATATTTCCATCAATCTCTCTTCTCTAGGGACAGCTCCACAGCTGTAGCCCAAGAGGCAGGGCTACTGGACTTTATGATCAAAGGAGGGCAGACGCTGCCTGGGCCTGGGGGGGATGGAAGAGGATCAGCTGAAATGTACAGCTGCTTCCCCTGTGCTAAGCCACACACATGTATCACCTTATGATGTCACTCAACAACTGTGGGAAGCAGGTGCTATTACAGCTGTAGGCTGCTTCCCTGGGCAGCCCCACTGCTCACAGGTGCCCACGATCTGCACTTCTTCTGATCTCCACCCACCTGTCTGCCTAACCTGGCTTTAGACTGAGCATTTATTTAAGAATAAAATCGTGGTGGTGGTTAAAAAAAAAGTTTACGTTTGTTTACAAATGCACAGCCTGAGGCTCAGAGGTTAAGGGATTGGCCCAAGGTCACCCTAATAGTAAATGGTGGATCTGAGAAAAGTGCCAGGGCAGGGTCCAGTGACAGTGTGGAGGTGATGGTGTGGAGAAGGCGATGGTGTGGAGGTGATGGTGTGGAGGAGGCGATGGTGTGGAGGAGGCGATGGTGTGGAGGAGGTGATGGTGTGGAAGAGGCGATGGTGTGGAGGAGGCGATGGTGTGGTGGTGGTGATGGTGTGGAGGAGGCGATGGTGTGGAGGAGGCGATGGTGTGGTGGTGGTGATGGTGTGGAGGTGATGGTGTGGAGGAGGCGATGGTGTGGAGGAGGTGATGGTGTGGTGGTGGTGATGGTGTGGAGGTGACGGTGTGGAGGAGGTGATGGTGTGGTGGTGGTGATGGTGTGGAGGTGACGGTGTGGAGGAGGTGATGGTGTGGTGGTGGTGATGGTGTGGAGGTGACGGTGTGGAGGAGGTGATGGTGTGGTGGTGGTGATGGTGTGGAGGTGACGGTGTGGAGGAGGCAATGGTGTGGTGGTGGTGATGGTGTGGAGGTGACGGTGTGGAGGAGGCGATGGTGTGGTGGTGGTGATGGTGTGGAGGTGACGGTGTGGAGGTGATGGTGTGGAGGAGGCGATGGTGTGGTGGTGGTGATGGTGTGGAGGAGGCGATGGTGTGGAGGAGGCGATGGTGTGGTGGTGGTGATGGTGTGGAGGTGATGGTGTGGAGGTGGTGATGGTGTGGAGGTGGTGATGGTGTGGAGGAGCTGGGGCTCAGGTATTCCTCAGGCACAGACTGGGAGGACATCAGAGAATCACACCAGCTTTCACTTTCCATGGCTCCTGAAACAGCCCTTTTTGTGTGATTCTAGACTATCTTAGTTCTGCTTTGTCTTCTCTCATTTTTTCAGTGTTCCCTGTGGTACAGGCTGAACATGAAGCAGAAAGGTGAACTGAGAATCCTGTTAAATGAATGCATTTTCATACCCCTGTGATACCTGCATCCATCCTCTTGCTGGCCATTCACTGTCACATGCACACATTTTCCTGGGCACAGGCCCAAGCTTTTTGAGACTCACCAAAAGAGACATGACCACCAGACCCTTCCCTCCTCGAAGCTCTTTCCCTGCATTGCAGCTTCAGAAGAACCGGTGGGAAGAAAAGCTGCTGCCTCGCACCTGCTCCTTCAGTCAGTAGCAAAAGGTAATGTGGCTCTTTAATGAAAGGTTGGCTCAGGAATTCTGATTTTTAAATTCCTAAACTTCTGTTAATGCCTGATCCATTGGGGTTTTATCACATCAGTCTCCCTCATCTTAAAGAGCCCCTCAATAGTTTGGGCTATAATAATAATAATTGGAAATATGTGATATCGATGCCCTGGTTATGATGTTGATTCTGCAAAACAGTCAAAACAAATGGCAGACCTGATGAATTACATGCTTATTATGCATTATTATCTCATGCAGGCCTATTGTGAATTGTAAGTCTTAGCTTATTGATCCCATTTCTTTAATTAATAGCCATATATAACACTTTATAATATTCACAGCAATTGGAAGTTATAAAATGGAACTCCTTAAAAAATAACCTACAATTTTGACTTTTCGCCAAGTCATCAGACGTTTTTCACAGTTACTTTCAAATTAGTGGTTTTCCTTGTTTGCATTTCTGGAAAGTCATCTGTAGAGTCAATTGTAAATGCTGTTCTCCCAATGACACATGTAGTATACAATTGGCTTCACAAGGGTCTCTAGTAAGCTTGAGAGGAAAGCCCTTCTTGGCCGCTCCATTAAGATATTCAAGGACCTTGACCCTCTGACCCCAATCACCTTTTCCACTTCACTTCCCACAACTGCTCACCCACCATCCACACTGAGCCACACTGTTCAGAAGTCAGTCCTAAATACATTATGAATGTTCACACCTCTATTCCTTTGCTCAAGCTGTCCCCTCACCCAGAATGTCCTTCCTTCTCTTTCTTGTCCCTATGTAATCAAGGCCCAGCTCAAGCATTTCATTTTCTATTAAGGCTTCTCCATCCCTTCTCATCTGGGGTGAATTGTGGTCTCCTGTGCCCACAGAGCTCCCCAGATAATTAGTTATTACCTACCCATCTCTCTCACTAGGAATCCATGAATTCTGTAAGAGTAGACCATGGATTATTTCTTTGGCATACTCAGCATCCTTGTTGGATAAATAAGTCAGATGTGGCCCCAGAGAACATGGGGAGACATTCGAGACACAGTCCTTTTAGAGTCCCCAGGTGATTCTAACACATAGGCTAGGCTGAGAACCACTATTCTAAATTAGTGCTTCTCAAACTTGAGTGTACAAACTTGAGTCATTTGGACATTTTGTTAAGATGAAGATTCTGATCCAGCAGCTTTGGGCAGAGCCTGAGATTCTGCACATTTAACAAGCTCCCAGTTGCTCACTGCTCAGCTGCTGGTCCAGGATGGCACTCTGAGTAAACAGGGTCTAGAGTCCAGAGCAGAAATTGTAAGGCGTGGGTTCAACACATCAACATCACCTGGGAGCATGACGGGGAGGCTTGTTCAAAATGTATATTCCGGAACCCTATCTTATCCCTACTGAATTAGATTCTCTGAGAGAATGGGATTCAGAAACACACATTTTAAACAAGTTTCCCAGGTAATTTAGGATAAAGTTGGAGGAGATTCTGTCATTAACTAATAGAACTTCCTAATGCCAAGGGGCAGAGGGGCGGCTGCTGTGGAGCTGGAGAGCACCCCCTCTGGCAAATGAGGGTACTTCACACCCATGCCTCCCTCTTCCTCCTGATTATCCACCAGGCTGGCAACGGAACAGAAACAAATAACTGGGGGCTTATCTTCTTTTACATCACACCTCCACTCGCATGCTGACAAAAGGACTGTTATTAGTCTGCACTGCACCTGTTTTATGGTTGCTACATTTAATCTTTTAAAGTATTATTTTACATAATAACATGTTGGCACAAAGACACACACACACACACACACACACACACACACACACACACACACACACATATCACAAACCTGTTCTGCATATTTCAGGCTGTGCTTCTCAAACTTTAGTATGCTTTAGAATCATTTAGAGAGCCTGTACGGAGACAGATTACTGGGCTCTTCCCCTGAGTTTCTGAATCAGCAGGATTTCTAGCAAGTTCCCAAGTGATGTTGGGGCATATGAATGGGGGAAGAATTGAAAATGAATGTTACAGAAAAATTTTTTAGCAGGTTTGTTTATTTTACAGGTATGGCTGAAGCAATTTTGAAATTATTTTAGATGTATTTTAAGATTGAGCAAATGAGTAAGTGTGTGTGTGTGCTGGGGGGTGGATATGTTATTGAGTGCCAGGTTCTCACTGTAGAGGAAGGGACACACAATTATGGAATGAGGGTAGGCAAGAAGAAATCCTACGGGGATATATTGCAATTAGATGTGGAGGTACTTGTGCGAACTCATGATTTTAAAAATATGTATGTAAGCATGTTTATGTGCACGTGTATATTATATATGTACGAGTGCATATGTATATTTGTGGTGTGTGTGTGTGTGTGTGTAAATATACATGCATATTTTTCCTGGATTTTTCTGAGGAGGCCAAAAAACAAAGTCATGCTACTAGCCATGAGCACACCTAGTGACCAGGCCTTCTTGGTCTCTCATACCATTCCCCACCAGAAAAAACCAGGGCTCATCAAGGAAGGGCAGATTCTAGGGCTGGGACAGGGTAGGTAACAGATGAGCTTGGAACATCTTATTATGATGCCAGAAAGTAAAAGAAAAAAAAGATGGAGGAGAAGGAGGAGGAAAAGAATGATGGAAACAAGTCACAAGAACAGAGGAACCAGATTAAAGGGGCTCCCACTGTCAAATGTGAGACAGCTTGAACACCAAAATAGGTAAGTACAGAACTGAATTAGAAACCATTGGGAAAAAAGGAATGTGTGAATCTTATCCAATAACAAATGGATACGTAAACGAGAGAGAAGGGGCTCTTGCTCACAGAAGAAAGCTGAGAGCTGACTGTCAAACAAGGCAGGAATGCCGGAGATGGAAAATCATTTTGAAGCCGTCATGATAAACAGGTCAGGCAAGAATCAATAGATGCTAAATCTGTGGGGAATTCTGATGAAGAGTAGGATATCTGCATAATCTTAAAGTATCTCCCCACAGACTGCTTATTAGCTGTAAGAGAGAAAGAGAAAAAAATATGTGATTATACAGTGGAGGAATTAGACAACACCTCGACCAAGTGATCAAAATTAACTCTCCAGTTAAGTGGGAGACAGACAGACTTCATGGGCCTCCAGATGTGATCCCCAGAGAAGGACACACCTCACCCATGCAGCTTTCTGGGCAAGAAAGCACCGCCTCAATCTAATCACGAGGAAACATCAGATAAACATAAAATGAGAAATATTTTTTTTAAAGTGGGGACTATATTCTTCAAACATTTCGATGTTATAAAAGGTTAAAAAAGGCTGTGGAAATGTTTAAGATTAAAGAAAAGAAGAGATATAAAACTTAATCCCAGACTGGATCCTCTCCTGGAGAACAATGCTGTGAAGGACATTACTGGGTCAACGGACAAAAGTGAACTGTGGCTACAGAAGGGAAGGTTCATACTCGTGGAAATACATTCTGAAGTATGTAGGGGTGAGGGGCCATGATGTATGTAACGTACTCTGAAACGGTTCATGAAAAAAAATTCTGTGCATTTGAGAGTGAGAGAGAAAGAGAGATTGAGAGAGAGAGAGAGAGAGAGCATGCATGTGCGCATAGATGATAAAGCAAATGGGTCAAAATGTTAACAACTGGTCAACTGGTGGGTAAATGGTTTATGTTCTTATTTTATTTTTGCACCTTTTGAAAAATTTGAAAACAACTTCCAAATAAAATTTTCTTAAATCATGCTTTTGAATAATATTTAATGACACTGAGATAAGTTTGACTGTAAATTCTTTATGAGCTCAATTTTGTGAAAAATTAAAATTAAAAATGTATCTTATTTACGTAATTTAAAAAAGCTAGAAGGAAACAAACCAACACATAAACAGGTACCAACTCTGGGTGATGGGATTATGGATGATTTGATCCTGTCGTATGTTTATAGTATTTCATATTTTCCAAAGTTATGAGAGAAAAATTATTTTTGAAAGAGGAAAACAAATATTCAGAAAAGTTCTGCATATGTTGCTGACTGCTGTGCCATTGACTGATAATAGCAAAAACAAAACAAAACCAAAACCTTGAAATCATTGAAATGTCCAATGAAAGGTTGTTGGAGAGGTTATGTAAATTATGATGCTTCTGAAATATTATACAGTCATAAAATTTATGTTTGCCCAATCAATTTATGGACCAACCTAAGCATCCAAAAATAGGGGATTCGTTAAATTATAGCATAGCTGTAAAACATAAAATGTGCAGAAAGCTTTTTGATCCAGAGCGCTCCAGGAGCAGAGGGAGGGCTTTGACCTCTTTGCTGTCTTGCAAACTGTAAATACCCTATCTATACATATCTGCTAAATGAATAAGTGCTACTGGTGAGGTATTTGGGGGGGGGTCAGGAATGGTGGCATTACCAGGGGTTTTTATTGTCTCCAGTTTTCTTTTATGTATTTTCAAATATTCTATCATAAATTTAATAACATGGGATTTTTAATTTAAAAAGTTATAATATAGTATGTATGGATCATCTCATTGAGAAGAGATTGGAAAGATATTCACAAAAAGGGGGTTATCTCTGTTTGGGGGTGTTATGGGTGATCCTTGTCACCTTTTTTCTTGATTAGTAGTAATAATTTTACAAAGAAGTTATTTTTAAAAGGCACTGGACCATCATTAAAAAGTCTACAAATAATAAACGCTGGAGAGGGTGTGGAGAAAAGGAAACTTCTTGCACTGTTGGTGGGAATGTAAATTGGTGCAGCCACTATGGAGAACAGATGGAGGTTCCTTAAAAAACTAAAAAAAAAGTTATCATATAATCCTGCAATCCACTCCTAGGCATATATCTGGGGAAAACTCTAATTTGAAAAGATATATGCACCCTTATGTTAATTGCAGCACTATTTACAATAGCCAAGACATGGAAGCAACCTAAATGTCCATTGACAGATGAATGGATAAAGAAAATGTGGTGCAGGGGCTTCCCTGGTGGCTCAGTGGTTGGGAGTCCGCCTGCCAATGCAGGGGACGCGGGTTCGTGCCCCGGTCCGGGAGAATCCCACATGCAGCGGAGCGGCAGGGCCCGTGAGCCATGGCCGCCGAGCCTGCATGTCCAGAGCCTGTGCTCCGCAACGCGAGAGGCCGCAACAGCGAGAGGCCCGCGTACCACAAAAAAAAAAAAACATAAAACACGAAAATGTGGTGTAGATATACAATGGAATATTACTCAGCCATAAAGAAGAATGAAATAATGCTATTTGCAGTGACATGGATGGACCTAGAGATTATCATATTAAGTGAAGTAAGTTAGACAGAGAAAGACAATATCATGTGATATCGCTTATATGTGGAATCTAAAAAATGATACAAATAAACTTATTTACAAAACAGAAATAAACTCACAGACATGGCAAACAAATTTGTGACTACCAAAGGGGATAATGGGGTGGGAGGGGGAGATAAATTAGGAGTTTGGGATTAACAGATACACACTACAAAATATAAAATAGATGAACAGCAAGGAACTGTTGTATGGCGTGGGGATCTATATTCAGTGTCTTGTAGTAACCTATAATGGAAAAGAATCTGAAAAAGAATATATATTTTCTCCATCTCTGCTGACAATGGCAGGCAATCCGACCCTCATCATCTATTGCCACCCTCCTAGCTAGTTCCCTGCTGCTGCTACTTCTCCTATCAGCTCACACTATGCTGCCTTTCAAAAGCACAAGCCTGACAACTTCACTCTACTAGAGGTCACAACTTCCTTCAGCTCCTGCTGTCACAGACCCAAGTCCCTTCGATGGCACAGGCATACAAGACCCTATGTACTCTCTTTTCAGTCTTCTTTTCAGTTTCCTCCCTGCTCCCACATAACTGTTTTCCTGCCTATCCCAGCACTCATCAAGGACATTGTAAGTATTTGTTTCCCCGCACACGTCCTCCCGTGAGCTCCTCCAGGATACGGCACGTTGTGCCTCTTTTGAGCCCCAGTACTTGGCCCAGCACCCTTCACATAGGAGGTACTCCATCAGCCTGAGGGCAAATGAAGGAAAATGGACCTTTTGAATGATGTAATACGACCCTCAGTGACTTGAATGTGCACATGAATCTCCTAGGGATCTTGTCAAGGTGCAGGTTCAGATTCAGTAGGTCTGGGGTGGAACCTGAGAGACTGCATTTCCTAATGTTCTGCTGCTGGTCTGGGGACCACACTGAGTAGTAAGGACCCAGAGAACAGTAAGAGTTTTTCAGATGGAGGAGAGTATGGATACAATCATTCTTATAGGAATATTGAATTTTTTTAACATCTTCACTGGAGTATAATTGCTTTACAATGGTGTGTTAGTTTCTGCTGTATAACAAAGTGAATCAGCTATACATATACATATATCCCCATATCTCCTCCCTCTTGCGTCTCCCTCCCACCCTCCCTATCCCACCCCTCTAGGTGGTCACAAAGCACCTAGCTGATCTCCCTGTGCTATGCGGCTGCTTCCCACTACCTATCTATTTTACATTCGGTAGTGTATATATGTCCATGCCACTCTCTCACTTTGTTCCAGCTTACCCTTCCCCCTCCCCGTGTCCTCAAGTCCATTCTCTACATCTGCATCTTTATTCCTGTCCTGCCCCTAGGTTCTTCAGAACCTTTTTTTTTTTTTAGATTCCATATATATGTGTTAGCATACGGTATTTGTTTTTCTCTTTCTGACTTACTTCACTCTGTATGACAGTCTCTAGGTCCATCCACCTCACTAGAAATAACTCAATTTCGTTTCTTTTTATGGCTAAGTAATTAGGAATATTGAATTTTTGAGTGAACTTTTAACCTCAAAAGAGATAAAAGAAGTAAAATATTATATAATGATATAATATTTATATATATTATATATCATTTAAAAATATACATAAAACTATGGAACTATAGGTTATTCCAGAAAAAGGGTAAAATAAATAACAAAGGGGCAAAAATATAAGTCATTTGCTCTTAAATTCTCAATATCAATATTCTTTCTTTAATAGAACTATAGTTGATTTACAATGTTGTGTTAGTTCCCGGCGTACAGCAAAGTGATTCAGTTATATATATATATATATATTGTTTTTCAGATTCTTTTCCATTATAGGTTATTACAATACACTGAATATAGTTCTCTGTGCTATACAGTAGGTCCTTGTTGTTTATTTTGTACATTGTAGTGCTCAATATCAATATTCTAATTATCAACTTGGAGTTATAGTACAATCACCTGGGAGGCTTTTTAATCAGCATATATTTTCTTGCCACCTCTCTGCCACCAACCTGATTTGAGGAATATGAAACTCTCCGCCCACCCCTCCCCACTACAAAAAACTACAGCCTTGGAGAAAGCTTTTGTTACTGATGGGAAGGCATCGTTTCACTCAGCCGTGCTAGGGAAGAAACAAGCTTCCAGCTATACAATAATTCGGATCCAAGAAATCTTCTGCAAAGGGGTTTTACCCACGGCATCCACACATGCTATTGTTCCCTTTGCCTGAAAACCTCTTTCCCCATTTCTGACCAAGTCCTGTTTTTTTTTTTTTTTTTCCAGAGCTTCAAAACTATTCCTTCATCACACCCTAAACCGTTCCTTCTTGGCACAAAAAAGCAACCAAGCTATTTGTCTCTCTTCCCCCCTAGACTATGAGCTCCAAAAGACTTGTTTGTGCTCAGTACATCCCCAGTACTGAGCACAGCACTGTCATGGTTGTACTCAAATGAATAAAGAAAAAACCACTCTTTCCATATCTAATGAAATTTCCTCTTTCACATCTTATGCCCTGTCCACAGTTGGCCAGATATAATTCCAAAGAGAGTTGACATTTAGTACAGGGCTAAGAACTGTGTAAATGACAACTGAAATGTCCTGGGGTTTATTTGGTCCAAGTTGTTCGGGCTGGGGAATCAGACAGAAACAATCTTTTTCCCCCCCAAAGTTAAAATTAAATAATATTTACCTGTTACAAAACATGTATATTTAAGATAGGAAGCACAGGAACTAAATGAACACTGGTGAAGGCAGCACCTGACAAAAGAACTAGAACATCTGCTGTCTGTGAAGCTACAAGGGTGTTCTCTCCTTTTATCTCTAGCCTTTCCCTACTGGAGGTACCACTCTTAGGAACTTGAGTTTATTATTAACTTGTTTTTTCCACATACTTACGTATCTCTAAACAATAAGTTGTTTAGCATTTCTTGCTTTTAAGCCTTATAAAAATGGTATTGTTCTGGTGTGATTTTCTATAGCTTGTTCTTTTTAAAAAAAAAAAAAAAGAAATTCAACACTGTTCCTAAGACTCAACTATGCTGTTATGTATAGCTGTGGCTCATTCATTTTCATCACTCCAATATACTCCTGCATTATATGAATACAGCACAGTTTATTCCTGCATTCCTCGTCAGTGGGCATTTGGGATGTTTCTGGTTATTTGTTCTTAGAAGCAACGCTGTTACAGACCATCCTTGTACTCATCTTCAGGAGCACCTGTGAGCTTATCTAGGGTATATACCAAGGGGTATCTAGGGTATATACCAAGGGGTAGACTTCGTTCAGCTGTGGGTTCAGGTTTATAAGCCAAATTATCTTTTGAAGCAACGGTGGCAATTTACATCCCCACCAGCAGTGCATGAATTCCTGATGATCCATATCCTTACCAACGCAGGTATTGTAACCTCAAGCTGAAATATTTTTGTGCCAGAAGGCAGTGCTCCTGACTGGAAAGGCTCTTTCCTACTGGCCATCTGATAGGAGAGCCTGATCTGAGACTCTGCCCAAGAGATGGGCGCGCCAGGGACTTACACCTTGTTGAATCCTGACTTTGGGACAGAGCATTACATTGAGAAGAGAGACTGTCATGGATACACAGTCATCATAGAAGGCAATCATTCATAGAATGTGGGATCTGGAAGGACCCTAAGGCCAAATCCTTCATTCTACATTTAAGGAGACTGAGACCCAGAAAGGTTAAATGACAAGGTCTCAGAGCTAATTAGTACAAGAACCTGTCTCTGGGGCTCTCATTGCTTAGCCTAGGGTTTTTTTTTTTTAAATGTGTTTATTTGGTTTAGTAATTTAAGATAACACAATCTAGTAAATTAAAAATGACTCCGTAAATATTCAAATAACTGCCAACTTATCTTTAAAAGGTAGTTATTTGGGGCTTCCCTGGTGGCGCAGTGGTTGAGAATCTGCCTGCTAATGCAGGGGACACGGGTTCGAGCCCTGGTCTAGGAGGATCCCACATGCCGCGAAGCGACTAGGCCCGTGAGCCACAACTACTAAGCCTGCGCGTCTGGAGCCTGTGCTCTGCAACGAGAGGCCGCGATACTGAGAGGCACGCGTGCCACAATAGTGAGAGGCACGCGCACCGCGATGAAGACTGGCCCCCGCTTGCCGCAACTAGAGAAAGCCCTCGCACAGAAACGAAGACCCAACACAGCAAAAATTAATTAATTAATTACCTCCTACCCCCAACATCTTCTTAAAAAAAAAAAAAAGGTAGTTATTTGACTTCCGTGACTGATGAATTTGATAACTTCAGCTTCTTGTGAAGTAAACAGTAATACTGAATTTCAATGGGATAAACAGGGGAAAGATGCAATCTCCATAGTAATGGTTTTCAATGGGCAAATTTAACAGTATTAAAAGACACTGATCCCCTGGGGAAATTAATTCCCAATTTTTTGGCGGATCATCCTCATCCTTGGATCATCCCCCCAGGCAAATGATAGGCGTGGGCTTAAGAAGCCATTTTATGAGGAAGGCCAACTTCAAATGCAGTGAAATTTCAATTCATCCTCCTCTTCTGAGTACTCAAAATTAACCTATCGTAGGAGGCTGGGAACTGTTTGTGGATATCATGGCAAAAGAGCCTCAGTAATCCGATGGTATATAATCTTAGATGCCTTTACTTGTGAATGTCGGAAAACTCTGAAAAGAGACCAGTTTGCAGCTGAGGTACTTAGTGCTCTTCAGAGTGTGCCTAAGAAGCATGATGTGTACAAAGGAATCTGTCCCCACATACGAAGCAGTAAAAATGCAACTGGGGAGGGGAGGAAGACTGCCTAATAGGAAGGGTGTCTGTGAGGAGGAGAGTGGCTTCGAAAGCCTGCAGTGGAAATCTTCATCCTGGAGCTGTTTCCTACAGGAAACCCTCCCTCCACCTCCCCTGTCCAAATGCCTTGCTCCTCTCTACCCCAAGAATCCATTTACCATTTGAAAATATCTTTGGTTTAACAATGTCGGCAGGCTGGCAATAAAAGCTTTCCAAGAGGCATCCCTCTTTTTTTTTTTTTTTTTTTTTTTTTTTTTTTTTTTTGCGGTACGCGGGCCTCTCACTGTTGTGGCCTCTCCCGTTGCGGAGCACAGGCTCCGGACGCGCAGGCTCAGCGGCCATGGCTCACGGGCCCAGCCGCTCCGCGGCATGTAAGATTTTCCCAGACCGGGGCACGAACCCGTGTCCCCTGCATCGGCAGGCAGGCTTTCAACCACTGCGCCACCAGGGAAGCCCGGCATCCCTCTTTTAATGTCAAGATAAGACTCAGGAGCTGCTTATTGCTTTGGGGCGGGGGGCGGGCTTGGAGGGAAAGGACACCAAGTAATTTTGCTAGGAATGCTGACCAAACTGTACCGAGGTACTCCTGGTTCAGGTTTTCCTCCCAGCAGTCATTTTAATCAGCACTTCCCCTATTTAATGAGCTTGTAATGCCATTACATAATCACCCAGCTCACTGGATTAATGACGAAAAGAGGAACTGATTTTTCCAGTTGCATCATTTGAAGTAAATGTTAACTTTCTTTCTGAGTCCTTAGTTAACCGCATTAGTGTGACAAATATGTCTTTGTCTAGCATAAGTAATTAGAATTTAATCACTTTAACTGCATCTTAATTACCCTAAATGAATTGAAAGGACATTTAATAGTAAAGATTAAATTGCCTTAATGAACGATTTTTGTGACTCCATCAATACTTGAATCGCGTTAGCCACTCCTCTCACGCACTTCACCTGCAGTGAGCAGACGGGTCACTAGGTGGCGCGCTTCGCTCGTTTATTTATTTAATTTCCCCCATTGATCTGTTTTAGAAGACATCAGGAAAGAAAGCGAAAAGCATAGAGTTTATTATGTTCCTTTGATAACCTCTCTTTGGGACTACGAGGTCATCACCAGATGCAAAATGAAAGCAGCGATTTCAGAAACTGTCGATTCTGCGTACCCTATGGCATATGCAAAGGGAGATGAGAAACGCATGGGTAACTGGAAACTTGCGGTGCTTGAGGGAAATTGTAAGTTGCCCTCTGGATGATTGCCAACATATATACAGAGTTTAAGTCAATTTATTATTTTTTAGTGCAGAGTCCTAAAACATGAGTAACAGGCAAGCTTGGAATAGCAAGACAGGCACTGATGTGAAGCCAAGAAATATAACTGCTGTGCAAGTGCAGATCAGAACACCAATGCCTGAAAGAATGGGAGGTTTGGGCCTTTGGGCCCTCCTCCAGGCTGGCTCCCAATGGACCAGTCCTACCCACAGAAAACATCTAATGAGATGGGTCTTGCCTGTGAATAATTGTTTAAGTGAACAAATGGATGGAGAGACTTGGGTTCCACGTCTAGCTCTGTGACTGCCTCACATTCCCTCTGGCTGCTTCCTCAAAAGAGAGCAATAAAAAGTCTCTCTTATAAGTCTTGAGTAAAAAAGAAATAAGTTTCCACAAGTAACTCTCTTTGAGAGTCCCAGAGGGAAGACACACATTTTCTAATTTCAAGATCTTATTATGCAGAGACTTTCCAGATTGGTGTTTATGACAGTGGATCAGACATTTCCACATTCTGGGTCCACTGACCTAGTGGACTTGCACCCATAATCGAGGCACAGGGTGGAGGGTAAGGGTGTTCTGAGCTTTGAGCTGGGAAAGCTGAGTTCAGGGTCTCAGTGATTTCCAGCTCTGTTACCATAGGTAAGTTATTCAACCTCATTGAACAGAGAAACAGGAAAAATAATGGTAATTGCCCTGTAAACTAGCAGCTCCCAAACTTTGCTGCACATTAAAATCACCTCAGAGCTCTTAAATATCCTAGTGCCCAGGTCATGCCCTATACTACTGATGCCAGGATATTTGAGGTTTTAGCCAGGAATCATTTTTTTTAAAAGATCCCTAAATGATTCCAATGCATAGCAAGATTTGGGAGCCACTGGCACAGACAGTGAGTATTAAATGAGAACATCTATGTGCCTAGCACAGTACCTGACTAATAAAATGTACACAATGGACACAAACTCCTTCCTTATCACTTGCCAAGACAAATGTGAGGGTTGTACTTCAAGGTCTGGTTCTGTTCAGCTGTTATCTTATCAAATTGTCTCACCTAAAGGAGAAGAAAATTTCTAGAAGCTAATTTGTTCCAACTTTATGATCATGTAACATCTTTTGGGAGGAACATAATGGGGATGATTCTATAGCAAGACCCTGTGATAAGACATAAATTTATATGTTTGTATCAAAATAATAAGATTGCCCTGTGATTGGTCTGGTCATCTAAGCCAATCCTACAATTTCAGAAGAAAATTAAGTTTCATTAGTATTAACATACTTGTATTAAAATAAAAGTCTGTGCAAATCTGTTGACAGAAGACAGTAATTTACGATTATGCACTAAATTCATTCACATTAGAAATCAGTTTTTTCCTTTTTGCTAAACTCTGTGAGGCTGACACTTTTCATGTAAAAATAATGTGGCTTTCTTCTTCCAAAGGTGCTTACCCATCTTATTTAAATACACACAAAATGAAAATAGTATTTAATGAATACTTGTTGAATCCTTTATCTAAGATTATAGGAAATCTATCCTCTAACTACTATGACTTCAATAGGACCCTCCTTCTGTTGCTACTTTAGGTTGGGGACCATTCAATTTTGCCAAGAGTGTGGAAACTGCTGTTTTCAAGGGGACTGAAATGAGACTAGTCACTTCTCATCCAATCCATCAAGGCTCCTTGGTTGGCTTAAAATAGTAAATTGGTGTTTAACTATTCCAATATATGGAATTTACAAAGAACACTGAGCACTCTTACTTGAAGGGCAAGGCTTCTAACTATGGATTTTGAGGAGCAAGACACCTGAGAACCTCCTTTTTAATTACCCACCTTCATTAGACTTGAGGATTTTCTTTCTTACAAGGAAATCAAGAATAAATGTTACCGATATACACCGTAAGAACTATTTCTTCTGAGAACTTTGGGTAGCGGCGTCTGTTTGATTAGCTGAATTTGCCATGAATGTGGAAATGATGACATCAAAACAGCTCATGTAACAACCTCCTCAAAGACCTTGTAGATTAGAGATGACTATAGATTTTCCCCAGCACGGATCAAAGGGACTGAATTGAACGTTTTAGCTTAATGATCCAACCCCTGTCACACCCATAGGGACTCGAATTCCGATTGTATAAGCAGGTGTGCCCATGGACTCAGACGCACACAGAAAGCTGCTGGAGAGGGAGGAAAAAGATCAACCACCTGATCGACGAGGATAGGTTTGATCTTTTCCATTACTTGACCGTGCCCGTGTGTACTACTGGTGGGGCCTCACGATTTCTCATAAACTTCGAAATATTAGCTGTTAGTTTTTGTTTCCTCATCACAACTGTTCAAAGCCATCCTAGCCACCCACCAGGGGCAAGAGAAACCCTGGCAACAGGCCTGGCTAGGCCCTGTCCAGGGTCCTGACTCCGCACCAGGGCTCCAGGCCGCTAGGCCTCCCAGAGCACTTCACCCAGCCCACCAGACAGCAAACAAAGACCTTCAAGCTCAAAGCCTCAGGGCAGGCTTCTAACTCCCATCAGTTAGCTGGAAGGGGAAACAACAAAGGGAACGCTAATCCACCCTCCCTTCACTACACCCCAGCCCCAACCTCCCATTTCAGACTGCCAGGGTCACCTTCTCTACTGTGACCCTGATAGTCTCAAACTAAAACATGCCAGCAAAAGTATAATTTGGATATAATTTCCAAACATGCATCTTGAGAGGTTAGAGTTGGGGTATAATTTGGGGGGATGGCAATTTTGTCTCATCAGTGGGGTAATACCCAGGAATTGTTTAGGAGCAAGACAGATCCGCTAGGTATCCTTTTCTCCCTCCACTACACTCTCTACCTGTCAAAATAGTTCTCATTTTGAAAATCACTAAGACATCAATGTTCTAAAAACAAAGCCTCTCCTCTCCGCAGCGGGTTGAACCACAGAGGCTCTCTGGGTGCCTGGCCTCGCGGCCCGCAGGGGGCATGCGCAGCTACTGGGGAAGATGAGTCCACAAGGAGGGCATCAGTGAGGGCACGAGCTTAGCTTCCTGTGGTGCGCTGAGCGCTTGAAGATAAAGAAAGATGCAGCCTGGGCTTTGAGTTGCTTTGCTGCTACAACACAACGGTGCTATTGTTGGCACAGACTGTCCCAAGTGCCAGCTGCAAAACAGCGACGGCAGGACTGGGTCTCTACTGACCCCGATTGCCCACTGGGTGCTTCCAAAGGGCCTGGGGCTGCACCCGCTGGCGGGAGAGCCAACCACCCTCGGGACAGGCCGCAGGGTTTATTGTCTCAGGCAGCCGGGCTCGATGCTCTGACACCAGGTCACCACAAAATAACCATCAGGCCTCCTCAAGCCACAGCAGCAGGTCTCCTCCACTCTAGTCAAACTCTCCGCTCCAACCTTCACCACGTGCACACTTCTTAACTCCATGCGCCCCTTCCTCTCCTCCCTGGGGTTTGTGTTCCCCAGTGGGGGCCGCAAGAGAGAACTATTGTTCCACACCCTCCAGGAATCAGACATGGGCTGTGAGAAAGGCCCACGCAGAGCCTTCTGGGGATTGTCCCCAACAGCCAGACCTGTTCGGCTGGCGTGTGTGTGTGTGTATGTGTGGGCGGGGGTCCCTAGCCAACTCTCCAGGAGCACGGGCGACCCTTAGGCCTGAGTTGGTGAGGGGACTCTGGAACTCCTCGGCCTCCGCCTGACGACTGGCTGGCCCCCAGGCCACGCTGGGAGGAGTCTAGCATAAAGCTTCGGAGGTGGCTCTCGTCCGGGGCAGCCAGCCCCCATGGCCCCCAGGCTGCTAGGCGGATGCTGTCGGCAGCGCCCCGCGGGCCCTTTGTTCGGGCCGCAGCCGGCTGAGAGCAGCTGCACTGCCCGAGAACCGCCCCGCAGAGACGCCGGGCGTGGCGGGGAACCAGTCCACTTGGCACCTTCTCCCCCGACTCTTGGGCCCAGGAACCCTTCCAGTTCCTGCATTCCACACGCCCAGTTGTGGCTTTTCTCCCGGCCCAGAGTCTTCGAGGACTGGAGAAGTGGAGTTCCCAGGGCCCAGCATCGAACTCCTTCTGCTTGGCTCCCATGGCCCAGAGAAGGGAGGGGACAGTTGAAACGTCGCCCGTTGGTATAAATATTAACAAAAAGCAAATGGACTTGCGCGGGAGCCAGTTAGTTATCAATCAACCAGGCAGCAAGGCCACTTATGGCAAACATGGCCCATGTTGGTCCGGGCGAGACTTTCTCATGGCCACCTCCTGGTCAGACTGCCCCCCCCACGCCCCCCGGTCCCCGGGTGGTCCTGGGGCAAATCCCGTCCAGGAAACAGGAGCAGTCCCGGGTGCTGGAGACCCGTCTGGCTCCCTGGCGCCGCTGTTGGGAGGTTTCTTCGCCTCCAGATACCGCAGGGTCGAAGCGGCGCACCACCCACCCCTGCCAGACCCCGGGCCTCGCTGGCTAGGTCTCTGCAGCACCCGTTGGTGGGTGTGCAGTGGCAGCCTCTTCCTGCGCCGGCAGCTCTCCCCTACTGAGGCCGGAGCCTTCTGGAATCTTTAATTGGAAGCTAATCTCCCCGCGTCTTAATAGGCGCCCACGTCAGAGGCGGGGCACCCACCCACCGGCACAGCCCAGCCCCCCCTCCCCACCTGGGATGAGACGCAGCGTGAGCCTGGTTGCGCTGCACTTTAATGGGGAAGCAGCAAGTGTTACATTGAGGGAACATATATTGATTTTTTAAAGGTAGTTAATTTGGTGAGAATTTCCTCCTGTCTCCCGTCGTCCGCCAGCCGATGTAATTTCGTGAAGAGAAAGCGCCTCTCCAAACACGCTGCCGCGGGCGGGCGGAGGGTTTTGACCCTCCACACCAGGCTGTACGGAACCCGGGGTACCAGGAGGGCATGAAGAAGCCACTCTCCCGCTACCCAGCGAAGGAGCCGACCTCGATGGGCCTTGCCTCGCATGGGGTAGAAACGAGTTTAAGGGGTCTTTGAGTGCAACGGCGAGCAAGAGCCGCGAGTGGCACCTCCCTCCGTGCACGGGAGCTGGCAGTGGGGAGGAGGGGGCAATGTCTCACAGCTGCGTCCAACATGCCCTGCAATCCGTTTTTAGTCACCTGCAGTCAGGGCCTACCAGAGATCATTTGAACGGTTCAGGAAACGGCCTCGTTCCTCCCGCCCCCGCCCCCACCACCAAATTAAAATGTTAACGGGAGGTCTTGTTCTTCGGTGACTTAAAAACAAGTCTTGGCTCTTGCTGCGTAATGGGATTGATCCCGGCTGGCTCCGCACGCGCGCTCATCCCAGCCCGCCCCACCCCTTTAATGAAGTTAAAGAAAGGAAAATGGGAGAGACAACCCCGCATCCGGGTCTTAGGATAACGAGTTCGCTGGGGGTTTGGCGCCAAACTCACGTCCCGCCAGGGTCTCCGATTTTCCTTTTCTTTTTTTTTTTTCTCGAGGAAAAGGCCACGCGCCTCCGTCCAAAGGCTGGGCAGGACTTTCTACGCGCTGCTGGGTGCCAGGCAGCGGCCCCTTCGGTAACTTCCTGAGTCCCGTGAGCCCGGGCGGGTACGTCCACCGCACTTCCCGTGTGCAGGTAGCAGTACTAGGGCTGCCCATGCGAGGAGGTGAGAGGGCGCTCGTACAGGGCAGGGCGCTAAGGCGGGTATCCAGGGCTCCGGGGTCGTCCCTGAACCTAATTTATCAGTCTGTCTTTCCGGGGGACAATAGGAGGCAGTGGGGAAGGAGAGTCATTTAAGTCCTGAGCAAGCGCCTTCAGGAGGTGGGGTGTTTGGAACGAGCTTCCCTGGGGGTGGGGGGGAACGGCTCTCCATTTGCATCCCCTCCCTCCATTCCCCCAGCCCCACTAACCTGCCTGTGTGTGCACTGCCTCGGTAAAAAGTCCTGAAGCCGGGCTCGAGGCTGGCGTGTGCGTGTGAAAAGGCACTACCTTGGACGCCGGCATAGGCATATCAGTCTGGGAGAGGAATAGCGTTTTCGGCCGTCCCTTCCAGAACTTCAGCTGCCCTCGGGTCTCGGTCTACCCATGGGATGGGGCGATCTGGTGGCTGCACACAAAGCTAGAGAGTGGAATTGCGGGAGCCCCAGAGGGTACCCTGTCAACCTCTTTCTTCCCCCTGCCGTCCCCTTACCCCAGCCTCTCCTGGCTTCTGGGCTCAGGCTGCAAGAGTCCTCGTGGGGACTTTGGAGCCAACGAGCGCGGGGTTGGACTGGAAAACCTGGCGGGGCAGAGGCTCAGACGGTGCGGAGCTCCAGCAGGGAGGCCACAAGAACCCAGACCCCAGGACTGCTTTGGGTCGCATCCGGCTGGAGTCGCAGGCTCGCGGGGACGCCGGCACCCGCTTCCCTCTAGCTTCTCATTGGCCCGCACGATGTGGGGGAGGGGGCCCTGGCCTCTTGCTTTGATTTTAGACTGTGAAACGGCTCAGTGCCCACGGCTCTGCGCGGATTGACGGTCTCTCGTTCTCCAGGGACGAATTAATGGAGAACGATCAGTTAATTAACAAACCCTCATTCCGCCTTTTACCTTTTTCTTCGCCAGGACTCAGGCTAGGTCGCCGGGCTGAGATTGGGTGGGGGTGTGGCAGCATGTACCCCAGGAGTCAATCAACTCAGCCCGGGTCTCATCAAACCGAGTCCACCCTCAGCTGCCCTTGGCTGTACCTCTCCGCTTGTCCTCCGCCCTAGGGGGTCGCTGAATCTGCTTGAAATCCCCCGTGTGATTCAGGCTGGGGTCAGTTGTCCCCTCCGCCGGTGGGCCGGCCAGAGCCTTCCCCTTACCTTGGCTTAGAGAGGCTGGGGGAACTGGGCGCAGTGTCTACGCAGCGCCGCCAAGACCTTCCCGCTCAACTCAGAAACACCAGGCCCTCGGGGTGTTTGGGCCCGGAGATCTCTGCTCGAAGACTTGTTTTTTTCCCTCACACTCCCACCCCCTGCATGGGATTCAGACGAAAATTCATGCAGAGGAATAAAACAAAATGCGAAGCCCTAAGCGAGTCGGCAGCGAAATCGGTCTCTGGGCTAAGCTAGAAGCTCCCTTGTTGCTCGGCCGCCCTCACCTGGACCTTGGCACGATCTGCCTCCCTCTCTACAGCCGGTCACAAGCGCAGAGTGCGTCCTAAACCTTAACGGAGCGTCTGCGCCACACACCCACCGCCGCGCGGCTTCGGAACCTTTGCTGGAACTCCCAGAGTGCGCTCCCCACCCTCCAGCCCCCCACCCCACCCCGCGCCACTAAAGTGAGCGCGGGAGCGGGGTCACCGCAGCGAGTTCAGCTAAACATTGGCGGGCAGCTCCCGCACGCTCCAGCACAGCGCCCGGGTATGTGCCAGGGATACTGGCTGGCAGCACCTGCGCGCAGTTCCACGCACGCGTCGCCTCTCTCGCCCCACAAACCTGGAGTGCCAAACCCAGAAGCGATGCACAGACCGTATCCAGCCAGGTGCTGGGATTTCTTTCCACCTACGGTGGTGCGAGCTTCCTGCGCTGTCTCCCAACACAAATGCTCCTCTGCAATCACCCAGGCCGCGCTGCTCAGTTCCCGGAGCCTTCCACAGCCCAATGCACTGAGTCCTGGAAGAGGCTGTCCGCTCCCGGGAGCCACGCTCTGGCTCTTCCAGGCCTAGGGACCCCCCTCTCGGTGAAAGGAGGACGGGATGAAGCGTGCACAGAGCTCTCTCCTTCCCTGCCTCCTTGGGTCCCTTCAGCTTCCCCAATACCTTATCTCCCCGCGCGCCCAGCTCCTTGGCCCGCTCACCTGCTAAGCGGAGCGCAGACATGCGCTGGAACTCTGGCTCCTGCAGCCACTTCCACATCCTCCGGAAGGTCTCCCGGCCGGATTTGAGTTTGCTCCAGGGTTTGGGGTTGCGCAGCAGGTCCGAGAGGGTCCCTTGGGAGCGACAGAGCACCCTCTGCGCGAAGATGGCCTGTGGTATGCTGTAGCGCTTAAGCTCGGTGGTGATACGCTGCGCCACCTCTTTGGTATTGATCTCTTCCATCTGCCCTGAATTACTTCCATTGCTGACCTGCGCACCGGTTACCGAAGGGTTGGGCTCCCGGGCCGTGCCCAGGAGTTGCCCGTGGCCCTGGGCGTTCAGGTGGGCGTGTGGGTGGTGTGGAGGAAGGCCGTTGATGGGAACCATGCCGGCCGAGGTGGGCGTGAGGTGCTGCTCCCCGTGACGGCCGAGCATGGCCGGGTGGTGGGCTTCGAAGCCATTGGGGGTGAGCATCTTGTCGGTGGGCATGGCGGCGCCCGGGTGGGCATAGTGGGGGAGCCCTTGCTGGGAGTTGTGGATGCCGCCCAGACCGGAGCCGGAGAGGGGAGAGAGGCTCTGGCCCATGCCGGCCACGTCCTTGTGATAGGGGGTATAGAGGTTATTCATGGAGGCCAGCCCGCGCTCGTCCCGCATGAGCGTGAAGCTACCGCTCACATTGCCTGCCAGGCGCTGGTGGTGGTGCGGGTGGTGGTGGTGGTGGTGGTGGTGGTGATGGTGGGGGAACTTGTCCGAGACGGTGGAGATGGGCGGCAGCGGCTGCAGAGGGGTTAAGGTGGTGTAGGTGGTGGGCATGCTCATACCTGGGGGAGTCTCGCAGGCCATGGTCATGGTGGGGTGCAGGGGGCCGGCCAGGCTGTGCTCGGGGGCCCGGTGGTGGTGGTGGTAATCACCGCTGCCGCTGCCGCCGTCCAGCAAGGACGCCATGCCCATCGAGCGCGGGTGCGCGGGGGGCAGGTGGCTGCCGCGGTGCGCCACGGAGCTTCGCGCGTGGGGGCTACCGCCCAGCAAGTCAGCAGGGGCAGGCACCGGCTCATGGCTCACGCCGTGCAGCTCCCCGATCGCCTCCATGGTCAGCTGCGCGTTCATCGTGATCTGGGCGAGCGGACGGCGGACACAACATCGATGAGGCCGGGCAGAAGCGGCGAAGGGCGCACGCAGTCCGGTCTTCACATCGGCTGCTGGCGACTGCTGCCTTCCTTCCTTCCTTCCTCTCACTGTGGGGCTCTGTCTCCCTCTCAGTGTGTCTCGCCTTCCCTCCTGCCCCCACCTTCCCCTCTGCGTCCTCGGCTTTTTTTTTTTTTTAAATATTAATTTCCAGAAAGGATCCGCGCCGTTGGGCGAGCGCGGTGCCCCCAGCCCGCCCGCCCCCGGCCCCCTCACGTCCCTCTCCTTCCTAGAATTGTGAGGCCCCCGGCTCCCCTGACGCACCCCTTGCGCCTTCCGCGGCTGCTGCCTGCCCGCGCCGCTGGCCAGCTCCAGCCATGGCTCGGTTACTGTTGCAGACTCTGTGGCCGCTGTTCCGCCGCCGCCGCCGCGGCCCGCCCTCACGCCCGCCGGGCGCAGCGCGCAGGCGCGCGGATCAGCCCCGCCCCCTCAGTCCCAGCGCGCGCGGCCGGTGACGTCCCCGTACAAATGAAGGTGGGGGTCCCAGCGCCGCTCGTAAGGCGCTGGGCTGCGGGGGAGCGGTGCGCACGTGCGAGTGTCTAACGTAGAGCACGATCTGGGGCTGCTACCGCAACCCTGGGAAACTTGGGCCCCTCTCGGCTCCCTGGCTCGGGTGGGCTCCCTTCCCAGCCCTTGGCCACACTTGCTGGGCTCGCCTCCCGGGTGGCGCAGTATGCCTGGAGAGCCATCGCCCCTCTCTCCAGTTGCTGCCTCCCGGTGCAGGTTTCCCGGGGAGCCTCAGCTGCTGTCATCACTCCTTCCACCCTGGCTTGTTTCCCGGGAGGGCCTCTGGGAGTCCACGCTCTCCCCATCTTCAGGTGCTTGGCCTTTTGAGGGGGAGGGGAGCAAATATTTTAAAGGCCTTGGTCAACCTGGTGGCTGTTGACCCGACAACCTCTGTCCTCCCTGATAATTCTCTGCCCACCCTGACTCTTCCATGCTCTGCGAAGAGGTGAGCTTAGTGCCAAGAGTCCCAGCCCCGGCCATACCTCGCTGTCCTCCTCCGCCTGGGTCCTTCTCCGGCTCAGCTGATAATTAAGGCGGCGCGCCGCTTCGTGAATGACTCGGTGTGCGTGTGTGTGTGTGTGTGTGTGTGTGTGTGTGTGTGTGTGTGTGTTGAGTGGCTGTTCCTGCGGTTTCTTCATGGCCCTCCTGGTAAAACACCAAGAGGCCGCTGCTTGCGGGAAGGACTGATGCCGGCAGGGTGGACCAGGCGCGCCGGTCTCTTCTTGGCCCGTAGGGACGCCCTCTTCCCGGCGTCCCTGCGAGAAGCCTCCAGATTTGAAAATCAATTCAGCTTCGGGCGTAGTTGTTCGCTTCCCACAATCACGGTCCAATCCAGAATCGAACCTGGTCCTTGGGCCTGGTGGGGACGCGTGGGGAGGCCCCCAGTGTGGGACGTATACCCGGCCGGCCGCCACTTGCCGCGGCTTTCTTTCATTTACAAAAGAAAGGGGAAAAAAAACCGTAACAAAAGGCAGAGCGTGTCTGCTTAGGTGCTTTCATCCCTCAGAGAAAGGACAGATGTGCCCATTGTCCAGCCCTTGGCAGTTATGACCCGGTCAGCGCCGAGCCTCAGCCCCGGGCGAGTGGTGGTCACAATGGGGGACAGCTTCTCAGAACCTGGGTATATGGGTTCGGATATGGAACAAAGTGAGTGTGGCCAAACTCAGATTGTATGTTCCTTTCCTAGGGCACCGGGTCGGAGCCCACCACCGGTGTCTCTGCTGGGAATGTTCCCAGACTCTAGGAGAGGTCAGGGTGGTGGAATGGTAGTAGTAGTGGTGGCTGAGTCCCTTAGGCAAAAGCTTGGGCCAGTCAATCCTTGGGGGAAACTTCTCACCAGCTAAGGCATGAGCAGGCCAATCTCTGCCCAGGTCCCTACCACCGCCTGGGCAACATCAAGATCAAGGTAGGTCAAGGCCAGTGGGTTACTCTACCTGCCTTCCTTGAAAGTGGTCATGTCCTGAGATCGGTTAACCTGGTTGGTTTCATCACCACGGACATTCCTGTTTTGTCCAAACAATGCCTATGGAGGTCCTGGAGATGGGGGTCCATCTCAGTGGACTTAGCATCAGCTTGCACAATGAATATTTAGTAATTTAAAACCTCCAGAGAGTAGAAGGTCTTTGGGAAAAATACAGTGACAAAAAGGAACTCAGAAAACAAAATTACTCTATTTAAAGTTACTCTTGTATCTACAGCTCTCTAGTCATAAGTACATATACGCAAACTTAAAACATATTTTCTGCCTAGTGGATCACAATATGTTGGTGGGAAGCTGAATTCTTGGCTCCTTATTGTTTCTGTTCTCATTTCTTACAACATAGAGCATGTAGCTCTTATATGAGACCAAACAATGGGTTAACGTAGAAGGCAGACTTTGAGCTAAACCGTTTGCCCCCCCCCCCATATTTTAATCCCCCTGAAGTGATCGATTTGCCCTTATGACAACTCTCTTTCCCAAAGGCAGTTTGTTAAAAGAAAGAAGTAAATACCACCAAATGCACAAATTGTTCATGGTTTTCTATTTGTGTAACTAATTAGGGACTTGATCCTGGAAACGCTCCTTCATGTGAGGCTCTCGACTGAGCCCCTGGAGTCTACCTGAAGAGGGCTGGGATCAGGTGAGCTTAACTCCCTCCGTCCCCCCAGCCCCACCCCCCCATGAAAAGGGGGTCTGGTTCAGTGCTGGTCCCTAAAGGAGTAGCCAAAGTAAAAATCTGGATAAGTATTGTATATGGTGGACTAACGTGAGTGCAGGACTTGCTTGGGGAGTTTGCAAATCTCCCTAATCTTTCTTGGCTGTTCATTCCTTTCATTTAACCTTTGTTTTCTTGTAGTTGACTGAATTGCAGTAATTTCTCAGAAACATTTTATTCTTATTCAATGTCTTGGAAAACTTTCCTATACTAAGAATGTATGATGGGTGGGATGGATGCTCTTAGGCCTAGTTAGGGTGAATGCACATGTATGTGTGTGTGTGTGTGTGTGTGTGTGTGTGTGTGTGTGTGGCGGGGTGGGGGGGAAGGACAGGAGGGCTAGGATAGCTTTTTGTCATTTTGTCCCTCTCTTCCCTTCCCTCTTCCACTGCCCAGCATAACATCAGGTGCACTATGGAGGATTAAAGAGGCCAGGGAGGGGTCTCTTGAAATTACTCAGTGGGTCTAGTGTATGTGATTACAGGATACTGTACAGTTCTTTATCACAGCCAAGAAGCCTGAGGGGAGGGCTCATTGTCAGCTGGTTAGATTTTGAGTAGCTGCAGGGAACTTAAAGAAAAAAATAATGTCAGTCACCACCCCATTTCATACATGCATATATTTAAGAAAAAGGGAAATAAGACTATGGGCTGGATGCTTGTGGCTGGCAATGTTTTCAATGTGGAAACATATTTTAGACTACTTATTTTGTAGATGTTGGGGTGCTGCTGGTGGTGGTGAGACAGGTGCAATCCTTCCTATGCTGGGTGGGCCAGAGCTTGCCAGGTGACCCCACTAGGCTTAGAAAAGAGAATGAGAATAAGGTCTTTCCTCCAAATGCTGGCTACACAAGGTTCTTTGAGAACCTTCCGTGAGTTTCAGAGTTACTGCTTTAGTGCTTTTTGTGAGTAACAGAGATGTAACATATGGCCCAGTCCCAGTTTTCAGGACCATTCCAAAAAACTGTTTCTAGCCCCTCTGAGCCATCAAATGCTAACTTCCCATTTGTTGACCGCACAAACAGGAAACCTGGGTGTCAGGGAAGATTCCCTCACCCAGGGCTCCACGGAGAGTCTGACACCTTGGCCAGGGCCTCAGAATGTAACTCACCAGCATTTCTTTCTTTTTTTTAAAGCTCTCTCTTTTTTTTAAAATTAATTAATTAATTAATTTTTGGCTGCATTGGGTCTTTGTTGCTGCGCATGGACATTCTCTAGTTGCAGCGAGCGGGGGCTACTCTTCGTTGCTGTGCGCAGGCTTCTCATTGCAGTAGCTTCTCTTCTTGCGGAGCAGGGGCTCTAGGCGCACAGGCTTCAGTAGTTGTGGCATGTGGGCTCAGTAGTTGTGGCTCGCAGGCTTCAGAGTACAGGCTCAGTAGCTGTGGCGCACGGGCTTAGTTGCTCCGCGGCATGTGGGATCTTCCTGGGCCAGGGCTCAAACCTGTGTCCCCTGCATTGGTAGGCGGATTCTTAACCACTGTGCCACCAGGGAAGTCCGCTCACCAGCATTTCTGATGCCTGTAGCAAGTCTAGAATTAAACTCTCCATGAGGAACCATTTTTTTGGTGTCTGGCACAGTAGGGCACTTGGTAACTGTGGGTGAAGGATTTGGTCCTGGGTGCTTCTGGCCAGGTTCTCCTGTCTTCTTCCCACCTCTGCAGATTTTTGTTTTTCCCCCAGAAAATTGCTATTGGCTTACAATAGAACGCCAAAAAATTCAGAAGAGGGTGGCCTGATGATTCATTATTGACAACAGTTAAAAAAAATTAGTCAATGGCTTCTCTCCACTTTATGGGGGCCAAAGGAAGCAGTAATCAATTATTCTAACCCTCTTCATCAACCTTTGACCTTCATATACTTTTTATTCATCTGTTCGGTTTCCTTTGTTCCTTTTTAATGTAAATTACGGTTTTTGCTCATAACAATATATTTTTTTATTCTGTGTTTTGCACTCTCCTTTGTTCCATCTCCTAACCACACCCTCCACATCCCAGAGAAGACGCTCTGGTGAAGAGCTCTTTGACAGCTGGTGCCAACCCCAGAGGACTCCAGGTTATAGGAGGTGCACAGGGCGGTCGGGGCAGCGCTTCTAGGACCTCAGACCCCTCTGGGAGCATCTCCGGTTACTTCCATTCTTGGGGCATCCGATAAGCTAGAGGCGGCTTCTCTTGGACTTAGATTCGTTCCAACGGTTGCCCACTTCGGCGAGGGCTTTTCAAGGTCTCCAGCTGAGAGCGCTGAAGGGATAAGGGGTGTCCTGATCCCGTGGGGCTTCGGGTGGGGTCCAAGGCTCCCAGGTGGGACACGCTGGCTTCAGGACCCCGCTGCGGACGCAGCCAGCTAGACGCCGGGGCAGGTGACCTTCTCTGGCCAACCCTTCAGTGGATTTTCTTTCTTGGTCTTATCTTTGTACTGTTGAAGTATATTACAAAGGAGACCTATCCGGGCTGCGGGGTAGGGTAGGGGCAAAAAATTTACCAGATTTGGGGAGGTGGTTAATGCTCTTCCAGTGCCTCCCTTCTGGGGCTCTACTCTGGGTTAGCCGCGCGCCGCCGAGGTAGAGAATGCCAGGGCTGGAGGCTGGGGAGGCCAGAGGCAAGGGAGAGGGGGGCCCTTTCTCTGGAGCAGATCAAAGCGACCCAAAGTGTGGACAACTCAGAGCAAAGGGGGCGGGCAGAAGGCACAGTGGGCTCAAGAAGGTCCCCAGGTGGAGCAAGCTCCGGACCCGGAGGACAGGAAGGGCGGAGGTAGCGGGGTGCGGGCCAGCCGGGAGCCTGAGGCTGAAGGGGCGTGGACCCGCGCCGACAGCCCCGGGCCGACTGCGGCCTCCGCGGCCTGGCGCGCGGCGCGTTGGCCGATCTCTTCCGCAGCCTCGCAGGATAACGCCGACCCGGGCCCGAAAGCAGCTGCCCTTGGGAAGAAAAACTCTTTAAACAAATCATTTTGGTGTCTAATCAATTAGTGTTTGCGAAGTCAAGTACCATAGATTTAACAGAATAATCGTTACGGCCCTTGTCTTTATTTGACCCGCAGACACCTAGAAGATTTAAAAATGAAACGCCGGTGTTCTGGGCTCCCCATCCCTTGTTTGTGCCTCCCTCCTGGGCTGCGCCGGGCCTTGTGTTTTCTCCAGACCGAGCCTTTTTCCCTCCCAACCTTCGTCTCTCCTTTCCCCTTCACACTTTCCACACGTTTCCTTCTTTTCTTGCCCATCCGGCCCTGTCCGCCTTGCATGTCTCGGCCTCCTCATCCCTTCACCCTCGTGGCTGGCACGAGATGCAGCCTCTGGCTGTGGGACCCTCCGGCTCTGGGCGAGCGCCTGCCCGAGCGCCATTCCGGCGAAGGATTATGGAGTCGTCAGGCGCCCAGAAGTCTCTCCCCCACCCCCATCCCCGCCCTTTAACCCTGAAGCTCACCCTCTTGCCCCCTTCTGAACCGTCCAAGGCCCAAGGGATTCTGTGCAAGCCCTTCAGGGTCGGTGGAGCTCGGAAAAGACCTTCACCTTGATGCGGCAGGACCTTCGTGCGTGAAGGTATCTTGCCCCATAAATGCGGTGACCCAGGGCGCGGGAGGGGGGTTGGGAAGAAAAGCAGAGTGTGTGACCTTAGAACCCCTCTCCCCCAATGGCAGGATGAGGCGGCAAGGCCTGCGGGGGTGGAGGGCGGGGGCTGGGATTGGGTGAGGGAAGACGACCCTGGGGACCGATATGGGGGGAGGGGCGTTGTCTCTGAGCACGCTTCTCAGGGCCGGGCCAGCACCCAAGGTCCTGAGTCAGGCCGGGAGGGTCTCCAGGCGTCTCCCTCCCCACCTCTTATCTTTTTTTCAGGCCTAAGGTTGTAGATGCATGTTATGCATGTACTTGATGTACTTGTGTAGGCGCAGGGGCTGTGCTCCCCTCCAAGCCTCAGGCCACTGACTGGCATGTGCGAGTCCCCAGCCCTGGGGACTCTTGGTCGAGACCCAAGGGGGTTGATGGGATGGTCACCAGGGCCAATAGACCTGGAGGCGGGGCTAGGAGGCTGTGGGGGAAGATGCGCGGGGGAGAAGTGAGGAATTTTGGGTGTCAAGAATGCCTCCACCTCTCAATTTCTCTAATCATCATTTAACCCAGCAACAGATTGAGCCCGACATACCGGGGTAGTGGGTTGGTTAAATAAACCTGTAATTCTAAAAGGAGAGGGGAGGGAGAGCGAGCTGGAGTTGAGGTTGTCTTCTCCCTACACTGCCAGACCCTGGGGGATCTCGGATGCCCTTACCTGGGCCTGGATGGTCTTCAGCCCCTGGAAGTGCCTCATAGTCCTGAGCCTCCAGCACTCACCTGAGAAAGGTCGGTCTCAACAATAGATGATTACAATGTACTTGACTAATGCCTGCATTTCCCTGTTTAACATACATTAATCCAAGTAACAAAAAAAATCAATATTGCTAACAATATGGCAAACAAATCCTAGTCTCTCTCACACAAAACCTCATCCGATCGTCAGATCTTCAGTCACTCTGACCCACTTGAATTTTGTTATCTCTTCTAGCCCACTGGCAGCTCCTGGATAGCCTGGAATCCAGACCTGGCTTTGAATAGCTTCTCTCTAAAAATTCTATTTTTGTCCTCCATGGGGTGTAGGGGGAAGGACTTGGGACCCTCCCAATCATAGCCTCCTCCCGCTTGGAGTCCCCTTGAGGACTCTGAGTTTACCTAAAACTTTGTTTCTTCTGCAACCATCGAATGCCCAAAGTCACTGCCCAATGATTTTGGATTTTGTTGTTTTCTCTTCCTAACAACCCCCCGCCCCCGCCCACCACCACGGGGCAGCTCTCAGCCCCTCGGAGGGCTAAAGACCCCATACTCCTCTCTTCCAGCCAATCAGCCCCCACCCTTGCCACCCTTCGCTAATTGCAGACAGTGGTTCCTGGGAGTTTATTATGATTCTTATTATGATTATTTTTTAAAATTAGTGTTTTCCACCTGGAAGGAACAAACCGGAGGGGCTGGCTAATGAAGGAACTTAGGTTTGCAAAAACACTGTAAATAATTTAGTATTGTATTTCAAGGAAAAAAAAATAGCTTTCTTAAATCATCCCTGCAATATAAATTGCAGACTTACAGTATGGTCCTGGTAAGTCTAAATTTTTAAAGGAGCAATATTCAAAGAGACATAGATGTCTGTATTAATTATTTATTCGCCGGTGCCTTCCTTCGTTTCTAACTTATTATTAATTAGGCGCCTCTAGTCTTTCGCAGAGCGCTCCACCGAGCCGGTTGCAGCTTTAAATATGAATTAAAAGCAAATCCAAGCTACTGTAATGCGAAAATTATTCCGTGTCTTGCATGGCAGAGATGAATAGCCGCGTGGATCAATACCGTGAAACTCGGCTCCGAACGACAGGGTTATTGATAGCTTATATTAAAGATGTTAATGATGGAAAAAGGAAAACAACGGCCCACCCGACTGAGAAACTTTTTAGCCGCTGAAACCCCGCAACAAAAATGGGAAGGGGGCAGGAATCGGGCTTAAGTGTAATAAGAAAATTATTTATGAAACCGGATGAATGACTTCAGAGCCTTGATGCATTTGAACCTAACGCTCTCGGCTCCTGGCGGCCCCGGCTCCAGCTGGGGAGACCGCGAAAACCCCAAGCCGCGGGGAGCTGGGGGCGGGGGGTGCTCCGCCAGCCTCTGCAGCCTCCGGTTTGCCGCCCACCTTCCCCCGGTCCCCGCCGGGAGAGCCCTCTGGGGCGCCGGTCGCAGGCGCTTTCGGAAGTTAGTGGAACGGGGCAGGCGCTAGGCTGGTTCCTGCTGTCCCGGCAGGGATGGTGAGGCAATCAGCTGGGCCCGGCAGCACGGACTTTGGCTCGATTTCTTCACTGGTTCTCTTGGCACCTATTCCCACAGAGGAGTTAAATGCTTCGGGCTTGAGGGGGGCACAAGTCTGACTCTGCACTGCCTCCCACCTGACCAAAGCTCTTCGTATCCCCAAAATGCAAACGGGTGGCTGGTGTCTGAGGGGTGCGTGACGCTTTGAAAGAAGAGAAACTGCTCTAAACAGGGCAGGAAAAATGGGAAAGAAGTCCACTCTCTTCCTACGTGCCTCAGCGGGTTCTTTACCAGGTACGGGGTTTAACTGGGCCTTGGCATCCAGCGCCGGGCAAGCGAGGGATCCATGAAGCTGGGCTTTCTGGGCGTGGGGAGCAGAATGAGCACGCTGGTTTGGGCCCCATCCTCTTGCAATTCGGCCTGGACGCCGCCCGCTCCTATGCTGGTCCCAAATATTGACCCACTCTCCCTAGCCGAGGGCCACTGAGTGGCGGGGGCGGGGAGCAAAAGGTTAACTACTGACCCTGGAGGACGGCGGAAAAGGTCAGAGCCCTAGGATCACTCGAAGGCCCTAGGTTCCATCCCCCTCTGCCAGGCATAGAACCGCCAGGTCCCCTCCCCCGAGCCAGGGTCCTAGGCCCTTGGAAGCAGCGGCGGGGGTCGGGGGGTAGGGGGGAGAGGGTGACCTTTGCCATTCAACGCGGGGGGTGTGGGGGGCATCGGCGGACGCTGGGTTAGTAGGTGGGTCCCAGCGGTCCGTGTGCCCTGAGTCCAGCCTTTTGGATTCGGGTAAGAGTTGAGGGTCTTTGAATTTATGCTCGGGACTGTCATTTGTTCTGTGTTCCAGTGGGGAGGAGAAACCACCCGGAGCTGTGGGAAAAGTCCCAGGTAGTCCACAGAGCAAACAGTTTCCCTCTTAAGGATGGAGTACTTTTATTTTTTATTAGGTCTTTTAAAATCTATTTTTCCTTTTTCTTTTCCTTTCTTCCTCTCCTTCATCGTCCTTTTCACTTCTCCTTTTCCCTTTTATTTCTATCTTCCCCCTCTTCCTTCCATTTTTCTTTCCTCTCCACCTCTTTTCTTGATTTCTTCTTTCCTTCCTCTCTCCACCTCACTCTTTTCTTCTCTGCAGCTTTCTCCCCTCATTCCCTCCCTCCTGCTCTTCCTTCTAGAGCTAGGTGGAGGCCTGGCCGATCTCTCTGCACCTCGAGACTTTCACAAGAGAGGTGCCAACTCCATTTGGCATCAACATCAAATATAATATTGTTTTTGAAAAAAGAAAGAGCACCAGAATTTGGAGGAATCATCCATGCCTCTGAGCCCTTTGGCAGTAACTGGCATCCCCTGACACTTCTCCGCTGGGCCTTTGCAGCAGTCCAAGATTGGCCAGCTCGGGGTCATGCCCATTTCCTGAACTTGGGGCTGCTGGGAGAGTGCACTCCCCTTGCTAACGCTCCTCATGGTGTTGTCTGGGCCCTTGACATTATCAAGATTTTTGGGGTTGTTTTTATTTTTGTTTATTTGATTTTGATTTTGAAAAAAATTAAAGTGAATTTCTGAGGCCATAACTCCGAAAAGCACCAGTTGAGCCTTAAATCTGTCCTAGGGCACCAGGCAAGGCCAAGTTGAAACCATTATCTAGATAATTAGACAAAAACCAAACTTCCTGCCACCCAGGAAGAGCCCCCTCTCAGCTACCTGGCTTCAAAGTCCACAATCAACTATATGTAGTGAAGTCTTAGAGCCACACAATCTACCAGCAAATGGCCCTTCCTCGAAAAGGAAATACAACAGACACTGCACAAAATCACTTGATTCTGGAAAAAATCAATATCGAAATTAGGTTTATTGTCTGCTTATATGATTAAAAATGACAAAGTGTTGCCTTTTATTTTCATAAAAAGACAGAAGTCTGAATAAAATAATTTACTATCGAGTTCTTCTTGTTTCATTTGCCTGGTAAAACCTGAAGGAGGCTGAAAAAGCAGTTGGGAGGTGCAGTGGCTGAGCCAGAGGCTCCCTGGGCAGGGGTGAGCTTGCCATCAGAGATGTGTGCTGCTGTGTGTGCGAGGAGAATATATTTCCTAATGTCCAGATTGCGGCAACTCCGGGCCAGCTGGGTATTTCTCAGTTCCCCCTCATTCCAAAGAAATGCTCGGTCATTTGTCACTTGCCCCTAACCCTCTTTAGCTCAAACCTAGGTCCCAGGTCTTTCTTCCCAAAATAATTATCAGGATTGAGCTGCTTTAGTGGTTGCACAACTCCGGCAGTGCCAGGGCCTCCCTCAGTCGTAGCCTCCCAGACCCCCATCTAGCCACCCTGGATCTTCGATCCTACGAAGCACTGCCTCCATCTGTGTGTGTGTGTGTGTGTGTGTGTGTGTGTGTCTGATCCACTACTTGGCCCGGATGGGGCTCCCTCCCCCGGAAGGCTCGCGGGGTTCCAGAGCCTGGGATGCAATCAGGAAAATGGGGTTTCCGAAACCACTGTGGGCTGGATTCTCCAAGTGTGGCCGGCGGGGCGCGCATTCGAGGAACACGACTGCATTGCGCGCGCGCGCTGGTTACACCAACGCCAGGGTTATCTATCTACGTTAAAAACAAAAAGAAAAAAACAAAAGCAACTAAAAATCCACTGTGTGAATCTCAGCGTAAATACCCCTCCCCTATCCCCCCATCCCCACAAGCCGAGTTAGAATCTACTCTCATCTCCAGGCCGCTGCTCTTGGGTGAGAGTGCAGCGTGCGCAGAGCATGCTGCCACCCCGTTACTACCTTGTTCTAGAACAAAGTAGCTCCCAAAAGCGTGAGGGTTCATGGAGCGCGGCCCTCGAGAGAGTGCGAACAGTTTCGCGCACACTTAGCACCGTTAGGAAAATAACTGCCAAGACGGATCCCTTAGAGCCCCAATTGTGCCTTCACCTTTGGAGTTGGAGCTGTTTGGTGGGCTGCACACGCCGACTCATTTGTTAAAGTCGGTAATTGGTTCTCCTTTTGTTCTGGAACCGAGGGGACTTATCTCCTGGTGGTTGTGGAAATGAAACCCAACCGAATCATCTCCTCCACCGAGTCCACACGGGCATGGCTTCTCCAAGGTCGTCCTTGCCTTCTCTTGGGGTTGAGGGCTTATGGGGTAGCAGCCGTGGATTATGTATTACTGGGAAATGTGACAGGCCTGGCTGGGCGCCGACGGCGGGCTAGCGGTGGTTGAGCCCCACCTGCTGCCGGGCTCGACGTCTCCCTCTTCCCCCCGGTAGTGTCAGGTCAGCGCACCCTCAAGTCTTTTTTCATGGAGACGCCCAAAGGGAGGCCGCGAAGGCGCATGGGTCCAGACACGCAGGTCCGAGGAAGCCACCCTGGGGAGGCGGAAGGCAGCCCGAGGGTTGAGACGTCGGGTGGCCCCTGCTGTAGGGCAGCTTCGGGTTCCTTTCGGCGTGAAGGCAGATTCAGCCACTAACTTCTTGAGGAACAAACCTGGCCTCTCGTTTCCTCTCCCGGACCATGTCTCCAGCCTCTTTTTCCTACCTTCGTCCCTCTTCAGCCTTGAGTGCCCTGGAGCTGCTAGCCCTAGGGTCAAAGGTCAGGCCTTCACCAGGCCGGGGTGGGAGAGGGCACATCCTCGTTCAGGCACTGGCCAAGTACGTGAGTTGCCCGGGCTATCATTCGGGGCTGGACGCCCATTGCCAACTAAAGAGAGAACAGACGCTGAACTCAGAGCTCCCTCCTCCCGTACTTAGCCCTCTTTGATGACATGGGGTCTTGAAGGGGATGGCAGCTTAATTTAGAAAATTATATCGAGACTATAAAGTCACTCCTCTGGATATTTTAGGAGTTTTTTGGTGGGGGGGCGGGGGTAATGATTTCCGCAGGTGTCCACATTGGGGTGGTTTTGAGCACAGGATTGATCACAAGAGCAGGCTTTCATTGTGTCATTTCCCTTGCCTTAACCCTGGCCAGAGGTAGAAAGAAGTTGCCAGAAGGGGTCCAGGAGAGGGAAACGAATGCCCAGCCTCCTAAGAAGGCAGATCTGTTCCAAAGGGGCCGACCTTCTGCATGAGTGGGGGCAAGGCAGGCAGAGTAAAAAGCAGATCTCTATGCATGTTCATGTGGCTCAATGTAATGAACACATCTCCATCAATTCCTGGAGGCTGAGGGCTCAATTTACTCGGGTTTTAGCCGAGGAATGTCCTCAGCCTCAGCTCTGACTACAGAGAAGCCAGAGTAGTTAGAATTCTCTCTCCAACGAAAGCGATGGTCAATAGAATTCTCGGTATCAAATGAGCAATAATTTGCTGTGGCTACATGCTGGATAATGAAAGATGTTAGTGGGATCAATAAAAAATGAAAACACTTTTACTTACATCTTGAGTTACTGTTTTAAGAGAGTGAGAGGGATGCAACAAACCCAAAGCTAGGCTCAGAGCCTCTCCAGACCCCCTCAAATGCACAAAGCTCTGTCACCACCAGACAGAGTCTTTTTGCCACCAGGGCCTCTAACTTCCAGATTCTGTGCTCACAGGCAAGTAGGTTATTTACATCAAATTAACCCCTTAGAATCTGGTAATAGTTTAACTGTCAGGATTTAAAAATTTTTCTTTCTTTCTACAACCGGAAGTAAATCTTAAATTGTTTTCCGTCAGAATTAAACTGGTTGTAGTTTATGGAAAAAGTAGGAAAGCACCCCAAAGCTGACTTGTCCTTTGAAATGCCTCAGAATGTGCACTTGACCAAGAAAACCAGGAGTGCCTGTGTTCTTTGGTTGTGAATAAAAAATACACAGGTAAAAGAATAGATTTAATTCCTTTCAATTTGTTATGTGTGGCCATTAAATCTGAAAAATTCAGACCTTAAAATTGCTCTTTCCAGACCAGTTAATTCCCTCATCTTCTCTCGTAATCATTTCCTCTGTTCAATTTGTTTTCAATTTGCATTGGGTTTATTTGTACCTTCCAGTCTGCTTTTCTCATCATCCAATCCCCAAAGCTTCCCTACATGTCTGGTCTTAAGAAACCTAT
This sequence comes from Tursiops truncatus, assembly GCF_011762595.2. Taxonomy (NCBI): domain Eukaryota; kingdom Metazoa; phylum Chordata; class Mammalia; order Artiodactyla; family Delphinidae; genus Tursiops; species Tursiops truncatus. The sequence goes on from NC_047035.1 coordinate 95,699,827, forward strand.
TGCAAGACGATCGGGAAAGCATTCTCTCTCTATATATATATTTTAAGATACAAGACTAAAAAACATCCCGAGTGCTCTGCATGAAACAGGCGCAACGAAAAAGCTCATGGTCAGACAGCTTGCAGCACCCGAGCCGATATAAACAAAGAACATTAGGAAATCTGTGCTTCTTTTCGTCATTAAAGGAAAAAAAAAAAAAAGACACGAATTTAGCTGCGCTTTAAGCTGTCTGACCAGAGGAGCTGTTTCTGCCATCGAGATAACGGTCAGTGCTGCAAGGACAGTGGCCTGTGATCATCCTTAGCAGGTTTGGGCTGGATTTGGAGAGACAGCCAAGCAACCTGGGAGATTTAGAAAGCGGCAACCGGCCTAGGGAAGTGTAGACAAGTTCTAATTTGGGGATTTCCTCGGGTCAGTGAATCTGGCTAGCTGCACTTCTACGACGCGCACGACAGCAGGTGCGGTTCTGCCGCTTCACGCGGCTTCGCGGGAGAACCGCGCACAAACCGCAGACGCGCGCTCGCATACCCGCCACCACTCTGGGCACGCCCGGATTATTTACACCCTGTTGGGGAGCCTCCTCCCCGCCCTCATTTGCTGCTTTAAATTTGCCAGGAGGACTTGTTAGCGGCCGAGGCCGTGAGGGCAGGCTGGGAGGGGGGCGCCCTCGTTCGGCTCCCTGGCAGTGACGCGGCTTCTGCCCTCCTCCCTCGGCTCCCACCCTGTTTGCGTGGCTACAGGCTCAGCAGGACCAGCGACGCCGGGACCCTGGAGCCCCTGCCCCGTCCTACCCCCCACCCCCACCCCCGCACGCGCCTGTGAGACTGGCTTACCCTGGTGGGCGAGTCGCTGCGCATTAGCGGATTTCATGGCAAGTTGCTTCTGTGACAAGTGATCAGGTTCGCGTTTAAGGATTTGACCCCTAGGAGGGAGGGAAGCGAGAGTCAATCTGCGTAATTTCAAATGAGAAAGAAACCGGGAAACGAAGCGGGGGAGCCCAATTTCTAGTCCCCTAATTTCCCCCTCCCACGTATCCTATCAGCCACCCCCCTCCCCGCCCCCCTCAGCCAACGCACAGTAAGAAAAAGTGATCCGCACACGTCGCCGGTGATACCTTTTATTGCTCTCATTTTAAAGACAGGGACGGGATGGCTCCCTCCATGAAGCCTTTCTCGGCAGCTCGGCCCCGGGCAGGTGGGTCAACCAGGCAGCTCCAGGGCCCGCAGATTGCTGCAAGGTCGCGAGGTGAGGGGTGCGGAAAAGAGAGACCTCGGGCTTCGTGCCAAACGGCCCCCTTCGGCGCCCGGGGTCTGAGCCAGGCGCACAAACCCAAATTCCCTCCAGCGTCTTCGGCTCCATCTTTAAGTCCAGGCAAAGATCAATTCCCCCTTTCTCTCGCACGCACACATTTGCAGCCATAAATAAACAGCTCCCAGCTAAATCAGGAACCCGAGAAGAGAAAGAGAGAAGAAAGAAGAAGAGAGAAGGATGAGATCCAGAGCAACGGTCTCGCTTCTCCCGGGCGCCGTATGGCTCTTTTTGGTCGGGCCAGTCTTGCATTTGGGGTTGCATCTTGCATTTGAATAGCTGCCTGGGCTTGTTACGGACCCGGGAAAGCACTGAAAGGGAATCACTATGCAAATTGTCCCAGTTACAATCGAAAGGTTCGATCTCCAGGAGCTGCCTGACGGAAGTTGATGTCAGCTATCTATGCATTAGGATTGCATTACCGCCTTCGCCGGCCTCCTCAATACCCCCGCTCGCGCCTGCCGGGGAGGCTTTTTTCTTTTTTTTTTTTTTTTTTTGCTTATGTGTATATTTCCCTCAGTAATTTAAAAAAAGAGAGAAAGAAAGAAGAGAGAAAGAGAGAGGAAAGAAAGAAAGGAAGAAAGAAAAAAAGAAAGAAAGAGAAAGGAAGGAAGGAGGAAGAAAGACAGAAAGAAAGAAAGAAAAAGAAAGAAAGAAAGAAAGAAGGAAGGAAAGAAGGAAGGAAAGAAAGAAAGAAAAAGAAGAAAGAAAGAAGGGGAAAAAGGGCTTAAGGTGGCTGTGTAGTTGGCTCGGGCCTGGGAGGCCCACGGGCGGAGGGGAGGAGGTGGGGGCAAAGAGGAGGAGGGGGGTGGTCGTTCTTTTGCAGCAGGTGTTGATGGTGCGTTTGAAATCAAACATTTGGAAACGGTTTTCTAGCGCTTTGCAGGACTAGGCGGCGGCGAGGGGTGGGGGCGGCGACGTCTGCCTCCGCCCGCCTGCTTGATCCTACAATGCCGGCTGCGGATCAATACCCGCTCACTGTAATCCCAGTAATTGTAGGGCTCGCAGCTTTTATTTTAAAGAAATAGGACACTAGAGCGCAGGCGGGCGGCTGAGATAGCAATGCTGGACCTTGGTGCCTCCGGGCGCCTTTTGGGGCGCCCATCTTTTACCCTAGAGCCCTGAAAGCTCCTCGCAATGGGGTAGTTTCGGGACCCCAGCGTGCGAACAGCAGCGTGGCTCGCGTGGCCTCAGGCAGGGAATGGCGCTCGCCCGAAGGCGCTCGTGGTGGCTCAGGGCAGGACGCGTACGGCAGGGCATACGGCGTGGAGTCCGGCCTTTTCCGGGCCTGATCGCCGGCCCAGGCGGATGGGCAAGCCTGTGGGTGGGCATCTTGGGCTTGGACGCTGCCCTATCGGTCTCAGGCCGCACGGATCCCAGACCTCGACGCTCTGGGCCCCCGGTTGCTGGAATATGGGGCTTCCGGCACAGACGGCGAGAAGTTTTGACCCTTTTCGGCCGCCTTCCAAGGCCCAAGGCCTAACTTGGGCCTACCCTGTGTCGGGCGGTTTGCCTGGGAGGCAGGGAAGGGCGCTATAGGATCCAGAGGTTTATCGCCTGCGCGGCCACTTAGACCCTTGGTTACTCAGGGGGTGCGGGGCCGCGCGTTTGGCCTAAGCCCACCGTCCCCGCCGCGCCAGCGGGCCGCCTGCTGCCTCTGCCGGCCCGCCCCTTGCTGGCAGGGCCGGGGCAGGACCGCTGGGGCCTGGGGCCGCAGCCCCCGCGCGGCTGGCAGCCCGCAGCTTCTGGCGCCCCAGAAGATGACCATCTGTCATTCAATTAAGGTTTCAGGGCAGCTGATGGGGGAGCCAGGGTCAGCGACCTCAGGACAAAACGGCCTGCTGCCTTGGATAGGAGAAGTTCAAATGTTAAATGCAGAACATTGTGCCCTCTCCCAGTCCCGGCCCCCACCCGGCCTCAGGTTCGGCCGGTGGACAGCAGCAGGGTGAAGGGCAGCGGTCATTAGCACTTAGATTTCAGCTCTGGGCCGGGCTCCTTCTGTTGGGTCATTTTGACCAGAGAACCTTTAACCCTTTCACGCCAGCCCGCCCTCTAGGGAAGGCCAGCTTGTCTGATGGAGGAAAGAAAGAGGGCACTTAGATGCACCCATATAAAGAGGGGTCAGATTGTATTTCGGGTCACTTCTTCATTGGAGAAGAAAACCTACAAGGTAGAAGGAAAACAGTTCATTATAGCCAAAAAAAACCTATAAGATCTTAATAGTTTTATTTTTTAAGTTTTAGCTTTGGGGGAGAAGTACATTCATTAAATTAGATCAGGGAACTACTGGGCCAGTGTGGGGAGAATGGATTTGTAAAAAATTCCAAACTCCACCCATAATTAAGTGTATTTGCCCAAACATGTGTGAGTGGTGATGAGCCACTACAGACAACCTGTAGTCTTAAGCCAGCTACAGACAACTTCCTTTAAAGTATTGGTGACGAAGTCTCCACTGCAGCCAGCCTCATCTACAGTTGAAAATACATTGGACGGTTGGGACTTTCTGATAATAAAATGAGGTTAAAATAATTTTAAAAGGAATTCGTAAAATACATTCATTAAGTATTCACAGGCTGTGGGCATTTAGGTGTTAATATTCCTGGCTTCCCTACACTAGACAGGAGAAGCAGCCACATACTTAGCAGTTTTCAGCAGAAGTTCCAACTATTCCTCTCAATTATTAACCATGAAGCCTGAAAACAACTCTATTAGCAAGATATCATTTCAAGGCTTGGAAAACTAGGTCCTTCAGCAGGCTAGTTAGTAACAGAGGAAGGAACTGGGGCTTCTGGCTTCCAGCCCCACTTCTCAATATTAAACCTAGTCTTTACTTTTTGGAAGTAACTATCAAGAAATCAATTAATCAATCAGACATTCAGCATTGAAGCACCTTAGCAAATTTTTCATTGGATAACAATGAATAATACATGGCCCTCCAGTATATTGACTGTGGTAAATGGTCTTTCAGGTAAGGTGCTGCAACAAGTACCTTTAAATAAAATCAAAATAAAAAGTTTACCACAATCATAATAAATTGTTCAGTCATCTTCCTATTGACTCACATAGCATCTTTCTTCAGGGGCATTTGGAGTTATTTTTTTCCCCCTTACAGACCAGAACAAATTGATGAATTGAGCTTTCACTATGCTAATTTAGACATTATAAATATTTAATTAACATCCCTAATAGCCAGTCATAGAGGGCCCCGCTCTACTTTACACTGTTCTTAATCTAAAGTAAATGCTTTTCCCATTAATAGCCTGATGCCATATTAGCAGCTTCCTCAGTAAAAGAGCCCCACTTAGTCTAAAAGGAGGCAGCATTGAGTAGTCTGCATTAGATAGGCGTTTATTCTTGTTTGTAAAGGATCCAGGGAATGGTATCAACTCTCTACAAATTCCACCTTTCCCAGTTCTTGCTTAGACTATTCTAAGAATAGGGACAACCTCTCAGTTTCACTTTTCTAGACAAGGTAACCTTTTGAGGTTGTACTAGAATAAAAATGAATTTATTTTAGTAAAGCTTACATTAAAAAGTGAATCACAGGTAAAGGATGACAAATTGCCAATTGTGGAAGGTACTAGTCTTTTCAACAGAGTGGTGCAGTGAAAATAATTCTGTACCAGGAGTCAAAGGACATAAGTTCAAATCCTGTGACACTCAGTAGCAGTGGGACCCTTGGGCAAGGCATTTAACCCCTCTGAGCTTCAGTTTTCTCTTTTAATGAGACAACTAATGCCTATGCCACAGGGTTACTTTAATGATTAAATGGGAGGATATATATGAAATTACTTGGCATATAGTAGATACACAATATTGGGTTAATTTCTAAATGACTGCCAAATATTCATTAACCTTTCTCTCCTCTTATGTCTATTCTTGTCTTCTCTAAACTATGCCCTTATCATAATCTAACATTATCTTTGCAAATGTGGTTTGTCTCATCAATTCTTGGATCTAGTTTCTATAATGTGAAGTGGGGAAAAACTGGGAGGCCTAAACCCTGACCAGGAGACAGTGTAAGAACAGATACTAGAATCTAGACTTTCAAAAGCTCTGAGTCATAAACTCTGATCACTGATATGTTGTTATACAACAGTCCTTGTGTGATTTAGAAAGATTCCAGAAGCAGCATTATATTTCCCAGGGGGCAGGAATCAGGCCAGAACTGAGAGATCAAGAAATTAGAAACTCTCCAGGCTGATCTAACTCTGGGACTAAAATCCACAGATGCCAAACATTAGAGTAAACAGCTGAAAAAAGGAAAAGCAGCTTCAGACAATCTACATTTAAAACATTAGATAAGCCATCTTATTGTGGAATATTTCTCAAAGAATCTGAGGAAAAACCAAATTGACTTGTTGGATGTTGCTGGTTACAGAGACAAGAGAAACCCTGCATTATTCTTATTTGCCAGAACAAAATAAATACTACTTAATGTAATATAGGCACTTATATTAATAAGATAGACATTTATCTAGATAGAGTAAATATCCTAGTAAAATCACACAATTTGGATTTTTGGTACAACCCAAATTTTCCTTTTTATTTTTGGTCAGCAGTGGAAAATCCCAGATAGAAGGATCAATGGGAAAGGGGCAAGGCATTGGCTGGGATGATTTCTCAAGGAAAAGGCAGTAGTAGGAGGTATAGGCAGACAGACAGCAGAGTCTGACATTGAATAGCTCATTCTCTCTTCCTTGCACTGCTCTTCCTCTCTCCTGCTCTCTCTGTTTTTCTCTCACTTTCTCTTTATGCTCTGTGATGATGCATTAAATCAGCGGCCCCCAACCTTTTTGGCACCAGGGACCAGTTTCGTGGAAGACAATTTTTCCATGGAAGGGGGGTGGGGATAGTTCAGGCGGTAATTTAAGCAGTAATGGGAGAGATGGGAGCGGTAGATGAAGCTTCACTTGCTCACCCACCACTCAAGCGCCTGCTCTGTGGCCCGGTTCCTAACAGGCCACGGATCACTGCATAAAATAGAAAGGGAAATATTTTTTATTGTCCCCTCCCCCCAACATTTTGTTTTGAGATATCCATGAGGAATGTTTTTGACAAGTGGCTCCCAGGAGTGTCCCAGAGTATACTTTCTGAGGACACCATTCATTCTATAGAAATTCCTATAGGAATTCTATAGGAATGGGCTTACAGAACTCTCATTACCTATTTCTTGGGCCTCCTGAGTGAGGGCGATGGGCCTCTTGTAGTTAAAATATGGGAAGTTGCCCTGATGCTCTTAGGAACAGAGTGGAAAGTGATTTGCAGTATGGAAAGCTTCATGTTTGCTTAGCTATCCAATGCCTGTTGCACAGGGGTTAAGAGGAAGCCAGAAGTGGTCCTTGTTCCTGATCTGAGGGAACTGACAGATATTTAGGTGCTATTTCAGAGATCTGAAGAAAGCTGTAAGAGTAGAGAGGATGGGCAGCTATCTGGGTAGGGAGTTTGTCACTGATGGCTTTCTCAAGGAAGCAACCCCTCAAACTCAGGAGGAGAGATGGAGTTGGGCAAGTGAAGATGAGGATGGGGGAAGGACATAGAAATAAAGACAATGAATAATATGTGCAAGGGCACTAAGGTCTGAGAGTTCAACCTAGCCAGTGTGAGAGTGTACAACTCAAGAAGAAAGTCAGCTAGGACATGTGAAGGGCCCTGTTGCCAAGTTCGGTTTGGGTTTTATCATTTAATCAACAGGGAACCAACAGAAGTTTTTTATTTTATTAAAAAAATTTTTTATTTAATTTTTTTTTATACAGAAGGTTCTTATTAGTTATCTATTTTATACATATTAGTGTATACATGTCAATCCCGATCTCCCAGTTCATCCCCCCCACCCACGCTTTCCCCCCTTGGCGTTCATACATTTGCTCTCTACATCTGTGTCTCTGTTTCTGCCTTGCAAACTGGTTCAATTGTACCATTTTTCTAGATTCCACATACATGCGTTAATATGTGATATTTGCTTTTCTCTTTCTGACTTACTTCACTCTGTATGACAGTCTCTAGGTCCACCCATGTCTCTACAAATGACCCAATTTCGTTCCTTTTTATGACTAATATTCCATTGTATATATGTACCACATCTTCTTTATCCATTCATCTGTCGATGGATATTTAGGTTGCTTCTACGACCTGGCTATTGTAAATAGTGCTGCAAGGAACACTGGGGTGCATGTGTCATTTTGAATTACGGTTTTCTCTGGGTATATGCCCAGTAGTGGGATTGCTGGGCCATATGGTAATTCTATGTTTACCTTTTTAAGGAACCTCCATACTGTTCTCCATAGTGGCTGTATTAATTTACATTCCCAGCAACAGTACAAGAGGGTTCCCTTTTCTCCACACCGTCTCCAGCATTTGTTGTTTGCAGATTTTCTGATGATGCCCATTCTAACTGGGGTGAGATGACACCTCATTGTAGTTTTGATTTGCATTTCTCTAGTAATTAGAGATGTTGAGCAGCTTTTCATGTGCCTCTTGGCCATCTGCATGTCTTCTTCTGAGAAATGTCTATTTAGGTCTTCTGCCCATTTTTTTTTTTTAAATTGGGATAGAGTTGTTTTACAATGTTGTGTTAGTTTCTACTGTACAGCAAAGTGGATTTCCCTGTGCTATACAGCAGGTTCTTATTAGTTATCTATTTTATGCAAATCAATGTATACATGTCAATCCCAACCTTCCAATTCATCCTACCCCCCCTTCCTCCCTTGGTGTCCATACGTTTGTTCTCTACATCTGTGTCTCTATTTCTGCCTTGCAAACTGGTTCATCTGTACCTTCTGCCCATTTTTTGATTGGGTTGTTTGTTTTTTAATATTGAGCTGCATGAGCTGTTTATATATTTGGAGATGAATCCTTTGTTTGTTGATTCATTTTCAAATATTTTCTCCCATTCTCCCATTGTCTTTTCATCTTGTTTATAGTTTCCTTTGCTGTGCAAAAGCTTTTAAGTTTCATTAGGTCCCATTTGTTTATTTTTGTTTTTATTTCCATTATTCTAGGAGGTGGGTCAAAAAAGATCTTACTGTGATTTATATCAAAGAGTGTTCTTCCTATGTTTTCCTTTAAGAGTTTTATAGTGTCCGGTCTTACATTTAGGTCTTTGATCCATTTTGAGTTTATTTTTGTTTATGGTGTTAGGGAGTGTTCTAATTTCATCCTTTTACATGTAGCTGTCCAGTTTTCCCAGCACCACTTATTGAAGAGGCTGTCTTTTCTCCATTGTATATCCTTGCCTCCTTTGTCACAGATTAGTTGACCATAGGTGCATGGGATTATCTCTGGGCTTTCTATCCTGTTCCATTGATCTATATTTCTGTTTTTGTGCCAGAGTAACATATTGTCTTGATTACTGTAGCTTTGTAGTATAGTCTAAATTTAGGGAGTCTGATTTCTCCAGCTCCATTTTTTTCCCTCAAGATTTCTTTGGCTATTCAGGGTCTTTTGTCTCTACATATAAATTTTAAGATTTTTTGGTTCTACTTCTGTAAAAAATGCCATTTGTAATTTAATAGGGATTGCATTGAATCTGTAGATTGCTTTGCGTAGTATAGTCATTTCCATGATATTGACTGTTCCAATCCAAGAACATGGTATTTCTCTCCATCTGTTTGTGTCATCTTTGATTTCTTTTATCAGTGTCTTATAGTTTTCTGAGCACAGGTCTTTTACCTCCTTAGGTAGGTTTATTCCTAGGTATTTTATTCTTTTTGTTGCAATGGTGAATAGGATTGCTTCCTTAATTTCTCCTTCTGATCTTTCATTGTTAGTGTATAGGAATGAGAGATTTCTGTGCATTAATTTTGTATCCTGCAACTTTACCAAATTCATTGATTAGTTCTAATACTTTTCTGGTGGCATCTTTAGGATTATCTATGTATAGTATCATGTCATATGCAAACAGTGACAGTTTTACTTCTTCTTTCCCAATTTGTATTCCTTTTATTTCTTTTTCTTCTCTGATTGCCATGGCTAGGACTTCCAAAACTATGTTGAATAATAGTGGTGGGAGTAGACATCCTTGTCTTGTTCCTGGTAGAGGAAATGCTTTCAGTTTTTCACCATTGAGAACGATGTTTGCTGTGGGTTTGTTATATATGGCCTTTATTATGTTGAGGTAGGTTCCCTTTATGTCCACTTTCTGGAGAGTTTTTATCATAAATCGGTGTTGAACTTTGTCAAAAGCTTTTTCTGCATCTATTGAGATGATCATACGGTTTTTATTTTTCAATTTGTGAATACGGTGTATCACATTGATTGATTTGCATATATTGAAGAATCCTTGCATCCCTGAGATAAATCCCACTTGATCGTGGTGTATGATCCTTTTAATGTGTTGTTGAATTCTGTTTGCTAGTATTTTGTTGAGGATTTTTGCATCTGTATTCACCAGTGATATTGGTCTATAATTTTCTTTTTTTGTAGTATCCTTGTCTGGTTTTGGTTTCAGGGTGATGGTGGCCTCGTAGAATGAGTTTGGGAGTGTTCCTTCCTCTGCAATTTTTTGGAAGAGATTGAGGAGGATGGGTGTAAGCTCTTCTCTAAATATTTGATCAAATTCACCGGTGAAGCCATCTGGTCCTGGGCTTTTGTTCGTTGGAAGATTTTTCATCACAGTTTCAATTTCATTACTTGTGATTGGTCTGTTCATATTTTCTATTTCTTCCTGGTTTAGTCTTAGAAGGTTATACGTTTCTAAGAATTTTTCCATTTCTTCCAGGTTGTCAATTTTATTGGCATAGAGTTGCTTGTAGTAGTCTCTTATGACGCTTTGTATTTCTGCAGTGTCCGCTGTAAATTCTCCTTTTTCATTTCTAGTTTTATTGATTTGATGAGTCTTTTTCTTGATGAGTCTAGCTAAAAGTTTATCAATATTGAGCTAAAGCTCAAAGAACCAGCTTTTAGTTTTATTGATCTTTGCTATTGTTTTCTTTGTTTCTATTTCATTTATTTCTGCTCTGATCTTTATGATTTCTTTCCTTCTACTAACTTTGGGTTTTGTTTGTTCTTCTTTCTCTAGTTCCTTTAGGTGTCAGGTTAGATTGTTTATTTGAGAATTTTCTTGTTTCTTGAGATAGGCTTGTATTGCTATAAACTTCCCTCTTAGAACTGCTTTTGTTGCGTCCCATAGGTTTTGGATCGTCGTGTTTTCATTGTCATTTTTCTTTAGATATTTTTTGATTTCCTCTTTGAATTCTTCAGTGATCTCTTGGTTATTTAGTAACATATTGTTTAGCTTCCATGTGTTTGTGTTTTTCCCCCTGTAATTGATTTCTAGTCTCATAGCATTATGGTCAGAAAAGATGTTTGATATGATTTCAATTTTCTTAAATTTACTGAGGCTTGATTTGTGACCCAAGATGTGATCTATCCTGGAGAATGTTCCATGTACACTTGAGAAGAAAGTGTAATCTGCTGTTTTCAGATGGAATGTCCTATAAATATCCATTAAATCTATCTGGTCTATTGTGTCATTTAAAGCTTGTGTTTCCTTATTAATTTTCTGTCTGGATGACCTGTCCATTGGTGTAAGTGAGGTGTTAAAGTCCCCCACTATTATTGTGTTACTGTTGATTTCCTCTTTTATACCTGTTTAGCATTTGCCTTATGTATTGAGTTGCTCCTCAATACATATATATTGAGGAGCACCTCAATATAAATATATGTATATATTTATAACTGTAATATCTTCTTTTGGATTGATCCCTTGATCATTATATTGTGCCTTCCTTGTCTCTTGTAACATTCTTTATTTTAAAGTCTAGTTTATCTGATATGAGTATTACTACTCCAGCTTTCTTTTGATTTCCATTTGCATGGAATATCTTTTTCCAACCCCTCACTTTCAGTCTGCATGTGTCCCTAGGTCTGAAGTGGGTCTCTTGTAGACAGCATATATATGGGTCTTATTTTTGTATCCATTCATCAAGACTAGGTCTTTTGGTTGGAGCATTTAATCCATTCACATTGAAGGTAATTATTGATATGTATGTTCCTATGACCATTTTCTTAATTGTTTTGGGTTAGTTTTTGTAGGTCCTTCTCTTCTCTTGTTTTTCCCACTTAAAGCATTTCTTTTAGCATTTGTTGTAGAGCTGGTTTGGTGGTGCTGAATTCTCTTAGCTTTTGCTTGTCTGTAAAGCTTGTGATTTCTCTGTCAAATCTGAATGAGATCTTTGTTGTGTAGAGTAATCTTGGTTGTAGGTTCTTCCCTTTCATCACTTTAATTATATCATGTCACTGACTTCTGGCTTGTAGAGTTTCTGTTGAGAAATCAGCTGTTAACCTTGTGGGAGTTCTCTTGTATGTTGTCTTTTTTCCCTTGTTACTTTTAATAATTTTTCTTTGTCTTTAATTTTTGTCAGTTTGATTACTATGTGTCTCGGTGTATTTCTCCTTAGGTTTATCCTGCCTGGGACTCTCTGTGCTTCCTGGTCTTGGGTGGCTACTTCCTTTCCCATGTTAGGGAAGTTTTCTACTATAATCTCTTCAAATATTTTATTGGGTCCTTTTTCTCTCTCTTCTCCTTCTAGGACCCCTATAATGCAAATGTTGGTGTGTTTAATGTTGTCCCAGAGGCCTCTTAGGCAGTCTTCATCTCTTTTCATTCCTTTTTCTTTATTCTGTTCTGTGGCAGTGAATTCTACCACTCTGTCTTCTAGGTCACTTATCTGTTCTTCTGCCTCAGTTATTCTGCTATTGATTCCTTCTAGTGTATTTTTCATTTCAGTTATTGTATTGTTCATCTCTGTTTGTTTGTTCTTTAATTCTTCTAGGTGTTTGTTCTTTAATTTTTCTAGGTCTTTGTTAAACATTTCTTGCATCTTCTCGATCTTTGCCTTCACTCTTTTTCCGAGGTCCTGGATTATCTTCACTATCATTATTCTGAATTCTTTTTCTGGAAGCTTGCCTATCTCCACTTCATTTAGTTGTTCTTTCTACTTTTAACTAAGATTGCTTTTACTGATATACCCAGGGTATAGGTTTATATTCTTATGATGTTTAATTTTGCCTCACATGTTTTCAGAATCTTTTTTAAAAAAATATTTATTTATTTATTTATTTGGCTGCACCGGGTCTTAGTTGCAGCTCATGGGATCTTCGTTGCTGCGTTCAGGATCTTTTAGTTGCGGTGTTCGGGATCTAGTTCCCTGACCAGGGATTGAACCTGGCCCCCCTGTATTGGGAGTGTGGAGTTTTAACCACTGGACACCGGGGAGATCCCTTCAGAATCTTGTATCATCAAATAATTGCTATTATTTTCAACACTCTAGGAAATCTCTTGGAGTTTCTTACAGCTTTATGATTTTACCTTTCCAAGTCTAGTCTGTTCAAACTCTGTCATATCTTAATGTCCTTCCTGCCAAGTTTCAGTTACAAAGAAACACCCCTTCCCTTGTAATCACATTTAATGCTCACAGCTATCCCCAGCAGACACAGAAATGTTTTCTTGTCTTGTCTAGCTTTTTTTTTTTTCAGTTTTTCACTTTCTTCCCCAAATAGTCTTTCTTCTTCTTACAGCTGCCTTCCCACTTAGTCATCAATTGTTGTTTTGAATACTCATATTCTTCAAGAAGCCTCCATAATAATAGGTATTTTGTGGGATAACAAAGGAAACATTCTAAGATGTGATCAATTTAGACTATTTATTTGAAATTTACAGTAGTTGCATTGGGCTTTATATTAACCACTAGAAATATTTTGCCATTCTAATTAAAAGCACGAACAAAATGTATGGAGGTAGAAGGAAGGGAAGTGAAAAAAGTGTTTAAGAAACAGAATTATATTTTCAAGTGTTTAAAGTCAGTATCATTTAATCCACAATAATGCTGTGTAATATTTGTATGCCTCTATTAGTGCAGATCCAGCGATACTTCTTTTGTCTGTTTCACATATATAATATGTGTGTGTATATATAATATATATACATATATACACACACACATAGGTATGTACATATGTACATATAAATATTTATCTATACAGGTATTTGAAAAAACACAATAATAGCTACTTATTTCTAAACAATCAAAAACTTATTTAAAATAAAAATAATATAGCTGAAATTAATATATACATATGTTAAAAGTACAATAGGGTATGAAAAGAAAAAGAAAGCTCTTTCTCCATCTATTCCTCTCCTCCAGGAATCACTCTCAACAGTTTCTCATGTAGTCTTTTATACATTAAAAATATTTAAAATCCCCCCATGTGTATGCAGGCATCTTCTTTTAAAACAGTTACACAAATAGAGCATACTATACCTATTATTGTTAGTCTTTTAAAAATTTGTTTCATTTGGTAATATATTTTAAATATATTTCCATTCTTCTATTTTATTTTTTATGGTTTTCTTTTTTATAAGTTTAGTTTTTAATTGAGGTATAGTTGATTTACAATGCTGTGTTAGTTTCAGGTATACAGCAAAGCGATTCAGTTATACACACACACACACATATATATATATATATATATATATATATATATATATATATATATATATATTTTAGATTCTTTTCCCTTATAGTTTATTACAAAATATTGAGTTTACTTCCCTGTGCTATACAGTAGGTCCTTGTTGGTTATCTATTTTATATGCAGTAGTGTGGATATGTTAATCCCAAACTCCTAATTTATCCCTTCCCACCCTTCCCCTTTGGTAACCATAAATTTGTTTTCTATGTCTGTGGGTCTATTTCTGTTTCGTATATAAGTTCATTTGTATAATTTTTTTTTTTTAGATTCCACATATAAGCGATATCATATGGTATTTGTCTTTCTCTGCCTGACTTACTTCAGTTAGTATGATTATCTCTAGGTCCAGCCATGTTGCTGCAAATTACATTATTTCATTCTTTTTTATGGCTGAGTTACATTGTATATATACACCACATCTTCTTTATCCATTCATCTGTCAATGGACATTTAGGTTGCTTCCATGTCTTGCTATTGTAAATAGTGCTACAATGAACATTGGGGTGTCCACCACCAGCGTCTCCATGTCCCTAGGGTGAGCCACAGCCACTCCCCCCCCCGCCTCCCCAGGAGACCCTCCAAGACCAGCAGATAGGTCTGGCTGAGGGTCCTATGAAATTACTGCTTTTGCCCTTGGTCCTGGAGTGTGTCAGATTTTGTGTGTGCTCTTTAAGAGTGAAGTCTCTATTTCCCCCAATCCTGTGAAGCTCCTGTAATCAAGCCCCGCTGGCCTTCAAAGCCAAATGCTCTGGGTGCTTATGTTCCCAGTGTTGCACCCCTGGGCTGGGGGGCCTGATGTGGGGCTCATAACTCTCACTCCTGTTGGAGAACCTCTGTTATATAATTATTCTCAGTTTGTGGGTCTCCCACCTGGGGTATGGGATTTGATTATATCATGAATCTGCCCCTACTACCAGTTTCGTTGTGGTTCCTTCTTTATGTCTTTAGTTGTAGAAGATCTTTTCTAGTAGGTGTCAGACTTTTTCAATGACGGTCGTTCTACAGATTGTTGTGATTTTGGTGTGCTCATGAGAGAAGGTGAGGTTAGGGTCCTTCTACTCCACCATCTTGGCTGTTCTCTGGAAATTTACAAATGCTGCTCTTGAAACCCTGCTAAATCAATTGAATGGAGTAAAAAAAGGAAGATTCTAAGTCAAACATAGTCTATGTTTGAAGGATTGTCCTCAGCCTGCAATGCACCCATGGCCTACCAGTGAGTCGCATGGGCTGGCTGGGGCTATCCTTTCTAACAGTGTATAAGAATGCCCATTTCCCCAACAACCATAAAAACGTTTATCTGTCCAGTATAAAAAGTTTTGCTATTCTGGCAAAAATTCAAAGACAGACATTTTTATGTTATTTTGATTTTAAATCTTGAAACCTTTTTTCATTAAACTCTTGCAGCTTCCAGCAAGCGTCCCTTCCTCTTCTGGGGTTGACTAGAGACCTCTGAACTGAGGACTGGTCTCCCTTCCCACCTTCCCCCCAGAATAAAGCACTCGGACAAATGTAGGTGGTTGGTGGGGTGTAGGGCCTGGGTCCTGTGAGGGTAAGTAGTTTTAGGTCACGTAAAGCCCATGACCTTTGGTTACTCCATTGGAAATGGAGACAGGTCATATTATTGGGTTCAGGTGAGCAAACTCTGGGCTATAAGAAGCAGCGAGACCCCAGTATAAACAAGGAACATGGAGACATTTCTTTTTGCCTATTGATAGAATGTGGGTTTGTATTCCTATTCCCCATAAGTTTGTGTGCATGCGATGGCAGTCCAGCACTGAGGAGTGGCCTGGATTCTGAAGCCTAGATGCTTAGGTTTGACTCCTGGTTTCACTACCTGGCAGCTATATGATCTGTGCCTCAGCTTCCTCATCTATAACATGGGATATTAATCGTGCCTACCTCATAAGATTGTTATGAGGACTAAACATATTAATATCTGTAAAGCACTAAGAATTGTACCTGGCACATGGTAAGCAGCATCTAAATGTTCAATGAGATAAATTAAATGAGCTAGTTGGTGAATGTTTTTTTTCCTTTAAGCACATTTGGAAGTACACTTTTTCAATTTTTTCCTTCTGTTTTTCAAAGGCGCTTTGGCTGTTTTCAGAGCTCTCTCTTTGTAAGCTTTTAAGTGACAAGAAACAGTTGAGTAGAACTGATAAAATCTAAACATGAATGCCGATGAAGATGAAGAGCTGGTGCTTCTGGGTTTTATATTTGTTCTGCAAAAGGGCCCAGAGTAGACTGATATGAGGTAAAGCTCTTTTTGCATCTTTACATGCACTACATCACAAGGTAGAGTCAAGTGTGTCTTGATTCACTAGGTTCCATCTCAGGACAGGTTAGTTTTGGAAGGCACCTGGGACAGACTGGCAGTGGCCAGAACTGGGCCTTGAGTCTAGGGTGGGTAGGCACAGGGAAGAGATCAAACAAGGTTTCTCTACTGTGCCAGGTACATTGTAGGCCTTCTGTATATGTTTGATCAACTGAAGTGTACTCACGGGAGGTGCAGTAAGTGGCTCTGGTGTTCTATGCCCACTCAATCCGAGTTGACTGAGCACAGGGATACTCAGAGAAAAGGAACTCACCAGTGGGGATCCAGAAAGGATGCCTTTTCATCAACACTTTGGTCACACTCCTCTATGTGCCAATTGTCTCTATAATTCCTGGCTCTGACTGCTGCCTCTTTATTTGTAAATAAATTTTATATTTTCCAGATTATAATTGCTTAGCAAATAGTGAAAAGTGGAAAGAAGAATCTCATATCTATCCCACCACAGAGAGGTAGTCATTGTATTGTTTGCTTGTAGTTAATTCCCTTCTCTTTTGTATCATGTATTTATTTATCACATATTTTAAAATTGTCATGGACAATTTAAGATATACCCAAAGATATAAAGAATAGTAAAGCCAACACCAAGGTACCCATCATCCTGCTTAAGAAATTAAATATTCATCCATTCTATTGAAGCTCCCTTTGTGCCCTTTTCCTGTTATGTCCTTTTCCCTGTCTGTAAGAGATAATTGTTATACCATAGCTCTCTATAGTCTTATATTTATATACATTTATCATTAAGTAATGTAAAATATTGCTTTATATGTTTTTAAGATTTACTTTATTGTTTCTGCAATCTGCATTTGATACTTAATATTAAATTTGTGAAAGTTAGCTATATTGATGTAGCTCTAGTTCCTTCATTTTCATTGTTATATAGTATTCCTTTGTATGACTTGCTTACCACTTATTCATCCATTCTCTTATTAATGATTAATTGATAAGTTGTTTTTATGGTTCACTATTATAAATAGTAAACTTTTCCATGGTTGTCTCTTTATGTCCATGTAGAAAGTTTCTCTTGGTTATATACCCAGGAGAGGAAAGTCTTCATTTTTAATAGATATTGCCAACTTACGGTACCAGTTCCTGTTATTCCACAGCCTCACCAACACTTACTATTGTTAGACTTTAAATTTTGCTGATCTGATGTTGTGAAATAGTATCTCATTGTAATATTTATTTGCATTCCCTTTAGTGAAATTGAGCCCCTTATTTTTATGCATACATTTTAATTTAGTTAAGATCATCCTATATACACATATTTTCCCACTTATAATCAAAACGTAAGGATTCCTCTTTGTTACATGCTTTTCGTAAATAATCTTTAATGGCTGTATAGCATTCCAACATGTGAATGGAATAAAACATTCTGCCATTGTTAGAAATTCAGGTTAAATCCAGATTTTAACTGTTGCAGATGAGGCTCTGAATAAATTTAACTAGAAAGCCTTTTATGTATTTGGGATGACTTCCTTAGGTTAGCTTTCTGGAAGGTAACTTACTGGACCAAATGGGATGCACAATTCTAGAGCTCTTACTAGTACATTGCCAAATTGCTCTTCAAAACGCTTGTACCAATATTCTTGCCAACCAGCAGTATACAATTGGAACCTGGAACTTGAAGGGCATTGCTTATGTCTTTTCCAGATTCTGGGGAAGTGGTTCCAAATACTTTCCAAAAGCAATTCAGAGTCTGTCATAGACCAGAGGACACAGAGAAGAGATGGGCACTAAAAAGAAGGGTCAGAAACTTAAATGTGAAAAGTTTTTGGTTTTTTTTTAATCTAAAGGAGAGGATTGCTCTTCATGCTTTTGCAGGGAGGACTGACTTCAGGAAGGAGGGACAGGGTGACTTGCCACTAACCTTGTACAGCTGCTCAGAGGCCCCCTTCTTCTCCTTAGTCTTTCTTCTGGTGTAACCCATCTCTGACTTTTTACTGTCTTCTTTTTTTGTGATTTTCAAGTAAATGATATCTACAGATAAAAACATATGGGAGTCAGAAATCACTTTTCAAGAAATTGTATCTTTTTTCTTGGAAATAAGATAGTATATTATCTATCCTATTGTATGTAATACTCAATTAGATTCAACAAATATTAGGCACCTGCCATATCCCAGGCTAGTCCCTGAGGGTACAGTGGTGAACAAAATATAGTATGATAGTTTATTATCATTAGCATGAATGCTATGGTAGTATATTCAGTATGTATACACTGTAATAAACATACTGGTTGTGGAGAGTAATAACAGTCATGTCTATTATTATCAATAATACTTAAGATTAGTATAGTGACTAGCAGTGCCTGAGAATTTGTTGTTATGAAAAGTGTTTTTCAGGCACTGCTGGAAATGAGGTGTTACGGTGTTTCTTCCTGAGTTTCCAGATCTTTCATAGCTGAGCAGACGTTGCAGATTGGTTGCTTATTAAAACTGGCACAGTGCCCTGTGGGGCTAATATGTTAATAACAAGCAGTGCCCTGCCCCTCATTAGCATCCCCCAGGATCTGCCGCTGCTGCTGCATGGGTCTCCACTCTGCCCTTGACATTCTACTGAGAGCCTCCAGGAGTGGGGTTTCACTGCTGTTCATACATCATAGGTGATTCTTTAAAAAGGGATCTTAGAGATGGCAGGACAATTTACCAGACACATGTAACATTTGTAGCTCCAGAGGCTAAGAAAATGGTGAAAGCAATGAAAGCTTGGGGTCCAGAGCAGGGTCTTTTCACCAGATAGGGTTAAGAAGGCAGTCCATGCATGTTGTGGTAGGGTTTCTTTTAATTTTTTTGATCTTCCTTTGAATGTTCTTATATTTGCTAATAGATCATGAGGAAGGAAAGATATAGAAGTAGCTAAAGAGGGAGCCATGGTATTCTGAGTTGGTATAATAGAGTGAGTGCTTCCTTTGTATGGTGGAAATTGGAAGAAGGATGACTTTTTCCACAGACTTGTGCAAACCTGGCCACACAGCCCGGTCTGGGAACCTCTTACCTATAAATACCATGTCCCAGGTCTTCATGGATAGGCATTTCTCAGGCTATATCATACCTTGAATAAGACAGTTTTTATTCCCTCTATGCACATGTTTCCAGCAAGTACTTACTGATATAATTTATGCAACTGTAAGATTTAATGATATATTTATTGCAATGTTTCAGCTTTTGCTATTTGTCAATACTTTTCAATAATAATCCTGGGTAAAAAAATGACTGCTGAGAGCTCACATTGTTAGTGAACTGATTTTCCAAGGTGATAGAATTTAAGCACTGTCGGATAAAGTTTCTCAATATGAAAAATTATATCTGATCTATTAATTTTATAAGCATATTCGTTATTATTACTATTATTAAAAGTAATGAATTCAACTTGGCATTGGATCGCCATATAATTAGAGCAATAAAATTCTCTTTCTGAATGCTGAACTCATTGGGAATGGGTAATCTGACTACTCCAGCTAGTTCTATTATTAATTTCAAGGTTGTTCAGTTCAGCTTCAATTAAAATCAAACATTGATTACTTTCAATTGAATTGAATTGAATTGTTATCTTTGGATAGGTAATGTGGGTAATTTATGCACAAGGTAATACATGCAATGGTAATAAAATTCAAACAGTATAAAATGTTACACAGAGAAAGTAAAGCTCTGTCCCACCACTGACTCTGTGTATCTGCCCCCTCCTCAATGGCAACCACTGTTATCAGAGACTTTTTGTTTTTTGTTTTTGCTTGTTGTTTGGTCTGTGTGTATATGTGTATCTTTTGAGAGATATATCAGAGATTAATCTATTATTATCTCTATATATCTCTATCCATATCTGATTTTATTTTACATAAATGGCAGCATAGTATAAACACTTCTCTGCCTTTGCTTTTTACTTAATGTTATACTTGTTCATAGTTTCATATATTTTTTGAATGGCTGCCTAACATTTCATTGTAACCCCAAAATATTTGGAACATCTACCACGTGCCAGGCAGTTGTTGCTTGGGAAGCAAAGATGAACATGACAGGTCTCTGGCTCCCAAGGCTCACAGTCTCATGGAGGAGAAAGTATGTACCTGAATAATTGTAAAAAATATAGGCTAGGGCTTCCCTAGTGGCGCAGTGGTTGAGACTCCGCCTGCTGATGCAGGGGACACGGGTTCTTGCCCCGGTCCGGGAAGATCCCACATGCCGCGGAGCGGCTAGGCCCTTGAGCCATGGCTGCTGAGCATGCGTGTCCAGAGCCTGTGCTCCGCAACAGGAGAGGCCACAACAGTGAGAGACCCGCATACCGCAAAAAAAAAAAAAAAATATATATATATATATGTATGTATATATATATATATATATGTATATAGGCTATTGGTGTGCTGTAAGAATGGTGTAAGCAGAGTTAAATGAATGAACCTAGGAGGAAGAGATTAACTATTTGGAAGACATGAAAAGTCCTCCTAGAAGTGGAAGATGTGAACAAAGTTTTGAATAACTGGTAAATCTGACAGGTGCAGGTGTGGGCTAGGGACATTCAGGCAGGAAAGAGTGGCAAGGCATACTAAATCTGTTCAGGGCATGGTAACTGTGGGGTGTGTTTGGAACATCAGTTTGGTGGTGGTAGTGGGGTGTTAGTGGGAAGATGGGAGTAGGGATAACGCCAGAAAGATGGTTTGGTGATTTAAACATCAGTGAAGAGCAAAGCTGTGTGTGTGTGTGTGTGTGTGTGTGTGTGTATAGAGGCCCAGAGAAGTGGGTGGAGATGAAGGAGGGAAGGCTTTTGTGTGTGTCAGATGTAGGGAGGGTCTGAATTCGAGTTGGGAGAAGAAAGGAAGAGATGAATTCCTGACATCACAGAGCTAATTTTTCTTATGAATAAGGGTTGGGAGTTTTGTAAAATCATTAACCATTCTAAATCTATTCCCTGATGAACTT
This sequence comes from Tursiops truncatus, assembly GCF_011762595.2. NCBI lineage: Eukaryota > Metazoa > Chordata > Mammalia > Artiodactyla > Delphinidae > Tursiops > Tursiops truncatus. Next base: position 95,720,856 of record NC_047035.1, read on the forward strand.
GGAGTTTTGAATGCCTAATGAGGACAATCTGACTGAAAGCCCATTTAGGATAATACAACTTAAGAGAAAAGTCAAACACACTTATATTAATAGAAGCATGCAACACCATTAATTTGCAAAAGAAAAATAACTGTGGGGTGGCACCCCTTGCCATGCAGCTATCATGGACATGGCTGATTGGAAAAGTCACTGAATAATTGTGTGTGTATGATTCTGAATTGAAACAGGGAGCACACTTCTATGTTCAATTGTGCCACTACTTGCAAAGGTGATTTTTACAAGCCAAGGTGCTAGAAAAGCTTTAAAGGGCAAAAAATGAAGGAAAATAAAATGCTCCAGATAACCTTACGAGCAAAGTATAAATGATGCTTTGCAAGCCAACTTCATTAGCCTGTCTCCAGCATGAACTGTGACAAATGGACATGTCCTGTTTTTCTTCATTATTTGGGATCTCTCACAATTCCAACTGGTTCTCTATTAGGAAATGGGGAAGCTAGACAATCAGCATATGAATTTGTCAAATTCAAGTTGAACATATTCTTAAAACATCATAGTTAAAAATTTATGGATTCAAAAAAAAATTTATGGATTCTTCAGCCCACAATAGCTTTTTCTTTTTCTTTTTCTTTTTTTAAAAAAACTAGATCTCTCCTTGCCCTCTAGGGACAAATACATGTAGCACAGTAAGTGAAATTAATATCCTTTTCTATGTGCTCCTAATAAATAGTTTCTTGCCCTGAGCAAGTGACTATTTGCAAGGCCTGTCAAATATTTCAAATAGCCGGCTGGAGAGACGCTCAGATGAGTGATCCACTGCCTTTGGCACAAGCCACTTTAAAAGTTCGAAGTGGGTACTTAAGTCTCACCAAAGATTCTATGGGTCCTCACCATACTCAGGGCTGGGAATTAGACATTCTGTAACATGGGAGCTTAACTGTGTTGAGTGAGGACAAGTTGCTGGAACTTCATGTTCCTTGGAGATCAGGTGGCCAGGAATGGTGAAGGAAAGGCTCTGGAATGCACAAGCTGTTGGCTACATGGGTCATTGCCCAGCAACCCAAAACAATGCAAAAAGGCCCTCTGCATCTTCCCTTATCCTTGACATTCCCCTAAACACTCCCAGAGTCAGGTATATCTAATTGTTAGAAGGCTTCAGAAATACTGAGTTTATTTCTGCTTCTTTATGACCCATTTGTCCTAGCTCTACTTGGAGAGCAGAACTTTAGAATGCATAAACATCACCCAGGGGTGCTTTTTCCTTTTCTTAAATATTTTTATTATGGAAAAATTTAAATATAATAAACAATAGAGAAAATTATATTTAAAACTATGTCCTTATCACCCACTTTCAACAGTTATCAGTATTTTGCAAACATTATTTCATCTATCTCTCCTGTTTTTTAATGGAGTAATTTAAGGAAAATGTCAGTCATTGTATAATTTCATCTGCATGTACTTCAATATGCATCTCTGCCAGATGACACTTTTTTTCCTATACATTTCACAATACCATTATCACACATAATAAAATTGATAATAATTCCCTCACATTAGCTAGTACCCAATCCATATTCATATTGTCCCAATTGATTCATATTTGTCTCCAAAATATATTTTAAAGGTGGTTTCTACACATTATACATTGCACTAAATTTTATATTTCTTAAGTGTCTTTTAATCTATGACAGTCCCCCATCCATTTAAAAAAATACCACTTATTTGTTGAAGAAACCAAATCATTCATCCTATAGAATATGCAACATTTTGGATTTGGCTGACTGTATCCTAGTGAATTTTAATTAGTTTGCCATTATTTCCTGTTAACTGATAGTCACTTAGATCTGAGACTTGTCTAGATTTAGTTCCACTTCAGGGCAAGAATACATGACAGGTTGTGCAGCGAGTTTCCTACTGTGTCACAGCAGGAGGAGTCCCATTTTCATGGTGCTGTGATTGATCCATGGGTTCAGGTATTATGTCCTGAAAATGCTGGTTCATGGGTCTAACCTAGACCTCTGAATCAGAATCTTTAGAGAGCAACTCAGGTAATTTGAGACTGGTGATCCATGGCACACCACTGTCTGAGAAACACGGTTCTAGAGAGGCATTCTGAGGTCAGGTAAGTTTGGGGAAACACTGTGTGAGGTGGTTAAATTTATGTGTCAACCTGACTGGGACATGGGGTTCCCAGACCTTTGGTCAAATATTATTTCTGTGTGCATCTGTAAGGATATATCTGGATGAGATTAACATTTGAATTGGTAGATTGAGTAAAGCATATTGCCCTCATTAATGTGGGTGGGGCTCATCCAATCAATTAAAAAATCTGAATAGAATGAAAAGGCTGAATAAGAGGGAACTCCTTCTGTCTGACTGAGCTAGAACATCAGTCTTTTCCTACCTTTGGACTCAAACTGAAAACCGGGCTCCTTGAGCCTACTGGCTTTTGGACTAGAACTTACACCATAATTCCAAGTTTTCCTTATGTGCCTTTACCAGCATCTTCTGTTTCCTTTTCTCTTCTTGGGGAGTTCTCTGGTTAGTCAGGGGGCCTTTTAAATAGTTATGATTCACCTCTCATATGATGTGAGGACTATGAGGAAGGCCTTGGACAAGACTTCCAGAAACAGCTGGTGTTCATCTGGTCCAGACATTCCATGTCTCAGGACACAAAATGAGACAAACAAGAAGGCAATAGTTGTTGCAGAGAGGGAAAGGATCGATAACCAGCATTCTTCCTGCCAATCTGAATTTGGAAAGGAAGGAACAATGTGAAATTTTACCTTCTTCTTCTCTTGATTAGTCACCACAGACAGAGATCTGGGAGAGTTGACTTTGCTAAGAATCCTCACCCTTTGACAGCTTCTGCCAGTTTCCCCAGGTCTGGAGCGAGTAAGGCATCCCAGTGGGTCTCATCCTGGTCACTGAAAACTGTAGATGACAAAAAATAATTTTCCCTCTACCCATTATGCTGAGTGCTTGGCCAAGACCCTTTTTTCTCTAGGGCATCTCGTAAATGGATAAGCTTATGTAGGATGGTTGGAAGTTCTCCACTGTGGCTACTGTAATTTAAGATTATCTTCGGTAAGTTTAACCCACTTGTTCAGCCTTAAAACAGAATTTTATTTACTCGAGGCCTTACAATGGACCCGGTCTAATTTAAGTTGGACTTAATTAAGCAAGCAAGCTCAAGGGACTCACGGGTACCTACGCCTGCTTGCTCGTTGCTCCTGAGAATTACTGGGGGTCTCCTCAGTTCCCTCTCTGACACCAGAGCTGTTAAAAAATGAACTGAGGCATATTAAACATTTTAAGAGCTTATTTGCACAAAAATTGATTTGAATTGGCAGCACCAAACCAGAAGTGGTTAGGTTTGTTCCCTACTTCATATTTATTTGGTGTGCAATGGGTTAGATCCTTTGGGGAAAGTAGGTGACACACGGTCTCTGTTCCTCACCAACTTTGAGGTTAAAAGGCACCACTTTACCAATGGAAGTATGGATGTTCTTAAAAAAGATTTGCCTCTTCAGTGACATCTGGTTTTCTGTTTAATGATTTTGGTCTCCTCTAGGGCACTGCATCAGTGGGGAAATGGTGAGGTTAGTCTTTTGGCTTGATCTCTGGCTTCCTTTGCCCCTGCTGTTTTTAGCTTTTTCATAGATTTGGTTTGCTGGATTTTCTCCCTTTCTTTCCCTTCCTGTTTCTCTCTTTTCTTTCTCTCTCTTTTTTTCCTCTGACCCTCTCTTCTTTTATCTCCCATTCCTTCCTCACTCCCTCCTTTCCTTCCAATACAATTTTATTCAATGCCAATACAATTTTTGTTTTGTTTTGTATTCTAATACAATTTCACCTACTATGTGAAAAAGGGTAAATAAACCATAGACAGTCATATAAATAAATAGTTAAAATACAAAGCAATACATGCTATTGTTAATTTATATGCAAACTGATTTAGTTGTGTAACATAAGAGAAACTGAATTTGATCCAGGATTAGGGGAAATGTTTCACAAAAGAAGTGAAATTTAGTGTGGGTTTTGAGGGATATGTATGAGTTTACCCAGCGCATAGTGGAGGGAGGAGATACCTATATGTGTAATGGAGCCAGCAAGTCTGGAGAAGAAAGAAGTCTGGAGTGACAGAGAGCATCAGAAATGTGAAGGCGTGACTAAGGTAGGAAAGACAGGTCAAACCCTGGCTCTGAAGAGTTTGTAAGTGATGCGAAGGTGTTTAGACTCTTATTCTGGCTAAAAGCTTCCAATGACATTGCAAACTTTCTAAACAGGGAATATATGTTATGAGCTCTGAATTTTATTTAAAGCTCAAAATTGTATTATCAAAAGAGTCAATAATGATGATAGTAGGAGCTGACATTTATTGTGTAGAGACTCTGTGTTAGCCACTTTATACACATTGTTGCACTTGATTCTTACCACCACATCACCTGTCGGGGTGTTATGGGTTGAATTGTGTCCCCCTCTCCCACTCCCAAAATTCATCTGTTAAAGTCCCAACCCCCAGTATTTCAGAATGAAATCGTATTTGGAGATAAGGACTTTAAAGAGGCATTAAGTTAAAATGAGGCCTTTAGGGTGGGCGCTAATCCAATCTGGTTGGTGTCCTTACAAGAAAAGGAAATTTGGGCACACAGAGAGACACCAGGGTTGTGTGAGCATGGAGAAAAGACCGTGGAGGACACAGGGAGAGAGCGGCAACCTGCATGCCAAGGAGAAATGCCTCAGCATGAAATTAACTTTGCTGACACCTTGATCTTGAACTTCTAGCTTTCAGAACTGTGAGAAAAAAAGTACTGTTGGAGGGCTTCCCTGGTGGCGCAGTGGTTGGGAGTCCGCCTGCCGATGCAGGGGACGCGGGTTCATGCCCCGGTCCGGGAGGATCCCACATGCCACGGAGCGGCTGGGCCCGTGAGCCATGGCCGCTGGGCCTGCGCATCTGGAGCCTGTGCTCCGCAGCGGGAGAGGCCACAGCAGTGAGAGGCCCGCATACCGCAAAAAAAAAAAAAAAAAAAAAAGTACTGTTGGTTAAGCCCCTGAGCCAGTGGTATTTTGTCATGGTGGCCCTGGTAAACTCATACAGGAAGATTGCTATCCCCATTTTGTAGCCGTGGTGACCAAAGCACGGACAGCCATCTTTCCATGATTGCACAGCAAACCTACAGAGATAGGATGAAACTGAAGTCACTGTACCTCGAGGCTTTCTCAGAGTCCTGGAGGGGCCTGGAGACTGAGGAGCATAAGGCAATAGTCCACTTGGGCTTTTAAAGGTCATATAAAAGGGTGGTAGATGGTTGAGTTTGAGGGACCCATGCTTCAGGCTGTGTTTCCCAGACACTCTTTTCATCAGAAACATGGTGCCTAACTGCTCTCTTTAACCTGTCTTATATTGGTAACATCACAAAGAAATTCTATAGTTTCTCTCTAGATCAAGGGTGAGAATCTGGAGGTATTTTTTAAAACTCAGGAAATAGTCCATATTAAGATGAGCAAGAAAGATCTATGAGGCTGTCTTCCTTGCTGTAAATTGTGTACTTTATGGTAGAAATGATTACTGCTTTCATTCACGTGGCAGCTGCTAATGAGCACCACCAGCCCATCGGATCATCCAGCTGTCAGGCTGGCTTTGCAGAGTGCACAGTTTTGGTTTTCCAGGGTATAATTCAGTGTCAGAAGAGTTTATGTGTGCTTAAGCCCCTGCAGCCTATAGATAGGAAACACACTCTGAATGCAGTAATTATATTTTTAGAGTGCTGGGTTTGTGCTAATAAATCAGAGAGGTAAGGCTGGCAGGATTAGGGACTACTGCCAAAGACAATAATGTCAAGAATCTGGCCTCCCACCCACGTGCTCAGCCCACCCAGATCCTAGTAAGGAGCTCTAGGGGCCCATACTTAGCAGGAGGAGCCTAGCATTCAGCATCTGGTTACACAGTCACTTGTGAATTTCATGTCTACTTGTCCCTTTTCATGAAGACAAGGAAATTTAAAAAAGCCTTTTACTGATTGTGTTGGGGGATCATTGGAAATAAGACAGATTTATGAATGAATATTCTGTTTTAGTTTCCTTTTCTCTTCCTCCTCATTCTTTCAGTTCATTCCATTTCTCTTATGAAAACGAATGATAAATAGATGGAAAGAAAAGACTATATATACTATTAGTAAAAAATACACATGTGTACTCAGGAGACCTTGCTTTTAGTTCTGACATTGCCACTAATTGGCTGTGTGACCTTGGGGAAGTCATTTTACCTCTCTGAGCCTCCATTGCTGACTCTACAAAATGAAGGGGTTAGACTATGTAATTCTAATATTTGATGATACCAAAGGTTGAAGGATATCAACTAGCATGCATTATTAGTGATGGGGTCAGACCTGAGAGAGTTGGGGATGTGCTACTTTGACTGTCTCCTTTCTCCCACCTCATTTCTCCATTTACTCCATTTTCTTTGTTTCTCACTAGCGGTAAGGACCTTACACCTGGGTGTCCAATGGACCATGCTTCAGGCATTTTCTAATCCTAACCTTGTCTATCAAACTTTGTCAGTTCTGGGTCCTATTCCACCAGAGCACCTTCAGGTAAAAGAAACAAATGGATATATGATTTCATAGTTAGGCAATGATTCATAGTATAGCCTCTACAATCCAATAACCACTTAGTGAGTACCTACTATGTGCAAAGTACTCTGTTATTGACAATAGGGATTTAGATAAATAAGAAATGGTCCCTGCCCTTCAGAGTGTACACTTTAGGGAGGGACACACACCACTGACTGTGACGTAAGCTGGTTTGCAATGACAGGAAGGAAGAACGCCTGAGCTGGGTCTTGCTGACTGATTGGCTGGATTCTTAAAGGCAGCAGTGGGTGGAGGAGAGGGAGGTCAACTGCAGGAAACCTAGGATAAAGGCACGTGACAGGAAGCATTCAAAGTGTGTTTGGTGAAAGGCATGTAGTCTGGGAGGTGGGTAATGATTTGGATGTAAGGATAGCTTTAGGAGAAGATGAGCTGCAGTGGAAGCAGTGACTGGGGCTTTGAATGCCAGGCTGAAGAATCTGGGCTGCGTTGTATACGTGGTTTAGAGCCATTGAAAGTTGGCTGGGTCCTGTCATGAGCTGAAGCTCTGTTCTCCCTAGCACGTGGTGTAGTTGGAGAATTGGGGTGAGGAGACCCAGCCATGGTCCATTTGCACAAGGGATCCAGAATTCTAGACTTCAGGAGGTGCTACTTTTGGTGCTAGCTCTGATGGGAGACACTTCCTATAACCCTGTAAATATTGTAGGGATAGGGGACATTGGTAGCCCATAATTTTGGTTTTGGAGCACCTAGGAAATACCCCTGGGGATTTTTGTGATGATTTGGGAGGATCTGGAGGGGTCTGCAGGTCCTGCAGAGTGGGTGGGGGTAGAGCCAGAGAAATGCTTTTGCATGCATGTCATTGTCTCCCTGGGAAGCCGTGGTTAGGAGAAGAGGAGGGGGCTTCAGAGGGCAGTGTATTAGGGAGAAAAGAAGGGGCCTGATGACCAACACTTTTTGGAGCCATGGTGGTGGAGATGAGGCCCTTGGACACATACCATTGTGGGGGTTGGTGAACTTGTTTGGTCTCAGCACAAGGTTGCTGCTAACCCTTTAGCATCAACTTTGGAGGCTGACGCCTCCAAAGGTCACCTCCAAAAGGTGTGGGGGCAAATACAGTGAACTCTTTGTTACCTTTGACTTGAGCAGCAAACACCCTAGGAGACACCATTGGTCTAGTAGCTTTTAAAAATTTAATGGTATCTTTAAAAGCCTGGGGATTAGCCAATGAGCTTCCTCCTGTCACAGAAAGGACTAAGGAAGATTTGAAGGAAGAGCTGGCCTCTTCCCTTTCCTCCTGGGTCTGCTAGACAAACAGGTTCTGGCAGCTTACGCTCCCAATTTTGGCCTGGAAACGTGAAGAGTTAGCACACGGGGAGTGGGAGGACCCTTTAATTCTGTATGATAACCTGAGAGAGCTGTGGATAATGGGTATGAAAAGGCTGAGGGCTTAATTTCAGTTGAGGCCTTTCACATTTCAACGCCCTGATCTTGCATTCTCCCAGCAGCACCCTCTCAGATACGCTCAACACATCCACTTAAGTAACTCGATTACTCTTGCAGGCGCTTTTACATAATGCACCTCCCATCAGGTTGGGTGCTCAATCATTCAGCACAGGACCCAGCATCTCTCCTCTAATATCACTTTACACACAGCTAACGAACACGGGTTCCCAACAAGTGACTGCACCAGTCAATAAAGGACGGCACAATCCTACCTGCCCACGCTGCTGCCACTGCCTCTGGAGCCAATTAGCCTGCTCCTTCCTGGGTGCTGCGGGAATACATTTCCCAAAGTGGTTCTCCTGTTCACCCTGGGGTTATTGTTCTCTCGTTCTCCTTCTTTGCAGAGGGCATGCAAAACAGAGAGGCTGTGGCAGTTCCTCTCACAGGATAGACAGGTTAGTGCTGGGAGCTGGGGACATGATTTAAATTCACCATCCAAATCCAGCACCTTAATCCAAGCAAAGGAGAGTGTGGTAGATGTGAGGAACCCCTGTGATTCCTGATGCTCTGAAAAGCAAGGAAGCTGCTGAGAGAACAGACTGGTGTGTATATCACCCCCTTTCCTCTTTTAGTCTCATGGTTTGAATTGTTACGTGACAGGTACAAGATCCAGGAATAAATGAAAGTGCACGTTCCCTGTTTGCACGAGTCCTTTCTCCTGCTCACCCCTGCCATGAAATCACAGTTAGGTGTGAAGCAATGGTCCCTGTGCTGGGAGTCATGATGCAGCAACAATCTCTGTTTGGATGGCTTCAGGCAGGAAAACTCACCAACATCCTAATTTGCTCTCCTCCTGTGGAATTTCTGCCCTGCCTCTCACACAGCACTGAGAGGACCAAATGATAAAACGTCTGTAAAAATACTTTGTGAAAGTAAAGCTCTGTACAGATATATGTTTTGAGTGATAATGTGGGGAAGTGGAAACAATGATAGCTAGATGTCAGCAGGTTAGAGCCCTAAATTATTTTCTGTTCAGCTCTGCCACTTGCTAGCTCAGGAGCCTTGGACACGTCACCTCACTGACGTGGGACTGTTTTCTCATCCAGAAACTGGGGAAGATAAAGCCTATTTCATAAAATTGTTTGAAAATTAAGAGGTGATATGTGTGAAGAGTTAGAAAACTGTGGAGTATTGTACACATGTAAGGAATAGTTTGTTATTGCCTATGTTGATTTAATTGTGGCCTTAATCCAACTGTCCCTGGCCCTTGGGTATTTCATTTGCATTTTATTATTTTCCACTAGTTTTTATGCTGCTCTTTCTTTAGTTTGAAAAAAGCCTCCTCTCTGTTTTAAGTCTTCTCAATGAGATAATAAGCTTCTCAGGCACAGCCTGCATGGTTAGGTCTGCAGTGGGTTCTTCAGCAGCAGCTATCATCCCATTGAAGGATTTGTATACAGCCAGTGCTTAATAAATGCTGCAGATCCACTGAAGTCACTTGAGCACTCAGATCCATGTTCTGAAATGCTACCTCATTTCTAAGAAAGATGCTAGTGGTCTGACTCAAGGAAAGAAATAAAAAAGTGAGCCTCGAGAGTTATTCTTTGATGTTCTCTTCTTTCCTTGATGTTCTTTTTCTTGATTCAATGAATGAGTCTGGTTCCCTAAGCCAATTATGAGAGTCAGTCACTCATCACAAGTTCTCTCCCAGTGAGGCAGTAAAGTCTTTAATGATGGGGCCTTGTTGTAACTAATGGAATGAGACTGGAAGAGATATCTCTTGAGTAAAAGTTTTAATCTCCGTTCCAGTCTAATATAGTATCTTAAACTGAAAGATGCAATAGGATTAAAATACCTTTATTTCTCCAGATTGGAAATATCAATGCTTTTGAAACTTTAAGGCTACAAATCCATTGCATTTATATATAGTTTTGAGCTGGATCAATTTCTATAGGCGCTAGTTATGGTATGTATTGTGAATTTTGTGCCTGGGTTGAGATTGCTAAGAGCAACTCTCCACTTCAATCTATTAATTGCTTATTGAGTTCCTAGGAGGTGGAAAACACTGTGCTGAACTTGTGGGAGACATAGAGAAGGGGGAGATATGGGCCCTGCACCCGCATTAACTCCTACCCACCCAGGGTCTGCATCGCAGTAGGTAGGGGAGCTGGAGGTATGTTCCTTTGCAATTATCAATAAATGCTTTCTCTCAGCATGTGGAGGCTGAGAGAATCAAATCCCACGACTTCATGCCTCCATGCTTTATTTCCTAGAGTCCAAGCCTTAGTACAGAGAGTCATGCCTCTTTTCCTGATTCCTCCACAATGACATTGGTCATAATAATCTTTGGCAAGTTTCTGAGTTGTCAAAGGGATTTCTACGATGACTGACAGCATCGTTGATATTGAGAAATCATGGATTAGAAAGATAACAGCAGTAAAAGGAGATGGGGAAGGTTAGGATTGGAAAGGGAGCAAATGTGGTAGGATCAAGGAAAACTGTATTTGGTTGAAGGTAATTTATGTACTCCTGATCATTTTAAGACATTTCCCAAAGCTGAGTTGATGTTTTTTCTCCTCTGCCTTCCTCCATCTCTAATCTATTTCATCAAGTCACTGCGTGGAGGCCTGGAATGCCCTCAAATTCACTACTATCAACAATTAGATGGAAATTCCAATGGTAAATAGACTCAAATTCAAAGTTATTTCAATGTTCCCACAAAGATATAGTTTCTTTAATTATGAAAGGTCAGTGTCATACCCTCCAGGAATACTGGCCAGCTGTGCTAAAGTCTGCTGCTGCCTCTAGAACTTCTCCTCTTGCGACTTCACATCTGGAAACTTCCCTAACGAGATCCAAGCAGTCTTCCGGAAGCTCGGGACGTCGGCTGGTGGCTGATCCCAGGGCAACCACAGCCTCTCACAGAGGAGTCTCACGTTAACCAGCCAACCACTGCTGCATAACACAGACCCTTCTCTGCGTGTGGACACTGTTACTCCCACCACAGAGGAACTCACCGGGCGGCGGGTCTTACGTGGCCGGCGGCGGGTCTTACGTGGCCGGCGACGGCCCGAACGTTCTGCGCAGGCGTGGCCCCGCCCTGTGAACTCCCGCGGAAGGTCTCGCGTGGTCGCACGCTCTCTACTCCGGCAGAGATCCTGAGGAGACTGAAAAGATCCTGAGGAGACTGAAAAGGAGGCCGCTGCTGACGAGGCTGTGACCCAGGAGGCGTCTCAGAGACAATGGGCTGTGCCAGCTCCCAAATTACTGCTTCTCAACCCTGGGTGGCGGGCTGGTCTGAAGGCGTTTGGGTAGGAGCCGCAGCGCGCCACTCGGCACTGGACGGCGGCTCCGGCACTTAGGCCACGCAACGGGCAGAAACAACCACTCACTGGTCTTAAGCTGGCCTTCCACAGACTCATAAACAGAAACTGGAAATAAGGCTGACAGAAAATAAATGGTCCTTTTTAAAAACAGAGCAAGGCCCAGACAGTGGGAGTTTGAGAAGGGAAGGCCTTGAGTGAGGAAAACCTCCCGAGGGGCTAGCCTGAACTGGAAGGGACTGCCAACGCCTGCTATCTTGTCGTCTTTGGCCAAGGACCTTCGACCACACACTGTGGTGTTGTCGACTCCTCATCACCGCAGCTGCTCCGCGGGTTAATACCCCTCGTCAAGTGTGGCTTCTACAACTGGACACGATATTCCAGGTGGGTGACCAGTGTGGAGCAGGGCCTCTTGCTGACCTTGTTCTGTACATTATGTCCAGGTGTATAGCTCGATATCCCTTACAGGAGCTTTCTGAAACTTTTATAAAGATGTCTATGGAAGGGTGATAGTTTCAGAAAGCAGAGTTCAGAAACGTAGGACCCTTAGAATGTTAGTGTTAACATTCTTAAACCGGAGAAATTTTCACAGGAAAAGAAATCCCCATAAGAACACTATAATTGTGAATTTGTATCTCCAAAGAGTTTTAGATTGGAAAGTCATCCTAAGGAGGTTCTCTTTTTTTTAAATATTTTTATTGGGGTGTAATTGCTTTACAATGTTGTGTTAGTTTTTGCTTTATAACAAAGTGAATCGGCTATACATATACCCCCATATCTCCTCCCTCTTGCGTCTTCCTCCCACCCTCCCTATCCCACCCCTCCAGGCGATCACAAAGCACCGAGCTGATCTCCCTGTGCTATGCGGCTGCTTCCCACTAGCTATCTATTTTACTTTTGGTAGTGTATATATGTCCATGCCACTCTCTCACTTCGTCCCAGCTTACCCCTCCCCCTCCCCGTGTCCTGAGGAGGTTCTTGTAAAATGTTTATAGTTATCCCAGACATGCCTTGTCTATACAGAATTTCTTGGACTGACTTATGTATTTCCCTATTAGAAATTTACCCGACTCTTCTACCACGGAAAGTCTGGGTTACGCTACTGTGATGGTTTCAGATTGGTCAGTTCCATGGCATTGGGTGAAATTCTCCTGGAATATGCAGCTTTCTTCTATAAAGGGGAAGAATGTGGGTGGAAGTTGGAGTATTGAAAGAGCTCAGAATCAGAGGATGGCCTCTGGGAGTAGCTTCAGGAAGCCTCAGGAATGACTGAGGCTCCAATGAGATGATGGGAGTAAAAGCCACAGACCACAGGTATGGAGTTCTATGAAAATATAAGGAGCACAGTATTGTGAGCAGGCTCTTGTCCAGTGTGGTAGGGCAGGTGCTAAGAAGCTTTGCAGTCTGCTCTGGTTCTTATAATATAGAGCTCCTACCCGGTTTCCCCTTTGCCATATTCTAATCCTAATTGCTACCTTGGACAAGTTGCTTTAACTTTAAGCCATGTTTTTCTTGTTGCTACAGAGATTATTTTACTACTAATGACTGTAACTCCTTCTCCATGTTTCTTCCAACCCCTCCCCTACTCTTATAGATAGTTCTGGAAGTGTGTATCCTAGGCACTGGTAATCATAGTCACCTTCCTGTGGCCTCCATGGTGCGAAGTCCAGGACATGTATCTATGGCAGTGCTGTCCTGGGCAGAGTGGAGGAGGGGCTATTTATCGTTAGGTTTTGACCAAATTCCTTGAGTCATAGGCAGTATGGAGTGGCCAGGGCCACCCTGACCTGCACCCCATGCCTTCTTACCCTGCAAGCAGTGGCATGAGATTGGGGGTGGGGTGTAGGGTATGGACACTGTTTCTCTTTTCTCTGGAGGAAGGGTAACCAAGGAAGTTTGAAGTGTCCTTGGATACACTGCCAAGGTCTGCTTCTCCCATAAGCATGGGGCCAGGAGAAGGAACTGGGCTCACTGGGTGACGCCCAGAGGTCAGAGCAGCCCACCACGTCCTCCTTCCTGAGTGAATGTGGTGGTTTCCCTGGGACCCATGTAGGGAGAGTACTTCTGTGATGCCAGTACACTCAGTAGCTTCTAATTAAGCGAAGCCAAACCTTCAATGTAAATCATCCTTGTCCCAGACATTTGCTTTTTACCCAACAAAGTCATCAGATCCTTACCTGAAGTTATGCAAGAAGTGTTTTAAAGGAACCCTGTGAAATGAATTCCTTTTTCCCCTGTTTCCTTCCCTGGCCCCTCGGCAATCCCCATTGTTCAGCAAGGGATTACTGCACAAACCAGGCAACCTCTCTTTCACTCAACAAAGAAATTTAGCGATCTCTGAGGCTGTGTCACCTTGCCAGCAGAAACACTGAATGGCAATAGCGCTGAGAGTCGACACTAATAGCTGACACCAAATTAAACTGCCAGACTCAGTGTGATGTAGCTCTGTCACCTCTTGACACTTCTGATGTGAGTACAGGGGCTTCTGCAGGAAATTCATCAGCTGTAGTTCATGATGCATCATCTTTACATATCTGTCCATCTACATCTGTCAGCAGCGGGCAATCCTCAGATGACTTCAGTGATTGGTATACAGATTGCACTACCTCCAGACATAGTAAACAGGGTTTTAACTCCTAGGGCTCCTTTAGCTCTACCTTCCCTACTGACAAGGCCTGGTTACTGGTGTTGCCATTCGCCTTGTGTTTCAGGTGGTGATTGACAAAGGCTGATTAAGACGGTCTCCTTTCTTTTTTCCTACTAACCAGTATCTCACATTCGTTCCTTCTTTCCAAGTTAGCTATTCTGTGGATGCATATTTTCTTCGATGTGTATTTCTAGAATGTCATCTAAAAACATGTATTTGCTCATTAATGGTTTCATTTGCCATTGCCCTGATGGGGAAAATTATGTTTAGTACAGGCTCATCTTGATAATCAAACTTGTTTGCTTCCCAGTGGAAAATGTCTTTGATTTTTCTGTGCCTTCCTGGCAGATCATTTTAGCATAGTAATAGCTGCTAATGTGCCAAGATCAGCGACTTGCTGATTTAAAAAATATTTTTAGACCCTTAAAATTCTCAGTGGTTATTACCACCTTAGGTATTTATTTCACACGTTTGTTTACATCTTCAAGTTTCTACACACTCTGAGGAGTAAGTTAAGTTGCTTTTCAGGGGGTGCAAATGTGTTTTTTCCTTTGCATGTCTTCCTAATATGATTCTGGAAAGAATAATCTCAAATATATAAATAGTGGTGAGGACATGGGAGTCTCCAGCTTTTGGTATCATAGTACAAGCTGTATTTAAAAAAACTTTTTTTGGGGGGATTCATTGCAACGATACTACTCTCCATATGCATTTCTCCAGAATAAAGACTACAGTTTTTCACAAACCACATGTGAGTGTTTATTTTTTGTTTTAAGGAAAATGAGCTTTTCAGTGGTAAGGACGATGCTTTCTTGTTTTAATTCATTGATAATAGAGCATTTGCTATCATTGCCATAGTGACTGGGAAACGGTGTCCCATGCTGGCTCATGAGGGCCATTCTTAGGCCAAGAGTAGTGCTGTCCCTCAGGTTGTAAGATTCATCTGGTAGTTGCTCTTACTTGGGATGCCTAGTCACTTCCTTCGATTTTGGGCCACTGATGAGGTTCATAGTGTGTTTGAAGACACCCCTGCGAGGACATCTCTGGTGGCAGTGGTCAGTTGTGAGACCTTCTTGAGGGTGGTAGGGGTGTGAGAGTGTAGCAGGGGGTACGCCCAGTGCACTAACTAGAGGTGGTGATCCATCCAGAATGGACTTTCTAAGGCAGGTGAAATTCCTGTTTAAATTTCTTGAAATAGTCTGAATTTAGCTTTAAAATAATCTGGGGATGGGTGAGTAGAGGTGTTGATGGCAAGTAGAGATGAAATAAGATTTACCAGGAATTTATAGTGTTGAAGCTGGGTGATGAATATATGGGGTTCATTAAACTATTCTCTCTGCTTTTGTATATGTTTTAAAATCCCTACAATACAAAGTTAAAAAATGATATTCAGTTTCTTGAAGTGGTAGGTTATGACTCTGTAAACTGAAATTACATTGATTTGATTGTTGTTAATGATCTTGCATTGTTTAATAGATGAATCCATATCAAGCATCTTTAATCCTAATTTTACATTGATCTCAAAAAGGATTCAATGTGGACTGTATTTTCTTAGTTCCTTTTGGACTTCTCTCTTTTCACAAAACCACTGGTTTTGGTGTCAGCCTTAAGCGTAGGTCAGCTCCTAAGGTCACTGCCTAAGGGAAGCCTGACATTTGATATACTTACCTAGGGTATTGCCTGGTACTTCAAGAAAATAAGGATCCCCCTCCACATCCCTTCACCCTAGAGTTCTCCTGACAATTGTGGCTATGGAGAAGGGGCATTCTGAGAGCAGAGAGGGGGAGGCAGTGCTCACAAGACTGTATCCACGTGAATCACATTTTTATACCTAGGTCACCCCATTTGAGTTTTATTCCTGTTCTTCAAAGTGCTGTCTTGATTCAGAATGCAAGACACTGTTACTTTTAATAAGGCTGGTCTTTACATCAAGGAGGATCATGTCATGTAAGGTTTATGGCATAACAGTAAGATTAAATATCTCACACAGTCCAAATTTCACATGGGTTTCATGAATGAATGAATTTTAAGGAGAGCATGCTTAGGATGAATTCACAGAACACAGTTCTTGACTAATACACAAGACTATATTCTAATACAGCCCAAAGCAGGAATATATTCCTGCTTACTCAGAACCATTGTGGTAAGGTCAAGTCCCAGTATATCGAGCCAGCCTGAGAGAAAACAGCAAATGAAGTGGTGGGAAAGAATGCTTTGAATCTAACTTATAAGTCCTATCTTAAACATATTTGGATAGAAGGTACTTAGGACATTTTTGTAAAATGATAGATATCTCAGCAATAAGACAGCTGTGAGAATCCAGTTTATATGATTTGAGATTGCTCTGCTTAAATATACATTTGATATGCTTATGAAACATGGAGTTATTGGAATAAGGCACAGGGTAAAAACAAATTCAGACTGGCTACTTAAGGCTATGTTTCAGAGGCTGTGACTTGAAGTGGCTGAGGTAAACAGCTCACTCAGCTGGGGATTATAATGGGAGTGCTGACAACCCTCACTAATTAGGATGCTCTCAGGCAGCTCTGTAATAGCTGTGGGGAGCAGCTATCAGTAAACAGTGTTATATTCGGGGGGTCATTGCATCGGGTGTCTCTCTGCACAGCAGAGACTTCACTTGCCTTGCTTCTAGCAGTCATCTTGCTTCCAGCTCTTTCTTTAACACCTCAAGGATCTCATGCCCTTCTCCAAGAGACACAAAGGATTCTGAGCTTACTAGCAGTCTCCTCCCCGGGCAGAGGGTGAAAGATGACACGTGCAAACACACAAACTAATTATAACCCTGTTTAGTTCCTGTGGGTGAATCTATCTGTTCATCCCCTTTGCCCTTTCCCACATTTAATTCCTATTTGGTGCAGAGGGAAGGATTATTTCTGGAAACCATCCTTTCCCCTCCAGTTCTCCCCCCAGCTGCCAAACACAGGCAGTCATCCTGTGGTAATTAACAATCTCATCATGAGGAGTACATTTTATGGTACTCTTCGTCAGGTAAATTCTAAATTAGCTCATATAATCGGGTCATAAGACACAATGCTGCCATGTCTATTAGCTCCTGGACCTCTGCCAATACACCACACTATTTCGGGAGCTGGGCTTCTGGCAAAAGGAATCATTACCCAGAGATTATGGGCAGGAAGGGTGGTGTGGGGGCACCCAGTAATGGTGGCTTTCTCTCATTCTGGCTTCACTCTCAAGTTCTGGGGTGATAAATGAAGGGTTAGAGCGACTGACTGGGGGCAGGGTAGGGTATGGGGATGCTGAGGGAGTGCTGAGGGACCTATCACTGAGGTCACTGTCCCTGCCATCACCTGGGATTTCTGGGGAAAGGCTGCTGCCAGGTTCACTCTTGGTTTCCCAATGGCCCTGAAGAGGATGGAAGGGCATCTCAGACACTGCAAAGAGTGGTTTGACCTCCCGAGGCCATGCTCTCAGAATGAGATTGAGTGGAGAAAGACTCGGGGGCTCCAGGCCCTTCTTGGGCAGAACATCTGGATGACTTTGAGCAAGTCACTTTCTCCCTTCTTGTTCTGTTTCTTCACCTACTGATTGAAGAGGTTGGGCAGTAGGACCCCTGAAGTCCTTCCTGTCTCAAACATCTTGTGACTCTGACATTCTCTGCAAACCAGTGGAGTTGACCTGGGATGTTTTCCTGACTCTCTAGAGACAGCTGTGGGCTCTGTGGGCGCAGGCTGGTGCCCTCCTTTGGGTGGTGTTTAAAGCATGGCTGCTTCTGGTTCTGAAAATACATCTTTCTAAGATTTTTCTGGCTACTTTTGATGTTCTGAACCTGCAGGGAGCAAGGAATTCAGCACAGAATAACCCACTGTGTACTAAATGCCAAGAGAGGAACATTTAACTTCAAAAAGATATGCAAACAAGCATGTTTTTTTAAAGGACCTACAGTGTGCCACAGCAGTTTTCCTGGAGTATGTGTGTGTGTACTGTGGGGAGGGGTACAGGATAGATTACTGCCATGAACAAAATACTCTGCCCTTAAGTAGTTTGCAATATAATGGAGATCAAAGTGGGCTAGCTGCCAGTTTTGTGCTAGAAATTCTACCTTGAACTACCAGAAAACCTCCACAGGCATTGCTGCCTCCACCACCCCAAACTACATGTCTCTGCCACTCCTTTCTCCAGGAGCAAGGGACATCCCATCAGCCTGTCATCAGCACTGCATACTTTCCCCAAACAGTGTCATCTTTGTGTGCCTGATTGGTAGAGCCTAAACCTCAGGCCTGTGTCCTAGCTGCAAGGGAGGCTGGGCATTTGTGTTCTACTTTGGGGAGGTTGGATTCACAATGTGGGGATTTTCCCCAGACACAGGAAGTTGATTCAAAAGCTAATGGGCCCTGTGAAAGTGGCAGATGTCACTACTCCATCCCAGCCAATTTCCTGCTTCCAAGTATATGAAGGAGTGACATGTGGGCAAGAAAAGACCAGAGGAAACTTTTATCAAGAAGCTCTGTAGCAGATGTGGTGGGTGTGCCACCCATATCCATTGGAATTTACCATATTAAGGTGCTCTGTTGCTTCCAGCTGCCAGCATCTGAATCTCTTCGCCCAGGATGGGAGTGCTGGGGGAATTAACACAGTTAATTGAATTAACTGTCAATCAATCACTGAGCTCAGCTCCCTTGCCCCTTGGGTGGGATAACCCAGTGGCTCTTGTTTTACACAATGTCCCAGAGTTTCTCCCTGGGAATAAGCCCCAGTTGTCCACAGTGTAGGTGGCTTGCTATCTGACCCTTTATTGCTTCCTTCCCTGCCAGGTCTCACTTTGTCACTTGCCTACAGGTGTTTCCTGTGCCTCACAAGTATACACCCTGTGCCTGATTTGGGGTCTGCCTCAAGGGGATCCCATGCTAAGGTGACCTTTTTTGCCCTAGGTGTTCTAACATTCTGAGTTAATTCTTTACAGTGTTTAATGAGGAAAGTGAGGCTCGGTTACCAGCCTGACTTTCATAGACGACTTCCTCGCTCACTGACCGTGAAGTCTGTCGTGGAGTAGGCTGCTCCAGGGCAGGGCTATACCTTCAGGTCTTCAGGCTTGGCCGCAAGAGCCCTCACAGCTTCTCCCTGCTGCCCCCGGCAATAGTTCAGCTGACAGAAAATCACTCGTAGGTCCGTCCTCTGTACAAATTGCTGCTAAAACACTTTAAAAGAGTTCACCTCACTTCTCTCAGAGCTCTTCTCTGTTCCTTTCCAGGTGGCAGAAGACAAAAGAGACAAGATAAAGCAGAACAATTTTGAGCCCTTACAATGCCAAAAAATATAGGCTCTCTGCCTCTTAAGACTAGATTCTCTTTCAACAGAGGGAGGTAATTTCCACTTTGCTCTACAAGAATAAATAAAGCAATCACCATTCTGTCAGTTTTCTAGCTTGGCATTCTTTCAGCTGATTTTATATCCAGCAGTGCGGCTGTCGACAGAGCCTTAGCTAGGCTGAGCTACCTGCAAACCTTTCCAACATACCTCCATAGGAACACTGGAAACTCTTTTCTGAGAGCCCCTGCATATGATAAAAATCAGAAAATGTGTACATAGCTTTTGAACACGGAATGGAACAGAGTTTCAGGACCCCTTCAAAGCATGCTTTTATAAAGTATCTTGCACACATGGAGAAAGAAATCCCTTTTCTAAAGCTGCTTTCCACGGGCCCTCTCTCTCCTGGCTCAAGCTGCTGACCGGCCCTTCCACCCCTCTGTGTGTGTATGGGCTTCCCATGCTCCTGCCCCTTTGCTTTTTCCAGATATAAAAGTCAAACACTCCTACTGCTGTTCCTTTTCTCTGAAAACACTTGATCCGTGAGTTTTACAAACACTCTGTTTTCAAGTTGTGGAAAATGGAGGCACAGAAGAGAGAAGTGATGCCTTTAGAGTCATTCATGGTGCGGAGGGAAGGAGAGCTGCCTTAGAAAATGCTCCCTTAGGAACCAGACAGAAAGGCTTTCATGCCACTTAGTGTTTGAAAAGAACCACTAGAAGGGGCCAGTGTGGAGGGCGCTTGAGGAAGAATTTGACAAATACTGCAGAGTATAAGGTTTTGTTTTTTCCTTTCTGCAAATTATTTTTCAGAAAATAAGGAGTTTTCTTATAGCTCTTTAGTCAATACCAAATTTCTGTTGAACACCTACTATGTGCTAGACAATGCTCTAAACCAGGGGTCAGCAAACTTTTTCTGTAAAGGGCCAGATAGTAAATATTTTAGGCTTTGCAAGTTATACAGTCTCTGTCACAACTGTTCAGTTCTGCTGTTACAGAGCAATACCAGCCATAGACAATACACAAATTAATAGGCCTGATGGTGTTCCAATAAAACTGTTTGTAAAACCTATGTTCACAGATTTGGCCCATAGGCCATATTTGCTGATCCCTGCTCTAGGCACTGGGGATACAGTAGTTCAGAAAACAGTATCCTTGACTTCAAAGAATCTACATTCTGATATAAATTCTACTTTAAAATCTAAATCTTCACCAACAGGCATTTGTGGTTTGGGCTAAGCATTCAGCTACAGTATCATACACGGATTCAAAACAGGCCTAGAGGGAAGTGAAGATGGCCTGCCCTAGGAATTTGTGTGAAGTGACCCAAAAGGTGGCTCTAAAAAGATGTCAAACATGCTTATGATGAGTTTTATTAAAATTACTTCATGTAACGTGAGATTGGCAAAGAAGAAATATTTGTAAATTGGTAATTCTAGATTGATTCTGTGGATATTATTTAAATATGTATGTGAATGAAATTAAAATACTAGCTTTCTCTAAGTAGAAATTTGACTATTTAATTCACATTCTGGAAATCGTATATTCAAGTTGGCTAAAATACTTTTAGGGGACCGTCTATTTGCGGAAATGGGAGATGCCTTCTATTTCATCTCCTGAGTTACCATCCTCTTCTCATTCCTTTTTTTTCTGTTCAGTTTTTATTTCATAGTCATAAAGTTAATTTTGCAATCCAGCTAAGCTTGGAGAGGGATGAGGAAAATATCGAACCCAAAGAACTGCAGTGGGAGCACAAAGATTATAGGATATTTCGAGCAGATGGGGGTGAAGGGGTGCTCTCCTGAGCAGAAAGAATGGTCTGGTGGTTAAGATAAAACACAAGTCAAATTTATTAGATTTGTCCACAGTCAGCAGTGGTGATCTTCTTGCTGGTCTTGCCATTCCTGGACCCAAAGCACTCCATGGCTTCCACAATATTCATTCCCTCTTTCACCTTGCCAAAGACCACAGGTTTGCCATCCAACCATTCAGTCTTGGCAGTGCAGATGAAAAACTGGGAACAGCTTGTGTTGGTTCCAGCATTTGCCATGGAAAAGATGCCAGGACCCATATGCTTCAGGATGAAACTCTTATCAAACTTCTCCCCATAGATGGACTTGCCACCAATGCCATTATGGTGTGTGAAGTCACAACCCTGGCACATAAATCCTGGAATTACAGTATTCTGTGAAAACAGGAACCTTTATAAACACATCCTTTCTCCCCAGTGCTCAGAGCACGGAAATTTTCTGCTATCTTTGGAACTTTGTCTGCGAACAGCTTGAAGGAGACACAGTCCAAGGGCTCACCATCGATGGCAATGTCGAAGAACACGGTGGGTTGACCATGGCTGGACAGTGGGAGAGGCTCCAGGCGGCAGCATCTGCAAGGCCCTCTTCTCATTCCTTGATCCAGCTTTCTCCCTGCTTCTACTCTTGCTCCCATACCCCCCCACATTCCACTCTCTATAAACCTGTCGGAGTGGTTATTTTAACATAGAGATCAGATCATGTGCCTTTCCTGCTTAGGACCCTCAAATGGCTTCCCCCCACATTTGGAATACTATCCAAAGTCCTTCTCCTGGCCCACCAAGGCCATCAAACCCTGGCACTCACCTCCCTTTCCCGCCGGTTTCCCACCTTTCTCTCCTCCCTTACTCTGATCCTGCCTCACTCACCTCCTTGCTGGTCTTTGACTCAAGGCCTTATTTTGCCCTCTTTCTGCATGATGCTTCCTCAGGTCTCCATGTGACTGGCTCCCTCACTTCATGCAGGTCTCTACTTGATCGTCTCCTCAGGGCGATCCCCAACTGCCCTATCTAAAGAGACCCCTAGGCACTCTCTGTCTCCTTGATCTGCTTCTTTCTTTTCATAGCACTCATTATTCTCTGCCTTTGTTATGTGCATTATTTGCATATTTGCCAGTCTCCCTCACTGGAATGCAAGCTCCATGAGGGCTTTGTCCTTCTTTTTTTTTAAATGCTGAATTCTCAGTGCCCTAGAATAGTGCCTTGCATATAGTAGACAGTCAATAAATATTGAATAAATGAATAAATAAGTGAATAACTATATGCTATCTATTGAGTACCAGTTATGGACCAGGTATTATTCCTGCTTCTTCAATGTATATTGTTATGTAACTTCTTTTGCATATGTTAGTTCATGTGTGATATAGAATGAATAGATCCCACTTTAGTGCAAGTAGATTATAAATGTCATTTGAGGGTATAAAATCAATTAAAAGAAAAAAGAACTTTTATTTGCCTTGTGAGTCTACGTAACTGAGGCATAGACTTTGTTTTATCTTTGGTTAAGTCCCCCTTTTCTCGGTATTCTAGGGCTGATCAACCTCTTTCTCTCTTCCCTGAGGGTAATAAGAAAATGTATGAGTTCTCCCCATGCTTTTTGCATTTTATGTGCAGACTTCTTTTTCAGTTCTCTCTGTAGAATTGGGATTCCCTTAATACATTTTTTTCAGGGATTTGCCATCGGTTTGGACGCCCAGGACAGGGCAATTAATTCCACAGTGACTAAGCCCAAAGCCCTAGTATGACCCCTCCTTTGACATAGAGAACCCTTTGGATTGTCAACCTGTGTTTCTTAAGCTAATGTTTCCCTCAATGTTTGCTACTACTTTTTGCTTTAAGACTCAGACATGTGGCCTGAATTCACTGACTTATTTTATTTCAAAATTTCATTTGGTGTCTATATTGAAGTGTGCTGATCTGGAGCACCTGATCAAAAGCTGGGACCTTAGCTACGAGCTATGACAGTCACAGAGCTCAAAACTGGCAGATAATTTCTTCTTTATATTGAAGAATTATTGGCTGGTGGCCGAGTCCCTTTACAGAGAAGGTTGTGTATGGTACGGTGACCTCTTCATTTGATGCTCCCTTTCCTCTGTCCCTGTGCTCACTTCATCCTTCATCCAGTTCATCCCATTAGCAGCTCTTCCCATCTCACCATCGACCTTTGCCTCCTCCACATGTTCACTTTTTTTTTAAAATTAATTTTTATTGGAGTATAGTTGCTTTACAATGTTGTGTTAGTTTCTACTGTGCAGCAAAATGAATCAGCTATACATATACATATATCTCCTCGTCTTAGGATTTCCTTCCCATTTAGGTCACCACAGTGCATTGAGTAGAGTTCCCTGTGCTATACAGTATGTTCTCATTAGTTGTCTATTTTATACATAGTATCAATAGTGTATATGTGTCAATCCCAATCTCCCAGTTCCTCCCACCACCCCCCTTCCCCCTTGGTATCCGTACATTTGTTCTCTATGTCTGTGTCTCTATTTCTGCTTTTCAAATAAGATCATATATACCGTTTTTCTAGATTCCATATATATACGTTAATATATGATATTTGTTTTTCTCTTTTTGACTTACTTCACTCTGTATGATACTCTCTAGGTCCATTCATGTCTCTACAAATGACCCAATTTCATTCCCTTTTATGGCTGAGTAATATTCCATTGTATATATGTGCCACATCTTCTTTGTCCATTCATCTGTCGATGGACACTTAGGTTGCTTCCATGTCCTGGCTATTGTAAATAGAGCTGCAATGATCCACGTGTTCACTTTGAATGATCACATGGCCTCTCCGTTGTCTTCTCCTTTCCAGGCATTGTTTTCTCACCGTTAGGCTCATTCAGTTATTTCATGTTGATGCTCCCATCTTCCAAATGATGCCTCATGCTCTTCATGTGAGTCCAGCAGTAATCTTGATGATGATTCCCAAGTCCATGAGGGATTTCTTTCACACCATGGACCAGGCCACATTCTAACTCTATGGCTTCCTTTTTTCATACCTCTTTGAAAGCTTGCTTTCTGAGAAGCATGTCGTTTTGAACTCGTTCATTCCTCCTCTAATGTGGGCTTCAATTATTTGGAATCTCCAGTACAATTTCTTTTTTAGGTACTCTCAGTAAGTATCCTGCAAGTAAGTTTACTTGCTCTTTGCACACAGATGCCACTAGGATTTAACTCCTAGAAAAATGTGTTCCTGGGATGAAGCAAACCTCCCCCACACCATGATATCCTGCTTGTCTCTGGCTTTTGCTAAGATTTGCCAAAGGAATACTTATGCCTCTGTGTCCTCATCAAGATAAGGTGGTTTGGACATCGGAGATACAACTTTTTGAATTTTAATGCTGACTTGGTCATTGCCATTCTCTGCAGTTTTTGAGAGGTAGTGCTTTTTGGGGCTGAATTAACCTTCTCGGTAAATGAGCCATTAGAAAGGGCTAAGTTTGCTAAATGAGTACTCTTTCTTTTTAATTTGACAGACTTTCCTTAGAGTTTGTTTTAAAAATTATGAATATTGTAGCAATGTTTTCCTTAGATTTATCATGAAATGGTAAATGCTTGCAAAAATTTTTGGGACATCATGCAGAAATGTATAAAGATGCAGCACTAAAAACAGAACAACAAAAACAATTCAATCATAATTTCACCACCAAGAGGCAGACACTGTTAACATTTTGGCATTTTTTTCTTTCATCATTTTTCTAATTTGATGACATGGTTCAGTGCAACTCTTTCTACTAAAAGTTAGCAACCCACAAATGATATGATACTAAGCATAAACCTTGAAAGATTTGCCATTGCCTACCACTTTATTTTTATAATTTATTTATTAAATGATAATGCATTTTATGTTTTAAAAGTATTTATTTATTTATTTGGTTGTGCCGTGTCTTAGTTGTGGCAGGCGGGCTCCTTAGTTGTGGCTCCAGGGCTCCTTAGTTGTGGCTCGCTGGCTCCTTAGATGCGGCACATGGGCTCCTTAGTTGTGGCATGTGAACTCTTAGTTGAAGCATGCATGTGGGATCTAGTTCCCTGACCAGGGATCAAACCCGGGCCCCCTGCATTGGGACCATGGAGTCTTATCCACTGCACCACCAGGGAAGTCCCTTGCCTATCACTTTAAATACACATTTTAATTCAAATCACTTCCCTTGTAGTTGGAGTAGATATCAGTGCTGGAAGGGATCTTACTCACTTTCCAGTCGGACTGCTCCTAATTGATGCTCCTAAACTATCTCCCATAGTTTTCCTAGAAAGTGCCAGAAAGTTTCTGTTTGCTGGCCTCCGACCAATGCTCTGTATTCTTTCTCCTGGAATGAGTTTCCCCATTGCCTGTAGGTTTAAATGATTCCTTCTTTCACGTGCCTTTCCTAAAGCCTTATTTAATCCCTTTGTGTAGATATTTTTGGTTTATTCTTTCATCCATTCATTCATTCATTTCAGTAGGACAGTACTCTGAACCTAGAATACAATGTTTGTGAAAGCTTGATGGTGAGTGAAATTTTCTGTTTTAAAGATAATAGCAGTTTTCTGTTTTTCAGAGGTAGAGATTTTATATTATGGAAGACAGGAAGACTGTACTCTTTCTTTTTCTTGGTCTGGGGACTCTGACATTTTACTATGCCTTCGGTAATGCAAAGGTAAAGTGCAGATCCTGCTTGGAAAGGACAAGTGGAGCAATGATGGCTCACACCAGGTTTTATGGGTCTTCCTTGTTGTAACTGCCCTCTGGTACCCCCAAGCCTTCGGTAAAACTCTGCTGAACAAGACAGTTTGCCTAAGACCATGTGTTGGGAAATTAAAGGAGCGTCAGTGACCTCACTTAGGAAGAATTGTCATTGAGAGTACTCAGGTGGCCTGGAGAAGCTGGCCATGCCGAGCAGTGACCCACAGAGAAGCCTAGAGTATTATTCCAAATCTGTATGTGACAAGTGACAGCCAGATGACCCCTGTGATACAAATATATGCCTCAGACCTACATTCCCCCACATCTCGAAATACATGGGTAGGGAAACCAGGGTAAAGACTGGACTTTGTAGAAAGCAGGATAAAGAAGAACAAGGAGGTTACACCATTGAAACAAGGAGACAAAAGGAAAGGGCATTTCCAGGATGAGAGAATGAAGACTGCTTGTATTCAGTAAGTATTTGTTGAGCACCTGCTGTGTGTTGGCACTGTGCATTGGCACTGGGAATGCAAAGATGTCTAAGACACAGTTTCTGTTCTGATAAAACTCACAGTAACATTCAGTGAATTATCTTGCTGGTAACATGAAAATACAATACAACAGGGCAAATGTAATAAAGGTATGTACATGACACCACTTGACTATGAAGGATGGGACATCTGACTGCCTAAGAGGGTGGGAAGGCTCAGGAAAAGTTCAAGGAGGTGGTGAGGTTTAAGCTGAGTCTTAAAGGATGAACAGGAGCTTAGACAAGATGGTGAAATAAACTTCAGGCAAAGGGAAGAACATGAGCTTATATTGGGGTATGAAAGAGCATGGTTTTGCGGGGAGGTGCAGTAGTTTAGTAGAGAGGAAAGTAGAAAGCCTGGTTGGAGTGGGGAATTAGGGACAGGGGACAGGTGGGAGGAGTGTCTAGAGCAGTAGGCAAGAGCTTATATGATACACTAAGGTCTTTGCCTTATATGTACCTAATGAAGTATAAACTTAAAAAATGTATGCCAGGGAGTTACTTGAGCTACGATGCCTTTAAAAAGAAATTATTCTGTGCCAATATGAAGGACATCTTAGAATCCCTAGAAACAGAGCCTGAGATGGGGATTCTTGTATAAGTGATTTATTGAAGTGGGCTCTCAGGGGAAAATACTTTAAGGCAGTGAGGGAAGTGGGATGGGGCAGGGGAAGAAGCTGGTCAAAAATGTGGTTTCAGGAAGAATCTGGACTCAGCTTGATCTCATGGGGAGCTCTGGAGCATGAACTGCACCTCAGAGGTTGTCCTGCCACTTCCAAGGGGAGGATGGCATCCCAGGCATCTCCAGATAAAGACGGTTCCATCAGCTGTTGATACTCTTTTAGAAAAGGGCATGAGTGTGAGTTGCTACCAGTCCAAACCTACAGCATCTGAGGGATGAGTGTATCAGTGTTAGGGGACCTGAGTGGAGTTCCAAAAGCAATGGCCAAATGGGATGGATCAGAGGATCATCCTGCTGGAAGTGGAGGAAAAATTGGGAGTTTTCAGAAGTGTGAGATGTAACAGAGAGAGAGAAAGGAGTGGATTTAAGAGATATCCTTGAGGTAGAACTGATGGAATTTGGTGACCAATTAATGTGATGGTAGTTGAAGAGAACAGGTTCCAGGGGCCATCTTAGTTTGGGGCTTAGGTGACTGGGTGCCTATTGTCTGGGTACTAATCTCTCATTTAGTGGTCCAGGTGAGGGGTAGATTTGAGAGTAATGATGTTGAGTTTGGATTTGCTCTAATCGAATTAGGGTTTCTTGCCAGATATGCAGGGAGTAATGATTAGTGGACAAGTGGAAATCCATTGCTGTAACTTAGGATGGGGAACTGAGCTAGAGATTTTTAGACATCATCAGGGGTGAGTTTGGCAGTCCAAGCTGAGGGGTAGATGAGATTGCCAAAGGAAAGAAAGACAAAACAGATAATGTCATAGAAAGCTCTGCAGTGCTTTGGACCCAACCTGCTCATTCTAGTCCCAGACCCAGTTTCATCGATGAAGAATTAATGGACTGAAAATGACAATGATTGTTCTTGAAATTTTGATTTGGAAGTTCCTTGGATAGTGAGAGATATCAGTAGACCATTGTTTTCCTCTTTCTCCTCCCAGCCTGAGGTTTCAGCCAGGAGTCTGAGTGTCAGGCCCCTGACCTGAGACCTTATCTGTCCCTTCCTCTTAAGGCTGGTTGTGTGGGATTCCAAAAGGTGTGTGCATGTTTCTTCATGAACCTCCTTTCTCTACACATTTCTGGGTGGGTCTGAGAGGGGTGCACCCAAGCAGATCTTTATAAAGGGTGGAGTTATACTTTTACCCATACAACCCTACATACCCCAGCCTTGGAGATAACAGGGTAGGAGAAATTTCTTCTACTGTCACCAGCCGTTGTAGTCTCCAACCTTATGGATTCCCAGAGTATTTTGGGGTGCCACCAGGCTGTCCCTTGGTAAATCAGATAGGTAAGGCAAAAACATTTGGGCCTCAAGTTTTTGATTTGCCAAGTAAATATGGAAATAGTGTTAGGATAAGGCTCTGTCAATTCTACACATTTGGGCAATGGAAAGACAGAGTTCCATTGACTCAAAACTTTTGCCTTCTTTTTTCTAGTGTACCAGACAGCCCTACTGATTGTCCACCTGAGGAATACTATTGCCTTTAATTTCTAATGGGTTAACTAATACTCCTAGAGAATGTGATGGAGAAACATACACTCTGGGTATGTTCAGTGTTACACGGCTCCACCTCAGGCAGCTGACAGATGGTGATTTATACCATAAAATATTGACATATTCTGATGAAGTACCCTGTTATTGAGACATTTTGGCAGACCTAGTATTTCCATCTCTGTGTAACAGAAACATTTTCACTGACGTTTTTAAGTTATACTGCTCTATTGTGAAAAATGGCATTTTTCATTTCTATTGAGGTATAATTTACATAGAAGAAAATTTGTTAATTCTATGTGTACAGTTTGGTGAATCTCCCTCACATCAAGACACAGAACAGCTCCATTACCCTAAAAAGTTATATCCTGCCTCTTTGCAGTCAGTTCTCTCCCCTGATCTCCAGTCTCAGGCAACCACTGATCTGCTTCTGTCACTATAATTTCACCTTTTCTAGAATTTAAAAATGGCAAATATAAGGGAAAATATGACTCTGTTAACTTATGTGAAATATCAGCATGCCTAATCTTAAGAAAATCTGCAGATATACAGGATTTTATACTCATATGGATTATGTCTTTTAGAAAGTAAGCAAAGAGAGAATGGTGTATTGAATAGATGTGGCCTTTGGTCAGCAGGTTTGGAGCAGGTTCTTCCTATACTCCTGAAGTCAGGTAGAGAATTTTGTTTACTATCAGGATAATTCAGATAAAAAGCATCCAGGTCATTTGTGTTGCAGTAATTTTTTTTTTTTAATCTGGAGATTCTGGCTGATTAGCCTTCTTCACTTAATGAAGGTTGTGTAATAACTTGTCTTATGGGGTCCTGGGATAGAGAGGGTTATTATTAACCAAACACATACACTGGGGATGGAAATTCAGTCGGTTCCTAACTTCCATCTCTCGAGTTGGAATAGCTCTTAGGAATAGCTGCCTGGGTTGCATGGCATGGTGGCCACAGGATTCCTCTTCCTTCCTCATTCACCTGCCCCCTCAGCACACAGTTGACTGGAGTCATCTCTCACCTTATTCCCACCATTCCTGGGTCTCCTGTTCTCCAGGGTGTGAATGGCAGGATGGGTGGGAAGAAGGAAAGGGTAATGAGAAGGTGGCTGTCTTGCCACTCCTCCACTGCTGGGGCTGGTTGTTTTGGGGTTTATCCCTTCTCCTTGAAGTTTCCTCCACATCAGGTCCCACTGGGTTTTCACTCCATGGCCTCCACCTGAACCCCAGGCTGAACTTCTGTGATGATGAAATACATAGGAAAGTTTAGATCTTGACAATACCCCAACCTTTTGATTGTATCTTTGTCTGGACCTATCTGGACCAGAGAGATATGTTTGTGTGGACTTGGCCGGGAAGGGTAGGGAGGAGCAAAAGAAATGGATTTACTTATGTATTTTGAGCTAGGCTTGGCTCTGTGCTTTAATGTGATATCTCTAATTACGTAACTGATATTTATTGAACAGCAAGTATTGCCCTGGGCTTCATTGCCCTTTTATGGATGAGGAAGCTGAGGCTCAGAAAAGTTGACTTACCTGAAGTCTCACAGCTGGTAAATGATGTCTGTTTTCTACCTCTTTTAGGGGAGAGACCGTGTTTGGAATTTGTAGGTGGTAACAATGGAAAAGGCCACTCTTTGGAGTCCAAAGAATTACAGAAAGAGGGTGAACAGGCTGTTTGCCTGGGAGTTGGTGTGAACCCTTGGGGCTGCAGCATGCAGAGGCAGCCATATGACCTCCACCCTTTGCCCTCTGGAGAGCCCTCACATCTCAGGTTTCCTCTCATTCCCTATCCCAGGAACCATTGT
This sequence comes from Tursiops truncatus, assembly GCF_011762595.2. Lineage (NCBI taxonomy): Eukaryota > Metazoa > Chordata > Mammalia > Artiodactyla > Delphinidae > Tursiops > Tursiops truncatus. The sequence goes on from NC_047035.1 coordinate 95,751,129, forward strand.
TTTGGAGCTGGGGAAGGTGGGTTTTTGGTCCCACTGCCTGGCAGGTGGAGGAGGGAACCCCTGTCTTACTGCTTTGGAGGGCACCATGTTCCCGGAGACACAGTGGAACCCCAACTCCATTCTCCCGTGGCATCATGGAGAAGTGCGGTTATTACTAGGCTCCATAGAACGAAGTGTCTGACTTATGCTCAGTTGTTTCACACCATCTGAGGTGTTGGTTGTTGGTTAACACCCACTGATTCTGTTTGCTAGAAATGCAGCCTGGATCATCTGAACACTGAAATATTTCGTACCTTTGTTCCCTTCAATGGTAAAGCTAGGGTAACCCTCTCTACATGGGGTTGGTGTAGAAAGTGTTACTGTCTAACCTGGATATATGATCATTTCCTGAGTTCATTAAGTACATTTGATTGCACAGCAAGTTCTCACCTGTGAGTTGGTGTTGCATTAGGCTGGGACTTCTAACAGGGTGTGATCTATGATGTAAGCTAGGCAGGCAGGAAAGCACTTTGTTATGCCTTCACTCCTTCCTCTGAAGTATGTTGGAGCTCAGGGGTTGGGAGGAGGGAAGGCAGCCTGCAGAGATACAATAGTTAGCCCTGCTCTCACTTCTTCCCATCACTTGGAATTTAGGATAATGGAAGGGTGGGCACCTGAGCAGTAGGCTGTATATCATGATTTCTAAGTGCTGGGGCAATAGTGTTGTCTGGCTCTTATGCATTTCCATATATTGGTTTCTCTTGCCTTGTGGTTTAGAAAAATATATCACCACACTTGTGGTGGCTTCAGTGGCATTCTATGAGGGCAGGCACTCTCTTCCAAGAGGTTCTTGCTGTCTTTCATGGTCTGGTGCCTGTGCTGGTGCTAGGAAATTTGGGACCTCCGTTCGGGTGAAGTAAGCAAGGTGCCTGGGGTGCAAGCTTTAAGGCAGTGCTCACTCTAAGGGACATGCATGTACAGAGTCGGCACTTGTATGACCCGAGAATTTGTAAATCCAAGGAATGATCCTCAGAAAAGACACGCATTTCATTAGGACAGGGAGAGAGAAGCTTTGAGAAAGCAGACCTGTTTCTGTTGTCGTTGGCATGGAAAATAAACTGTAATCAGCTGTCTCTGGTCCGATTTGAACATTTTAGTTTTCCTGAGGGACATGTCAGCAGGTACAACCCACATGCCAGGGACTAGGGAGATAGCAGCAACGATGCTAATTTGAAAATACTTCTGTGGCACTTAGCAGGGTGTGATTTTAATTCATTTTTTGTCCCCTGATAATCATAAAGTGCTTTCAGCCTGTGAATATCCATTTTTGACCAGCATGCTCATACTTCATCTGGGGACCACACTTAATGGCTGTGGTGGTGATGGTGTTCATAGGGGAATTGTGTAAGGTACAGATATTTGCTTTCTGGAGAGAAACATGCCACTGATACTAAATGACATGGCTATTCTGTACAAGGAACTGTAGATATGAATACTTGCCTGTATGCAAGTATTGTTTGTACACACATGCACACACAGAGCCAATATTTGCATAGTGCTTTGGGTTTATCCAGGTTTTATTATCGTCATCTTATTTAATTCTTGAGATAATTCTATGAAATTTACTGGAGTCATTTAGAAAACGCATAATCCATGCTGGATTGTTTGAATTCTACTTTTGTCACTTAACTAGCTGTGTGACCCTGGACAAGTTACTTAATCTTGGAGCCTCAGTTTCCCCAACTGTAAAATGAGGATAATCATGCCTACCTTATAGGGCTGTTTAGAGGATTAAGTGAGCAATACATACACAGTGCCTGGCACAGTACCTGGTTTGTGGTGGGAACTCAGTAGATGCTGGTTCTTTCCTCTCTGTGTCCCAGATTGGGGTCAGTGCTCTTTTCACTATAGCCTAGTTGTCTCTGTCTTAACAATCACTCTCTGAGTTTTGAGCGGCTGATTACATAAATTATTCTCCCACAAGCCTAAGTGTCATAGATCCCTCAGCGAGAAATCTGCTTGGTTTGCAAGTGACCCAGGGTAAAAGGGTATTATCTGAGATTTTTAGATTGAGGTCTAGAGGGCTTGGCAGGAAATGTCGGCCCGGCCAGGCCAGGGCACTCCCCCAAATTCTACCCTTGGCCAGTCTCCCACCCTTTCTCTAGCTGGTGCCTGCATTAGGCTTACTCAAGGAGGGGCCAGTTGATTGCCTCCTGCAGCTGTGTTATGATTCCTGGTGGCTTCTCTTTCTGAGTGGACAATCTTTATTTTTCTTTTCTTTTTTCCCATCTCTTCATCTCCATCCTCCCTGCTCTTTACCTGGTACCAGGGACATTCCAACTGCTTCCCAAGAGTACTGACTTTCTCCTGGTGGCCCTCTACCCATCAGGACTTGTGAGCATGAGGAACTCGTTCTGTATTCCTCTTGTCGTTGCCTCATTCAGGGCTAGGAGATGCTGTCTGATTTGCCAAGTCCAGAGAAGACACTGGAGATTCTATTCTTTAACCCAGAAGGGTGTCAAACAGTGGAAATCCTCAGTACCATCTCAGGTTATTAGGGGCTTATTGTTTAGATGGAAAAAACTTTCCACACCCCTCAAGCAGACCCAGTCCTGGCTCTGGGACGAGTGGACTTGGAGTCAGGGGATCAGAGTGTCTGTCCTGGCTCTGTCATTCACTAGCTTGGAGTAGCCATTTAACCTGAGTCTCAGTTTTCCTTATATGTTAAATGGGAAGGAAACTAATGACCCAACAGGACTTTTATTCTACATGAATAAAGAAAGCAGGTAGATGAAAAGGCTTTCACACTGAAGAAAAAGGCATTAATATTATGGGCCATTGCAAGCTCCCTCAATTGTCTTCATGCCTAGGGTGTGAATTTTGGTCACACAACTCTGGCCCACATCTCTTGGATGCCAACATTCTTTCCTCCCTGCAGCAGTTCTGAGGGGGAATCATAGGATCGCCTACTATGTTCAGAGGGGATGTGAAAATCTGACCACAGATGTGTGTGTGCTCCTTACCTCTGCTAGTTGCCCTCTCAGTTGAGGCTCATGCAGGGAATGGTCATGGGAGCCCACCCTTGGGATTTGAACATTGCTTTGTCTTGGGCTTGCAGGGACTCTCCCGGGGGGTCCTCAGGATGTGGGGCTGGAAATGCAAGGAGAGCCCTCATGCAGAACAAGTTTAGAGAGACATTAAGGGACAGTGACAACATCACTACAAGTCCAGATTCAGTGTCTCTCATTCTTTTTTTTTTTTTTTTTTAATTATTTATTTATTTATGGCTGTGTTGGGTCTTCATTTCTGTGCGAGAACTTTCTCCAGTTGTGGCAAGCGTGGGCCACTCTTTATTGCTGTGCGCGGGCCTTTCACTATCGCGGCCTCTCTTGTTGCGGAGCACAGGCTCCAGACGCGCAGGCTCAGTAGTTGTGGCTCATGGGCCTAGTTGCTCCGCGGCATGTGGGATATTCCCAGACCAGGGCTCGAACTTGTGTCCCCTGCATTGGCAGGCAGATTCTCAACCACTGCGCCACCAGGGAAGCCCTGTCTCTCATTCTTGAAGCCCACCAGCCACCACTGGGGAACAGGCAGAGCCTGTTAAGGTTCTTATTAATGAATTTGTTCAGTGACGAAAGAGCTGCAGGTCACGCTCTTCAAAGTGTACTGTTTCAAACTGGTAAAAGCCTAGCTGTTACAGGCAGAGAATCCGCAAGATCTCTTTTCTCTTCCATAACATCACCTCACACTTTCCTTCCCCTCTCCACTCACTCCATCTTCCTCCAAACTCCCTTTTTTCTCTAATGATCTCAGCGACTCATGACACTTCTGGGGAGAACATAGGAAGTAGGTCCCCTGCTGCCAAATCCAACCTCTGGGTCATTTATTACTTCAAAAGATACCATGCTATTAAAGCACTAAGGCTCATGTTTCCCCTTTTACTTAAGGAACAAATTCCATCATAGTCAAGGCACACAATTAGGTGTATGGGAGCAGAGCAAACACCCAATAAGACCAATCCTCATTTAGTGGGAGTTCTGACAGATGCCAGCGATTACTTCTTGAAGTAGCAGCCAGGCAGCATTGGATTTGTATCTCCCTCCCTCCCTCTTTCCTTCCTTCCTTCCCTCCCTTCCTTCCTCCTTCCCTCCCTTCCTCCTTTTCTCTCTTCCTTTTTTCCCCCTCTACACCCCCACCCCCCACCCCTTCCAGCCACCAGACATTTCTCCTAAGCATTGGAGACCGAAAATTCTGGAAAAATGTAAAGAGCAAGAGGGAATATCTTTTTTGCCCCTGTAAGCATAAAATGACTTAAACAAGGGTCGCTTTAAAAGATAAAATAATAAGAAAATGCAAGGTCATTCATTCTAATTAGCCTTTAGATAGCACTCAATTAAAACTACTAGAATATTTTGGGGCAATCACACTTTTCCTTCATAGTATTAAGTACATCTTCAAAATAGAGCAGTTATTAGTCAGTCTTTTTTTCCTCAAGAATGTTAGAATTATTTTTACCATTGCGACAGAGTTCACTAGCATGGCCAAAACTGCAAAGAAATTGCTGGTGTACTCCCCCAGGGGGCTGTTTCCAGACCCCACCTTGACCTCTTTGAAATTTCTATGGATGCTCTGTGCTCTTAATGACTGGTCATCCAGGGATAGGTCAATCAAGTCTCATGCTGTCACGGAGGTAAAAGGACCAGCTGGGAAGCTATTTGTATCATTTTACAGAGAAAAGTGTTAAAGATGGCAAAGTATGAGGGCCTTGTAAAGATAGCTTGGGGGAATATTAGGGCCCATACATATCTGACCTGGCTTATGCTTTGAGACTTCACTAGATACCATCCCTTCTCTCATGACAAAGTCCTGTTCCACTAAACACCCCGTTTAAATCAATTATTGTGGACCTTGTATTTTTCATCCACTCTTGCTCTTTGTGTCACCCTATTCCTGCATTTATGCAGCTCCTGAACTTTTCTTAGCTTTCTTCTGCATTTCTAGGACCAGCCGATGGATGGGACTTCCCTGGTTTTGACCTTTGCCTTGTTTTCGGTTGGCCTCATGCTGGTGGTTCTGGTCACAAGTGGCCCAAGACTCTCCTAGCATTGGTCCAGCCTCCCCTGGTATTCCTGATGGGCAGGCCAAAGAGTGGTGCTTTTAGTGTTGACTATTGTGCTTTTTTTAATGTAGTGATTAGAAATCTGCTCATAAGAATCTCCACAAGGGATTTCAGTGGTGGAAAGTATCAGGCCAGGTGACTGTTCTTCCATATTCCAGACTATGTTCCACTCCTGTGATGTTTACGTTGTATAGGCCCATGCAATTTAGGGTTTTGTAATTTTTAGCTCTTCCAGCATCATTTTGCCTGGCAACAGCTAGTAGGTCAGCTCTAACTACAAAGACCTCAAACTCAACCAAAATCATAATCTCCTCAAATGTTGTGCTTTCCTCCTATGGTTTTTTGCAAAAGGGCCTCAATTAATGAGTGAGGTGTTTGTGAAACCAAATTCTCTCATTGCAGACGTGACAAGCCATAATTCGTAATAACAGAGCTACCTTTCCCCACTTGTCTCGGCCTGGAGTGAAGGCTCTGCTGTGATTTATTACTTTGCTGCAAAATGTTTGATAAGTGGCCACCAAATGGTTCCTCATTACTCAAAACTCTTCCAATTCCTTAAACTAAAGTCCTCCCCAAACCTCATACAGGCTGCTTGTGTTCTGGGGGAAACGAATCAGGGACCTTCTTGCTCAACTATTTGGCATAAAAAAATATCATAAATGAGGGAGGAGAAAATCTTGTTTGCTAAAGAGCTGCTGGGTGAACTGCCTCTTGGCCTTTTGATAGCATCTTTGAAATGGAAATGGCCAGCTGCCTGACCTTCTGTTCAGTGACCCTTTTTGTACAAAGTCAAATTGCAGCCGCCTCACAGCAGCAATTCACCTATGGACACAAACAGGATTTCCATTTTTTTTCTAACCTTTTTTTCCTGGTGCATTTATTACCGTGAACATTTTTTTTACTATTCACGTAAAGGACATCATGGTTAAAAAAAGGAGCCCTTTGCATCAAAAGGATTGTAACTCATAATGATTTCAAAATACTAGGGAAGTGTCTATCTTTAATTCTGCTCTCTATCTGAGCCTTTAAGTGTATTGTAATGTGAAAAGGCCAGTGAAAAGATTATATTCTGGAACAGTTTGGGGTTGTTAATGTTCCTACTCTTTTCTTGCATTTGAAGGGAAAAAATAGTCTTGATATTATTAAAAAGGGAAATTATCTTCACCTCACCGTGAACAAAAGGAGAAAAGGCAAGGCAAGTTCTGTTTATGTGATTATGGTGAATGTAAGAAAATAAATACCTCTATGTGCTTTCTGTGGAGCAGTGCTGAATTGGAATTAGGAGTCTGCCTTAAAAAGGAACCAGGCTGCACTGTCACTTTAGACTATATTAAAGCCTGTGGTTCAAGATGGAGAGAAAGAGGGAGCCCTTTGAACACCCCCCTTACCCCCCAGTGCTTCCTCTCGCTTTTCCTCCTTAGTCCTTTTCAAGCCCTAACTGGGCAGTGTAGAACTTCTTACTTAAGGCTGTGCATCAGCACACTGTTGGGCTTGGAGAATGCTCAGGACCTGTACTCTAGGGCTGGGTGTCTGGGTGCTGCTCTGCCTCAGACGCCTCCACTAACAGGACCCCTCCAGGCTGCTGTTCTGCCTCCCACCCACTGGAGGTCTGTGGGTGCCTGTTCTCCATGGGATGGGTGGGCTGAGCCTCACTCAGTGGCAAACGGGAAAACTCTCTCTCCTGGGCTGGTCAAGGGAGCTGAAGAAGCTAGAGTAGGGGCTCAGAGAGTTTTGATGGTGATGGTGAGTTCTGATTCAACAAATATTTATCAGGCCCCCCACTGTGAGCCTGCTCCATTAGCTAATTCCGTCCCAGAATAACTGGGGAGTTGCATCCAGAGAGTGACAGGAGCAGATTCTGGGGACAGACAATCCTTGGTTTGGATTTTGGCTTGGCCACTTGCTAGCTATATGACTGTGAGCACATTATTTAGTGTCTTGAAGCCTCAGTGTATCACTGGTAAATTGAAGGCTAATACTTGTCTCATGGGGCTGTTGTGAAGATTAGATGAAATGATGTATGAGAAATTGCCAAGCCCAGAGCTTGGTCCATAGTAACCACTCAGCAAAAATTCCTTTCTTCTCCTCCTTCCCACTTAATAGGCAAGGAAAAGAAGGAATTTGCCAGACTGGGATTTGAATCCAGGAATTTGCCAGACTGGGATTTGAATCCAGTCTTTTTACCCCCACAGGTGCTCCCTGTCTACATGGACCCAAGCTACTCCCTGTGAAATTTTCATCAAGGCTTGGATTTCAAATAAGTGTCTTCTGCTTTGTTACAGGCTGAAATTGAACAAATAATGATTACAGACACACAGACAAGGGGAAAAAGTGAGAGCATTCTGTTCTATTCTCTGCTCATTGTGGAGACTATTTCTCTGAACCATATAGAGTTCACACCCTGTCAAAAAAATAAAATTTAAAAACCTCTCAAATAAACCACACTAAAGAAAACTGAAAAATATTTCTTTCCCCCTACTAATCCTTAATCCTTTCACTTTAATACAACATCTTACCATTTACAAACAGCAATATTCCATTTGCATATCTAATCTTACTGAAGGCAAACCTGATTTTACAAGTCATAATCACAGCATATGTGACAGTTTGCATTCTTTCGTTAGTGTTATATCATAAGCATTTTTCAGGCTGCTGTCTTGTCTTCATAATTTTAATTTTCATGATTGTAAAATGTCCCATCCATTTTATATCATCAAACTTACCCATGTAGGTCACAAATTTGTGTAAGTGATCCATGCATAGCAAGAAGGCTGAAAGCACTTGTATGGGTGAATACTCCAATCTGCCTTTAGTCACAATTTATATGATGGTAAATAAATAATCCACTGTCCCATGTAGAGGGTGAAAGGAACATGGTGACTGAAGTTTGTGCAAAACACAAATGATAATGGCAAGTTTACAGTTTGGAAAGCCCCTGTTAATCTTTTACTTTGTTTTTCTCTTTTATTCAGTTTCTTTTAGCTGACTCTAGGCAGAGTAGCAATAAAGACTTCTTGCTTACTGTGGTTCATCAGCAGTATCTAGTGCCAGGAGTCCTGTTTTCATCCTGATAACCAGATATCAAAGGGCTCAAATACATTGGGCTGTCCCTAATAGAGATCTGAACTTTCAGAGGCCTCACTGAACTAATCTGTGACCCTCGTGAGTCAGGGCCATTGGTACTTGTGGAACACAGTCTTTCTGATCCCACATGAGGAAGCATGTTCCTTGCAGAAAGCAGGTAGGAGTCACACCTTTTGTGTGCTCCTGCCCTGTGTTAAACTCAAATCCTTGGCTACCTGAGCTTCTATACCTCTGACTTTATGAGGGCAAATCATTTGATGAAAGTAAATTCTTGTATGGGTCTTTGGCAACTACCTTTAGAAAGCTGGAAAATGTTTAAAAATTTCCACCAGTATGATTGAATATTCAAAGCTTTGTATTTCACCTGTACGGTTAGGTGCTTTACCCATTTCTTGGACTAAGGTCTGAGTTTATACCAACACTTCTCTTTGGCCCTGTGCCTGGCACTTAGTGGGTTCTCAGTGCATATTTATTGAATGAATGAGTGAAGTTAGAAGTCTGGACAGGGGTTATGTTCATGGATTTGCTAATACCTCTTCCATGTACTTATTATAATTGTGGACTTAAAATATTTTGAAAAATCAGAAACGCTGAAAAGTTTTGGAAGTATGTGGATTTAGGTCCCTACCCTGCAACTAACTCCTTGGACAAGTCATTTCACTTGGAAGGACCTTAGTTTTCAAATCTGTAAAATGAGGTCAGCAGAGTGTTAGTGGGCAGGGAAAATATCCAGGTGTTCTTTCTCTGAGGCCAGCACCCTTTCTAAACAGCTGTGCATTTCAACACATCTCCACATGGTCATGCAACAGCATTGGATGATCTCTACATCTCCTTCTAGAGCTAACCTTCTTCAATACCAGGATTCAGTTACTCAGTATCCAGACTCTGGGCAAAAGCAGCAAAGACAAGCATGTTCAGTGTAGGCAGGCATTTGGGTAGATGTTAGTACTACTGTGGGTGTTGTATGTCCAGGCTAGGCTGAGAGAATGAGTTGGCTGTCTCTTCTCTCAGTTATCATGGGGAGGGAGACTTATCAATGTTCATGCATTGACTAAATATGCCAGCAGGACTGATTTTGGACTCCATTATTTCATCTTTAATTTGAATCCTTCTTATTGTGTATCCATCTGTCTATTTAACACTTTTACTTGGATCTGTAAGTCTTCTCCCACAAAAACACAAAACAAACCCCACCAAATATCAGGTCTTCTTTGATTTTTCCTGTCTTAGTGAATGCCACAACTATCCACCTTGAAGACTAAGACAACACCCCAGGCATTATCCTTGATGGCTCCCTAAATTCATCACCAATTCCTCCTCAATTTTTTAAAGCCTGTTTTAGATGTCTGACTTTTCTCTACTTCTCCCAGTCTCAAAAGCTGCCTCCCTAGTCTGAGTTAATACAACTTTCCCCTGAGCACTGCAGCTGCCTTCTAACTAGTCTTCTCATCTCAAACCTTGTCTCTCTCTGATATGTTTTCCCCATAAGAGACAGTGGTAAAGTCTTCCAGATTAGCAATTGATCACGTTGCCCACCCTGCTTAATCCTCTGTATGGTCAACCATGGCGTTTATAATTATCAAAATTCTTAAGATGTTCTAAAAGGCTTATATAGCCCGGCCCTTGCCTGTTGACCCCTTGATCTCTGTTCTCCATCCTCGTGGACCTTCTCTCATGCAGCACCGTCCTCTCCTGTGGGAGACTGCTCTCATCCTCCCTTACATCTTAGCACATGCATTCCCTCTTTAGGGAAGCTTTGCCTGACTCCTCCCAATCCAAATATGTCCCCTCATCCCCAGCTCTCAAAGGAAAATGGGCTTTTCCTCTGAAGAACATATGAAGAAACTGAGGCTTAGAGAGATTTTGGTTTATGTGTCCAAAGTTAAACAGCTAATAAGCAGTGAAACTGGGACCCAGGGTCGCAAGACCAGTAATGACAGAACCAGGATTCAGAACTGTGTTCGATTCTAAGTGCTCTACTGCTGACTACCATGCCAAAGATGAGAAACAGGTTTCATGTTACATGGTAATTTTGACTTACAGTGCTGCCTGCAGTGCTGTGGTGAAAAGGTTGCATCCTTTGCAATGGAGAAGTCTACCATGATTGATTAATGGTGCCTGCCATGGGTGAAGGATTGGAGAGAGAAGGTGCACAAGACAGTCATTTGCCCCATACAAATACTATAATGCACATTTTTTTTTTTTTTTTGTGGTACACGGGCCTCTCACTGTTGTGGCCTCTCCCGTTGCGGACAGGCTCTGGACGCGCAGGCTCAGTGGCCATGGCTCATTGGCCCAGCCGCTCCGCGGCATGTGGGATCTTCCCAGACCGGGGCACGAATCCGTGTCCCCTGCATCGGCAGGCGGACTCTCAACCACTGCGCCACCAGGGAAGCCCTATAATGCACATTTTAATACCGCTCATTTTATTAAGAAGATCAACAACAGAACCTCCTTAAAGGTCAGAAAAATCAGTAGAAGAACCCATGTCCCCTTAAGAAGGGGCAGAGAGCCTTAGACCACTGGACTTTTGAAGGGTCCTAATCAAGCATTTGTGAAAATCCCTCTCTTTACAAACTCCTTTATCCTATCTGCTGTCAAGAGAGCTTTGACTGGCATGCACTGCGCTCTTGTAGCAGGAGACCAGGACTGTTACATGCAGAGAAGGGGGCTTGCTCCAGGACTTTCTTAGGCACACACTACCAAAATGTCTTTTAACATAGGGTGTTGGAAAACCCAACTTACTTTTCGCAGCGGAAGTCCAGGAAGGTGAAGGTGGAGGATAATGTGGGATGAGGCTTCTTCTCCCACATTTCAGGATTAGGTACGCAGCTTCTAGCCACTTTATCCTCAATCCACCTGGCTGGCATCTCTTTGAAGATCTGGGACTTGTCTTACACATCTCTGTAGCTGCCGTGTAGTACCTAACGCAGGGCTTAGCCCCCAGCATTCTATGATCATTGGATCCATTTTACTTGAGGAAAGTCCCAACTTTCCCAAGGCAAAAGTCAGTGCCTGTTCTCCACCTAATGAGTTCTTTTTCTTGCCCTTGTCTGCTGCCCATAGTCTGGTACTGGGTATTCATGCTGAAGGTTTAGGCAACTTTCTTGCTGCTGTAAGAAAGAGCTTTTTTTTCTCTTGGGCAGGAAGCTGCACCAAGGGTGTATAGGCACACTCAAGTTACACTAGCTCTGAGAAGGCACATGTAAGTGGATCTGTGCCCCCTCCCATGGTCCTTGCCCCCTTATACCCACAAGAAGGGGATAGAGGCTGTAGCATTTCAGTCTTGTGGTTCAAGATTCTGGGTTCCTGGTTCAGGATTCTAGCTGGTGAGGATCTGGGTTCTTGTCTGTCTCTTTAAATGCCTCTGCTTCCACACTGGTTTTCAACTTCTAGTCACTATCTTGTTATTGTACTCTAAGTGTTGGTGTGCTCCTGGGCACAGAGTTCAGTTCACTTCTCTTCGCTTTGCTGTCTACTCTCACTGGTCACCTCATCTAGTCCCATGGCTTTTGATGTCATGTGTAAGCTGGTGATTCCCAATTTTATATCTCTAGGCCTGAGAGTGCCTCTGAATCTTAGATATTTACATTTAACTGCTGCTCAACGTTACCATCCAGGTGTCCAACACATCATTTCGGACTTAAAATATCCAGAGCAGAGACTTGATTTCACTCCAGATCTGCTTCTTCCTGTCTTTCGTTCTCAGCATCATCAGGTCAAAGATCTTTTTCTCCTTCACATTCCACATCCAGTTCATCAACAAGTCTGTTCATTCTACCTTCAAAACATACTCCAGTCTTACTTCCTCCCCCACTGCCATCTTAGTCCTGGCTTTCCTTTATCTCTTATCTAGACTAGTAGTAGCTTCTTCACTGATTTATCTACTTCTGCATTCATTGGGCTTTGTTTTATTTTCCACACAGCTGCCATAATAATCTTTCTTTTTTTTAAAATAGACTTTGTTTTTTGGATCACTTTTAAGCTCACAGCAGAACTGGGTGGAAGTTACCAGAGGTTTTCCATACATCTCTTGCCCACATATGCATAACCTCTCTATCATCAACATCCCTCACTGAGTGGTACATTTGTTACAACTGATGAACCTACACTGACACATCATTATCACCCAAAGTCCATAGTCTGCACTAGAGTTTATTCTTGGTGTTGTGCATTCTATAGGTTTGGACAAATGTATAAGGACATATCTACCATTATAGTATCATACAGAGTATAGTTTCACTGTCCTAAAAATTCTCTGTGCTCTGTCTATTCATCCCTCCCTCTCTCTAACCACTGGCAACCACCAATTTTTGTTTTTTTGAGAGTTCCAAAGTATAGTGGCCTTTCTTTTTTTTTTTTAACTTTTTGTCTTATATTGGAGTATAGTTGATTAATAATGTTGTCAGTTTCAGTTGTGCAACAAAGTGATTCAGTTACACATGTACATGGATCTATTCTTTTTCAAATTCTTTTCCCAGTTAGGTTGTTACATAATATTGAGCAGAGTTCCCTGTGCTATACAGGAGGTCCTTGTTGGTTATCCTTTTTAAAAATAGCAGTGCGTACATGTCAATCTCAAACTCCCTAATTATCCCCATCCTCCACTGTTCTTCCTGGTGACCATATCGTTCTCTAAGTCTGTGAGTCTGTTTCTGTTTTGTAAATAAGATCATTTGTATCATTTTGTTTTTTAGATTCTGCATATAAACGATATCATATGATATTTCTCTTTCTCTGACTTACTTCACTCAGTATGACAATATCTAGTTCCATCCATGTTGCTTCAAATGGCATTATTTCATTCTTTTTAATGGCTGAGTAATATTCCATTGTATATATGTACCACATCTTCTTTTTGCATTCTTCTGTTGATGACATTTAAGTTGTTTCCATGTCTCGGGTGTTGTAAACAGCGCTGCAATGAACATTGGGGTGCGTTTATCCTTTCAGACCATGCTTTTCCCTGGATATATGCCCAGGAGTGGGACTGCAGGATCATATGGTAGCTCCATTTTAGTTTCTTAAGGAACCTCCATACTATTTTCCATAGTGGCTGCACCAATTTACATTCCCACCAACAGTGTAGGAGGTTCCCTTCTCTCCACACCCTCTCCACCATTTATTGTTTGTGGATTTTTTGATGATAGCCATTCTGGCTGGTGTGAAGTGATATCTTATTGTAGTTTTGATTTGCATTTCTCTAATAATTAGTGATGTTGAACATCTTTTCATGTGTCTCTTGGCCATATGTATGTCTTCTTTGGAGAAATATCTATTTAGGTCTTCTGCCCATGTTTTGATTGGGTTGTTTGCTTTGATGTTATTAAGACGCATGAGCTGTTTGTAAATTTTGGAGATTAACCCCTTGTCAGTCGCATCATTTGCAAATATTTTCTCCCATTCTGTGAGCTGTCTTTTTGTTTTGTTTATGTTTTTTTCATTAGGTCCCATTTGTTTATTTTTGTTTTTATTTCCATTACTCTGGGAGATGGATTGAAAAAGATATTGCTGTGATTTATGTCAGAGTGTTCTGCCTGTGTTTTCCTCTAGGAGTTTTATAGTGTCCAGTCTCACATGTAGGTCTTTAATCCATTTTGAGTTTATATTTGTGTATGGTGTTAAAGAATGTCTAATTTCATTTTTTGACATGTAGCTGTTCTGTTTTCCCAGCACCACTTATTGAAGAGACTGTCTTTCCTCCATTGTATAGCCTTGCCTCCTTTGTTGTAGATTAATTGACCATAGGTGCATGGGTTTATCTCTGGACTTTCTGTCCTGTTCTGTTGATCTATATTTCTGTTTTTGTGCCAGTACCATACTGTTTTGATGACTGTAGCTTTGTAGTATCGTCTGAAGCCAGGGAACCTGATACCTCCAGCTCCGTTTTTCTTTCTCAAGATCGCTTTGGCTATTCAGGGTCTTTTGTGTCTCCATACAAATTTTAAGATTTTTAAAATTCTGGTTCTGAATCACTGATCTTTTTATTGTCTCCATAGATTTGCCTTTTTAAGAATGTCAGTATAGTTGGAACTATGCAGTATGTAGCTTTTTCAGATTGGCTTCTTTCACTTGGTAATATGCACTTAAGTTTCCTTCATATCTTTTCATGGTTTGATAGTAGCTCATTCATTTTTAGTGCTGAATAATATTCTGTTGTCTGGATATACCACATTTTATTTATCCATTCACCTACTGAAGGACATCTTGGTTGCTACCAAGTTTTAGAAATGATGACTAAAGCTGCTGCAAACATTTGTATGCAGGTGTTTGTATGGACATACATTTTCAACTCCTTTGGGTTAATACCAAGGAGCACAATTACTGGATCGTATATTAAGAGTATGTTTTGTTTTATAAGAAACCACCAAACTGTCTTCCAAAGTGGCTGTACCATTTTGCATCCCCATTAGCAATGAATGAGAGTTCCTTTTGTTCTACACAGAATGATCTCTTAGAAAGGTAATAAAATCATGTCACTCTGATACTTAAGATTCTACAGATGGTTTCCTATCACACTTTGAGTGAAACCCAGAGTCTATCATAGCTTACATGGCTCTAACAACATGGCCCTTTTCTACTTATTTAAATTCTCTTACTCCTCATATGCCATGCTCCAAGGACACCAGTCTTAGTCCCCTAAGCACACTAAGTTCATTCTTGCCTCAGGACATTTGTACTGGTTGCTTCCTTTCCCTGACATATTATCTAAAGTAACATGCCAACCCACCACCTTTTTACTCCTTTTTTTCTTCATCACACTCACTTCTTCTTGAAATTTTAGCATATATTGATTTGTTTAGTTGTTTATTGTCTTTCTCTCCCATTATAGTGTAAACTATATGAGGATTGGGACTTTTGTCAATTTCCCCAGGACCTAGAATAGTGCTGGCATGCCATATATGTTCAATAAATATTTATCAAATAAATAAGTGGATGGATGTTCAATCCACAGATAATTTTCTCTCTCTGCATGGTAATTTGCTTATTTGGACAATGAGAGGTTGAATTAGGTGACTTCTGAGGACCTGTTTGGTTCTAAAAACACCAGGAGCATATGAGAAATGGCAATTTGATAGTAAGTAAAAGAAGACTAACTTCATTATGAGAATATCTTAATAATAATCCCCCATTTCCCCATTTATAATTGCTTTTTCTTTATTATTTTGATCAAAATGTCTTTAAGATCCAATTGTGTACCTAGCATGTGGGGGCGACAAACTCTGAGATCTAAAACAGATTTTAAGTACTGTGCTGAAGTCATTCAGAGTTGAGGAAAGACAGCTGTGAATTTTATAAAGGAAAGAGGTCATGCTTTGGGCTAGAAGGTAGGTAAATTTTTCTGTTTGAAATCTGAGAATAGGTAGGCAGCCTTTAATAATTCTTAAGAAGGGAGTGGCATGCTAAAAGTGTGCTATCTGGGAAACTATCTGTAGACTCTCTAATAGAATTGAACTTCATGACCAGATTTGGAACTAATTAGGGGTAGAGATGTGCATTTTTGAATTTGTGTTGAAGCATAGTTTCAAGCATATGCTAGATGCTAGAAGATTATTCATTGGATGAAACTGGGGAGGAAGTTGAACCTTAAGGGTTAAGAGGTGGAAACCCAGCAAGTATTGCCTGTTGCATTGGCTTCTACACATTGTCTCGCTTTGAGGTGAGCAGCTCCAGTGTCTTCATTGGCTGGGGAGGAAACTGAAGGTGAGGTGAGCTCACATTTCAAATCCTATAATCAAAGCTTGGACTTGAATCCAGAGCATCCTGCATTCGATGAGAGCTTGATGCAATAGTACTGGTCTTGTAGCCAACACACACAGTCAACACATAGACACGCTTATATGCCAGCCCCTTTCCTGAGTTCATAATTACAACGTAATTCAGTCTGAAGTTTTCTCCCATAAGGAATTAGTATTCAATTCAGTAACCACCAGATTCCGAACAGTGAAAGCACACCATCAAGAGCTTGATTGAATGACCCACCTGGAATTGTTTATACTTCATTAACGCTTTTCATAAATCATGAGTTTGACAGGATACTGGCATGGACTTTCCAAATCTTATAATTATGTTTTGTTTTTCCCTTGCTTTGTCAGTTTCCTTTCACAGAGTGACAGCTTAGCAAATGTTACTAGAACTACCAGCTACTGCAGTGACCACTCCTGGTGTGAGCACCAACTGTATGCCTATCATTGCTATAGGGGTCTGGAGATTTGGGCTGTATGCAGACCTGGCTCTGCCATGTGTTAGCTGAATGACCTTGGCAGGTCTCTTCAGTCATTTACGTTAAGAAAAAAAGATAATATATGTGATGGTAACTATTTCATAAGGCTGCTTTGAGGATGACATGAGATAATGTGAGTAAAGAATTTGGTGCAGCATCTGACATGCAATAGGTGCTGAATAAATGCTAGTGATTATAGTTCTACTATTAGTAAGCCCAAGAAGATTTGAGTATCCAGAGGCTAGAGGGATCTCAAGTGACCAACTCCTGAGTTGTAGAGTGACAGCTATCATCCTTACGTCTATAGGTGAGTTAGGGAAAGACAAAGAACTTGAATTGAACAAGGTCATTATTTGAATTCTTTGTCTTGCTTGATTGGGAAGCCAACCCAAGATTCTGGACTCTAATGGAGGTGTACAGAGGAGTGGCGTTTCCCCTCTATCTCTTTAACATCTATGAAAGCCTTGTTTTTGTATTCTCAGAACCTGCCACAGTGGTACTCAACAGGTCAACAGGCTTTTAATAACTGCTGAATGGATAGAGAAATGAGGGAAAATAGAAGATAGATTCCATTTTTTACATTATGCTTTGCTACATATATATTTGCATTTATATAAGTATACATTTTCTGATTAGAAAAGTAATATATGCTTCTTGTACAAAATTAAACAATAACAAAATAAAGGAAAAATTCCCTTGAAATTCCACCCCCAGGGATAGCAGTTATCATGGATTTTGCATCTATTGTCCCTGATTTAAAAAATGCATATACTAACATAATGTGCATTTTACAAAAATGGGTTTATACTATTCAATCTGTTCTACAAGTCATTTTTAAATTTAGCTGTATCTTAAGGTAGTTTTTCTGAATCAGTTCATGTAGAAGTACATTTCTTTTTAAGGGTTGCACAGTATCTATCACAAGATTGCATTTATTGCCCACTTGGAGGAAATTTACGTTGGTTATAATTTTTTTTTGCTGTACTATACTACATTTCAAGCAGTGTTCACATACCTGTCTTTGCCTTTTTGAGAAAAGAGCCCTATTGGAAAAATCCTGATAGTGAAACTGCTAGATGGAAAGATGTACACATTTAAAATTTTGATGCCATGCAACGTGCCTTTATAACTTCCTTGGAATTTGGAAACGTGGTCTGTACCAGCCCTGCAGTGAGTGTCCCTACCCAGAACAACAGGAAGAGCTGCTTATCCTAGCCCTCTTCCATTTATAAAACAATAGAAGATGTGGAAGGTGAGTTCCTATAATATTTGTAGGTTGTAGCTGAAGAAGATTCTTTTATGGGGTAGTTCATCCTCTTTGACCAAGTAGTTTTATGGGGCAGATTCATATATTGGGGTGTGGAAGAAAGAAGCTGCCCAGTCAGGAGTCAAAATAAATAAACAAGAAGATGACCCAAAGAGCAAATATTTCTGATAAGTTAAGTCAGCCTGGTGTGGTGACACATTTTCTCAATGTGTCAATATCAGAGTTGGGAAACAGAAAAGGTATTCCCCATTTGTGGGGCAAAACAATTATGAACTGAGCTACACCCCTCTCAGCATCTTTTTCCTCTCTGCTCTTGACCCCAGCCCAAGACTGTGAAGTTTTATGTCTGGAAGGATGAGTGCTTCTGCAAAATCATTACTAAACTGAACAGTGGAGACTTCCTTATTGTGGTGAAGATGGAGGGGGAGAGGAGGCAGGGCTGGAATGGGGATAGCTTTGCAGCACTGGCAGGGATTTTCAGGGTGATTTAGTGTGGATTGATTTACAGTTTATTCTGCCACCATTGTTTGTAATGTGCTTTGCCAGCTCATGTATCCTGAACCTTAACTGTTCTAAATTAAACTATAGGGACCAGACAGCACACATTTCAATCAGAACAACAAAATATTGCCCTAAATCCCATAGGGATACATCAACCCCTGCTAGGATGAGCTTGTACACAAGGAAAGAGGGAGAGGGAGCTCTCAGGAGGACATTTGATTAGAGTCAAATAGTCTCTGTTCTGTTTGTACACAAGGTAAAACCCAAGTCTGCCACCCCAACTTGAATGGATGTGAATTCGAATAGTCAAAGACAACAACTGTTATTTGTACTAGGCTGGTTACCTAAATATTAAAGAAATGTAGTACTGAACTTAATTGCCTTGTATTTTGTCCATTAGTGTTGATTTTAAAAAATGAGTTGAAGTGATACCTGAGTTGAGGAGAGTTCTGATTAGCCTGGAAAAGCTGGAAAGATTTCTCAGGGCTCATTCAAATGCAAAGAAGCTCAGTGTCTTCTAGCAAGGGACTGTTCGCTTTGTTCTTATTATTCCTTGTTAGGATGTGCTGTATTAAGTCAATGTGGAGCCTAGGAAATGAGCCAGATTCTGGACAAGCAGTTTAGGCTGCAGCATTCCTTGTGGACTACAGGAGGATACATGATTTTTCACCTCATTCTCTTCTTGGAATGTAAAAGCAATCATAACTGTTAAGATAGATAAACATTATAACCTACCTCAAGCAATTCATTTTTGACATTTACAAATAGAAAAAATAAAGGTAATGCAGCACACACATAAATTCAAATAACACCAAAAGGCATAAATAAATAGTAAAAGCTAATTCTACTCCCCCTACACTTTTCAAAACCCAAAGGTAGCCACCGTTGATGTTCTGGTGTCTTTTTCTCATGTATATACATTTTATAAAAATGGAATTATTGCCTTGTTCTATGTTTTTATAATTTAACAGCACATTTCCTCAGCTTAACACATTGTATAACTCCTTTCCAGGAGTAACCCTAACTTATTCTTTTTAATGGCCATATAATATTCCATATATATTATATGGCCATTAATATATAATATTAATATATTATATATTTATATATATTAATTGTTGTTGAGCACTTAGGCTGTTTAAAGCTTTACCACTATAATTGTTTAATGATTTTATAAATATATTTATTCACAGGACAAATTCTAGCAGTGGTATTATTGGGTCAAAAGATGCTCACAATTATCATTGTGCTAGGTGTTGTCAAATAAGGATACACTAATCCACATGCCTGCTAAGAAGCTCTGAGAGTGTGTGTTTACCCACAAAGCCACACAACTGAAAAATATATGCATTTAGGGCAAAATTGAGACTTAAAGACCTGTAATTACTTCAATAGTTTTATTAGCCTTAACTATTGGTCCTTCCTCTATCATCTATGACCTCTTACCTTGGTTTTTTGCTTCAGGATAATATCTTTATTACTTTTAGTACTGTTTTCTTATTTTACTTAAAATGAGGTCCTCTAAGGTGTTGTGTTTGCCGTGTGACCCAGAGGTGGCCTGGATTCATTTCCATATTCTCCCCAGATTTTGTACAATCTCTTTTCTCATAAATTCTTGATTTGGGCCCCTTCCTGGGCTTATGTATAGCTCCCTAGGTGGAATGTGTGCCATCTCCCAGAGTTTACACTGCCATTCCTATAACTTCTGACACAGGCAAGGGACTTCTTTTTTTAAAAATATTTTTATTGGAGTGTAGTTGATTTACAATGTTGTGTTAGTTTCTGCTGTACAGCAAAGTGAATCAGTTATACATATACATATATCCACTCTTTTTTAGATTCTTTTCCCATATAGGTCATTACAGAGTATTGAGTAGAGCTATACAGTAGGTCCTTATTAGTTATCTATTATTTTTACTCTGCCTTTTGTTTTATTTATTTTATTATTATTATTTTGGCTGCATTGGGTCTTTGTTGCCTGCAGGCTTTCACTAGTTGCGGCGAGCGGGGGCTACTCTTTGTTGCAGTGCGTGGGCTTCTCATTGTGGTGGCTTCTGTTGTCGTGGAGCATGGGCTCTAGGTGCATGGGCTTAAGTAGCTGCAGCCCATGGGCTTCAGTAGTTGCAGCATGTGGGCTCAGTAGTTGTGGCACACAGGCTCTAGGGTGCGCGGGCTTTAGTAGTTGTGGTGCGTGGGCTCAGTAGTTGTGGTACCTGGGCTGTAGGACGCAGGCTCAGTAGTTGCGGCGCACAGGCTTAGTTGCTCCATGGCATGTGGGATCTTCCTGGACCGGGGCTCAAACCCGTGTCCCCTGCATTGGCAGGCAGATTCTTAACACCTACACCATCAGGGAAGTCCCTTAGTTATCTGTTTTATATATAGTAGTGTGTATATGTCGATCCCAATCTCCCAATTTATCTCTCCCTGTCCCCCTCTCCCCCCTGGTAACCATAATTTTGTTTTCTACATCTGTGACTCTATTTCTGTTTTGTAAATAAGTTCCTTGTACCATTTTTTTTAGAAGTGATATCATATGATATTTGTCTTTCTCTGTCTGACTGACTTCACTCAGTATGGCAATCTCTAGGTCCATCCATGTTGCTGCAAATGGCATTTTTGGTCCTTTTTTATGGCTGAGTAATATTCCATTGTATATATGTACCACATCTTCTTTTGTCAGTTACCTTCAATTGTTATTCAGCAAGCACTGACTAAGAACCTACTCTGTGCTAGGCACAGGATTCCTGCCCTCGGGGGGATCATGGCTCACTTGGGGAGACAGTCACACAAACAGATACTTACACCTCTGTGGTGAGTGCAGGACAAGATAGAGGTATTTGCAACATGTTTTGGGACCAGAGAAGGGAAAGCTCTTCACTCTGCTCAACCTGGCCAGGAGAGGCCTCTTGAATCAGGTGACAACTGAGCTGAGGCTTAAAAGATCAAGATCATTTGTTTATGTTCAGTAATTCCACTTCAGTTATATCCTAAAAAAATATCTTAAACATGCACACAATACGACAAGTACAGGCTGGTCATTATAGCATTGTTTGTAATAGTGAAAAATTGGTAGCAAACTAAATGTCCACAATAGGGAAATGAATAAATGTGGGATAGTTAGATAACAGAATAATATTTAGCCCTTAAAATAAGCAAACCATATATATGTGTGTGTGTGTGTGTGTGTGTGTGTGTGTACATATATATATATAGACACACATATACATGTGTAAGTCCCGTACATACGAACAAGTTCCATTCCGAGAGCATGTTCGTAAGTCCAACAAAGGTAGCCTAGGCGCACAGCTAACACAATCAGCTATATAGTACTGTATTGTGATAGGTTTATAATACTTTTCACACAAACAATACATAAAAAACAAACACACACAAGAAGAAAACATTTAAAATCCTGCAGTACAGTACCTTGAAAAGTGCAGTAGTACAGTATAACAGCTGGTATACGGGGGCTGGCATCAAGTGAACAGGCAAGAAGAGTTACTGGAGGAGGGAGAGGAGGTGGGAGATGGTAGAGCTGAAGAATCATCAGCAATAGGAGACGGAGGGCAAGCTGCAATTTCACTCATGCCTGACATTGATGGAACGCATGTTCAAGTCTTTGAAAGTTCTCAACTTGAAGGTTTGTATGCAGGGGACTTACTGTATATATGTGTGTGTGTATATATGTATATCAGTAGGAATAAATCTTGAAAACATTATCTTGAGTGAAAAAAGCAGGGCTGCAGAAGGTTGAATATAGTATAATACATGTCATTATAAAAACATAGAAAATAACACCATGGATTTAGGGATATATGCATGTAGATTAAAGGAAGGAAGTTGCTGATAGCAAGAGTAAACACCAGCCTCAGAACAGTGGTTATCTGGGATAGGAGAGGCAGAAGAAGAAAAGGATTGGAAAGGAGGGGAAAGGGGTTTTCAACTGTTTCTGTAATATTTTATTTCTTTAAAAATGATGTAATCAAATATGGTTAAATGTTCACATCCATTAGATACGGTGGTGGTACATTGATGTTCACTTTATTACTGCACACTTGAAGAATTTAAGTAAAGAAGAATGAATAGGATTCCTGTTGATGGATAAGCCCAGACCCTGTGTGTTTGAGGAGGCAGTGTTTTAAGGATATTTACTGTGTGGGTTAATTTGAGCAGCGCTCTCAGAAAATTTTCACAAAAGCATGAAAGGAAACATCTCTTTGGGGTGACGTCTAGTGGTTTTAAACTTTGAGTTAGGGACCTCTTGAGATCCTACAGACTTCCTCCAGGGCTACTGCTAGGATGGGAAGAGGGCATTCACCAGGTGGGGCTCTGCACTCCTTCCTTAGCCAGAGCAGACTCACGTTCACAGTATTTCTTTGCATATTCATGTAGGATATCCTTTGAACAAAGGTTCTGAGCCTAAAAAAAGAGTTTGGAAACACCTGACTTAGTCAATCCCTTGCCTGGGGAGATTGTTTTCATCTTTTTATTTTGCAAAAATATACTCCACCAAGTTTGCCATGGGTATGTTTGCATTAAAGGGAATGCTTGTCATCTCTCTAACCTCCCTTCTGATTTTTCAAGTTTTGGCAATCTCTGCTCTTTCCGCATGTTCTTTGGTCTCTGAAGTCTCATCTCACAGGCATCTTCAGTGTCACTGATTTTCACGATCATGAGGTTCCTTTAGTTTGTGCCCTAGATTCATCTTGTTTTCCTTTTTCGCAAAGCATGCAGATTTCCTGGAATGACACACTACTTTTTTAAGAATAGTATTTTATTGTATATAAGTAGTCCTTTTTTAAAGCTTTACTGATACATAATTGGTAGACAAAAATTGCACACATTTAATGTATACATCTTGATGAGTTTGGACATATACATATATCTGTGATGCCACTGCCACAACCAAGGTTCTAAACATATCCATCACCGCCAAAAATTTCCTTATGTTTTGTGTTCTTGTGTGTGTGTTTGTGTGTGTGTTTTGGTAAGAACACTTAACATGAAATCTGCCCTCTTAACATATTTTAAAGTGCACATACCTATTGTTAACTACACGTACTGTGTTGTACAGCAGATCACAACACCTTCCACTTCTTGCCATCTTCTGCTCCATCTGCTCTTTCTCTAGAGCTCAGAATAGCCTCCATCTATTCTGTCTGATTTGCAGACTAATGTCCTTGCCTCTGGCCCTTGCCCTTTATTATCTGTCAAACACTCATGCAAACTAATTTTCCTCTGGCACCATTTTAATCACATAGTGGTGATCAGGACTATTAACTTGATCCAAAAACTATTAACAGTTTCCCATCTTCAAAATAAAATTTCTTAAAAATAATTACCTCGACTAGACAGCCTTGTCTTTATACTTTCTTCTTCCCCTGACCCTTCATTTCATTGTCTCTCAGCTACCTTGCTGCCTCCTTTATCTAATACCCAATAATCTGGTCCACTCAAAAGGCAGGTTCTTTCAGTGTTGATAAAGCCTTCTGAATCTGTTGAGGCTCCGAAACTATACTCCGATATTTGTCACATAATACCGCTACATACAGAAGATATTGAATTAGTAATTTAATTAAATTATTATTTGCAGTTTTCCATTGTTCTGTTGTGTGCTGTTTGTTCATATAAATGCAGGCTATTGAGATTGTAATCTCTAGTGCAGTAATCTCTAGTAGCTGACAAGTTTCACAGTGCCATTTGCTTGTAGGGCCTTAATTAATAGTTTCAAGTCATAAGAATAAGTGTTGTATGTGAAATTTGTAAACTAGCAAAGTTTTATTATTCTCAGTGAATCCTGGGAAACATCAAACTCTTGGGCAAATTTCTAAAGTGGAAATGATGAATATAACCTCTCCTTAGCATAAAAACTCTTTGTCCTCATTTCTCCAACTGATGAAACAAGTAAATGTGACTTGTGATACTTTTGAAATTTGCTAAGCTTTCAAGATTCCCCATTTAGACTCACTTAGGTTACAAAGAATGCATTATGTATGTTTTCATGTTTATTGACTCTAATGCATGGTGCCTTGGCTGCCTAGAATAAATCCCTCATTGACATGACTGTTTGTTTGGATTAGTAAATTAGGGATTACCAAAACTAACATGGATTTTACCAGGTGCCACATTGAACAGACTTTAAGGTTAGCATGAATTCTTAGATGCCTTAATGGCGGAAAACTTTTGTCTACAGGCATGCTGTGTCAGTAATGCACATATAAATTCCTGCATTTCACCCTCCCTCCCTTCCTCCCTCTGTTCCTCCCTCTATTCCTACTAGGTAAAGAGGCAGAGTTAGATACCTCTACTCCTTTTTTCATACTAGTTGTAAGGGGCTTCCCCCTTACAACTAGTATGCGGCTGCTTCCTACTAGCTATCTATTTTACAGTTGGTAGTATATATAAGTCCATGCCACTCTTTCACTTTGTCCCAGCTTACCCTTCCCCCTCCGCGGTGTCCTCAAGTCCATTCTCTATGACCACATCTTTATTCCTGTCCTGCCCCTAAATTCTTCATAACCAAAAAATTTTTTTTAGATTCCATATATATGTGTTAGCGTACAGTATTTGTTTTTCTCTTTCTGACTTACTTCACTCTGTATGACAGTCTCTAGGTCCATCCACCTCACTACAAATAACTCAATTTCATTTCTTTTTATGGCTGAGTAATATTCCATTGTATATATGTGCCACATCTTCTTTATCCATTCATCTGTCAGTGGACACTTAGGTTGCTTCCATGTCCTGGCTATTGTAAATAGTGCTGCAGTGAACATTGTGGTACATGACTCTTTTTGAATTATGGTTACAATTAATTTTTTTGTACATTGATCTTGCTTAACTCACTTACTGGTTATAGATGCTTTTGAAAAAATAGACTTTATTTTTTAGAGCAGTTTTAATTCATAGCAAAATTGAGAGGAAAGTATAGAGGTTTCTCATTATACCCCTGCCTCCACACTTGCATAGCCTCCCCCACTATCAACATCCCCCACCAGAGTGGTACGTTTGTTACAACAGATGAACCTACACTGACACATCATTATCACCCAAAGTCTATTGTTCACATTAGGGATCATTCTTGGTGTTGTACATTCTGTGGGTTTGGACAAATGTACAATGACATGTATCCACCATTATAATATCATGCAGAGTAGCTTCACTGTCCTAAAAATCCTCTGTTCACCACCTGTTTATCCTTCCCTCTCCCCAACCCCTGGCAACCACTGATATTTTTACTGTCTTCGTAGCTTTGCCTTTTCCAGAATGTCATATAGTGGGACTCATATAGTATGCAGCATTTTCAGACTGGCTTCTTTCAATTGGTTACACACAGTTAAGTTTCTTCATGTCATTTCTTGGTTTGATAGTTTCTCATTTCCTTTTAGTGCTGAATAACATCCCATTGTTTGGCTGTACCACGTTTTATTTATCTGTTTTTCTGTGAAAAGACATTTGGTTGCTTCCAAGTTTTGGCCATTGTGAATAAAGCTGCTATAAACATTTGTGTGCAGGTTTTTGTGGAGACATAAGTTTGCAACTCCTTTGGGTAAATACCAAGGAGCCCAATTTCTTGATGTATGATAAGAGTATGTTTAATATTGTAAGAAACAGCCAAACTGTCTTCCAAAGTGGCTGTACCATTCTGCATTCCCATTAGCAATGAATGAGAGTTCCTCTTGCTCCATATGATCATTGGATGACAACATTTAGTGTTGTCAGTGTTCCAGATTTTGGTCATTCTACTGGATGCAGGGTGGAGTTATGGTAGGCTTTTGTCAGATTCTTTGGGATTTTTCTACATAGACAATCACATAGACAGGAGAGAGTTTTATTTCTTCTTTTAATAATACATATGTTTTTTGTTTTATTGCAGTGGCTAGAACTTCCAGGATAATGTTGAATATCAGTGGAGGGAGTTGACAACCTTGCGTCGTTCTCAATCTTAAGGGAAAAGCATTTAGTCATTCACCATTACTTATGGTGTTTGCTGTAGATTTTTTTGTAGATGCTCTTTGTCAGGTTGTAGATATTCTCTTCTATTCCTGATTTTCTGAGTGTTTTTTTTTTTTAAACAAGAATGGATGTTGGATTTTGTTAGAGGGTTTTTCTGCAACTATTTAGATGATCATATGGTTTTTCTCTTTTAATCTGTTGGTATGGTAAACTACATCAACTAATTTTCAAATATTGAATTACCATTGCATTCTGTAAAATAAATCCCACTTGGTCATGATATATTCTTTTTTTAAAAAATATATTGCTGATTTAAACTTTATAGAATGTTGTTGAGGGTTTTATATCTATATGCAATGAAGAATATTGGTTAGTAGTTCTCTCTCTGTTGAATTTTCCATCTGTTTATGCATACTTTCCACCTTTTACACTTGAGTCTTTGACATATTAATCATAATTATTTTAAATTCCATGTCTGAAAGTTCCAACATGCAGGTCATATCTGACTATGGTTCTGTTGATTGCTTTTTCTCTGGGCAGTGTATTTTTTTTCTTTTTTATGTGTGTCATAATTCTTGGTTGAAAGCTGGATATCTTGTGTAGGACATTAGCAGTTGAAGTAAATATATGTATGGCCAAAATGGGCATACCTCTTTTATTTTCTAGGCCCTTAGCGTGTGTTTGTGTGTGTGTACATTTTTGTGTGAATCTAGTCAGGAATTGATTAGGATTTTGTCGTTGCTATGGTTACCCTCAGACCACCACAGGCTTCAAATTCTTCTAATGATTTTAAACTTAGATTGGAGTTAGGCTTCTGGAATTTTTTCCCCAATGCTTTTGTTCCATTTTAAATTTTAGCCTGTCCATTTAGTCTGCACTTCAGAGACTTTCTCTCTCTCATGCTCTTGTTTCCCTGCTGTTGCTTGCTAATTGATTCTTGCTAGCCTGGTGTTGGAAAGGTGGGATGAGGAATGTTCTGTTTTCAGGATTTGGTTTCAGTCTTTGGCAGGCTGTGTGCTCCTGGCTCTTGAGGGTAGGGCCTTCTCAGTAGTCTATATCTTCCCAAGTTTAAGGATCTTTAATGGTTTGAGTCCGTCATGTTTCCTGTCTCCCCCCTAGAGATAGAGGTTTTTTCCTCTTTATCCCAGCTGCAATGGGTCTTCACCTATGCTCTGAGGGTGAATGGGTTTGTTGCCCTTTCCACAAAAATGTAAAGTTTTTATTCCTTTTGGGGAGACTTTGTGCAGGACTTTGTGCCTTTCCTGCGGTGGCAACTGCTCTCCTTTACCACGCCTGTGCCACTGAGGGTGGTTTTCTCCGGTCTCTCACTCTATTTTCAGTCTTTTCTATGAGTGCCCCATGAGGTCTGTAAAGAACCTGTGAATGGTTGAGTTTTCCCTGTGTCTGTGGCTTCCAGAGATTCTATAATCTCATGCTGGCCCACTCTCAGCCTTTAGCAATTGGTTAAAAATTTTAGCTGAATTTTCCTTACCAGTTTGTGTGGTGGCCTTTGTCACAGACGAATCAGGGATTGTGTCCTGTTCTTCTTGGAGGCACTTGTTTTTCCTTAGTTTCCAGGCTACTTATTTGCCCTGCAACCTCAGATCTCATGTAGGTTCAAGAAAAATTATGACTTTCAATATTATCTTGCTTTTCCCTCATTGTAAGGATGGAGAAAATGTTCTTTCCAGCTTTCTACATCTTAAGTGGAAGCAGGAACTCAGCACATATTATCAATGAAACGTCACACCCTCTCTTATAAACCCCACACCTAGTGCTGGTTACCTACATTTACTATTAAGTTGTTTTTAAGAATTTTGTGGCCACCTTGTTAAGAAGGCCAAAATTCAACCGATCAACAAATATGGATTAAAGAGCAAGTCTGTGTCTATTAAGGTATTATGTAGTAGATTTTAACCTGAGAGACATTTCCATTGGCTTGGGAATGGTTGCCTGAAATGTCATGTTGAAAAGAATTGTGAGACAAATTTTAATTTTGTGTCTAGTTGGTAATGTCTGCCATGAGCACAGGGTGCCAAGGGGGAGCTCTGAAGGGGTGTGTCTGCTTTCTCTGATTAGGCCCTAAGGAAATGGGGTGATTATGAGTGAGAGGAGTGAGAAGTTTCTCTAGAGAAGCAGTAGATATAGTTCTTAACCAAAGGAACTTGCAGTTTAGTTGGAGAGGAATGATGTGAGCTGGTGAAACAGTTGCAGAAAGTATGCAGTAAAAGTTTAAACTGTGCAAGTATAGGAAAATGATAGATTTTGGGAAAGGGAGAGGTCCTTATGGGCTTCAGAGATCTTGGAAGGCATGTTCATCCAGGAAGAGGGCCCAGGAGACCTGCCACAGCCAAGAGAGTGAGGGCAGTTCTGAGACTATTGAGTTCTGAGTGATGGAGCATCTTACAGGTAGAAATGTCATGTGCAGAGGGAAAGACCATGGGAAAGAGTTTGGGATGGCATCATCATCATCGTCATCAGAATATTGATAATTAAAAGCAAAGAGAGGAGATGAGCTGACAGAGGGAGCAAGTCTATTTGGAGAAGAATAAAGAACTGAGGACATACTTGGGGTTGGTACAGAGTGGGGAGACCTGACCTTAGAAGGGGGAAGAGGAGTTAGTGGTGAAGAAGACAGTGCTGTGAGGGCTGCACAACAGCTGAAATCTCAGACTCCTATTCATACTTCAAGGCCCAGGAGAATCCCTCCTGTGTGGCTTTCCTGATCTTCTTTGGGCAGACTTAGTTGTTCTCCCCTTGGTTCTCCAAGCCCCTTGTTCGTATTCTTTGTGTAGCACTTATTACGTTATATTATAGTTAGTGGTGTGTGTGTGTGTGTGTGTGTGTGTGTGTGTGTGTGTGTGTGTGTGTGTGTGTGTGTGTGTGTTGGCCTTTTAGTTTGTAAATGACTTGAAGGCTTGGGCTATGTCTTATTCATTGCCTCTCACCATGGCCTCACATAGGTTTTTGCACACCAATTTATGCTTGAGTAATGCTTGTGGAGTTGAATTTAAAAGTGACATGTCTGGCAAGGGATCAAGAGAAAAGACTTGGGTTTCACAAGAAATAAGTGAATAGTGACTTTCAAGGGAACAGTTTCAGGGCAGTGATAGAGAATGTTCTGAAATTCTAGTTTTGTTCTGGTTCAAGGGTTTTAAAATCCACATATATGTCGTTACTGCTTTGAATCATCTCACTGCAATCTTTCTACTTAAAAAAATTCACATCTGTTAGGAAGGAGCAGCAATTAAAAGTACTAATGGATTTCAAATTTCTTTCTTTTATTTTTTTATTTTTTTTCGGTACGCGGGCCTCTCACTGTTGTGGCCTCTCCCGTTGCGGAGCACAGGCTCCGGACGCGCAGGCTCAGCGGCCATGGCTCACGGGCCCAGCCGCTCTGCGGCATGTGGGATCTTCCCGGACCGGGGCACGAACCCGTGTCCCCTGCATCGGCAGGCGGACTCTCAACCACTGCGCCACCAGGGAAGCCCTCAAATTTCTTTTAAAAATCTTAGAAACAGAGAACATAAAATTTTTTTGGCATACTATGAGCAGTTAAGTAAAAATAATGCACATGAACACTAACGCATAATTGTGGAGGAAGGGAACATACTCTGCTGGTTAAAGTACAAAGATCAAGATGTGGTATCCAGAGGTAAGTTAAATCCAAGAATTTTCTCCACTTTTTGGTGGTTTGACCTGAGATAATACTGTGGTCAGAGTAAAGGGAGACGAACTTCTTCTCCCCTTCAACAAAACAAACTGTAGCCAGAGAAAGCATTTCTCCTTCTGTGAAAGACTAATCCCTCCACTGTGCAGGGTTCTATCCCCTGAAACCTCCTCAGGGATGCACTCTGGTGATTATCTTTCCCCTCTTGTGCTTACAATGTCTCCATCTCTGTGGGCTCTTGTCTCTCAAAATCAGAATGATTAAATTTCTCCCACCTTTAAAACAAGAGTCCAGTCATTTTGTATCCTGTTTTCCCTCCATGTCCTATCTCTCTTTGGCCCCCTTTCCAGTCAGACTCCTGGAAGCAGTTCCCTACACTCAGTGTCTTTACTTCTAGAGTAATCACTCCTTACCGAGAAGCAGGAGATCTCATCTATTTAGGATAATTACTTGAGTGAAGACAGGTCACTGAACTAAATAATCTCTCAGGGATGTTTAAATCTTACGGTTAAGTGATGCTAATATACTTATAAAGTTCAATGACACATCTGGATGTAAAATGACTTTTAAGAACCCCAACTTAGGTAGCAACAAATGGTCATCATATATATTAAAATATGAGATTTCTAAAATTCAAAATCTTCTTGTTGGTTTAAATTTATAGTTAGAACATTGTGTCTAAATTAGATATTCAGAAGAGATTGACAACTACTGCAACTGGAAATCATTATGCTGTAAACATAATGTGCTTTAACAAAAGTGTTGCTAGTTTAAGACATTTGCAATTGCAGCATTAAATGAAAGGACTTGAAAAGCTGAAACTCTTATAAGTTAATTAGTGTTGATGGTCTAAGAATATATGAGGAAGTAAATAAAATTTGCGTTTGGCTAAATGATAGAGTGAAGCTAAAGGGAAGAGGGAAGGCTGTTTGCTTGGAGTGCTCTCCAACAAAAAGATACATTCTTTGGACTTTGAAGAAGCATCATTTTGTGTTTTTCAGGATCAGAAGTGCTGCTGCCTGGACCAAGGTCTCAGGACAGGGCTTTCCAGCCAGAATTTTAGAACCATGAGTAGATCTTGAAGCTTAAACACTGGGGTTCAAAGGTCATGGTTTCTACTATATCACCTCTTTGAGATTTGCTGAAATTCTCTGCAGGGAGCAAGACTTAGCTTTCACTTTTTCATATCTATCAGGAATTTTGCCAAAAACTGCTTCTCTCCTTCCTGTCCAAGTAGTTCAGGGAAATGCAACCAGGCCCTTCTCACAAAAGGGTTGACTCCTTTTGCTAAAATGTTTCTTGAATTGTAAGAAGCTATTGTGTACAGCTGTACAGGCCGTACATTGAATATCACCAAGAGGGCTAAATAACTCCATGGCCTAACTACATAGATCATGATGTTTATGGTGCCCCTGGAGTTGTATAACATGGTAGCCTTGCAAAAGGTGTGGAATGGAGATTCAAATGGAAGATAAACTTCTTAGGAATGGGAGGCCAAATGTAACTGTAAAACAAAGTTCAGATCATGGTAACTGCTTATAAATATTTAATTGCCATGTAGAAGGGTTTCAGTGACCCCTAATCAGCTTGATGTGGATGTTCCTTATGAACTCAAATGAGAAGAAGAGGAAATTACCCTCAAAGGTGGACCTTGAATGGGCTGCTAGGTGTCATGACCTTTATCAGCTACTGAGTGATCATGTGCTATGTGCCAAATACTGTGTTAGGCATTCTTAGATTTTTCACTGAGGTGATAGTAGTGATAGTATACTAAACCTGTAACAAGTTTGATTGCTTCATGGATTTGGAAAGTCATAATAGAAGAATGACCAGAAAAATATAAGAATTGTATTGAAATGTAAGGAATGAATTTGAAAAAGCTTAATTTATATATGATAGTTTTTTAAGAAGCACAATTTCTATTTATATTTTCAACATGTGCTGAAGAAGATACTAAGCTGCAGTGTAATGATTTCTTTTTTCAGAAAATGTGAAGTTGCTAAGTGAAGTAAAGTGGGCTTCTGTCCCTCTGGATATAGAGGGATGGCTGTGTGACCTCTTGAAATCCCTTTGGTTAAGCTCCATGGCTTAATGATTCTTTGGCTCAAGACCAAACTCATGTAATGTTCAGACCATAAGCCTCCAACATTAGTTTTAAATTTAGCCCAGACTTATGGAATCATTATCATCCCGTCTTCAGATTCTCAAAGTACAGATGATCTTTCTGCCTGAGCCACAAGCTATAAGCCCATGAAGTCAAAAGGAAACACAGTTTAGGATAAAAAAAATAAGACCACTAAATTACTGCGATGCGTTAAATAATTTGTACATTTGGCAGTTATCTTTAATTGGGAAGGAGCTCATTTCTAAATAGTTAAACTAATTTTTGAAGTATTTCTTTTTTTCCTTTTATAGTTCTCTAGTCTAGACTTTGAAGCTGAAGAAAGCTGAGATTGCTTCCTGACTCCATCACTCACTAAGCTAGCTAGCTTTGTGATAATAATAATAATAATAATAATAATAATAATAATGATAATGGCTAACTATGTGCCATTTTTAGAGAGCCTACTATGTGTCAGGCACTGGGATAAGTATTTCACATATTACTTAATTTATTCCTCACAGTGACTTTATGAGTTGGGCACTTTTTATTATCGCCACTTGATAGATGAGGAAAAGAAGGCTTTGAGCCTACACATACCTTCTACGCTCCCCTGATCCCTGGATAGAGTTCCCTTGCCTCAGTGCTCCTGGGTAAGGAGGAGTTTAAAGCCAAATTTTATCTCTTAAGGTAATAGAGAGATTTGACTGAGAGAAGAGTTGTGAAGTGCCGAGAACCTGGTATATGGAACATGTCTGATAAATGTTAGCTACTATTAAAGTATCATACCATAGGCTGAAGAAGACAGAATCTGGGGTTGGCCACCAACAGTTCCAGGACCTGGAAATTTATCTATACTAAACTGTAGATGATTGATATTGGATCAGTCCTTGATTGATGGGGACTGAGAGTGCACTGTACACCTGGAATGGGAGTGAAAGAAGGGCACATATCTTGCCTGTTTTTTGTGTGTTGCTGTCCCTCTTATCCAGGGCACCAGTTGCCTATTGATTTATCTTCTCCCTAGACTGGTTCTGTAGACCCTTTGCTCCTAGGAGGTGGGGCTCATGGAGGGGGGTCACGAGAATGTGTGGGGGCACAGGCACATCCAAGCCTGAATGACTGCTTTCCAGAATGGAGTGCTAGGGTCATGAGGGAAGAGGGATGAAGTGAAAGTCATTCTCTGTGTCTTCACTAATGGATCCATGTTTCTGCATGGATAAATGTGTGCCTAGATGACAGCATCTCTTACTCTTTATGACTTGATTTTGTCCTGCAGAAGTTTAAAAAGGAGCCAGAATGCATCATCTCCAGGGCCAAAGAAGGTCTGTGAGTGTGACAGAGCACTTTTCCCTCTGTAGAGAGACTCGGGGCTGCCACTCTTCATTCTCAGTGTCCTTTTCTGAGACTCTTCCTTTCTCTTTTCCCCACTGGGCATTGAAGACTCTCTGATTAGTTCTCTGGCTGCTTTTTTGGAAATTAAAGGGACAGATGTGTGCCACCTTTCATGTCTCTGGAGATAGGAGAGAGGATAGGAGAGCAGAAACTGATGGTAAAAAAACCTCTTTTCAAAAATGTCAGGATATTTCCTAAGGATGGCCTGGAGCCTTCTTTTGTGCATTGGTGGGAAATCTTAAAGTCCATCTGAGTTGGCTGTTCAAATGTAGGGTATAGAACTGGGCTTCTTAACCTCGGCACTATTGCCATTTTGGGCAGGATGATTCTTTGTCATGGGAGCTGTCCTGTGCATTGTAGGATACTTAGCAGCATCTCTGGCCTCTACCCACTAGATGCAAGTAGCACCTCCCATGGTGTAACAACCAAAAACGTCCCCAGATATTGCCAAATGGTGTAGAGGGAACAGCCATCCTTGATTATTTTTCCTCAGGTTACAGTTGCTTAGCGTGAAGTGGGCTGGATGCTTCAGTCTGAATCTGAGAACTCACTCAACAGAATTCATTCAACAGTATTCATCCAGATATTCTGCTTTCTGCACATAGAAGTTGGTTTCAGTCTAAGCATATGTGTATGCAAGCATTTGTGTGTGTGTGTTCAAATGTGTGTGTGTGTGTGTGTGTGTGTGTGTGTGTATATAATAGTACTTTCTGGGAAGTACCTTACATTCTAAGGGGTAACATGGGACCACAACTAGAGCTGTCCTACCTACCCCACAGGGCTTTGGATCAAATGGGGAAATATTCATGATGTGACTTTGTAAACAAAGGAACAACCCATGCATAGGTTTTATGAATTGAAATCAGGGATTGCACCATGAATGTATTCTCTTCAGTACTGGGTGCCACATGGTCAGGGCTGGTGCCAAGTATGACCACTTCCAACGAATGCTGATTATGGTGTCTTTGTAAAAGGAAAACAGGACCATGGTCTTTCTGTAAGTTACAAGGCTCCCCACCTTTGCTCCCAAAGCACCCAGGGGCAGCTTCTCTCCCTTGAACAGCCAGAGAACCTGCCTTTCCACCCTTGGAGTGAGAAGTGGTGTATAGCAGTTTTCTCTGACTGGTTGTGACACTTACAGTGGTCCAGGGTGGGTGGTGTGGCCAGGGAGGGGGGGTGCCAACTACGATTGAGCTGGAGGTCTGGTTGTAGCAGGCACTTCCCACTATGGAGAACCAGGTCTGACCTGGGAATCATCAGTCAAGAAGGCTGCTGCCTGAATTGGATCTAGGGGGAATGTAATTTGGGGAGAGGGATAGCACCTATATATGGAGGGAATTGGAAGGTAGGTGTAAAACCATGCTCAGGGTAGGCCTGGAGCTAAAAATCGGGCATTCCATTCTGTCCTGGGGCAGAGGGATGGAAGAGCCCTGGTAATATTATTCCAAAATCAGAGCCAGGAAAACAGGGCTTGAAGAGGAACCAGGAAAGGTGGAGGATAAAGAAGTTCCTGGATGGTTTTAGTGAATAGGGACAAGAGCCCAAAGCATCTTCTTGCTGGGTGCTAGGTGTCTGAGTATAGGTTTGATGCTTGGTCTAGAGGCTCAGAGATGGAACAGGCAGAGTGGAATTGGGACAGGATCTGGAGGAGATCTTGTGCTGTGATTTTCTTTTCCACATCTTTATTGGAGTAAAATTGCTTTACAATATTGTGTTAGTTTCTGCTGTACAACAAAGTGAATCAGCTATATGTATACATATATCCCCATATCCCCTCCCTCTTAAGCCTCCCTCCCACCCTCCCTATCCCACCCCTCTAGGTGGACACAAAGCACCTAGCTAATCTCCCTGTGCTATGCAGCAGCTTCCCACTAGCTATCTATTTTACATTTGGTAGTGTATATATGTCAATGCTGCTCTCTCACTTCATCCCAGCTTCCCCTTCCCACCCCAGGTGTCTTTAAGTCTGTTCTCTATGTCTGTGTCTTTATTCCTGTCCTGCCCCTAGGTTCATCAGTACTGTTTTTTTTTAGATTCCATATATATGAGTTAGCATACAGTATTTGTTTTTCTCTTTCTGACTTGCTTCACTCTGTATGACAGACTCTAAGTCCATCCACCTCACTACAAATAACTCAACTTCGTTCCTTTTTATGGCTAATACTCCATTGTATATATGTGCCATATCTTCTCTGTCCATCTGTAGATGGATATTTACGTTGCTTCCATGTCCTGGCTATTTTAAATAGTGCTGCAGTGAACATTGTGGTACATGTCTCTTTTGGAATTATGGTTTTCTCAGGGTATATGCCCAATAGTGGGATTGCTGGGTCATATGGTAGTTCTATTTTTAGTTTTTTAAGGAACCTCCATACTGTTCTCCATAGTGGCTGTATCAATTTACATTCCTACCAACAGTGCAGGAGGGTTCCCTTTTCTCTACACCCTCTCCAGCATTTATTGTTTGTAGATTTTTTGATGATGGCCATTCTGACTGGTGTGAGGTGATACCTCACTGCGGTTTTGATTTGCATTTCTCTAATGATTGTGCTATGATTTTTTGACAGTAATACTTAGGGATGAAGTCCTCATATATTCATTCAGTCAATCAGTCATTCAACAAATATTTGAGTGTCTATTATTTGTGAAGCACAGAGATACAACCACAGAGGGTACAGGAAGGAAAGACCTGGATTGAGCAGCTTGAAGTCTAGAGTGGATGGTGTGGCATGCACACAAATTATGACCCTAGGAAATAGAAAGTGTTAGGAGTGTCTGGAGAAAGAAGAGATTAAAAGTAACATGTAATTGAGTCACCATAGGATTGGTAATTATTTAAAATACTTATTGCCTAGGAAAAGCCCAGGAAGACAGACAATGAGTGAAGGTAGTAGGTTAAACTTACTAAAGCTCAGATCTGGTTCTTGTTCCATTTCTTAAACTACATGGAGGTTCATGGCTTGTCCCAATTTCTCATGGTTTTTGTTTATTGGTTGGGACCCTCCAGAAGGCATTGGCTTCCAGCAGTTACTGATGGCTTGCTGTACTTCTTTATCGAAGTTTATTTTCTTCCCAGTGGATGCTTATACCACAGGTATCCCATTCAGGGAAGTCCCTAAAGTGTAGAACCTGTGGATGTGTTTGAAGATTCAGTCCTGCCTACTCCAGTGACACATGCTTTCTACATGAACTGCTGAAGAATTGGATTAAACCCTTTCTCTTGGCCCTCATTCTTAATAGCATTTGTCTAGACTTCTCCTGCAATCTCGCCACAAAATAACAAAAATATTGACAGAAATAATGGAAAAGCTGGCAATTACCCTGCCTCTCACCCCTCCCTGCCTTAGGTTGTCACCACAGCAGATAAAACCTATTTTATGGGAGACCAACACACTGCCACAATTCCTAAAGTAAAGTTTATTTGCCCAGAAAAATAAAGGCAACTTTTTATTTGTCACCCCACTAAGAAGAAATATGATTCCTGTCCTCTTGCTTCATATTAGCCTTCCCTTTTCCTGCACGTTTTCATCCCATGGTGTCCGATCATTTTCCAGAAAGGAGGATTTCTGCTTTTGACCTTACCTCTTGCTGTTGTAACATTCCAATTTTCAAATGGTCAGTCACCATTTGCTGTATTTCTTTGGGGTGGGGGGCGTGTTCCGAAGCTTAAGCATACAAGACTCTGGCCCATTTTTAAAAAAGCTTGCTAAGTTTCCCACGTGATAGTGGCTCCTTGGGAAAGCTATTCTTTCATGCAGCAGCAGTACCGGCCAGCATTGATCAGTGGGAAAGTTCAAGGCGGCAACTCATCAAGCACAGCTTCAATACCAGATTCCAGACAAGGTCTGCAATAAATAAGAGCAGTAACAAAGAATCATATTTCCTTCTTGTACAGAAAATCAGCAATGACATAATTCTAAATTTCAGTGTTTGGGCATAGTGTCTTCTCCCGGCA
This sequence comes from Tursiops truncatus, assembly GCF_011762595.2. NCBI lineage: Eukaryota > Metazoa > Chordata > Mammalia > Artiodactyla > Delphinidae > Tursiops > Tursiops truncatus. Next base: position 95,788,380 of record NC_047035.1, read on the forward strand.
CTGCAAGTTGAAAGCAGGATGGCTTTCCTAAGTTACATCAACATGCATTTTAAGCATCCTTTTCTTAGAAACAGAGTCAAAATGTAATTTTGAATTTTGCAGGTTGATTGGGGATTTTTCAGCTTGTGCACTGATTATTGTTTACGGAGTTCAAATAGAACCTGTGTTGTTAGAAATGTGTGTTTAGATTTTCTCTTATTTGTTTTAATTGACTCATCTCCCTTTCCCTTCTCCCCCCTAATAATAATGTTGAGATTTCCATGTGAACATAGAAAAAGAAAAATCTTTTGCTCTAAGTAGATAGGGAAAATTTTTTCTTCAAATGGCAGTGTGATAAAAAAATATACACCTATGAGTCCCACATGGATTATTGCTATTGATTTCTTTCCTTGAAACGTGGAAATGTTACCCAGTATGGTGTTAGGAATAGGTGTGTGGGTGCAAATGCAGTTTATTGCTTGTTGACTAAAAATCAGTGAAAACCTTCACCACTTTTGTGCTTGTGTTGCATGTAAAGGTGAGTTTTAATCCCAAACCAGTCATTAGATAAAGCTTTGTGTGGTGCAATAAGTGATATTCTTAGTATATATATATATATATTTGAAGGAAATAAGCTCTATGGTAGACTTAAAACACATAAAAATTTCAAGCATTTGTTTTCTCTGGCTTATTGAAACACTGTCATTTTAAGCTAATGCAATCAGTGCAATTTACTTATCACAATCAGATTTCTATTGTGACTGTTTTCATCTCCGCACCCTCCGCAGTCAGCTCCTTTGGGCTTCCTCTGGGTTCCCTGTGCGGGGAAGTGTGAATTGAATTGCTGCAGGTTTCCGGAAGCTAGGTGCCTATGTGCAGCAGACGGCCACTGAGCCCGCCCCTCAGGGACGCACCCATTAGGAAAAAAAAGGCTGACCTTCTGTCACTTACCCTCTCCTCCCTTTTAATGATTCCTTCTCTATCCTTTTGAGAAGATCTTTCCAGCCCTTTGACCCCTGTTAGAAGAGGAAGGGTTAAACAGCTAAAAGTACCCTCAGTCTCGAGGCTTGCCAAGGAAAGCTCAAGAGGCCTTTTAGGAAATGCCAAAAGACAGGAGCCTCAGTTTTCAGTGCCTTTGGAAGGCAGGTCCCACCCCAAGACCATTTCCCTGCTCATTTATTTTATAGAACCGGCCAGTTTGTGCAGGGGGAGGCCCCCTGCCTCTCACCTCACTTGTCAGTGCCACCAGAATCGACACATTCGGAGAGCAGCGGACTTTTAATGAGAGCCCTTGGATGGTGTGAGCGCTGTTGTGCTGTTTGAAAAAGGGCAAGGAAAATGTGTGTCTGAGGTGGGTCACTAGGTTGCTGCTTTGTGGGATCCAGGTCTGGCTTTAGTTTTCATGGAAAAACAACCACTCCTGGGTAGGATGCAGCCCCACCCTAAAATGGTGAGGTACGGAGTGTAGGATTTCCAAAAGGGGGGAAGTTGTGGATTTCCAGTGCCTGTGTGTGCCTTCTGATGCGATTTTGATTCATACAATTGAAATGGCAGCTAATGTAGGGTAATAGGGTGTTCTCAAGTGGTAGGCATTGTTCCATGTAATAGTATAGGATAGGTACATTCAAAAATATAATTCGCACTACAACTCTGAAAGTGGGAACTAGGAAACTGAGGCAAAGGGAAGGTGAGTGCTGTCTTGCCGTGATAAGAAGCTTTGTATTAAAAGTCAGTTCTGCCACTTATTAGCTTTTGACTTGGGTATATCACTTAATCTTTCTGATACTAAATGTCTCATCTGTAAAACAGGGATTGTTAATTCCACCCCCAGGGGTATCATTAGAATTAAGTGGAATGCAATAGAGTCCTGAGACCAAGGATCTCCACCTCCTTTTTCCACTCTCTGATTTTGCACCTGACTCTTCTGCAGGTGCTCATCTTTTGGACGTACTGTTGGGGAACAGCAAAACTGGGTGGATTTTAGGCACTGTGCCCAGGGGAAGAGTTGATTTTCAAAGGGATGGCTTACTTTTCTTCTTCCAAGAGAAGCTATAGATAATCTTTTATCTGTGTCACAGAAAAGAATCCAAACCCAGTTGCGTCAGTCAACTACAGTTGAGTTGGGAGTGGCTAAAAGGATTAGGTATTTGACTCCATATTATAAGGTACTTGATGCCATCTCTACTGTAGGAAAGGGAGGAATAAAAGTAGGATTTAAAGGTTCATGTTCTCACTCAGATTAACTGAGTGACCCCTTCCCCTTTTCTCTTTATTTTATCTTCAATATGCACATACATGCTTGTGTGCATGTGCTTCCACACAGGATATACTCATGTGTTTTTTTCAATCCGGTATATTTAGAAGTAATAGTGTCTAAAGAGCTTAAAAATGTTTTTCCCCGATTACAAAAGTAATGTGTGTTTATTATATAGACTTTGGAAATATAGAAAAATATAAAGAATTTCCTCACCTAGCACACAGCAATAACCATTATATGCAGCATATTTTGGTGACTCCAAATTTTTTCTCTGTGTTCTCTCTCTCTCTCTCTCTCTCTCACTCACACGCACACACACACACACATAAGCTATAGAGTATTTTTTCACTTAACATTATATTCTGAGCACTTCCCTTTATTATTAATGTATTAGTTACTTACTGATGCATAATAAATCACATAAAACCTAATGGCATAAAACAATAGAGGGATTTTATTCCTTTCCTCATGGTTCTGGAAGTTGACTAGGCTTGGCTAAGCAGTTCTTGCTCAGAATCTTTCATGCAGTTGTAGTCAGGTGGTGGCTTGGGCTCATTATGTGAGCTTTGCTTTACTCACGTCTAAGTGCCTGGATTGGAAAGGCTCAAACAGCTGGAGGCTGGAACAGCTGGGTTTCCTGGACATTTCTCCCAGTCTCTAATGTATGTCTCTTGCATGATGGCTTCAGGGTAGCCATGCTCCTTACATGGTGGCTCAGGACCCCGTGAGTGCATGTCCATAGTGAAAGACCAGGCTGAAGCCAACTTACCTTTTATGACTTCTGCCACATGCTATTCACCAAGGGAGTCACAGAAGCCAACCCAAAAGCCCACAAAAGCTCTCCCCTGGACACATAGACCTTTTGAATAATTTGTTAGTTTCCTATCACTGCTGTCACAAATTCAAAACAACATAGATTTATTATCTTACAGTTTTGGAAGTCAGAAGGTTGAAATGGGTTTCACTGGGCCAAAATCAAGGTGTTGGCAGGGCCACACTCCTAGGAGGCTCTAGGGGAGAATCCATTTTGTTGCCTTTTCCAGCTTCAAGAGGCTGCCTGCATTCTTTGGTTCTCATGGTTCCTTTAAGGCCAGGAATCTAGCATCTTCAAATCTCTCTCTGACTCTGACCCTCTGCTCTTGTCATTACATTTTTTTCTTCAGACTCCGATACTTCTGCCTCCCTCTTATAAGGACCCTTGTGATTACATTGGGCTCACCTGTATAATCTAGGATTATCTCCCTATCTCAAGATCCTTAGCTTAATTGCATCCTCTAAGTTACTTTTACCATTTAAGGTAACATGTTCACAATTATCAGGGACTATACATGGACATCTTTGGGGGACCGTTATTCAGCCTACCACAGTGGGAAATGGCAAGGCTCTGGAAGAGCTCATGTGACCAGAGATATTGTTGCAGTCATTTTGGGGAAGTACAGTCTGCCACTAAATAATTTCAGTGGTTGCACAGTATTTTACTGTATGACTATAATCATTTACTTAGCCTTTCTTTGTTATTAAGCATTTAGAGTGTTTCGGAAAAACTGTTTAGAGAACAAACATCACTATAAGTAAATATTTGTGTAAATCTCTGATTATTTCCTTAGGATAAATTACTAAGGATGAAATTATTATATAAAAAAAGAATATGTATAAATTACCAGTTACCTTCCCGAAAGATGACACCTGTCTTCCAGCAGCATTATATAAACACGTTTACTTTTCTGCATCCTTCAACATTGAGTATAAGGATAAAAATACCTTGCAAACTTAATAGGCAGGAAATGTTGTCTTGCTCTTATATACATATATATATTGGTGAGCTTAAACATTTTTCATATGCATATTCATGATTTTGTATTTTCTTTTTTTGTTCATTGGCTGTTATGATTTTACTTTTTTTACAGGGTGCTCATATTTTTCTTATTGATTTGTGGGAACTCTTTATATGTAAGAAATGTTAGACTTTTTTCCTCATTGATATAGTAATAGTTTTATGTATATTTTTAATTTTTTAATTTTTATTTTACATTGGAGTATAGTTGATTAACAATGTTGTGTTAGTTTCAGGTGTACAGCAAGTGATTCAGTTATACATATTCATGTGTCTTTCAAATTCTTTTCCCATTAGGTTATTACAGAGTATTGAGCAGAGTTCCCTGTTCTATACAGTAGGTGCTTGTTGGTTATCAATTTTAAATATAGCTGTGTGTACATGTCAGTCCCAAACTTCCAATTTATCCCTCCCACCTACCCTTACCCCCTGGTAACCATAAATTTGTTCTCTAAGTCTGTGAGCCTGTTCTGTTTTGTAACTAAGTTCTTTTTTTTTTTTTTTTAGATTCTGCATATAAACATCATATGATATTTGTCTTTCTCTTTCTGACTTACTTCACTTAGTATGATAATCTCCAGGTCCATCCAATGTTCCTGAAAATGGCATTATTTCATTCTTTTTAATGGCTGAGTAATGTTCCATTGTTTACATGTGCCACATCTTCTTTATCCATTCATTTGTCAGTGAACATTTAGATTGCTTCCATGTCTTGGCTATTGTAAACAGCACTGCAATGAACACTGGGGTGCATGTATCCTTTTGAATCATGTTTTTCTGTGGATATATGCTCAGGAGTGGAATTGCTGGATCATATGGTAGTTCTATTTTTAGTTTCTTAAGGAACCTCCATACTGTCTTCCATAGTGTCCGTACCAATTTACATTCCCACAAGCAGTACAGGAGGATTCCCTTTTCTCCACACCATCTCCAGCATTTATTGTTTGTAGACTTACTGATGGCCATTCTGACTGGTGTGAGATGATCATCTCACTGTAGTTTTGATTTGTATTTCTCTAATAGTCAGCTATGTTGTGCATCTTTTCATGGGCCTCTTGGCCATCTGTATGTGTTCTTTGAAGAAATGCCTATGTAGATCTTCTGCCCACTTTTTGATTGGGTTGTTTGTTTTTTTGTTATTGAGTCACAGGAGCTGTTTGTAAATTTTGGAGATTAATCCCTTGTTGGTTACATCTTTTGCAAATATTTTCTCCCATTCTGTGGAAGAAAAACCATTTTGTTTATGGTTTGCTTTACTGTGCAGAAGCTTTTGAGCTTAATTTGGTCCCATGTGTTTATTTTTGTTTTTATTTCTATTACTCTATTACTCTAGGAGACAGATAGGAAAAGATGTTGTTGTTGCGATTTATGTCAAAGAGTGTTCTGCCTATGTTTTCCTCTAAGAGTTTTATAGTATCTGGTCTTACATTTAAGTCTTTAGTTCATTTTGAGCTTATTTTTGTGTATGGTGTTAAAGAATGTTCTAATTTCATTTTTTTTACATATAGCTGTCCAGTTTTCCCAGCACCATTTATTGACAAGACTGTCTTTTCTTCATTGTATATTCGTGCCTCCTTAGTCATATATTAATTGACCATAGGTGCATGGGTTTATCTCTGGGCCTTCTATCCTCTTCCATTGATCTATGTGTCTGTTCTTGTACCAGTATCATATTGTTTTGATTACTGTAGCTTTGTAGTATAGTGTGAAGTCAGGGAGCCTGATTCCTCCAGCTCTGTTTTTCTTTCTCGGGATTGCTTTTGCTATTCAGGGTTTTTTGTGTTTCCATAAAAAATTAAAAATTTTTTTGTTCTAGTTCTGTGAAAAATGCCACTGGTAATTTGATAGGGATTGCACTGAATCTGTAGATTGCCTTGGGTAGTATAGTCATTTTGACAATATTGATTCTTCCAATTCAAGAATATGGTATATCTTTCCATCTGTTTGTGTCATCTTTGATTTCTTTCATCAGCGTCTTATAGATTTCAGAGTACAGGTCTTTTGCCTCCTTAGGTAGGTTTATTCTTAGGTATTTTATTCTTTTTGGTATGGTAAATGGGATTGTTTCCTTAATTTCATTTTCTGACCTTTCATTGTTAGTGTATAGAAATTCAAGAGATTTCTGTGTATTAATATTGTATCCTGTAACCTTACTGAATTCATTGATGAGTTTTAGTAGTTTTCTGGCAGCATCTTTAGGATTTTCTATGTATAGTATCATGTCATCTGCAAATAGTGACAGTTTTACTTCTTCTTTTCCAATTTGGATTCCCTTTATTTCCTTTTCTTCTCTGATTGCCATTGCTAGGACTTCCAAAACTATGTTGAATAAAAGTGGCATGAGTAGACACCCTTGTCTTGTTCCTGGTCTTAGAGGAAATGCTTTCAGTTTTTCACCATTGAGTATGATGTTTGCTGTGGGTTTGTCATATATGGCCTTTATTATGTTCAGATAGGTTTCTCTATGTCCACTTTCTGAAGAGTTTCTATCATAAATGGGTGTTGAATTTTGTCAAAAGCTTTTCCTGAATCTATTGAGATGATGATACGGTTTTTATTCTTCAGTTTGTTAATGTGGTGTACTACACTGATTGATTTGCAGGTATTGAAAAATCCTTGCATCCCTGGGATGAATCCCACTTGATCATGGTGTATGTGTTTTAATGTATAGTTGGATTTGGTTGCTAGTATTTTGTTGAGGATTTTTGCATCTATGTCCATCAGTGATATTGGCCTGTAACTTTTGTTTTTCTTGGTATCTTTGTCTGGTTTTGGTGTCAGGGTGATGGTGGCCTCATATAATGAGTGTGGGAGTGTTCCTTCCTCTGCAATTTTTTGGAATAGTTTCAGAAGTATAGATGTTAACTCTTCTCTAAATGTTTGATAGAATTCGCCTGTAAAGCCATCTGGTCCTGGCTTTTGTTTGTTCAAGTTTTTAAATCACAGTTTCAATTTCATTACTTGTGATTTGTCTGTTGATATTTTCTGTTTCTTCCTGGTTCAGTCTTGGAAGATTGTACCTTTCTAAGAATATGTCCATTTCTTTGAGGTTGTCCATTTTATTGGCATATAGTTGCTTGTAGTAGTCTCTTATGATCCTTTGTATTTTCGTAGTGTCTGTTGTAACTTCTCCTTTTTCCTTTCTCTCTTTCTCTCTCTCTTTCTTTTTCTTTCTTTCTTCCCTCCCTCCCTCCCTCCTTTCTTTCTTTCATTCTTTCTCTCTCTCTCTCTCTGTCTCTCTCTCTTTCTTTCTGTCTCTCTGTCTCTCTCTCTTTCTTTCTTTCTCCTTCCTTCCTTCCTTCCTTCCTTCCTTCCTTCTTCCTTCCTTCCTTCTCGGCTGCACTGGGTCTTCCTTGCTGCATGAGAGCTTTCTCTAGTTGTGGCGAGCAGGAGCTACTCTTCATTGTGGCGCGTGGGCTTCTCATTGCAGTGGCTTTTCTTGTTGTGGAGCACGGGCTCTAGGTGCGCGGGCTTCAGTAGTTGTGGTATGTGGAGTCAGTAGTTGTGGCTTGCGGGCTCTAGAGAGCAGGCTCAGTAGTTGTGGCACATGGGCTTAGTTCCACAGCATGTGGGACCTTCCCGGACCAGGGCTTGAACTTGTGTCCCCTGCATTGGCAGGTGGATTCTTAACCACTGCACCACCAGGGAAGTCCTCCTTTTTCATTTCTAATTTTATTGATTTGAGCCATTTTCCTTTTTTTCTTGACGAGTCTGGCTATAGGTTTATCATATCTTTTCAAAGAATCAGCTATTAGTTTCATTGATATTTTCTATTGTTTTCTTCATCTGTATTTTATTTGTTTTTGCTCTGATCTTTAAGATTTCCTTCTGCTAACTTTGGGTTTTGTTTGTTCTTCCTTCTCTAGTTGCTTTAGCTGTAAGATTAGGTTGTTTATTTGAAATTTTTCTTGTTTCCTGAGGTAAGATTTTATTCTTATAAACTTCCCTTTTAGCACTGCTTTTTCTGTGTCCCAAAGCTTTTGGATTGTCATGTTTTCATTGTCATTTACCTCTAGGTATTTTCTGATTTCCTCTTTGATTTCTTCAGTGATCCACTGGTTGTTTAGTAACATATTGTTTAGCCTCCATGTGTTTGTGATTTTTACAGTTTTTTTTTCTTGTAGTTTTCTAGCCTCAGAACATTCCAGATGGAAAAGATGCTTGACATGATTTCATTTTTCTTAAATTTACCGAAGTTTGCTTTGTGGCCCAGCACATGATCTGTCCTGGAGAATGTTCCATGTGCACTTGAGAAGAATGTGTATTCTGCTGCTTTTAGATGGAATGTTCTATAAAGATCAATTAAGTACATCTGGTGTAATGTGTCATTTAAGACCTGTGTTTCCTTATTGATTTTCTGTCTGAGTGATCTGTGCATTGATGTAAGTGGGGTGTTAAGTCCCCCACTATTATTGTGTTACTGTCAATTTCTCCTTTTATGACTGTTAGCATTTGCTTTATATATTGAGGTGCTCCTATGTTGGGTGCATATATATTTACGATTGTTATATCTTCTTCTTGGATTGATCCTTTGATCATTATGTAATGTCTTTCTTTGTCTCTTGTAACAGTCTTTATTTTAAAGTCTATTTTGTCTGATATGAGTATTGCTACTCCAGCTTTCTTTTGATTTCCATTTGCATGGAATACCTTCTTTCATTCCCTCACTTTCAGTCTGTATGTGTCCCTACATCTGAAGTGGGTCTCTTGTATATAAGGGTCTTGTGTTTGTATCCATTCAGCCAGTCTGTGTGTTTTAGTTGGAGCATTTCATTCATTTGCATTTAAGGTAATTATCAATATGTATGTTCTTATTGCCATTTTGTTAATTTTTTAAGATTAGTTTTTGTAGGTCTTTTTTCTTCCCTTCCTCTTTTGTTCTCTTGTGATTTGATGACTATCTTTAGAGTTGTGCTTGTATTGCTTTTTTTTGTGTGTGTGTGTATCTCTTGTAGATTTTTGGTTTGCATTTCCCATGAGAGTTTGATATAGCAGTCTATATATATAAAAGATTGTTTTAAGTTGCTGGGTCTCTTAATTTCAAATGCATTTCCAATACCTGCATTTATGCTTTCCTCTTCTCACAATTGCTGTTTTTGGTATCATATTTGTGTGTGGATGATTTCCTACCTTTACTGTATGTTTGCCTTTACCGGTGAGCTTTCCCATTCGTAATTTTCTTGTTTCCAGTTGTGGCCTTTTCTTTTCCACCTAGTGAATTTCCTTTAGCATTTGTTATAAAGCTGGTTTGATGGTGCTGAATTCTCTTAGCTTTTGCTTGTCTCTTAGCTTTTGCTTAAATCTTTTCAATTTCTCCATTGAATTTCTATGAGAGCCTTGCTTGGTAGAGTATTCTTGGTTGTAGGTTTTTCCCAATCATCACTTTAAATATACTGTGTCACTCTCTTCTGGCCTGCAGAGTTTCTGCTGAAAAATCAGCTGATAACTGTATGGGGATTCCCTTATATATTATTCGTTGCTTTTCCCTCATTGCTTTTAATTTTTTCTCTTTAATTTTTGTCAATTTGCTTAAATTTCTCTTTGTCTTGGCTTGTTCCTCTTTGGGTTTATCCTGTATGGGACTCTCTGTACTTCCTGGACTTGAGTGAGTATATCCTTTCCCATGTTAGGGAAGTTTTTGACTATTATCTCTACAAATATTTTCTCAGGCCTTTTCTCTCTCTCTTCTCCTTCTGGGACCTCTATAATGTGAATGTTTGTGTGTTTAATGTTGTCCCAGAGGTCTCTTAGACTGTCCTCATTTCTTTTCATTCTTTTTTTGTTATTTGGTTCTGCAGCAGTGATTTCCAGCAATCTTTCTCCCAGCTCACTTACTTGTTCTTCTGCCTCATTTATTCTGCTATTAATTTCTTCCAGTGTATTTTTCATTTCAATTATTGTATTGTTCATCTCTGTTTGTTTGTTCTTTAAATCTTCTAGCTCTTTGTTAAACATTTCTTGTATCTTCTCAATCTGTGCCTCCATTCTTTTTTGAGATCTTGGACCATCTTTACTGTCATTACTCCCAATTCTTTTTCAGGCAGATTGCCTATCTCCACTTCACTTAGTTGTTCTTCTAAAGTTTTATCTTGTTCCTTCATCTGGGACATATTTCTCTGCCATCTCATTTTGTCTTACTTTCTGTGTCTGTGGTCTCTGTTTCTCAGGCTGCAAGTTTGTAGCTCCTCTTGCTTCTGGTGTCTGCCCCCGTGGTGGGTGAGGTTAGTCCAGGGGCTTGTGTGGGCTTCCTGGTGGGAGGGACTGGTGCTTGCCCACTGGTGGGTGGAGCTGGGTCTTGTCCCTCTGGTGGGCAGGGCCATGTCAAGGGGTGTGTTTAAAGGTGCTGTGTGCTCAGGATGACTTTAGGCAGCCTGTCTGTGGATGGGAAAGGCTGTGTTCCCACCCTGTTGGTTGTTTGGCCTAAGGTGACCCAGCACTGGAGCCTGCAGGCTGGTGGGTGGGGCCAGGTCTTGGTGCCAAAATGGTGACCTCTGGGAGAGCTCATGTTGCTGAGTATTCCCTAGGGCCACCAGTGTCCTTGCCTCCTCCCAGTGAGCCACAGCTGACACTCACCTCCCCAGGAGAGCCTCCAAGACCCAGAGGTAGGTCTGGCCCAGGCTCCTATGGAGTCACTGCTTTCCTCTGGGTCCAAGTGCATGCGAAATCTTGTTTGCACCCACCAAGAATGGAGTCTCTGTTTCCCCCAGTCCTGTGCAGCTCCTGTACTCAAGCCCACTGGCCTTCAAAGCTAAATGCTCTGGGGGCTTCTACTCCCAATGCCAGACCCCCAGGCTGTGGAGACTGATGTGGGGCTCAGAACTCTCACTCTTATGGGAGAACCTCTGCAATATAATTATTTTCCAGTTTGTAGGTTGTCTACCCAGTGGATATGGGATTTGATTATATTGCAAAAGCGCCTCTCCTACTGTCTCGTTGTGGCTTCTTCTTTGTCTTTGGATGTAGAATATCTTTTTTGGTAGGTTCTAGTCTTCTATGTTGATGGTTGTTCAACAATTAGTTGTGATTTTGGTGTTTTCATGAGAGGATGTGAGCTCAAGTCCTTCTACTTTGCTGTCTTGTCTCCTGTGGTGAGAAGTTGCACTTCTAACATACAAAGGTGATGCTGTGTTGCTGGTGCATTTTGAGAACCATGTAGCCATGGGGGCTGAGCTCTCTGAGAAAAGGGTGCTGCCCTCTAGTGCTGGCACATCTGAGAGGGTGCAGTGAGGCTGGTTCTCGAAGCGCCAAAAGATAGAGGCTCTTCTTGTTGATTTGTAATTTAACTTTATACTTCTGGCTGTTTAAGTGTTATATTTACATATATACATATATATGTATATATGTAAGTCATGTAAGTCATATTTTAGCTAACAGTGTAAGGAAGGATGGAGAAAGAGAGGAGTATAAGGGGTTGATTTAATTTTATTAGAAAGAAATTGCCAGCCTATTTATTGTCCATCTGATTTTGTCAATTTCCAATTGTCTATGGTAAATGGGAGTTAGAAAAAACAAGGATGGGGTATACATCCACTGATAATCCCCCAACCACATTTCAGGATATATTTATGCTCAGAAACATTCTAATAGCATTACATTTTGCCTTTGCAAGCTCATAGCCTTCCTACTTGGACAATCCCCACAATGATTTTTTCCCCCAAGTCACTGTCATTTCCTCTTTCTAGGTGCCAGAGCTAGGAGCATAAGTTGTGCAGTTATACCTTTTCAGTACTCATATACAGCCCCATTAACACTACTTATGCATGTGTTACACCCTGCAGATTTCTGTTTTCACATCTGTATTAGTCAGTTCTAGGTGCCTTCACACAATACTGAAGACTGGGTGACTTAAACAACAGAAATTAATTTTATCACAATTCTGGAGACTTGAAGTCCAAGATTAAGATGCTGGCAGGGTTGGTTTCTGGTGAGGCCTCTCTGGCTTGCAGATGGTTGATGGTTGCCATCTTGGTGTGTCCTCCTACGGTATTTCCTTTGTGGGTTCACGGAGGGAGAAAGAGAGAGCTTTCTGGCATCTCTTCTTCTTCTTTTAAGGACACCAATACTGTTGGATTAAGGTCTTACTCTTATGACCTCATTTAACCTTAATTACCTCCCAAAAGGCCCAATCTCCAAATCAAACCACATTGGGGGTTAAACTTTCATCATATGAATGTTGGGGGAATACAAATCAGTCCATAGCAATATCCAAGTACATAAAAATGGTAAAAGGAAAGAGAGGGCCCAGAAATAAGGGAATGTGGAGTTTTGAGTGGTTTAGTGTGCAGAGGGGTGTGTCTGGCTCAGTGTGAGGAGCTGTACAGAGAGAAGAAAGGAGAAGAGGGATGGTCAGTGTAGCAACTGCCAGGCTAACTATGATTTAAAATCAAACGGCAGAAAATCATCAGGCATATCAGTCAGACTGCCTGTGACCTGTCAAAATTATACATATACAGATCTCCAAATTCTCAATGAGTTAAACCAGGTAAGTCATTATGGTAGTCATGGAATGTGGCTAAGAAAGCAAGGGAAATCAAGCAGGAAGGAGCCTAAAGGAGGGAGGCAAGAATGGAAAATTCCCTTGGTTCCCTAGTGTTTTGTCTTGTGATTCCTACTCAGTCACACTTCAAATCTCAATGTAAACATCTCATTCTTAGAGAGGTCTTCTTTACCTCCATAGGATTGGCCAAATCCTCCTAACACTCCATCCTCACAACTGGTCTTCACCTATATCAGTGGTAGTGAGATGGGTTGTCATGACATCAGCTGTTTAATGACCATCTCATCTGCACAAATGTGAGCTCCACAGATCCACAGGTGAGGGCAGGTCCATGTGTATTTCATTCATGTTGTAGCCTTAGTTCTTGGCATAATGTTGGCCTAGAAGAGGTGCTCAGTAATGCATGTTGAATGAATGAACAAATGAATGAATAAAGAGGAAACCCCCAGGATCTGTTGAATGAATAAAAAGGAGTGAAAGGAAGACTTTCCCCTTCTCCAATATGTGCTTATAATTTATTGGACATAATAGCTTGTTAAACTCACTCTCTGGAAGTTCTTTCTATACATTCCGCCATAGCAGCGTTTCATTTCCAGAAGCGTTCAATTTCTATGTGTTCCTGACCCTTGCCTGGCCTTCTCCTCAGATGGAGGGCTAATCTTTCCCTGAATACTGGTGCATTGCTTTTAGAAGTCACTTTCCCTGAATGCACTAAAGTCCTTGGTAGAGTGAAAAGCATGGACAGTTGATCCAGAAGACCTTTGTTTGGATCTTATTTTTGCCATTTGGTGTCTCTATGAACTTAGACAAATCAAGTAATCTGTTTCCTTACTGTTTCCTTGCTGAGAAAATAATTACGATAGTGTAATGGATAGTGCTTTTTGAGTGGTGAAGTCTTCCGAAATGTTTGCTATTTTAAGTGGAAGTGGTAATGAGTGCCTCCTCTGATCAACTAGAGCAGGCTCGGGAAGTTCTCATACCAACATCATTATATACTCTTTACATGGTTTTATTGTGTCAGCTAAAGGGCTGCTGATCTACAAATCTGATGAAACTACCTAATTTGGCCCCATTTCCAATGACAATAGTGCAATTTACTGAATAATGTGGAAAGAACATCAATGAAGAATCACACAGATGCATTGAAACCATTAACTCAATTATATGTGCCTGCTCCGAGAATGTGGTACCAATAACAGTATAAATGGATGTAATTATGCCAAGATAAAGAGTTTCTGCATCTGAAATCTACTCATAATTTCTTGGTTCTCTGAATGTATGATGATTTTATTTGGGCTGGCTTGACAATTTGAGTCTTCCTTCTATAGTGGAATACCTGCTTTGGGAGTTTTGGGCAATGGAACATACATGGGTTTTGGCATCAGAACTGCTAAGTCTGAGTGACTCCTTAGCTGTTTAAACTCCCTGAACCTCAGTTTCCTCTTCTGTTAGAAGCAGAGGATGAGTCTTATCTTTTGCGGGTGGTTGTGAAGATTAGATGAGTTGATACATGTAGGCATATCCTAGCATAGAGCTCAGTGGATGACAATTCTCCTTCACCCCTCCTTTCCTTCCCTCTTCATGAAGTGCTAAATAAGTTGTAAAATATTTCTGGAGATCTACCAAGTGTAGTTTAGACTTAATGTTTTTAGGACTGAAGTGTGAATCTGTTCTAGCTCTACTCTTTTTATTTTTTTTACTCTCTGTTGTCAATGAATTAAAAAAAGGCTTTCTAAAGAATGCTGGGTTTAGAGAAATGCAAATCAAAACTACAATGAGGTATCACTTCACACCAGTCAGAATGGCCATCATCAAAAAGTCTACAAATAATAAATACTGGAGAGGGTGTGGAGAAAAAGGAGCCCTCCTACACTGTTGGTGGGAATGTAAATTGGTACAGCCACTATGGAAAACAGTATGGAGTTTCCTTAAAAAAATACAAATAGAGCTACAGTATGATCCTGCAACCCCACTCCTGGGCATATATCTGGAGAAAACCATAATTCAAAAAGATACATGCACCCCAGTATTCATAGAAGCACTATTTACAATAGCCAGGACATGGAAGCGACCTAAATGTGCATCAGCAGAGGAGTGCATAAAGATGTGGTACATATATACAATGGAATATTACTCAGCCATAAAAAGAATGAAATAATGCCATTTATAGCAACATGGATGGACCTACAGATTATCATACTAAGTGAAGTAAGTCAGACAAAGACAAATATATGATATTGCTTGTATGTGGTATCTAAAAAAATGATACAAATGAACTTATTTACAAAACAGAAACAGACTCACAGACATAGAAAACAAACTTCTGGTTACCCAAGGGGAAAGGAGGTTGGGGGAGGGATAAGTTAGGAGGTTGGTATTAAAATATACACATTATATATAAAATAAATAACCAACAAGGACCTACTGTATAGCACAGGGCACTATACTCAATATTTTGTAATAAACTACAAGGGAAAAGAATCTGAAAAGGAATATTTATAAATATATATAACTGAAATACTGTGCTGTACACATGAAACTAACATGATATTGTAAATCGACTGTACTTCAATAAAAAAAGAATGCTGGGTTTAGTTCTGGGCTTAGACAATGAAACATTTCCACTTTTTCAGGGAAGAGAGAAGTGAGAAGGCTAATATATGGAAATAAGTGCCCCATGAATGATTCTTATCATTTAGACCAATTAGTGTTCTATGATTACTGTGAAACAGGCAGGACATAGCACTCAAAAATCACTAGACAGATTAGAGAAATACAGGCATGAACAGGACAGAAAGGGGTTAGTGAGAGTTCATGAATGAATAGCAAGTAGATGTATTTAATGCATTTACATGCCCAAATTCAACAGTGCAAATACATTCTGTGAAAATTCTTCTTTCTAAAAGTAAAACATTTAGTCAAAGAGTGGGGGGTGGGGAATGGCCCCTGTATCTTTAATGAGCTTTGATTCATGCAGACTTTGCTATTAGCCTTGAGCAGATCTAAGGAAGTAGACATCTGAAGTTGCTATTGAGTTCTATTTGTTGATGGGGTCGAATTAGAATTCTGAAGGAGCCAATGAAAATTACATGCAAACATTATGGCCATTTATTATCATTATAAAACGTGATAATGTCATTGCTGACTTACCAAGATGATGACCTGAAAGGCCATGACATTATGACATTACATTTTATCAATAATGAAAAATTGCTGCCTTTGCATAGTGGTTGGTGAGTCAGGCGACCACGAAAGGGGGCTGCAGGCCTTTTTCTTTATGCCAGACTGAAAATGGAAACAAATCAGCAGTTAGAGATTCATTAGGTAGCCAAGGAAAAAAATGGCATCTTTTCTAACTCTGTGAAGGGGCAGGAGGACCTCATTGACCCAAGAGATTTAATATTCATTAGTGAGAGGCTTGCTTCCAAGCCACTTAATGGTGCTGTAGGTGCCTTAATAACAAGTTTTAAAGCTTGAGGGAGAATGCATTACTCAAAGAAGCTGTGATATGTGGGCATCAGCAGAGAATGTGCCGTTTTGGGAGGGGATGCTGGGGCTTAGCCGATGAGCTTTCATGCCAGGAATTGGCAACAGCTGATGTGAGCTTGTTGGCTTGTTGTTCTTAGATGGGAAATAAGAAATAGGTTTCATGGCTGCTGAAACAGTTTGTGCAGTTTAATTCAAACTTTAGAGGGCATAACTGGGGCAAAAGAGTGATCTCAGGTCATTCAAAACTTCACATAGCATAGCTGTGTTTTTCTGACTGTGAGAGGTGATAAATCTGGTACCTGACGATGAGTTAAGAAAAACTGGAGCCTATATGCTATGGCTGAACAGTCTACAAAAGCTTTGGCTTCTAAAACCTTCCTAGTAAATCATGCAGAGTTTGAGGCTTTTGTGAGTCTTAGAAAAGATAATTTTCACAAAATATGAGGAAAGGGCAATGTGGTTAACTTGTTTAGCCTGTTTTTTCCCCTCACATTTATTCTATCAGAGCTATAAAGAGTGGGATTCATGTACAAAATGCCAAGTCCAGGCCCTAATATAAAAACTGGAAGGGAATGTAAAATCTTCAGATTTGAGGTGTAAAATAGATTTTTCTCCCTTTTCTCTTTTACGCAGGCATTTCATGACAGACATAAAATACCTATTTGTTTGTAGTGTTTTTTTCCCTTTTAACTCTGTGCTTCTGCTTAGGTTTAGGGGAGTTCATATCAATATCAATTTCTTTGGACAGAAGTAAACTGACCACCCTTGGTCTGGGCTTACCCAAAGTGATCATTTTCATCTACCTTCTCTGCTTTGTGTAGTTTTTGAGGGGTGTGTGTACGTGTGTGTGTCTGTGTGTGTGCGTGTGTGTGTGTGCGTTCGTGTGCCTGTGTGCACTGCTCCCTCCACTCAGCCTTGAGTACCCTGATGGAGGTCATGTTTCTGAGCAGCAGAGTTCTCTCCCTGTCATGATGCTGATCTGATTGTCCACATCCTTGGGGGCCTCCAGCTCAGCCTCCTGGGTGAGGCTCGCCCAGTCTGACTCTGCAGCGTCAGTCAGTCTGACACTTTCCTGGTGGAAAACTCTTCCCAAGACCACTTGGTTGCACTGACTCCCATCTATCCTGCAGATCTCAGCTCCAGCCTCACTTGCTTACCTCCCTGAGCACAATGCACTGATGTCTGGCTCCCTCACTATGTCTCCCTCAATGCCTAATACAG
Source organism: Tursiops truncatus (assembly GCF_011762595.2). NCBI lineage: Eukaryota > Metazoa > Chordata > Mammalia > Artiodactyla > Delphinidae > Tursiops > Tursiops truncatus. Next base: position 95,805,657 of record NC_047035.1, read on the forward strand.
TGTTTGGTACATTACAAGAGCTCAGTGCCTATTTGATGCTGAGAGCTACCTTGAGAGTCACTGCTGGAAATACACCTATATTAGCTCCCTCATCCATCCCAAAACACCTAGGGAAACTCAGAACATTCTTTTCCTGCCCTGGCAAGGAGCATTGAATCTCAAAGTGTGGTCCGTGTGTCAGCAGCATCAGCATTACTTGGGAACTTGTTAATCAGAAACTCTGATTTGGGGCCCAGAAATGAACAATCCCTCCAGATCATTCTGATGCAAACTCAAGTTTGAAGGGAATGTTTCAAGTGTTTTCTTGTCAGCACAGCATTAATGGGGCAATTCACAAGTATTATCAATGCATGAAAAATAAATAATTATATTTCACTTCTTAACTGTTCAGTTATAGTTTTTATGTCCTTTCCCTCTGAAAAACCTGGAAGCAGGGGTACAGCAGTGTTGAATGTGGCCTGTTTTATTTTACTTCAACCAAGTAAGGCCTTGTATATAGATGAAGAAGTGGTTATTTGGTTTAGCATAATTTGAAAGGGTACAAAAATCTCTCTTTTTTTTGCAGGAAGGTCATGTCTAATGTTCAGTCCTTGACTATTAATCCCTGTGGTTTAAGATATTACTAGATGGCAGGTATCCCTGGGAGGGATAACACGTTAACCACTTACTGAAATATATTTTATTAAGAATTGGTTTGTGGCAGAATCTTGGTATTCCAGGGTTTACCGTTCTAAGCTCCAACAATACACTAGTGATCCTGAGGATTCATAATATAGTAACTGATGTGTAACACTGGAAGACTACCTAGAATCTTTATCTTAAGGCGGCTTTTGAAAAAGAATCTTTGCCATTTTGTTGTTTACTGTAAAAAAGTGGGGAGGGGCAATAAAATGGCATAAGACTAATGGGATTGTTATGAAGATTAAATGAATTAATACATGGGTTTAGAATAAGGCCAGATAAATACTTAAAACGTGTGAGATATTGTGACAATCGTCTCCTTGTTCCTTTAGAATGAACTCTTGTTATGGTTTTTTACTGTTCTAATTGGAGAAATTACTGCTGTAGATTTTGCAACTTGGTTACTGGATTTACACATTTGAAGGACCTAGATTTTGACGTGGATCCAAATCTTGATACTAACAGTTTGCATTCTGATTAACTGCTTAGTTTGGGCAGCGGGGAGGACAGGGCAGTTGGGGTACCTGGGGAGTGGGCATGGAGGATGGGATGTTACCTAAAAGGGGAGGTAGGCACTGAAATGGGCAGTGAAATGAAAGGAAATGTTTGTGCTGAAGGTAATTTTTGCCTGAGTGAGGTGATATTCCTGCCTTTTCAGGAAGAATTCAAGCAGTCATTTTTCTGTGTTATCAGCAAATACAATTTTGGCAGAAGGAGGTGTCAGATGAGAGGTATGTAGAAAACTAAGCACAAAGCCCAGAATTTTAGGCTAACGTATTTAGAGTGGGGACCCAAACAATAGGAGTTTTTTCCACCCAATATAGTTAAATATCAAGGTTGCACAGATATCCTTTAATATTCCTAGAATTCTTTCAGTGAGCTTAGGATGGCTTGCTTCCTGATAGAAGTAGAATCCCAGGACGTCTGCCAAGATGTATTACTTAATGTTCTCTGTTTCTCAAAGGTTCAGTAAGCAAAAGGGGTTATTCTGAGCAAGCTGCTGGGACAATGACAGGAACAAACACCTCAGTGTATAAATTTGAGACCTTTAACCTCTCAGCTGTCAAATTTCAATATTTCTGGTCACAATGTTAAATGCACTCTAGTATCCATTTCAGAGAGCTCTGATGGAAAAATCAAAGTTTGCTTTTATATTTACACACTGTTAGTAAGTTGTTAAAAGAAGAATAAAGCAAGGTGACAGCTAGTCATATTTTGTATTCGTGGCTTTACAGCTTCAGCATAATAAACCAGAGCCTCTATTTTCTCTGTAACTTATAATGCATGCTTCAAATGACTTAGTGTTATTGCCAGTTCTATATCCCGTACCTTTTAAGAATGATAAACACAGCATGTTGAAGGTAAAGTTCAAAACCGACTGTGAAGGGTGCAGGGAAATATGGGCTAAAACATGACTTTAAGACCTTTTCGTTTAAAATCAAATGTGTGCATGTACGTGAAGGACACAGCATGTGTCTGTACAGTTTATCTCTTATTCCATCTTACAAACGTGTGCATCATAACCTAAGGCATATTACTGGGATGGCAAACAGGGACTTCATATTCTGTTATGTGGATGCACGATTGCCTTTGTTAGTAGTGCTGTGTTTTGTTTGGTCCTGTGCAATTCTGTAGACAAGTCTTCCATCATAATGATCTTTCTGACAGCAGATGGGTGGGGGAAAAATGGTTTGAGAAAAGCATTTTACTTTCCTGCAGTACTAATTACTTGAAGTGTGTGACAACGATGGAGTGGGTACACTTTCCCAAGGACCTGTACTAGAAACTTCCTTTGACTCTCACTTCATTCTTTGTCAACACACTTGTGCAGAATAGAATGTTTAAATTTTATCTTTTTAGAAATCTGTGAAGCTTGAGAACTATTCAGTTCCACAGATGTTTTCAGGTATATTTCTGGGCCATGTCAGGCAGGCTTCATGTATATCCACTTTACATGTATCTCTGCCCTACTGGGCACTGAAGCCATAGCACCATGGAAAGGGCCACCACGGGCCACTGCAGAGAGAGTGGACAGTGACAAAGAAAGCTGTGCTTCCTGTTGGGACATGCATCATAGAATCCAAGGAATATGAGTAATGACCATGTGCCTCTTGAGCCCCTGGAACTGCACCTTCTCTATTCATACATATTGGAACATTTGCCTATTCTTTATGTATATACATTTCAAATATTGGTAAACTAAACTTTCACCAAAAATCAATGTGGAAAATGTGTCCAAATTTGTGACAGTAGTAATTATCCATGCACATCATGCCTCTCATAGAGAGATAACAATGGTGGGGACAGTGTCTGAGGAAGTATAATGCTTTTTTAGTGCTGTTGTTCACTTTAGTTGTAAACAATAGTTTCTGATAAGGGTATCATGAATCTGAAGCACATCCCCTCTTTTCTAACCTACTAAATACTTTTCAGTCAGTACTGCCAACCTGCTTTGTGTACAACTTCCACTACACCAGCAACTTGCCATTTACATTAGTACCTGATATCCTCTTTTCTTTTGTTACTATAATATTTCACATGGACGCATTACAGTTTCCTTGGTAGGACAGTAAGCTTCTTGATGACACAGTCTACCTTTGCTGTCTCAAACAGCGCCTCATATTCCTAGGACTATTCCAAGGGATTTCTGTCACTTCTTGCTTCAAATTCCTGCCTCTACTTGACTCTCCGTCCCCATCCAGTGTTTTGCATCCTGAAGCTTCTGTTTTTTGTCAAGCCCGCATTACTCTAAGCAGGGAACAGAAGTGTTGCACCAAAGCACCATCAGGAAAAGGTATTACAAGTCATAGTCTTTAATGGGAGGTTTTGGGGAATCTGAGGAGTGGTTCATCACTGCACAGACAAGTAAATATGTTAAATAAACGTGGTCAGCATAATTGACCTGAAGTTTCCCAGTCTTCTCTGTAGCGGGGAGCATTTCCTTGGCCATCTTTCCTTTCGTTCCCTGACTGCTGCTAGATAGCTTATAATTCTGGGCCACATATTTCCTCTCTCCTATTTTCCCAGGTCCAGGGCTCTCAGCCTTCTGACTTGGATGCGCCAGAAAATCAGAAAAGAAAAACTTGGTTATTTTATTATGTAGAGCAAATTAATGCTCTCTTTGTCTTACAGTAAGCCTCAGTCAATAAACATGGATATAAATGATTTCAGTACTTGTAGATGTGATACATGAGGCAAGAGGGCGTTGTGGGATATCCCATTGCACTGAGCTGAAAGCTGGCCCTGTTACTCCTCCTTCAATATCTAAGCTATTCTCATTGCATTTCTTACCTCATTATTTCACTTACCCAGTTATTTTGGAGTTACAGCAAGGGGATACTAGAATATCCTATGACCTTTCCTTTTGTATTCATGAAGTTCAGTCAAGAAGGGAATGAGAAGGCATTTTTTCTGAGTTGAAGGGAGAAGAGGTGGAACACTCAAACAGAAGGGGTTATTTTGACTTTGAATATGTGTGTATATGCACAAGTTTGTACCATAGATTCTCTCTTATCCAGCCTTCACTTAATCGGCTTCCCAAGCCCTCTGGGGAGCATACTGACTGAGCCCAAGACACATTGAACTGCTGCAGCCAGTAGGCTGGCGCTCAGGACACTCATGCCAGGTTAGTTAATGGTTATCAAGAGACAATTTTGTTTGTTCCCAAACCTGTTTATGCCACTTGTACTTATATTGTAATTACATAATTTAGCTAAATATTACATAAACTTTACATAATCTGTGAAGTGAATGTAAAAATGAAGAATTGTTTCTCCTAAAACTAATCTGAGTACTTTGGAAAGGCTTGATAACATCAAGTCTCTAAAATTTTTGCTGTTGTATAAGGTATGGATGAGATGACTGTATGTGATTGAAATAAATTAGAAAAACCTACAAATCAGATACTTTTTAAGTACCTTTAGGTTATCATTTTATTTTAAAGAAATGGAAACTGGAAGTTGTAGTGAAGGCATTATGAGTGTAGTACATATAAGCAAGACTTTACAGAACCCCAATCAGAGAACCCACACTCCGGCCTCTGCCCTACTTCGGATGATTAACAAATGAATATATACATATGTTTTAAGATTAACTAACAAAGTTTAAGGTATGAATCCATCACTATTTTAATTTTTTTCCTAACCAATTCTTTCAAGTAGCTGATCAACCATGGGATTATTGCAATGGCGAGAAGGCTTCTATTCCATGTGCACATACATGGAACACTAAATACCAAATACACATGGAATTTCATTGTGTTTTGGTGTTAATTCTTACACCATCTCACCAGGGTATTGGTGAGGTTTTTAGACAGGAGTATCCAGGGAACTTCTGTTTAGTCTAGCTTTTGTTCTTCTGTTTATATATCTTAATGTCTCAGCCTCACCCTGGCATCTCCCTGATCCAGATGACTTTAGCCGCACACCATCCTTGTTAGACTAGTCACTTCTTGTGTCAGAACTAGCACACCAATGATGGAGAACACTCAGTATCTACATTGGTAATTACTCCAAGTTAATTTTCTAAGGGACAGACTTTTGGCTTGTGCTACACAGGCTTGTAAACTGCATTCTTAGACTCCAAGCTATTTATGTGCTTAATTGCTAACTGTAAAATCCATGTGGTTGTGAGAGGTGTGACTTTCCTTCAGTGTTAATGAACAGTTGTTGGTGACTCTCTTCAAGGACTAGGGATGAGGGGTTTTACAGATTTTCTTGACTTTAAGATGGAAAAGAAGTGTTACATGGCATAGTTTCTCACAGTTGCTTAGGAAGTTCTTGCTGGTGGATTCCTGTTTAACCTTTGCTTGCCTGCATTCAGGTGGGTTACACAAGCTCCTTAGCAAAGTTTCATTAAGATTTATTTTTTTTAAACATACTACTTATCACTCTCAGACGTTATATTATTCTCCATCTATCAATCTTGTTTTGGTAAATATGGAGTTCAGTGAAGCAGGGACTGGTACTTAAGCATTCTTTTTAAAAGTATCATAACTTTTAAATATAATGCCTGGTACATAGTTGACATTCAATACACATTTGTTAAAGGAATAAGGTTATGTTAAATGATGTCAAATACTTGAGAGTAGGTTGTATCTAGTTATTAGTTAACCTTTAGAATTTCCATATATTCCCTTCTGTTGTAGTTTTCCAATAACACTGGTCTGGGTGACATCTGTTTGGTTTTCTGAAATTTCTCTATTTGCATAATTCTTTATGCAGCAAAAGAATATTTTATTAACCAGAATTCTTCTTAGGAACTGTGCCTTATTTGTTTGAAGAAAATGCTTTGATGAAAGCTTGGGGTAAAAAAGAGACCCCCTAGAGGGTCCCTGAAGGTTAGCATGTCTGTTCTGCATGAGAAGAGAGGAATATCCTGTCTGTTGCTCTGCGGAGATAATGGAGATAGAGCAGGAAAAGAAAACAGGGTGGAGGCTATGAAAGAATGGCTGGAAGGTTGCAAATTCTCTGATGTCAACTCTTCCTCTGACCCTAACTCCAAAATCTTTAGTAAAATTAATTTACCAAATGCTTGGATTCAAGTGAATATTTTGTGTTTGTGTGTGTGTGTTTCTGTGAGAAGGTATGTAAATTAGCTTTGTGAAAACTTACCTCTGTGCTGAGAATTACACCAAAATCAACACAAAAGTGAGAACTGAGGCAGCATGTGCTGCTGCTGGTCCACAGGGACAGAGTGATGCTTGGGCAGAAAGTCCTGGTTGCTCCCTGAATCCACAAGGAGGGCTTAGGACATCAGGAAGTCAGGGACTAGGGTTGGATCAAGATTAGCTATCTGAGGGACAGAGGGATTTCTTATATACATACCTGGTGTGGAGATAAGCATATAGTAACTACTGCAGCCATTCTTGGAGAATGAATATTTAGGTAAATGAAGACAGCTGTCTGGGTCAGAGTCCCTCTATGTTTCACGTTGGGCCTATCATCAGTCAGGGGGCTAGTGAAGAAAGTTGTCAAGGTGTGGTTTCAGGGATTGGTGCCAGTCAGGTGGAGGAACCACTGGTGTCAGCCACCCCTTCCCCCCACTCCCAAGGGGATGCCCTCTCTTCCAGCTGCTAAGCCAAGGTCCACGTGCTCCCAGGAAAGCCACTTTGAAACACATTACCAAGTTTCAGGAGATAATTTTTTAGAGATGTGTATTTTTTAAGATTGGGATGAATGCCAATTTTTCTAAATTTAGCAGAAAGGCCTGATTTTCTTGATGACTCTTTCCTATTAGCTGCTAAGAGTGAAGTGAGCATTGTACTGAAGAACTGACTTCATGAGCCAAAGTTGGGTTATTACTGTCTATGGGCAGGCTTTCCTAAGGCCATTGAGTGGCAGACTCCCTGGAGTAGATTCAGAGGTCATAGAGTACTAGAGCTGCAAAGATACTTAGGCATGGCTTCCTTTTTTATAAGCTCCAGAACTTTTGTTCTCATCTTTATTATTGTAATTATCATATCATATTATATGTAATTGTCAGAGCCATCTCTCCCAATTTATTGAAAGCTTCTTGAGAACTAGGACCAAATCTTATCTTCTTTATCTTTAGCACTTTGGACAGGGGCCTGGCCCATGAAACATGTTCATTAAATGTGGGTGGAATGAAGATAGATGGGCCTGATCTTCTTACTTTCATGTGCGGACACTAAGTCCTTCCCAAAGACACAGAATGAGTTGGTGGTAGAGTTGAGACCAGGAATAACTTTTCTGATTTAAGGGTCCTTTCTTTTGTTTTCCTTTCAAGAAATTTACTTGGAATGGGGTCTGCATGCGCAGAATAGCACCTAGTATAATTTAGGCTGTATCCAAAGAGGTTGGATCACTTATTGCCTGGGTACCTGGAGAATGATAAGTGGGTGATGAGAATTGTCTGTTGGCAGCATTGCCTTGCCTAAGGATATGGATTGTAGCTTTTCTTGCTCATCTCTGAACAGTAATGTTGAGGGAGAAGTGCATTAAGAGATCAAATGCTTCTCTAAAGCTGCATAGTGAATATGTTAAAACTGTTTTATAGAACGAAGAGAGCAATGCCACTGGGGTGAGAGCCGAGGGAGGCAAGAGGCCCCCTGGCTCAGGTCTGCTCCACTGGGAGACTTGGAAGTTGCTGCTGAGGCAGTAATCCCCCTTACACATTGCTTTCTATCCAGCGGCCAGAGTTATCCTTCCAAAACACAAGTTTAATGATGCTATATTTCTGTGCAAAACCCTGCAATGGCTTTCTCAGAATAAAAGCTGGGATTTAACAGTGGTCCACAAGGCCCTACATGACTTAGGGGCAACCCTCCATCACATCTTACTACTCCAACTTCCTCTGTTACCTCTTCCCTCTTGCGTGCTGTGTTTCAGCACTATAGTCCCTGCTGTTCATTGTATACCCCAAGTACATTCCTTACTGCCTTTGCAGTGATAGTCTCTTCTTTCTGTTGTGCTGTTTCCCCAGATATCTGCATGGCTTGCTCCCTCACTTCATTTAGGGCTTGGCTCAAATATTTCCTTTTTAGAGTCTTCCTTGATCACCTTATTTAAAATAGCAGTTTCTTATTTCCATCTCCCTGTTACTCTGTGTCTTATTTATCTTATTTTTCTTCATTTAATTTATCACTATCTTTCCTCCTCCCCTCCCTCGCCTCCCTTCCCCATACTTCCCCCCCACCCTCCTTTCCTTCCTTCCTTCCTTTCTTCATTGTATAGCCTCCTCAACTAGTGTAAAGCTTTATAAGAACATGGTTTTGTCTCTCTTGTGAACTGCCATATCCCTAGCATCTAGAACTGTGCCTCACACACAGCAGTACTTAATAGGTATTTGTTGAATTAATTGAATAGCTTTGATTATATGGGTTCAGGGAAAGCAAAATAATTCAATAGAGCCCAAGTTTAACATGAATAGAAGGGTACATCTGTTGCATAGAATTTGGCATAAGAAAGCTTGAATTCCTTGATGCTGGCATGCATGCTGCCTGGCTTTTGGCCTGGGTTCCCTCTGAATATGGATAAGTGGGCACTGAGCAGACTGTTGTCAGATTATTGTTGGGTTAACCCCTCCATACAGTTAATTTTAGGGGTGGAGGTCACTGAAAGCAAAGTGGAATGTCAGATTAGCCTTAGTCTTCTTATACCAGCAGCATCTGCAGAAGATGAATGATTTACCTTCTTTTTTATTGTAAAAATTTTTAATACTTTTAAAAATCATTCTGGTAGAAAATGTCAAGTTGTCACTTCTGACAACTTTCCTTATGCACTGCACACCAAGTTGGGTGGTTGATGGAGAAGAATTGAAGCCCCAGGGATAGTGTGGAGGGAGTTGACAGAAATAAAAGCAGGATGGAAAACAGGTTTGTAAAGAGAAATATACTTCATCTCTCTGCCATTCATACCTGACAGAGCTACAGATGAAAAGGAATCACCCAAATTCTGTCCTCCTTTCTCATTCTCTGCTTGGTTCCAGTAGATAGCCATTCAGTTCTTAGCTGGTGGCTTCCATAGCTGCCAAGCCACATGACTGACTAAGTGGCTTCGTAGCTATTGAGGAAGCCTTAGAGGTGTGGGCAGGAAGTACCTGACAGCTGCAGTGTACCCAACCTCGTTAGCCCACCCAGACACATTGAGTTGGGATTTAAGGTCTCAGTCATGATGAGCCTTCCTCAGCATCATTACACAAGAGTTGATGGAAAGTAAGTGCTGGCACTCTTATTCTCCCTTTTGCCTCCATCCCTCCCTAAAACCTGGCAAGAGTCTGTTCTTGAGATTTACACAACTCTCGTTTCTAGCGCTTTGTTGGGCTCATTCTACTGTCACTCATCAGTTAAATTTGGTCTTCACATATGATAACAAGAGGATATTATTCAAGGATAATTTAACCAATATCTTTTCACTGTATGTATAAGCAGTCAAAGGTTCTATCATCCAAATTTATTTTAACAGATTGTGAGTCTCTGGTACTTTAAGACCATAGCATTTGGATGATGCATCCCAATGGCTGAGGTAATCAAATTAATCCATGAGTTTTTGTTTTCCTTACCTATTATATGTGTCTAACAGTGTGGTAGGAACATTAGTATCCATGAATACGCTCATTCAGTACAGGAGCCCTAAAGCCTGCTGTAACTTGGTGTATCCACCTCTGTATTCCCCGCTGGCATAAGGTTAACCTATGTCCCTTTTGAGAATACATGTACCCATCCTTGTGCCTTTGTTATTATCATCTCTCTCTCTCTTTTTTTTTAATCATGCCCTTTTTCTCTCCTTTCTTCTGAACTCCAGCAGAGATATACAAACAGTCATTGAAATTGTATTTATTTTTTCAAGAGCTAGCTTGAAATCCACTTCCTCTGCGAAGTTTGTCCTGGTATTCCAACTTGGTAATCTGGCTGGAAATGCTAGGATCACCCCATTGGCTCAATTGTAGGCAATTTGACAATGTGACAAATTTTGTGTCAAAATTTCCAACACTCTCTTGGGCAGTGAACAAGGCATGTTTTACTTGCTAGGTCTAAGGATTATCTAAGGTCAGCCAATAGATGAGTCCCACAGATCAGGTTAATAGGGCTCAAGGTAGGCCAGGGGAAGGGGGACATGAAGAACCTCAGTTAGACTAGTGAGAATGCAGTTCCTCTTAAGGGGCCTCCCCATCCTTCTTCATGGGACCACAGTCTTTGTGGTATCATAGAATTTTGTGCCTCAATCGTAAGATATCATAAGATATTTCAGCTTCAACTCAGTCTCTTCCCCAGTGGGTCATAAACTCCTTGAGAAAAGGAACAAGATTCTTAATATTTTTCTTCTTCATAGTGTTTTATACATCGTGGGCACTTAATGTTTGTCAGAATGAATGTAAATAAAGACAGTCAGGATCCAAGGGTCTGCTGAGATCCTTTGGTGCCTCTGTTGGACGGTTGAGCACATCTTCTGTTTTTGCCTGGGTGTTTATAAGACCTGGAAGCCCTAGAATTGTTGTGGAGTTGATCCTGGGGATAGTGGTAAGGCTAGTTTGTAAGGAATGGTATTATCTTCATTTTTAGAAGCTCAGCTTCTGAGGTTATATCTTTGAGTTTGTGCCTGCGTTCTGAATAGGAAAGGGGGCCCTGTCAAGAGGGAAAGTCATTGATCTAATCACACCTTAGAATAAACTCAGGACCACGCAATGAAGACTAGTTCCAAAAATAGGTTCCAAGCACTTTTAATAAAGTAGTCATAATCTCTTGGACATATTTAAAGAGATCTTCCATAATAGAAAATAATGCCCCTTTTCTCTGATGACCCTGCATACTAAGTTACTGAAGCTCAGATCTTCTGAGGCCCTTGCTGTTCTTCAGTCAGAATTAGTCCCTACCTCTTCTGTTCTTCCTTACCACTTTGTAGCTCTGTTTTGGGCCTGCTGTTGACTCTATATGCCCTTTCCCCCACCTCAACAGTGGTTTTAGCTCCTATAATTGTCCTACTTTATAAAGTCCGGGAAGAGACCTCAGTCCAACTTATTGATTTTATGGGAAAAGATGATTTGACCAAGGTCAGGAAGCACCTGGGCCCAGAACTCAGACATCCTTAATCCTGATTCTAGTTTTCTTTTTATTTTATTCTGCTATAGACTGAATTTTTGTGTCTCCCAAATTCACATGTTGAAACCTAATCGCCAATGTGATGGTGTTTGGAGGTGGAACCTTTGGGAGGTCATTAGGTCATGAGGGTAGAATAAGATTAGTGCTCTTATAAAAGAGACTCCAGAGAGCTCCTTCACCTCTTCCATCATGTAAGGGCACAGCAGAAAGACAGCTGTCTATAAACCAGGAAGCAGGCTCTCACGAGATACTAAATCCTCCAGCGTCTTGTTCTTGGACTTCCCAGCCTGCAGAACTGTGAGAAATAAATTCCTGTTGTTAAAAGTTACCCAGCCTATGATATTTTGTTATATTTTGTTTCATCTGTTAGCCCAAATGGACTAAGACATCTTCTCTTATGGACTTCTTTGATGTTCTCATTGACTGTTGGTGCTGTTCTCAAGGATCTTAGAACTTTAATCCAGCCCGTGAATAATTCTTTGACTTGTGGCTTTGGATAAACTTCTGGAGTCCTATGTTGTAAGAGAAACAGCAGAGAAGAAACAATGCCTCTTCCTTGACAAATGCCTAAAGAACAGAGGAAAATGACTGAGAAGTCGAAAACCAACTTTTTGGATAAAAATATTGTTTATCTAATTAAAAGCCAGTTATTGAATACATTACAAATGAGAATTCACTTCATTAAAATAACTTGTTGACTTTTCAGTACAGTGAAAATGCTATACTATTACATTGTTTTTATTTGCATCCTGAATAAAAATATTTCTCCATACATGGATAGGTTCTACCTACAGATTTTCAGAAAGGCCACACTCTTTGAAAAAGGGCTGTGTTTTGCATGTGGGCTTTGCCATATAGATGAGCATCTTGTGCCATGTATTTAGCTTAAGAGCAGTATGTGTATATTTGTTTTCTGAAGATAACCCTTGAATAGAATTGCTTTCTGAATATATGCACTTAGCTGAGAAGATAAATGTGTGGTCATAAGCCCTTGCCCACCTCTGGTTAAGAGTTTTTGTTAATAGTATTCCAGGTAAGGGTCCTATCTACTTCAATAGCTCTTATCATTACTTAAAAATGAACAGTGGTTGGGTATTGTCCATATGGAAAAAGTGGGCTTTTTGTGATGAGTACATTTGGGACTAAGATGCATCTTTGTCACCCTCTTTCTTTCGCCTTCCTCCTTTAATGGCTCATTGAGGTATATTAGCCCAACTCTTCAAGACCACCAATAAAGTCATCCTGGAATCTTTTCCCACTGTGGGCTCCTTTGAACCTTTCTGTGCTTTTCTGTGGGCTCGTGTAATTGGATCAGACACACTGCTAAGACCTCTTGTCTTTTTTTCCCCTAAAATGCAAAGTATCCTAACACACAGACACATATCTACATGCATGTATTGATTAAACAGCAAACTGGGAACACAGCTGACAGACCACAGAGAATGAAGCTTGTCCAACAGCCAATTTAGAACCACCAGGTCAGAGAATCCCAGGTAGAATATGTGGGCTCTTGAATGTTCTAAATATTCAGATAATCTTCTTATCCTTCCCCACTTTCTTTTCAGACTTGAAATTATACTCAGAGGTGAGATTATAATAAGAAAGCCTTTGGAGAAAGGGCTTCAAAAATAATTTAGAAGGTTAAACTATAAATAAGTAGTTCTGGATTTTAATTACTATGATAATAAAACATTTATGAAGTGCCTACTTGTCCATGTCAATGTGCTAAATGTTGTGTGTCTTCTATATATACTGCCCCAATCCCTGGAATTTCAAACAACACATTACCTTCCTTTCCCCTTCCACAGAATATGTTTAACCCTGATTATTACATAGTTATAATACCAACTTTATTTATTTTCATGAGTATTGAAACTCTTTACTGAGCCTTGTTTGGTAGTCTTTGTATCTTAGACAGCTATCTGATCTGGATTATAAATTCCTCCAAAGTAAACTTGCTCCAAGACCTCAGCTCTCTGCTTCAGCAAGAGAATAGAATTAGTTCCCTTGGCTTGAGCTTTCTGATGTTGCAGGGTATGTACAAATTTGATGGCAGATCACTGAGCCATCAGAAAGGAGGGTTCTGCCCCTTGGTACTTGTTCTAATTCTCTATATACATATTGAATCGGAGGCCTGTATTTAGTAGCAAGTTTTAGATACATTTTGAAGCCTAGTGGGTCCTTAAGTATCACAAACAAAAGTGAAACTAAGCACATACTCATCTGTACAAACAAGGTCTAAGGACTCATCTGTCTTCCTGAATGTTGCATAGTAATAATAATTATTATGATGATAAAAAATAAATTTAATATGCTGTTTATTAAATACTGTGAGTCAAGCACTGTGCTGTGCGCTCTCAATCTGCTAATGTCATTTACTCATCACTAAAGCTCTATGGTCTAGTACTATTATTAGCTCTCCTCTGGAGAAAATAAATTGAGATCGATGAAGGTCAAGTGCCTTGCCCAAAGTCACCCAGGTCTTGAGTGAGGGGATGGGACTGGAACCCTGACTGCCTGGATCCAGAGCCCTTGCTCTTAACCACTAGTCAACATAATTCTATTTTTGCTAACAGTATTGAAATTGTATTATCTGTTTTGTAGAAATGAAACTATGTGTGGGCTGCTGGCAAGTTATAGGTTGGACAGTGTGGCATGATTAAGAGCTCAGGCTTTGGGATCAGGTCATGATGGAATCCAGTTCTGCCTTTTCCGAGCTGGATAAACTTGACTAAGTTATGTAAACTTTCTGAGCCTTCAGCTGGGAAATGGGGAAGAAAATAATGGTGCCCGTATCACAGGTGCTGCTAAGGTTTAAATGAGATAATGTACACAAAGCATTTAGTACAGTGTCTGGTACAAAGTCAGTGCTCTCTAAGAGTAATTATTATTATTACTAATAGATTCTTTGGATTTGGCAAGTGAAGCGTTAGCATCCAGGAACAGGATTGAGATCCAAGTTTCCTGTGTGGCCCAGGTGGTAGGAAAGGGGCATTCGCTCTCTCTGCCCCAGCAAAGCCAGGGTTTTTCTCAGTAAAAGGCTCAGGTTCAGCCTCAGGGGGAGTTTGCAGCTGTGGTGCTCAACAGGCTGGCTCCACATTAGAATTACCTGGGAGTTTTGAAAACTCCTGATGCCTGGCTGATTAAATCTGAATCTCTAGTGGGAGGGACCATGACATCAGTGAATGTTAAATCTCCCCAGGGGAATCCAATGTGCAAAGTTAAGAACCATTTTTGATGACTGAAATATGATTTCCAGATGCTGTTCTTCAGAAGCAAAAAGCACTACACACCTGGGAGGTGCAGGAGTCAGAGGCTGATAAAATTATACCTGTTTCTCGGCTGTCCACATACTACCTCCTGACATGTTTAGTGAGATAGTCCAAATCTCCTGGACAGATCTCACAGAAGTGGCACCACTTAGTAGTGTGCTCTGGATGGAGGATTTGAATAAAAACACCTAGATTTTAGCCCAATTCTATATTTCTAAACTTGAACATACCACATGACATCTATTTTTTTGCTGATTTGAATTTTACTTTATTTTATATATATTATATTTTTGGCTTCATTGGGTCTTTGTTGCTGCACGTGGGCTCTCTCTAGTTGTGGCCAGCAGGGGCTACTCTTCATTGCGCTGCATGGGCTTCTCATTGCAGTGGCTTCTCCTGCTGTGGAGCACGGGCTCTAGGCATGCAGGCCTCAGCAGTTGTGGCTTGCGGGCTCTAGAGGGCAGGCTCAATAGTTGTGGCATATGGGTTTAGTTGCTCCATGGCATGTGGGATCTTCCTGGACCAGGGATCGAACCTGTGTCCCCTGCATTGACAGGCGGAGTCCCAACCACTGTGCCACCAGGGAAGCCCTATGTTATATTTTTTATATAGCAGGTTCTTATTAGTTATCTATTTTATACAAATTAGTATATATATGTCAATCCCAATCTCCCAATTCATCCCACCACCACCCCCTCCCTGCTTTCCCCCCTTGGTGTCCATATGTTTGTTCTCTACATCTGTGTCTCTATTTCTGCCTTGCAAATTGGTTCATCTGTACCATTTTTCTAGATTCCACATATATGCGTTAATATACGATATTTGTTTTTCTCTTTCTGACTTCACTCTGTATGACAGTCTCTAGGTCCATCCACATCTCTTCAAATGACCCAATTCATTCCTTTATATGGCTGAGTAATATTACATTGTTTATATGTACCACATCTTCTTTATCCATTCATCTGTCAATGGACACTTAGGTAGCTTACATGACCTGGCTATTGTAAATAGTGCTTTAATGAACATTGTGGTACATGTGTCTTTTTGAATTACAGTTTTCTATGGGTATATGCCCAGTAGTGGGATTGCTGGGTCATATCGTAATTCTATTTTTAGTTTTTTAAGGAACCTCCATACTGTTCTCCATAGTGGTTGTAACAATTTACATTCCCACCAACAAGTGCAAGAGGTTTCCCTTTTCTCCACACCCTCTCCAGCATTTGTTGTTTGTAGATTTTCTGATGATGCCCATTCTAACTGGGGTAAGGTGATACCTCATTGTAGTTTTTTTTTTTTTTTTTTTTTTTTTTTGCGGTACACAGGCCTCTCACTGCTGTGGCCTCTCCCGTTGCGGAGCACAGGCTCCGGACGCGCAGGCTCAGCGGCCATGGCTCACGGGCCCAGCCGCTCCATGGCATGTGGGATCTTCCCGGGCCGGGGCACGAACCCGCGTCCCCTGCATCGGCAGGTGGACTCTCAACCACTGCGCCACCAGGGAAGCCCCTCATTGTAGTTTTGATTTGCATTTCTCTAGTAATTAGTGATGTTGGGTAGCTTTTTATGTGCCTCTTGGCCATTTGTATGTCTTCTTTAGAGAAATGTCTATTTAGGTCTTCTGCCCATTTTTTGATTGGGTTGTTTGTTTTTTCAATATTGAGCTGCATGAGCTGTTTATATATTTTGGAGATTAATCCTTTGTCCGTTGATGCGTTTGCAAATATTTTCTCCCATTCTAAGGGTTGTCTTTCGTCTTGGTGATAGCTTCCTTTGCTATGCAAAAGCTTGTAAGTTTCATTAGGTCTCATTTGTTTATTTTTGTTTTTATTTTCATTATTCTAGGAGGTGGGTCAAAAAAGATCTTGCTGTGATTTATGTCAGAGAATGTTCTTCCTATGTTTTCCTCTAAGAGTTTTATAGTGTCCGGTCTTACATTTAGGTCTTTAATCCATCTTGAGTTTATTTTTGTGTATGGTGTTAGGGACTGTTCTAATTTTATCCTTTTACATGTAGCTGTCCAGTTTTCCCGGCACCACTTATTGAAGAGACTGTCTTTTCTCCATTGTTTATCCTTGCCTCCTTTGCCATAGATTAGTTGACCATAGGTGCGTGGGTTTATCTCTGGGCTTTCTAACCTGTTCCATTGATCTGTATTTCTATTTTTGTGCCAGTTTTGTGCCATATTGTCTTGATTACTGTAGCTTTGTAGTATAGTCTGAATTTAGGGAGTCTGAGTCCTTCAGCTCCATTTTTTTCCCTCAAGATTGCTTTGGCTATATGGGGTGTTTTGTGTCTCCATAAAAATTTTAAGATTTTTTGGTTCTACTTCTGTAAAAAATGCCATTGGTAATTTGATAGGGATTGCATTGAATCTGTAGATTGCTTTGGGTAGTATAGTCATTTTTACAATATTGATTGTTCCAATCCAAGAACATGGTATATCTCTCCATCTGTGTCATCTTTAATTTCTTTCATCAGTGTCTTATAGTTTTCTGAGTACAGGTCTTTTACCTTCTAAGGTAGGTTTATTCCTAGGTATTTTATTCTTTTTTTTTGCAATGGTGAATGGGATTATTTCCTTAATTTCTCTTTCTGATCTTTTGTTGTTAGTATATAGGAATGCAAGAGATTTCTGTGCATTAATTTTGTATCCTGCAACTTTACCAACTTCACTGATTAGCTCTAGTAGTTTTCTGGTGGCATTTTTTGGATTATCTATGTATAGCATCATGTCATTTGCAAACAGTGACAGTTTTACTTCTTCTTTTCCAATGTGTATTCCTTTTATTTCTTTTTCTTCTCTGATTGCCATGGCTAGGACTTCCAAAACTATGTTGAATAATAGTGGCGAGAGTGGGCATCCTTTTCTTATTCCTGATCATAGAGGAAATGCTTTCAGTTTTTCACCATTGAGAATGATGTTTGCTCTGGGTTTGTCATATATGGCTTTTATTATGTTGATGTAAGTTCCCTCTATGGCCACTTTTTGGAGAGTTTTTGTCATAAATGGGTGTTGAATTTTGTCAAAAGCTTTTTCTGCATCTATTGAAGATGATCATATGCTTTTTATTTTCAATTTGTGAATATGGTGTATCACATTGATTGATTTGCATATATTGAAGAATTCTTGCATCCATGGGATAAATCCCACTTGATCATGGTGTATGATCCTTTTAATGTGTTGTTGGATTCTGTTTCCTAGTATTTTGTTGAGGATTTTTGTGTCTGTATTCACCAGTGATATTGGTCTATAATTTTTTTTGTAGTATCCTTGTCTGGTTTTGGTATCAGGGTGATGGTGGCCTCATAGAATGAGTTTGGGAGTGTTCCTTCCTCTGCAATTTTTTGGAAGAGATTGAGGAGGATGGGTGTTAGCTCTTCTCTAAATGTTTGATCAAATTCACCTGTGAAGCCATCTGGTCTTGGGGTGTAGTTTGTTGGAAGTTTTTTTTTTTTTTTTGCGGTACGTGGGCCTCTCTCTGTTGTGGCCTCTTCCGTTGCGGAGCACAGGCTTCGGACGCGCAGGCTCAGTGGCCATGGCTCACGGGCCCGGGTGCTCCACAGCATATGGGATCTTCTTGGACCGGGGCACGAACCCATGTCCCCTGCATTGGCAGGTGGACTCTCAACCACTGCGCCACCAGGGAAGCCCTGTTGGAAGATTTTTAATCACATTCTCAACTTCAGTGCTTGTGATTGGTCTGTTTATGTTTTCTATTTCTTCCTAGTTCAGTCTCGGAAGGTTGTGCTTTTCTAAGAATTTGTTCATTTCTTCCAGGTTGTCCATTTTATTGGCATAGAATTGCTTGTAGTAGTCTCTTATGATGTTTCGTATTTCTGCAGTGTCTGCTGTAACTTCTCCTTTTTCATTTCTAATATTATTGATTTGAGTCCTCTCCCTCTTTTTCCTGATGAGTCTTGCTAAACGTTTATCAATATTGAGCTAAAGCTCAAAGAACCAGCTTTTAGTTTTATTGAACTTTGCTATTGTTTTCTTTGTTTTTATTTCACTTATTTCTGCTCTGATCTTTATGATTTCTTTCATTTTACTAACTTTATGTTTTGTTCTTCTTTCTCTAGTTCCTTTAGGTGTAAGGTTAGATTATTTATTTGAGATTTTTCTTGTTTCTTGAGGTAGAATTGTATTGCTGTAACTTTCCTCTTAGAACTACTTTGGCTGCATCTCATAGGTTTTGGATCGTCATGTTTTCATTGTCATTTGTCTCTAGGTATGTTTTGATTTCCTCTTTGATTTCTTCAGTGATCTCTTGGTTATTTAGTAATATATTGTTTAGACTCCATGTGTTTGTGTTTAAAATTTTTTTCCCCTGTAATTTATTTCTAATCTCATAACGTTGTGGTTGGAAAATATGCTTGATATGATTTCAATTTTGTTAAATTTTCCGAGGCGTGATTTGTGACACAACATATGATCTATCCTGGAGAATGTTCTGTGTACACTTGAGAAGAAAGTGTAATCTGCTGTTTTTGGATGGAATATCCTATAAATATCAATTAAATCTATCTGGTCTGTTGTGTCATTTAAAGCTCTTGTTCCCTTATTAATTTTCTGTCTGGCTGATCTGTCCACTGGTGTACGTGAGATGTTAAAGTCCCCCACTATTATTGTGTTACTGTCGATTTCCTCTTTTAGAGCTCTTAGCGTTTGTCTTCTGTATTGAGGTGCTCCTATGTTGTGTGCATATATATGTATAATTATTATATCTTCTTCTTGGATTGATCCCTTGATCATTATATGGTGTCCCTCCTTGTCTCTTGTAACATTCTTTATTTTAAAGTCTAGTTTATCTGATATGAGTATTGGTACTCCAGCTTTCTTTTGATTTCCATTTGCATGGAATATCTATTTCCATCCCCTCACTTTCAGTCTGTATGTGTCTGTAGGTCTGAAGTGGGTTTCTTCTAGACAGCATATATATGGGTCTTGTTTTTGTATCCATTCAGCGAGCCTGTGTCTTTTGGTTGGAGCATTTAATCCATTCACATTTAAGGTAATTATCGATATGTATGTTCCTATGACCATTTTCTTAATTGTTTTGGGTTGTTTTTTGTAGGTCCTTTTCTTCTCTTGTGTTTCCCACTTAGAGAAGTTCCTTTAGCATTTGTTGTAGAGCTGGTTTGGTGGTGCTGAATTCTCTTAGCTTTTGCTTGTCTGTAAAGGTTTAGATTTCTTCATCAAATCTGAATGAGATCCTTGCTGGGTAGAGTAATCATGGTTGTAGGTTCTTCCCTTTCATCACTTTAAATATATCATGCCACTCCCTTCTGGACTGTAGAGTTTCTGCTGAGAAATCAGCTGTTAAACTTATGGGAGTACCCTTGTATGTTATTTGCCGTTTTTCCCTTGTTGCTTTTAATAATTTTTCTTTGTCTTTAATTTTTGTTAATTTGATTATTATTATGTCTCGGTATGTTTCTCCTTGGGTTTATCCTGCCTGGGACTCTGTGCGCTCCCTGGACTTGGGCGGCTATTTCGTTTCCCATGTTAGGCAAGTTTTCGACTATAATCTCTTCAAATAATTTCTTGGGTCGTTTCTCTCTCTCTTCTTCTTCTGGGACCCCTATAATGTGAGTGTTAGTGCATTTAATGTTGTCCCAGAGGTCTCTTAGGCTGTCTTCATTTCTTTTTTTTTTTTTTTTGTCTTCATTTCTTTTCATTCTTTTTTCTTTATTCTGTTCTGTGTCAGTGATTTCCACCATTCTTTCTTCCAGGTCACTTAGCTGTTCTTCTGCCTGAGTTATTCTGCTATTGATTCCTTCTAGTGTATTTTTCATTTCAGTTATTGTGTTGTTCATCTCTGTTTGTTTGTTCTTTAATTCTTCTAGGTCTTTGTTAAACATTTCTTGCATCTTCTTGATCTTTGCCTCCATTCTTTTTCTGAGGTCCTGGATCATCTTTACTATCATTATTCTGAATTCTTTTTCTGGAAGGTTGCCTATCTCCACTTTGTGTAGTTCCTTTTCTAGGGTTTCATCTTGTTCCTTCATCTGGTACATAGTCCTCTGTGTTTTCATTTTGTCTGTCTTTCTGTGAATGTGGTTTTTGTTCCACAGGGTGCAGGATTGTAGTTGTTCTTCCTTCTGCTGTCTGCCCTCTGGTGGATGAGGCTATCTAAGAGGCTTGTGCAAGCTTCCTGATAGGAGCGACTGGTGGTAGGTAGACCTGGGTGTTGCTCTGGTGGGCAGAGCTCAGTAAAACTTTAATCTGCTTGTCTGCTGATGGGTGGGGCTGAGTTCCCTCCCTGTTGGTTGTTTGGTCTGTGGAGACCCAGGACCGGAGCCTACAGTCTCTTTGGTAGGGCTAATGGTGGACTCCAGGAAGGCTCAAGCCAAGGAGTACTTCCCAGAACTTCTGCTGCCAGTGTCCTTGTTCCTGTGGTGAGCCACAGGCACCCCCTGCCTCTGCAGAAGACCCTCCAACACTAGCAGGTAGGTCTGGTTCAGTCTCCTGTGGGGTCATTGCTCCTTCCCCCCTGGGTCCTGATGTGCACAGTACTTTATGTGTGCCCTCTAAGCGTGGAATCTCTGTTTCCCCCAGTCCTGTCAAAGTCCTGCAATCAAATCCCAGTAGCCTTCAAAGTCTGATTCTCTGGGCATTCCTCCTCCCATTGTCAGACCCCCAGAGTGGGAAACCTGATGTGGGGCTCAGAACATTTGGTCCAGTGGGTGGACTCCTGTGGTATAATTGTTCTCCAGTTTGTGAGTTACCCACCCAGCGGTTATGGGATTTGATTTTATTGTGATTGCATCCCTCCTACCATCTCATTGCGGCTTCTCTTTTGTCTTTGGATGCGGGGTCTTTTTTGGTGAGTTCCAGTGTCTTCCCATCGATGATTGTTCAGCAGTTAGTTGTGGTTCCAATGCTCTTGCAAGAGGGAGTGAGTGCACATCCTTCTACTCTGCCATCCTGAACCAATTTTGATCCCACATGACATCTTGGAGACTCAGTTTCTCCAATATGATGGGAATGATGATGCCCAGGCTTCTTAAACAAATATTAGTTATGCTTCTTGAGTACCTATCATTGGGGAGGGGATACTTCCACCCTTCTGTTATCCAGTATCTAGATTCTGTCCCAGGGAGAAAGATAAGACAATTGATCAGTCTAAGGTTTTTATTGGGTCATGTTTTACCTGGGAGAGGCAAGAGATACAGAGGCAGGAACCTAAACTTCCCCTTTTCTTTAGCACTTCCTTCTCCCAGATGGGAAGAGCTTATGTGCCAGCAGAGAGGGTGTATCTCTCTCCAGTCCTGACGTTCCTAACTGATGGGCAGTAATTTGAGGAGTTCTCACACAACTTTGGAATACTGTACTTTGTTTTCCATTTAACAACTGTTCCTGTGTTATAAATTCTGGAAGCAACACCAAGGGAATAGGGGCTAATGATAGAATTACCCTAATTCTACCTTGAACCTATAGCACTGTACTAGGGCATTTCTGTGTGTGTGTGAGAGAGAGAAAGAGAAAGAGAAAGAGAGAGAGAGAGAGAGAGAGAAAAGAAACCAAGAGTTTAATAGGGGAGAAAAGGCATGCATAAGAATATCTATAGTACAATGTATGGAGTGATGAGAGAAGCAGGGGGCATTCAGAGCATTCAGATTCCAAATCTTCTATGTTCACCTGGTCCAGGCAGTAACCTGTTATCACAACTGCCCCTGAGCTGCCCAATTTTCTCTCACTTAGGCATGGTGCCCTGCAAGGAATCTATTCTGGAGGAACTCAGTTACTGGAGCCCAAGTCTCCTCATGGAAAGCAGTTTACATGGGAAGGTAGCCTGCACATGTAGGAGTGTTGCAATAAATGACCAAATGAAATAGGATCTAAAGACTGAAGTTTTCTACAGGGCCCAGGCAAGGAAGGAATATAAATGAATGAAGTGGGCCAGGTGGTCTGTGTTGTATGGGACTGTGTGGAGCTCTGAATGGCCACTACTCCAGCTTATTGTTGCTGTGCAAGAATGTTGAGACCAGGGTGCTCAGATAGTCCACTTTCTCAAGGGAAGCCAGAATTTTGTATTTCTGTGTGATATTTTTTATTTTTAAATGTTTCCAACTAATTCTAATTTTAAAATACAGACATAAAACAATTGCTCGGTTAAAGGCTTTTGAAAAATTATACCACCTTTTGGCCTCCTTTCTTTGGCGTGTGTATCATGACTTTTCCTCCTATATACACACTATATAAATGCATTATACAAAGTGATATTTTTCCATTATTGTTTTAGGGAAAAATTCTTAGCAATATATTTGACACAGTTGTTTCTAGTCAGAGATTATCATATGGAGTGAGTTTGAATTGCTCACCATATTTTTTTTTTTTTTTTTTTGCGGTACGCGAGCCTCTCACTGTTGTGGCCTCTCCCATTGCGGAGCACAGGCTCCGGACGCGCAGGCTTATCGGCCATGGCTCACAGGCCCAGCCGCTCCGCAGCATGTGGGGATCTTCCCGGACCAGGGCATGAACCCGTGTCTCCTGCATCGGCAGGTGGACTCTCAACCACTGCGCCACCAGGGAAGCCCTGCTCACCATATTTGAATGAACCCCAAATGTTTTGTTTTGTGTACAAATGCCAAGTGCCATGGAATGAAGAGGTAGCACCTTCTTATAACTCTCCAGCGATAGCATGTGTGTGCTATTTCCACATTTTGAAGTGCTCTCTTATTTAGCTTTATTTTGCCCAGAGGGTGTTTTTCTGTGTTACAACTTTATTTTCAAGTGCAGTTTGAGTGCAAGATAACCATGCGCCCCCAAAAGGTTGATAAATTGATGAAGAAAATGATGCAGAAAGAAGGGGAAAAATGAGCACAATAAACCTTCATCACATTCACATTATATTTTATGTGCAAACTGTATTTATTCACGTTTAAATTGTTTATTTCCTATATAGTTTTCATTGTTCAATTGCTATACCTTTTTTTTTTTTTAACCTGAGAAAATAGTTTGGGTATATTGATTTGGGACGGAATACATTACAATTTTTCCATTCAAATGAGTGGAAAAAAGTTTTAAATTTAATGGCTTTTCAGTTTGCAGCCTGTTTTTAAGGAATGAACAGAAGTCCCTAATAGGGATTAGTGTATCAATTTTGGACCAACATAAAGCATGTCT
The DNA here is from genome assembly GCF_011762595.2 of Tursiops truncatus. NCBI lineage: Eukaryota > Metazoa > Chordata > Mammalia > Artiodactyla > Delphinidae > Tursiops > Tursiops truncatus. The sequence goes on from NC_047035.1 coordinate 95,829,295, forward strand.
GTGGAGTAGATTTGGCCAGCAGGATGCTAGTTAGTGGCATTCAATGAAGAATGGCTGCAAAAGTACTGTAAAAATGTTACCGTGCTGAACAAGCTATGGGGTTACTATTCCAGGCCTTTCAGGGTGCAGGGTGGGGTGTGTTTATACAGTCATTTCTTGATATCCATGAGGGATTGGTTCCAGGACCGTCCCCCCTCCCCCACCCTCCTTCCCCTGCAGATACCAAAATCTGAGGATGCTCAAGTTCCTTTTATAAAATGTTGAAGTATTTGCATATAATTATGCACATCCTCCTGTATACTTTAAATCATCTCTAGATTTGGTGTAATACCTAATACAATGTAAGTGTGTTGTAAATACAATGTAAATGCTATGTAAATAGTTGCCAGTGCATGGCAAATTCAAGTTTTCCTTTTTGGAACTTTCTGGAATCTTTTTTCCTGAATATTTTCCAGTGGAAAATGAGTTGGTTGAATCCCCGGTTGCAGAAGCCATGGATATGGATGGCTGACGGTATGTCTCAGGGGCAACTTTTTTCATCCTCATCCCTTTTCCCATGGATTTTTCTAACCCTCCTCTCTATGACGCACAGGGTCCAGAATCAAAATTGAACTTCCTGCCCATTTCCTTCTGAGACCATTCAGCTTCGTGAGCATGTTGGTCAAGTTAGGGACACGGACGTGGATGTGTTAATTGTCTGGGGACTGTGGGGGAAGTGAAGAAGACATGATTTGGGAATCAGGAGGCAGGGGTAGGGCTTTGTCTTTGTTCAGATTCACTCTGTGACTTCCAGAAAGTCGCTTAACTTTGCTGTATTCACCAAATATTTACTACTACTACTACTAGTACTACTAATGCTACTATTACTACTGTCATCATTATTAGTATTTCCTAAATCTCAGGCTAGATTAGAAGACCTCTAAATTCTTTCCCAATTCTAACATTCCGTGGTACTAGAAACACTCCTATAAACATGCATGTATGTTTTCATAGAAGCACCACCCTCCAAAGTCAGGCATTGTGTTCTCATTGCCAGCATTTGTTCATTCATTCAACATGTATTTAGTGAAGGCCTGTGGAGTACCAGACATTGTTCTAGGCACTGAGCAGTTAGCAAAACAGGTAAAATCTTTGCCCTCACCGAGCTCACATTCCTGTGGTTCCATCAGAGATAATCTTTCCTCCTTGTTTAATATCTATTATTACCTGGATAAATGAACTCTGATACTCATTAGGGAGCCATATAAGTATTAGGGAAAGAAGGCATTCTCAGTGGCATACAGGAATTAAAAAAGAGTTTTCACATTAACTTATTTGGGTTTGTGAGTGAGGTTGATTGGGAGATCTGGGACACCAGTTTTATGAATTGATTTGTTATTTGATGGTGTTTATAAGATGCCACCATTCACAGAAGGACCAGTAGCATCAGGCCCAGGCAGTATTTCACATTGAGCGTGGCAGACAGATGAGTCAGGATGAGGGATAAAATGGTCATGTGGGTAACCACATCTGTAAGCTGAAACTGGTCAAATCACAAAAATCAGTAGTATTACATTTCTGGCTGATTTCCTTTAAAGATGTCCATTCTCTCCTTTTCGGGAAAGCTTGGCAAAGCAACTTTCCTTGGTGAAAATAGCCTGTCCATGCTCTTGCTTTGAAGGTGTCCTTATTTTCCTTGGTTCTTTGCCTTTGAAATACTTTGGAAACATTTATCTCATTCTAGTCTTTCTCCTCTTTCCTTCTCCTCTTCCTTATTTCTTGCCTCTTTTTCCTTTTCTTTTCTTTCGCCTCTTTCTCCTCCTCCCTCCTCCTTCTTCAATTATGTAGAGAATGATGAAAAGTATCAGTGATAAATTAATATTCCTATCAGGAATTTAAAAGATAACTTTTCTGAAGACCCCCAAGAAAACAAAGCCAAGGCAGTCTTGACATAAAAGGGACCTGGGCATCACATCTACTTTTCTAAAAACAAAAAATACATCTGCTTTTCTAAATTCAGATGCTTCGAAAAAGAGCTGACATACATTCTTGTGTTGGTTTAAACAAGGCCAATCCCTGTTTAAAACTAAGATAAGTAACTACCCTCTGGAAATGGACCAATCGTGAGAGCCACTGGGGCTGTCTTAATGGCCCATTGTCAAGTGATTAGAGAACAACCACAACAAAAATAAGAAAAAATTACTCAGATTAATTGTCAGGAGTTTGAGCAGAAACTATAATCAAGAAATGGCAGCCACTTGGTTAAGATCTCTGAGATGAGTCAATCAGATTCTCTTTTCCATCTTAACTGTTGGCGTGCAGTTGCCTTGACAAAATCTCTATGCTTATATATATTTATTTCACTGAGGCCTGCTACCTAAAATGTCCTGCTTAAAGTCATTCCTATAGATGCTGCTGAGAACGTTGTGACTACATTCTCCAGTGCCTTCTGTATGAAATCTCATGTGAAAAGAATTTCTCTTCTTATGGAGTGTGTTGTTTGAGAAAGACTTTTTTTTTATTACCACAATAAGTTTAGTGAACATCCATCAGCTCACATAGATACGAAAATAAAGAAATGGAGAAAAATGTCTTCTTATGATGAGAACTCTTAGGATATACTCTCTGAGCAACTTTCTTATATAACATACAGCAGCACTAATTATATTTATCATGTTGTACATTACATCCCTAGTACTCATTTACCTTATAACTGGAAGTTTGTACCTTTTGACTGTCTTCATCCAGTTCCCCCTTCCCCCAACCCCTGCATCTGGTAACCACAAATCTGAATTCTTTTTCTATGAGTTTTTTGTTTTTGAAGTATAATTGACCTACAACACTGTGTTAGTTCCTGTTACACAGCATAGTGAGTTGATATTTCTATACATTTCAAAATGATCATCACTATGTATAATTACCATCGGTCATCATACAAAGATATTACATTACATAATTATTAACTATATTCCTCACACTGTACATTTTATACCTGTGTCTCATTTATTTTGCAATTGGAAGTTTGTATCTCTTATTCTCCCTCACCTAATTCTCTCCTCTATCCCACCCCCTCCCTTCTGACAACCACCTGTTGTCATATCTATGACTCTGTTTCTGTTTGGTTATGTTTGTTCATTTGTTTCATTTTTTAGATTCCACATGTAAATGAAATCATACAGTATTTGTCTCTCTGTCTTACTTATTTCACTTAGCATAATACCCTCTAGTTTCATCCATGTTGTCACAAATGGCAAGATTTCATTCTGTGTTTTGGCTGAGTAATATTCCATTGTGTGTCTATAACATATACTGTATCTTTATCAATCCATCTGTTGATGGATACTTAGGTTGCTTCCATATCTTGACTATTGTAAATAATGCTGCAGTGAACATAGGGGTGCATATATCTTTCTGAATTAGTGTTTTTGGTTTCTTCAGATAAATACCAGGAGTGAGATTGCTGGATCATACAGTAGTTCTATTTTTAATTTTTTGAAGAATTTTCTTGCTGTTTTCCATAGTGGCTGCATCGATTTACATTCCCACCAGCAGTGCACATGGGTTCCCTTTTGTCCACATACTTACCAACACTTGTTATTTGTTGTGTTTTTGATAATAGCCATTCTGACAGGTGTGAGGTGATATCTCATTGTGGTTTTGATTTGAATTTCCCTGATGATTAGTGATGCTGAATATCTTTTCATATGCCTGTTGGCCATCTGTATGTCTTCTTTGGAGAAATGTTTATTCAGATCCTCTGCCCATTTTTAAAATCAGTTTGTTTGTTTTTTGATGTTGAGTTTTGTATGGGTTCTTTGTATATTTTTGATATTAATTCCTTATTGGGTATATTATTTGTAAATATCTTCTCCCATTCAGTAGGTGGCCTTTTCATTTTGTTGATAGTTTCCTTTGCTCTGCAAAGATTTTTAGCTTGATGTAGTCCTGCTTGTTTATTTTTGCTTTTGTTTCCCTTGTCTAAAGAGACATATCCAAAAAAATATTTCTAAGACTGATGTCAAAGGGCATACTGCCTATGTTTTTTCTAGAAGTATTATGGTTCAGGTCTTACATTTAAGTCTTTAATCCATTTTAAATTTGTTTTGTGCATGGTGAGAGAAAGTAGTCCTGTTAGATTCTTTTGCATGTAGCTATCCAGTTATCCCAGCGCCATAAATTGAAGAGGCTGTCTTTTCCCCATTATATATACCTGCCTCCTTTGTTATAGATTAATTGTCCATATAAGTGTGGGTTCATTTCTGGGCTTTCTATTCTGTTCCATTGATCTATATGTCTGTTTTTGTACCAATACCATACTGTTTTGATAAGTATAACTTTGTAGTATAGTTCAAAATCAGGGAGCATGATATCCCCAGCTTTGTTCTTCTTTTTCAAGATTGTTTTGACTATTTGGTGTCTTTTGTGTTTTCATACAAATTTTAGAATAATTAGTTATAGTTCTGTGAAAAATGCCATTGGTATTGTGATAGGGATTGCCTTGAATCTGTAGATTGCCTTGGGTAGTATGGTCATTGTAACTATATTAGTTTTTTTAATCCATGAGCATGGAATATCTTTCTCTCTGTTTGTATCATCTTCACATTTTTTCATCAGTGTCTTATAGTTTTCTGAGTGTGAGTCTTTTACCTCCTTAGTTAGATTTATTCCCAGGTATTTTATTCTTTTTGATGGGGTTGTAAATGGGATTTTTTCATAATTTCTTGTCTTGATACTTTGTTATTAGTGTATAGAAATGCATCAGATTTCTGTATATTAATTTTGTATCCTGAAACTTTACTAAATACACTGATGAGATCTAGTAGTTTTTTGGTGGTGTCTTTAGGATTTTCTTTGTATAGTATATTGTTATCTGCAAACAGTGACAGTTTTATTTCTTCCTTTCCAGTTTGGTTTCCTTCTCTTTCTTTTTTTGCTCAACTGTAGCTAGGAATTCCAATACTATGTTGAATAAAAGTGGCAAGAGTGCACATCCCTGTCTTGTTCCTGATCTTAGAGGAAATGCTTTCAGTTTTTACCATTGAGTATGATGTTAGCTGTGGGCTTATCATATATGACCGTTATTATGTTGAGGTATGTTCCCTCTATACCCATTTTTTTGAGTTTTTATCATAAATGGATGTTAAATTTTGTCAAAATCCTTTTCTGCAACTACTGAGATAATTGTAGGATTTTTATTCTTTAATTTGTTAATATGTTGTATCACATTGATTGATTTACAGATATTGAACCATCCTTGCATCCCTGAGATAAATCTCACTTGATCATGGTGTATGATCTTTTTAATGTATTGTCAAATTCAGTTTGCTAATATTTTGGTGAGAATTTTTGCATTCATGTTCATCAGTGATATTGGCCTGTAATTTTATTTTATTTTATTTTGTGGTGTATTTGTCTGTCTTTGACATCAGGATGATGCTGGTCTTATAGAATAAATTAGAAAGCATTCCTTCCTTTTTAATTTTTTGGAATAGTTTGAGAAGGATAGGTGTTAACTCTTCTCTAAATGTTTGACAGAATTTACCTGTGAAGCCATCTGGTCCTAGATATTTGTTTGTTTGTTGGGATTCTTTTTAAAAAACTACGGATTCAATTTTGTTATTGGTAATTGGTTTGTGCATATTTTCATTTCTTTCTGATTCAATCTTGGGATATTGTACATTTCTAGGAATTTGTCCATTTCTTCTAAGTTGTCCATTTTATTGGTGTATCATTGTTCATAGTAATATCTTATGATCCATGTATGGTGTCAGTTGTAACTTCTTTTTTTCATTTCTGATTTTATTGATTTGGCCTTCTCTTTTTCTTGATGAATCTGGCTAAAGCTTTAACAATTTTTTTATCTTTTCAAAGAACCAGCGCTAATCCTCACTGATCTTTTCTATTGTTTTTTAGTTTCCATTTCATTTATGTCTGCTCTGATTTTTATGATTTCTTTCCTTCTACTAACTTGGGATTTTGTTTGTTCTTCCATTTCTAATTCCTTTAGGTGAAAGGTTAGGTTGTTTATATGAGATTTTCTTATTTCCTGAGGTAAGTTTTTATTGCTATAAACTTCTCTCTTAGAACTGCTTTTGCAGCATCTCATAGATTTTTGGATTGTTGTGTTTCTGTTTTCATTTTCTCCACATATGATTTCCTCTTTGATTTCTTCAGTGAACTGTTCGTTGTTTAGTAGCATATTGTTTAGCCTCTACATGTTTGTGTTTTTTGCAGTTTTTTCTGGTGGTTGATTTCTAGTATCTTAGCACTGTGGTCAGAAAATATGCTTAATATGATTTTAGTCTTTATATTTTGTAACTCTTTGTTAAAGTTCTCACTGTGTTTGTACATTCTTCTCCTGAGTTCTTTCAGCATCTTTATGACTATTACATTGAACTCTTTATTTCCATTTCAGTTAGTTCTTCTTCTGGGGTTTTATCTTGTTTCTTCATTTGGAACATATTCCTCTGTCACATCGTTTTGCCTAATTCATTGTTTTTATTTCTGTGTATTTGGTAGGTTGGTTACATTTCTGGATCTGCAGTAGTGGCCTTATGTAGGAAACATCCTATGCATCCCAGCAGCACACTCCCTCTGGTCACCAGAGCAATATGGTCTAGGGATACCTCCTATGTAGACTTCCTGAGCCTTTCTGTGGAGTAGGGGACTACTCTTGGCAGACTGGTAGGCAAAGCTGGCCCCCAGTCTTGTTGGTTGCTAGGCCCTTCTTTGTGGGGAGGCAGCCAGCCACAGGTGGGTGGGGCTGGGTCATGAGACCATTGGCTGTGGAGCCCCAGGAAGTCCCAGTGCTAGTGCTGGCCCACTGATGGTCAGAGCTGGGTTTGGGGTGGTTGGTTGTGGGGCTGGCCTGTTGGTGGGCAGGGCTGGTTCATGACATGCTGGCTGTGGTGCCTGGTTATGTCCCAGAGCTGGTTTTCGTTTGCTGGTGAGTAGGGTCAGATCCTGGGGCGCTGGCTGGGGGGCTCACAGTGTCTTAGAGCTGGTATAAGCCTGCTTGTGGGTGGGCCAGGGACCCAGGGGCTTCCGCTACTGGTGCCGGCTCACTAGTGGGTGGAGTTGGGTTCTGAGGTCTCTAGGTGCTGGTCCCTGGGGGTCCCAGAGTTGGTGTTGGCCTGCTGGTGGGTGGGGCTGGGGCCAGGAGAGTCCTAGGACTGTTGTCCATTCATTGGTGGGTGGAGTGAGGTCCTGGGATGTCTGGCTGTGGTGATCTGGGGGTCTTGGAGCTCATGTTGGCCTCTTGGTGGGTGAGGCCAGGGCCCAGGGAGTCCTGGGACTAGTGCTGGCTCACTGGTGGGCAGAGCCAGGTCACAGAGTCTCTGGCTGCAGGGCCCTGGGGATTCCAGACTTGTAGGCCCTTTTGTAGGTGGGGCCAGGTTCTGGTCCCTCTAGTGGACAAGGCTGGGTTCCAGGTAGTTGAATGCTTAGGGGGTCGCAAGGAAGCTGGCCTGCTGCTTGGCTTGAGGTGTCCCAGTACTGGTGCTGACAGGGTGGTGGATGGGCTAGGTCCTGGTGCTAATAAACTAGAGGGAGGATTCCAAAAATGATGCTTGCCAGTACCAGTGTCCTGTGGTAGACTGTTCCCCAAATGGCTGCAGCCGGTGTCTATGTTCCCAGGGTGAGCTCCAGTTGCTTCTTGCCTCTCTGGGAGGCTCTCCAAAATCAGCAGGCTGGTCTGATCCAGGCTCCTATCAAATTACTGCTTCTACCCTGGGTCTCAGAGTGGGTGAGATTTTGTGTGTGCCCTTTATGAGTAAAATCTCTGTTTCATACAGTACTCTGGTTCTCCCCAAAGTAAGCCCTGCTAGCTTCCAAATCAAATGTTCTGGAGACTCATCTTCCTGGTGTAGGACTCCCATGCTGGGGATCCTGATGTGGGGCTCAGACCCCTTACTTCTTGGAGAGAACCTCTGCAATTGTAATTGTCTTCCCATTTGTGGGTTGCCCCCCTGCGGTATGGTTCTTGATGTACCACGTCTTCGCCCCTCCTACCTGTCTTGTTGTGGTTCCTTCTTTATATTTTTAGTTTAGAAGACCCTTTCTACTAGTACTCAGGTCTTTGTCATTCAATAGTTGCTCTGTAAATAGCTGTAATTTTGCTGTGTCTGTTGGAGGAAGTAAGCTCAGGGTCTTCCTGCTCCACTATCTTGTCCACTCCTGGCTGAGTCCCCAAGGCTTTTTTTCTTTTAAAGAGCCGTTTTCAGATGGCTTACAGTTTTGGTCTCTTTGGACAATAAGAATTACTATGCTGGACTTCCCTGCTGATGCAGTGGTTAAGAATCCACCTACCAATGCAGGGGACATGGGTTCGAGCCCTGGTCCGTGAAGATCCCACATGCCATGGAGCAACTAAGCCCATGTGCCACAACGACTGATCCCGTGTGCCACAACTACTGAAGCCTACATGCCTAGAGCCTGTGCTCCACAAAAAGAGAAGCCACTGCAATGAGAAGCCCACACACCACAATGAAGAGTAGCCCCCTCTTGCCACAAGTAGAGAAAGCCCACATGCAGTAACAGAGACCCAATGCAGCAGTAACAAAGACCCAATGCAGCCATAAATAAATAAATAACCTATGCCTATATTTCCCTTTAGTTTCCTGGATGCACAGGGAAAAACTTGAGATTCAACCTCTAACACCTATGTATATCCTTATGGCTTGCATGTTGGTATCCACCCGCCATCCTTGGTCTTGCTTCCTACTCTTATTTATATTTTATTTCTGGTCTGGATTTTTTTTACCCTTCCCACACATACACTGTATCAAGTTGCTATAATTTCATAGGGCATAGCCTCAAATCCTTTGTGAAATTTCTGTTTTTCTATCCAAATTAGCATTAGCTGAACTCAGGTTCTCATATCTCTCAGCAGAGTTTCTGCAGCAGACTCCCATTTCAGCTCACATCCTCTTGCCTTGTTTCTCCTCTATCCGCTCCGCTAGATTTCTCTCCAGAGAGCTCAGAGCTAAGCATGATGCTCCAATTCTTAAAACTACCCTCTCTCTGTGGGCAGACCAAGCTATCTATGATCTGCCCTTACTTATGGCTCTTCTTAATATAAGCTCCCATGCTGGGGATCCTGATGTACCATGTCTTCGCCCCTCCTACCTGTCTTGTTGTGGTTCCTTCTTTATATCTTTAGTTTAGAAGACCCTTTCTACTAGTACTTGGGTCTTTGTCATTCAGTAGTTGCTCTGTAAATAGCCATACTTATATAAATTTTGCTAAATGGTAATAACATAATTATTATAATTTTCACTATAGCTGTAGCTGTAATTTTTGCACAGGGTAGTGTGATAATTTAGCAAATCCTTTTTCAAATAGTAGATGAGTACCACATCCATCAACCTGAGGTGAAAGGGATAAACAAAGGATTGAAGGATGGGAAGATTGTTGGTCTGCTGAGACTACATGGTAACAGTCTGGCAATTTAGTGATCTCCAGAAACTAATTTACTGTTCTGCAAATTTGCTTCTAAATATTTTCTAGACTCTTCCCTCAAGCTCTCTCTTTTTCTTTTTTTTTACATATGTTTTTGGAGTATAATTGCTTTACAATGGTGTGTCAGTTTCTGCTTTATAACAAAGTGAATCAGCTATACACATACATATATCACCATATCTCCTCCCTCTTGCATCTCCCTCCCACCATCCCTATCCCACCCCTCTAGGTGGTCACAAAGCACTGAAGCTCTATGAGACTAGATGTCAATTACAGGAAAAAATCTGTAAAAAAAACAACAACACACACACATGGAGGCTAAACAATACACTACTTAATAACCAAGAGATCAGTGAAGAAATCAAAGAGGAAATCAAAAAATACCTAGAAACAAATGACAATGAAAACACGATGACCCAAAACCTATGGGATGCAGCAAAAGCAGTTCTAAGAGGGAAGTTTATAGCAATACAATCCTACCTCAAGAAACAAGAAACATCTCAAGTAAACAATGTAACGTTACACCTAAAGCAGTTAGAGAAAGAAGAACAGAAAACCCCCAAAGTTAGCAGAAGGAAAGAAATCATCAACATCAGATCACAAATAAATGAAACAGAAATGAAGGAAACAATAGCAAAGATCATTAAAACTAAAGCTGTTTCTTTGAGAAGATAGAAACAAAATTGATAAATCACTAGCCAGACTTATCAAGAAAAAAGGGGAGAAGACTCAAATCAATAGAATTAGAAATGAAAAAGGAGAAGTAACAACTGACACTGCAGAAATACAAAGGATCATGAGAGATTACTACAAGCAACTATATGCCAATAAAATGGACAACCTGGAAGAAATGAACAAATTCTTAGAAAAGCACAACCTTCTGAGACTGAACCAGGAAGAAATAGAAAATATAAACAGACGAGTCACAAGCACTGAAATTGAGAATGTGATTAAAAATCTTCCAACAAACTACAGCCCAGGACCAGATGGCTTCACAGGCGAATTCTGTCAAACATTTAGAGAAGAGCTAACACCTATCCTTCTCAAACTCTTCCAAAATATAGCAGAGGGAGGAACACTCCCAAACTCATTCTACGAGGCCACCATCACCCTGACACCAAAACCAGACAAAGATGTCACAAAGGAAGAAAACTACAGGCCAATATCACTGATGAACATAGACGCAAAAATCCTCAACAAAATACTAGCAAACAGAATCCAACAGCACATTAAAAGGATCATACACCATGATCAAGTGGGGTTTATCCCAGGAATGCAAGGATTCTTAACTATACACAAATCAATCAATGTGATACACCACACTAACAAATTGAAGGAGAAAAACCATATGATCATCTCAATAGATGCAGAAAAAGCTTTCAACAAAATTCAACACCATTTATGATAAAATCCCTCCAGAAAGTAGGCATAGAGGGAACTTTCCTCAACATCATAAAGGCCATATATGACAAACCCACAGCCAACATCGTTCTCAACTGTGAAAAACTGAAACCATTTCTGCTAAGACCAGGAACAAGACAAGGTTGCCCACTCTTAACCACAGTTATTCAACACAATTTTGGAAGTTTTAGCCACAGCAATCAGAGAAGAAAAAGAAATAAAAGGAATCCAAATAGGAAAAGAAGAAGTAAAGCTGTCACTGTTTGCAGATGACATGATACTATACATAGAGAATCCTAAAGACGCTACCAGAAAACTACTAGAGCTAATCAATGAATTTGGTAAAGTAGCAGGATACAAACTTAATGCACAGAAATCTCTTGCATTCCTATACACTAGTGATGAAAAATCTGAAAGAGAAATTAAGGAAACACTTCCATTTACCATAGCAACAGAAAGAATAAAATACCTAGGAATAAACCTACTAAGGAGACAAAAGACCTGTATGCAGAAAACTATAAGACACTGATGAAAGAAATTAAAGAAGATACAAACAGATGGAGAGATATACCATGTTCTAGGATTGGAAGAATCAACATTGTGAAAATGACTATACGACCCAAAGCAATCTACATATTCAATGCAATCCCTATCAAACTACTAATGGCATTTTTCAAAGAACTAGAACAAAAAATTTCACAATTTGTATGGAAACACAAAAGACCTCGAATAGCCAAAGCAATCTTGAGAAAGAAAATAGAGCTGGAGGAATCAGGCTCCCTGACTTCAGACTATACTACAAAGCTACTGTAATCAAGACAGTATGGTACTGGCACAAAAACAAATATAGATCAATGGAACAGGGTAGAAAGCTCAGAGGTAAACCCACACACCTATAGTCACCTTATTTTTGCAAAAGGAGGCAAGAATATACAATGAAGAAAAGACAGCTTCTTCAATAAATGGTGCTGGGAAAACTGGACAGCCACATGTAAAACAATGAAATTAGAACACTCCCGAACACCATCCACAAAAATAAACTCAAAATGGATTGAAGAACTAAATGTAAGGCCAGACACTATAAAACTCCTAGAGGAAAACATAGGTAGAACACTCTATGACATAAATCACAGCAAGATCCTTTTTGACCCACCTCCTAAAGAAATGGAAATAAAAACAAAAATAAACAAATGGGACCTAATGAAACTTAAAAGCTTTTGCACAGCAAAGGAAACCATAAGCAAGATGAAAAGACAACCCTCAGAATGGGAGAAAATATTTGCAAATGAAACAACTGACAAAGGATTAATCTCCAAAATTTACAAGCAGCTTATGCAGCTTAATATCAAAAAACAAGCAACACAATCCAAAAACGGGCCGAAGACCTAAATCGACATTTCTCCAAAGAAGATATACAGTTTGCCAACAAGTACATGAAAGAATGCTCAACATCACTGATCATTAGAGAAATGAAAAGCAGAACTACAATGAGGTATCACCTTACACCAGTCAGAATGACCATAATCAAAAATCTACAAACAACAAATGCTGGAGAGGGTGTGAAGAGGGAACCTGTTGGAGGGAATGTAAATTGATACAGCCACTATGGAGAACAGTATGGAGGTTCCTTAAAAAACTAAAAATAGAACTACCATATGACCCAGCAATCCCACTACTGGGCATATACCCTGAGAAAACCATAATTCAAAAAGAGTCATGTACCACAATGTTCACTGCAGCTCTATTTATAATAGCCAGTACATGGAAGCAACCTCAGTGCCCACTGACAAATGAATGGATAAAGAAAATGTGGCACATATATACAATGGAATATTACTCAGCCATAAAAAGAAACGAAATTGAGTTATTTGTAGTGAGGTGGATGGACCTAGAGTCTTTCATACAGAGTGAAGTAAGTCAGAAAGAGAAAAACAAATACCGTATGTTAACACATTTACATGGAATCTAAAAAAAAAAGGTTATGAAGAACCTAGGGACAGTATAGAAATAAATACGAAGACGTAGAGAATGAACATGATGACACGGTGAGGGGGAAGGGTAAGCTGGGACGAAGTGAGAGAGTAGCATGGACATATATACACTACCAAATGTAAAACAGATAGCTAGTGGGAAGTAGCTGCATAGTACAGGGAGATCAGCTCTGTGCTTTTTGACCACCTAGAGGGGTGGGATAGGGGGAGGGGGAGAGGGAGACGCAAGAGGGAGGAGATATGGGGATATATCTATATATGTGTATAGTTGATTCACTTTGTTATAAAGCAGAAACTAACACACCATTGTAAAGCAATTATACTCCAATAAAGATCTTTAAAAAAAAAAAAAACCAGGAGAGAACTGAGAGCATAAATGGCTCCCTACCAACCTCATTTCCTCCGTAAAACATTCTGTCACCTTCTTCTGGGTAGAAGCAAGATAGGTTTACATATTATAGTTCAACTGGAATTATTTTTTTTCATATTCTCTGGAATAACTAGCCACATAATCCTGAGTAATTTGCGTCTTAAGACTTCTGGATAAAATGTGTTAGACTGGATTATCTCAAACCATCCTTCCAGCTCTCTGAATCTAAATGAAATGTTCTTAGAATAAGCAAAAATACCAGGTCTCCTTTTTCATTCATTCATTAGCAAATATTTACTGAGCACCTATTGTATGCCAAACACTGTGCAACCTATGGGATGCAGAAAAGACGCAGAGTTTAAGAAACAATTTTTCTGCCATTACAGAGCCTGAAGTTTAACTAGGGATTTACATAAACAAGGTAGAGATGTCTTGATGCTACCAGAAACCCACAGATCATAGAGCCATAGGAAATAAGAGCCATAGGAAATAAGCCATTTCCTTAGAATAAGGAAACCTCAGGTATCATTTAGTCTCTGCTTCTCAAAGTATGTCCATGAGCCATCAGCTTCAGCTTTACCTGTGTACAATTTTGAGCCTTACTTTAGACCCACTGAACCAGAATCTGCATTTTAACCAGATCCCCAGGTGAAACGTAAGCACTCCATAGCCATCATTTTACAGATGAACAAACAGGCCCTGAAGGATGAAATAACTTGGCTGGTTTAGTGGGAGAGTCAGGACTTGAACCTACAGCCCCTGATTTTTGGTGTGATATCTCTACAATGTGTTCTCCGTTGTCATGAGGTGCTACGGGACTCCAAAGAAAAGCAATGATTGGAAACTACACTGAGCTCATTTACAACATATACCAATGAACCTAAACTTTGCAGCACAAGTCAGGTCAGGGGTTCCAGCGTGGTTTAGCCTGTTGTACATTCCATGGATCACATTAACTGTTTGTCACTAATAAAATCAATGCTGTGTCTCATCTCTATACTCTCTTTGAAATACAGAAATGTTGGCAATCATCAGGAGGAGAAGAAACTTCCTGCCCCTGCAGAAGAAATTCCCAGGCAAGGCTTAATGCTTTGTCATCAAATCCATCACTACCAATGGGGGAAAAAACCCAAATATCTTTGAACATAACCCTTCTGAGAGACAGTCATGAAAGTAATCTTCCCACATGTGCAGCCTGTAGAATTGACTCCTTTAAACTGACCCTGTAGGCTAAGTGGAAGACCTGAAAGTGAAATGAGATTCCAGTTTCTCAGTGAGTCTTTCTATGTTCTAACGGGTAGAAATAGTCCTACCTGGCTTTGGTAGAGAATTCACAGGGTTAATGACTAAAGAATGGAGTTCTTGTAATCAATATAGTCCTCTGGCTTTATTGATTAGAATCACCTGCTTATTTTGCAGCTAAGATTTTTTTTTTATCCTATTCAAAACAAAGACACCCTAGGGGACCATTAAGTAAATAGGCATTTAAGACTTTTTTCATTGCTAAGAAAGTAGTTAATTATTATTAGTGCCTAAAAGTCTCAATTTAGACAGGACACCTGAATGAACACACAGTTGAAATGATAGCAATGTGTCAGCTGTGATGGATGCCAATGTGCAGTTTATTAAAAAAAAAAATGCTGCTTCATCCTTAGAGTTATTGGGGAGGAGTGTGATTCCACCTTTAACTCCTGAAAAAAAAATGAGACTTGGCATAGTCTCTTCAAAAGAGCTGAGGTGGAGCAGGTTTCCCAAATACTGCACATCCTTAGTGGACACCACTGTTGTAAGCACAAGCAGTTCATTCCAGAGCCTGTCTGGAAAAATAGATTGCCAGAATAGATGGAAACCCTTTAAAGACATCAGGGAAATTTTATTTTATTTCAAGAACACATTTATTCATTTTTACTGCTTTAGGAAGACAAATCAAATGAAGACTTATGGTATTCACTGAGTAACTTTCTTCTGCTTGATTGGGACAATACCCAGGATTAATGATCTATTTTTTTCCTCATTTGTTAATTACACAAATCAGTCAGCACACACATCTTTATAAAGCATCTACTATGTATAAGGTGTTGTGCATAGTGCTTTTGAAATATGATAATACCTCGAGCTTTTTAGTATTTTAGTGTTTATAAAATACTTTTATGTTTGATCCTCATAACATCTTCCTGGAATTCACGGGACTATTCACCACATTTTACAGATAAATAAACTTAACAAAATTCTGTGAAACAGAGTTGCCATATGACTCAGCAATTCCACTTCTAGGCATATACCCAAAATAATTGAATATGTAACTACAAAAAAATTGGTAAATGCATGTTCATAGCAGCATTATACATAATAGCCTAAAAGTGGAAACAACCCAAATGACCATCAGTGGGTGAATGGATAAACAAAATGTGGTATACCTATACAATGGAATAATATTGAGCAATAAAAAGGAAAGAATTACTGATACATGCTTTAACATGGATGAACTTTGACAACATTATTCTATGTGAATGAATATAGATACAAAAGGCCAGTCATTGTATGATTCAATTTTATGTGAAATATCCAGAATAGGCAAATCCATAGAGATAGAAAGTAGATAGATTGGTGATTACCAGGGGCTGGGGTAGAGGTGGGGACTTGGGAATGACTACTAATAGGTATGGAGTTTCATTTTGGGGTGGTGAGAATGTTCTGGAATTAAATAGCAGTGTTGGTTGTAGTACTAAATATGTACAGATACAAATGTGAATATGTTAAAAAACATGAAAGTGTACACTTTAAAAATGAATCGTATGGTGAATTATACCTTAATTAAAAATAGAAGAGTTTTTACCAGTGTCTTACCCAGTGGCAGAAATGTGGCAAGTACCCATGTTTTTTGAATGCCAGACAAACGTTCAGATTCTGTCACGATAACAAACATTTCCTGAATTAAATGAAAGGTCTTCAAGGACCTTGCTTATATAAGCATGAAAAGATAAAATACTGGGAAATAAATGGTAGGTCAGAATGGGTGGTATGAGTAAAAGATTCTTCAAATGGGGTCTAAAAGTGAGATTTTTGGGACCCACTCCCAGAGGTTTGGATTGGATAAGTCTGTGATGTATTCCTGGGACTCTGTATTTTTAAAAAGGACTTTAGGTGTGAAAGAGACTCATCTGTATCCTATTTTCTTCTTCTTCTTGCCACTTGAGAAGATTACACTTCCCCAGCTCCTTCCATTTGGTTGTACCATATGACTAATTCTGGCCAGTGAGTTGACAGTAGAAGTTGCAAATATCGCTTCTGGGTTAAAACATTTAATTGCCAGTATTAGAAACTCTAGCATTCTCTTCCACTGCTGTGCCAGTCAAGGGGGCCATACATTCCAGACAGTTCAGACACAGGATGATAAAGTCCTCATTAGCTTGGATCTTCGAGTTACTGCATGGAACAAAATGACACTAGAATTTTACCCACACCTGCAGTGAGCTTTGCATCAACAATAAATAAACATTTGTTGTGTTAAACCATTGAGATGTTGGAGCGTTTTTTACTGTAGCATAATTTAGCCTATCCTTAACCAGGGGATTGTGATGATCAACCTGGTTTTGAAATCAGTAGTAGAGATTATCAGTGCTAAAGAATTGGGGAATGAAAAGATCATCTAGGGCTGGGGTGATCAGGAAAATCTTATTAGAAGATTTTGAACTGGGCCTTGAAAGATGGATAAGATTGGGATAGGGCATTGTAATTAGGACATTCTGCATGGGAGAGATGTCACAAATGATAGGGAAGGAATCACACCCAAACAATAGTTCATTTAATTTTCTTTTATCTTAAAAATGAATTAATATTTCTCTTTATAATGTGCTTAAAGGACAGATGCTTCAACTCTCTATTGCCAAATATTAATTTTCTTGTTGGACAGACTGGAATAATAATCCATGTGCAGTGTCATGCAATGAATCTTTCAACAAACGTTGAATCATTTCAGTGCTTCATTTATTCTGATGGACAATTGTCCTGAATTCTCTTGCAGAGAGAATTCTGTAAGTGCATCAGTTTCAATGGAATTAGGGAAGATTAGCTGTTGGAAGATGTGAATGTCAGGCTAAAGTTATCCTCCTCTGCTACATTGAGAAAAAACCCCAATGTTTTCCTGGGATATTTATATCCAGTTTTTTTTTCCATCTAAAACAGCAACCTCTTCTTTTTTTAAGTTTATTTATTTATTTTTGGCTGTGTTGGGTCTTCATTGCTGCACGTGGTGAGTGGGGGCTACTCTTCGTTGTGGTGCATGGGTCTCTCATTGTGGTGGCTTCTCTTGTTGCGGAGCACAGGCTCTAGGCATGTGGGCTTCAGTAGTTCTGACTCGTGGGCTTGGGCTCTAGAGCGCAGGCTCAGTAGTTGTGATGCATGGGCTCAGCTGCTCCATGGCATGTGAGATCTTCCCAGACCAGGGCTCGAACCCATGTCCCCTGGATTGGCAGGAGGGTTCTTAAACACTGCGCCACCAGGGAAGTCCTAAAACAGCAACTTCTTCTGCCAGCAGTCTCTCATTCCTCAGTTTTGCCCAGTTGTCGTTATTCCCCTTTTTGCTTGTTCTCAGCTTCCTTTCTCTCATCCTCTGAACTTTTAGTATGTGAGAGCATTGAGGAGGGTAAAGGAACTGATAATTACCCAGTGCCCTATGTGTGCCATACATGTGTTTGACATCTGTCTTCTCATCTAGTCCCTGATAACTGCACTTTGAGAGGTACTGTTCCCCTGTTTTTGTGGGTGAGAATGCTGAGGTTCGTAATTAAAGAGATGGCCCAGATGTATACAATTAGAAGGTGGTGGAGCCAGGACTCAAACCGAAGTCTTTTTGACTCTGGTATCCTTTATATGATACTATGCTGCCGTCAGTGAGTTGGAAGCACTGCAATTTGTTAACCCTTCTCTCTTTGGACCAAACTGCATAAAGTCCTTAATTGGAAATACAGATGTAAATCTTTCCATCTCTCACAATGTACATGCAATTTTGCTTAAGCCAGTTTCAGTCCATGTAGCAAGAAATTGCTAAAGGAAGGGGTATACTAATAAA
This sequence comes from Tursiops truncatus, assembly GCF_011762595.2. Lineage (NCBI taxonomy): Eukaryota > Metazoa > Chordata > Mammalia > Artiodactyla > Delphinidae > Tursiops > Tursiops truncatus. The sequence continues at coordinate 95,847,566 of NC_047035.1, forward strand.
GCTTGATTCCAGTAAATTCTACAATTGCTTTTTCACTGAGAGTGAATAGTGGATGTGAGATATTCAAACATTAACAAGAACACTCATGTCCTATTTTAGCTGTTGGAGAATTCTGAGTAATTACAGCATTACAAGTGTATAAAGGATGACTTAGGTGGATCATAAATACTTAACAGCGGGATGAAAACTGTGGGGCAGTAGAAGATCAGAACAAACAACTTATTCCATACACAGGGGAACAGGCATTTATTCATTCATTTGATAAATATATACTAAGTACCCAACATGTATAGGGCACTGTTCTAGGTGCTGCAGATACAGTAGCAAACAATATAAAGTCCTGGCAACCATGATGCTTACAGCCTCTGGGAATCAGATAACAAACAAGAAAAAAATAAATGAATGTCTCATGTGGTAGGCAGAATAATGGCCCTCTGAAGATGTCTGCATCCTAATTCCAGGAACCTGAGAATATGTTGCCTTACGTAGCAGAGGCGTTACAAATGTGATTAAATTAAGGACCTTGATATGGGGAGATTATCCTCTATTATTCGGGTGAGCCCAATTTCATCACAGAAGTTCTTAAAAGTGGAAAATGTTTCCCGGTTGAGGTCAGGAGATGTGATTTTGGGAGAATGGTCAGAGACTTGCAATGTTGCTGGCTTTTAAGTTGGGGGAAGGGGCTATGCTCCAAGGAACCGTGGCTGAGCTCTAGAAGCTGTAAATTGCGAGGAAACAGATTCTCCCTTAGAGTCCCCAGAAAGGAACACAGCTCTGACGACATCTTGATTTTAGCCAATGAGACCTGTGTCAGACTTCTGAACTACAGAATTATATGATAATAAATTTGTGTTGTTTTAAGTCACTTAAGACCGTGGTTACAGCAGCCATAGAAAACTAATACCTTATGCTAATGTATTTTATGAGAGTAATAATTACTCCAGAGAAAATAATACAGGAGAATGAGATAGCTGGTGACTGCTAGTGGGATGGTATTTTATTTCCCCCAAATACCATGGTCAGGAAGGGCCACTCTGAGGAGGTGACAATTGGCAGAAACCTAAATGATGAGGAGCCAGCCAAGTGGAAATCTGGGAAAAGAGTGTTCTAGGCAGAGGAAACATCACATGGTTTGCAGGGCTCTGTCCAGGGTGCTACGTTGGCGATGTATGAGTTTACCAGAAACAAGGCTTTTGTTCTTTCTTTCATTCACTCACTCACTCATTCATTCAACAGACATTTGTTGAGTAGCTCTGATGTGCCAGGCACTGTTCTAGGTGTTGGGGACACATCATTTCCACACTGGTCTGTCTCTCAAAGCTTGTTTTCACCTGTATGTGGAATTCTCCATTCCAGAGGAAGGCATCAGAGGCTCTTTTCTTAAAAGAGCCCCTTAGAGCTTGAGGAGATAATCGAGGCTTAGAATTCATATAAAATCCACCCAAACCTGGGTATGTTTACCCTTCCAGATGCTGGGTAGCATCTGGGCAGTTTTTACCTCTGATGTTTTCTAGAAGTAACCTGTACAAGAGTAATGCTGTACAATTAAAAAATTTAGATCTTGCTCCAAAATATTTACGTTGTAGTAATATTAATAATATTATTTTATTCACATTTAATGTATCACATTTTGGCACCTAATATGCCTGGCACAGTTTGTTCATTAAATGACATGAAGTTTCCTGTGAAGTCAGAAAATGCTGTATGTGTGTGGCCCTACACACACGAGGAATATTTCAATCAACCCAAATGATTCCACCCAAACATTTTTCCTCACCAAATCCCTGAAGTTTTTTTTGTTTTGTTAAATTTACTAATTTAGTCAGCGAGAAAGATAAGCAAGAATGTATTGGCAAAGTCACCTATCTCTTCAAACAGCTGATGTTCCTGCAAATCAGAATTGATTTGAATTAAAGTGAATGATAAACGTGCACTGTCAGACCGCCTCCTGGGAGAGGGCTGGGTGAGTTCTCAGGGTGATTTTCTTTGTCCTCTTGGCTTCAGGCTGTCTCTGGGGCTGCCTTTCTCTCCTCACCAGAGCTGACTTGCTCTCCCTCTGCCTCATTTCCCACCGCATTCCCACCTCTAGTCAATGAGGCAGAGGCTGAGCTTTGCCATGCCAACCTTGAGTCCAGGTCAGCATGAGCAGTCACTGGTGGGCCTTGTCTTTTCAGATATCCCATTAGGCCATGGTCAAAATCCCAGGAGCCTGCTGAGCAAGGCTAAGTCTATGTGAAAAATTTATAGGGATTTAAAATCCTGAGATTCTGACCCGTGGGTGTGTGACACCCCACGTGCAAGCTGTGTTGAGCTGGGGAGAAAACACAAGGTGTGTGGCCTTTGTCCTCCCTCCCCTCCACTCTCTGCCCCTTTTGCCTGGGCCTGCAAGAGTCCTCCTCCCAGCACTGTAACATTTTTGGATGTTCCTCTGAATAGCTCAAGGATAACCTAGGGAGTGAATCCAAGAGAATGCCCCTCTGGAAATTTAGGAACAAATTTCCTTGATTCCCGGAGACTTTGCATATGCTGCTTTCTTGGCTTCAACTTCCTTTGCCCTTAGTCTTCTGCGTCTTTCAAAACTAAGCCCAGAAATGTCTGCGAAGCATTTTCTGGCCTGTGCCTCATACCTGAAATGCAAACCATCCTCTAGCCCCATTCTCTAGCATCAGGTGCATCCTCTATCATGGCCCCTGTCTGCTGAATCTTGACTATTTGCTTGCATTTGTTTTCACAAGGATCTCCAGGAAGGTAGAGACCCTATACCTGATATGTTGTGGATGCTTAGAAAATGCTTGTTGAATGCAATTCCTCAGGGCAAAGGTAGAACTGAGCAAAATATTTCATGCCAAGTAGTTATAATACCCATTTTACGTAAATCTAAGATTAGTAGACTCTGGAATTAAGAATAATCTAGGGCTTCCCTGGTGGCGCAGTGGTTGGGAGCCCACCTGCCGATGCAGGGGACACGGGTTCCTGCCCTGATCCGGGAGGATCCCACGTGCTGCGGAGCGGCTGGGCCCGTGAGCCATGGCCGCTGGGCCTGCGTGTCCGGAGCCTGTGCTCCGCAATGGGAGAGGCTGCGACAGTGAGAGGCCTGTGTACCGCAAAGAAAAAAAAAGAAGTTCCAGACCCCTAATGGCTTACTCACTTTCCTCTTATGTTCACTGGATTATCCAGGCAACACTCTTTAAAAAAAAAAAAAAAGAATAAACTGGCATATGTTCCTTATGTGAGTAATGGCTTTTACAAATTGACTAGACCCTTTTCTAAAAAGCAGCAGGAGTGCATTTTATACATATTAGCATTTTATAAGTATTGCCATTTAAGCTTATACTTCTGGCTCAGCCATTGGAATTATGTCATATGCTGAAAGTCAAACAGAAGTTCAAAAAGGTGACTTGTTGCTGCTGCCCAAATGCAGAAAAATGGAAAGGGCCATTCAAAACCAACTTAAGTGTCAATAAACATTGAAAGAAGTATTCTTCTGAGATTTTAAAAAAGTCAAGCAAACAAGATGAAGAGGCCATCCTTCCTGGAGGACGATTTGGGACAGAGGATCAGTGAGAAGCAAGAAAAGTCTCCCTTCCTTCTCCACTCCCAGTTGGTACAGGGAGAAGATACCACGCATTTCTGACTTATGGAGTTACTCCTCTCCCATAGGTTTCTGCAATCATGTCTTTCAAAGTTCCTTTGAATTTCAAATTATAGATACACTTGGGTACTGTAAACCAAAATGTGTCATGACTACCTGGCTTTTAGCTATGGTCATTCACAGAGGAAAACAGATGCCTTTGCAGATTGCTTATGGAAGGACCTGGAACAGAGCTGTCTGTCTGACTGATTGGGGTGCTAATTGGTTAACCAACATTCGTTAAGCACCTATTATGTGTCAAGCACTTGGGATGAATGAAAAATAAGAGAAGGTTCCTCTTTTCCAGAAACTTAAATATCATAGAGCTAGAGAGGTGTCTAGTCTTTAAGATCATCAGAAATCCAAGAGATGCCCTTGTACTACTTGGTATCTTTGTATACCTATAAAAAGTCACACTTATTGGATGTACTTGTAATATTTTCAGGTTTTGGGGACCTGAATTTGATGTTTCAGCCAAAAAACAATGTGAGTTATTTTTTGTGCATTCCAAGGGACTTAAATATACATTTAAAACGATACACTATTTCAAATTATTTTTTTGGAATTAGACTAAATTGAAAACAAATAAACATACATATGAGTTTTGAATGGTCCCCAACTTTGATACAGATGAGCTGTTTGGCAGACAGATCTGCTTAAGTGCAAACCTCTACTGCATACTAATTACACATATAATCAGATACACATAAAACATACACACACAGATAGTTATTATTGATCATGGATTAAAGAGTCTGAGAGCTGGAAAGGACCTAAATTCATGCTGCCCAACCCTTCCATTTCTAAAGCCCAACCCTTCCATACTACTATAACTAATAATAATCGTAATATATCAGTCATCTTGAGCATTTGCTACTTGTGTGATGTGCACCAGGCTGTAGTCTCCACAAAGGCAGGGACCAGATATTTGATTCCTGCTGTGTCCTTAGTGCCTAACTGGGTGCCTGAACATAGTAGGTTAGTGCTCAACCATTCGTTATGCACAAAGAAATGACATGTGCTGGGCTCTGTGTCAGATACTTCACATATATCATCCCACTGAACAATCAAAGCCAGAGCGGTATGGTAACGTGTTTGGGGCTTATGGTTTATTGTTAATGGAAGAGTGAGGATGAAAATCCTGACTTCCCACTCCAAGAGTTTTTCCATCGAATATCCCACTGTATCTGTGAACATGTACTCTTGTGTGTGCCAAAGATCAAACTTGGATTAATGTCTATAAACAAGGTATGAATATCACCAAATTAATTAGTGAAGGTCATATTTACATTTCACTAGGTGTCAACTTGAGTTATTTGTTTGAGTGAAGATTTCCTCAATTTATTGCAGTCAGTCACTGCTGCCCCTTGGTAATAGGCAGTGTGCTTGAATTACACTAGTCTGTGTGAGTTGCTATCTTGCATTTCTTAGCAAAGGCTGAGATTCAGTCAATATTTTTACAGTAGAACAGTTCTTTGGAAGACTCTGGGTGTTGCTTAAGCTAATAAATGACTATCCTTCAAGCAGAATTACAAGCAATGCCCCAATTAATAAACATGGTAACAGCTGCTCTTGGTTTACAATGGCCCCGTTGCCCAAGTTGGTTACTGGCTGGCTTGTCCAAGTCCCCCGTGATTTACAAATTCCAAGGAAAGTGGAGAAAACATAAAATTTATTTTTCCACAATTTGAGGTATGAGCCTCCCTAGCATTTCGGAGCCCTACATTTCTGTGATGGGCTTTGATTCAATCCAGCCTGAATGAAAGACATTTCATCACCCCAGAATGCATTTCTTTATTTGCTTTGGATCTATGATTCTGTCAGTATTGAGAGAAAAGAAAAATCAATGCGGCACTATAAACCTTGGGCCGCCTCTGGCCAACGTGGTCAGCATGGTGTGAGCAAAGGAAATGGCAGGGGAAAAAATTGACCGCTCAGCAAGAGTGTGGCCAGTAACGGACACAGCTCAGGGCTAATAACAGCTTGCAATTACACATGGAAAGCCAAAGTGTGTAGGGCATTCAGTGCGAAGGGGATGTAATACAATTTATTGAACCACTGGTTAGAGTTCTGCAGCTTCTCAATAAAAAAAGAGTGTTGGGCCGATAGTCTTTAAATCACAGATTCATATGGTGCCGGCAGGTGAAAGAGAGTTGGAGAACTGGAAAGCCTTGTCTTAGCTGGAGAGCAATCAGGAGAATCTGGCCTATTACATTTAAAATTAGGCAACTGTCTGTTTATCTATCTATGATTTGACACACACAGAATTTTAGCACCTACCTATCTATATCTATATCTAATCTGTATCTATATCTATATATCGGTCCATAAAATTCTAGTTCAGGGTTCTGTCTCTAACCATATCTAAAACCAGGTTAATGATAATGAGCTGAGCAAACACATGGATGCTGAACGTATTTTGCAATAAAAGTGCACAGGGTTCTTTCTCCATACTAAGTACCTAACTAGCAGCGTTAAAAATGCATTGTATCCTTATCCATTTTCTTGACTCTCCAGTGAAGGGTCCCTTTCTAGCTGGCCTGTAACAAACAGTGATTCAGAGCAACAGAACTAGGAGTGATCAGCATGTTTTGATTAGCCATTAGGGTCCTCAGAGGAAGTAAGAGGGAAGTGAATTTGAACACCGAGGCTGACATTTCCTTTCTTTTTGAGCTCAGGTGGGGTTCGTGTTTGTTGGGTGCTGAATTCTCCTGCTGAAACAGAAGTTCTTTTCTGAGTATGAAAAGATTTCCAGGCCTGGCTGCTTCTTGCTAGCTTTTCTGTCTTTGTGCTTCTGCAGACCATGCTGCCAACATCCACGGGAACCTCTGAGTTCTTTCTGGGGCAGAAGTGGTGGACTCGCTCTTTCTCAGCATACCTCTGCAGCCACTGGATGCTTGCATGCATGGAGTTCTCCTGGTTCCCAGATTTCCCGCCACTTCCTTTTCTGTAAGTAGAAATTATTGTGAACTGGGTGGACCAAATATAATACTAGCTAATTGGAATTTTTATGTGAATGATTTTGTCTGTGCTACCAGGAAAGACTTCAGGTGAAACCCGAGCAGATCCCAGGCCTTCTGTTACAGGGCTATGTAGATAGCATTTTCTAAAGGAAGACCTTGTAGCAATAAGAGAGCTGTTTCCTTGGCAGTGAAGGGAACATCCTTTAAACATTCTTGTTCTTGAGATGCAGAATTTAAGCTGATGCCAGGTCCAGGAGGGAGAGAGTAGTTCCACAGTAATTACATGAGCTGGGGCACATCTTTTAAGTTTGGCAAGTGTTTCGCTTAGTTTGGCACATTGACCCCAAGGCACAGTACTAGCGTGGGCAAGTCAATGTCAGCTTTGGGTGGGAGTGGGGGAGGATGGGCACCAGTGAAGAGTCAGAGAGCCATCTGTGCACTCCACATTTGCTCTGGGCGGCTAAAGCCTGTATGAAATTAATTGAACCAAACTAGGTGACCTGTGAGGTCTCTGTCCCCCTCACAGCAAAGTCAAATGTGGGTGGAGAGAGGGGAAAGGAAAGGGAAGTGGAGCGCTCAGTCCTGGCCCCTGCAAGTGGCTGAGCAGTATTCCTATTGTCCACTACTGTACACAGCCAGTCCTCAATTACTAAAGGAGCCAGACTCTTCCTTTCCTTGATTCTGTCCAGCATAATCAGTCTCACCCCGACACACACACACACACACACACACACACACACACACACACACACGAGTCCTCTCTTCTGATTTCTCTCTTCTCCGTGCATAAGACTCGTGGTGGTGTTCATACACGCACGCACACCCCACCCCTCCACACAGCTGCTGACCTAGAGGTGTTAGCCACTCTGCAGCTGCTGTTCTTCTCACATTAATCTATAGGAATCAATGGACATTTCATTAGAGTAATCAAGTGCGGATGCATCCTGCATTTATATTCTGTCCCCCCTCCCTGCTGCTTTCACAGACTAATTGGTCCTACGGCCAAGAGTACATGAGTATTTTTCCCTATAGATGAATGTCAAGAATGGTTTTTTACTGCTGGTTGAAATACCTATCAACACAGCGTCTGTATAAAAGCCTTCACCCATCAAAGCCGCAGAGCTGTTGATAATACATTATGCACTCTTGGTTCTAATGCATCTTACTTCCTCTTTTACACCTTATTGCACATCCATGCACCATTTATGTTTGTCTCATTCGAAGAATTAACTAGCTCTGGGCTGCCTTTGTTTTAATGTTTAGCCCCAGAAATAATTTTTCCCCTTTGTACATGTTGTCAATTGTTACAGGGAGGCTGTGGGAAGGAGCTGGAAGGGGAAGTGGCAAGGTGTTCATGTGGGGGCTACACTTTTCAGTTCTGTTTCTTCCTATCTCACCATTAAATACACTTTTTCGTGCCAGGGCCATGTGCCAGGCGAAGGATACAGAGAACATCTTTGTTCTGAGTGGACTTTTTGTGACTGCAGTTTGATAAAGCAAATAGACAAAAGAGGTTCCTGCTTCCCTCTTCTGTAAACGTGTGGCTAGGCGTGGTAATGGTCAGAGGCTGATGGGAAAGGAAAGGTCAACAGATAAAGAAGAGCCTTGGCTTTAAGATGTGTGCATGACTAGAGGAAATGACCATGCTGTGTAGTCTGGACTGGAATAATGACTGCAGACCCTGCTTATCCCTGACACCTGCCATAACCACGTTTGTCTTGTGGCATGACCAGGAAAGCACTGGTAAAAGTAAAAATGGGAGTCTGCTCTTGAAGAACTTTGGCAGACTTTGCTGACTCAGAAAGCCGGGAGGGGTTGGACTCACAAACGGCCCCTTTTCTGAAGATTTAGTTTGCTGAAAAATGAAAGGAAGGGGTGTAGGTGCTCAGATAGTGAGTGGGTGGTCCCTGGAACAAACAGGAGGCCAGTGAGCGGAGTGTCTGAGCCAGTTGTTTTACCCCTATGTAGGGAACTGGGTTAGACGCAAAATAGAAGTCAGAGGGCCAGGTTCTAGCAGATGTCTTTCTTCCACTTTATCATTGTTCTTACTTAATCTACTTTTTTCCAGAAGATTGCCCACCCTATCCTCACTTTGATGCTGAGATGTCACATGTCACTGTTCCTAGGCCCTAAGAGTAGTGAGCCAAGAAGTCTAGGACCCACTCCCCTCAGAGTAGAGTCAGAAGAACTTGGGCCTGCATTCTACCACTTTCTCTGTGTGTGACTATGGGCAGGTCCTTGAATCGTCTTGAGTCTCTGTTTCCTCATTTGCAAACTGAGAACCATATTAATGCTCACCCTTAAGACTGTTGCAAGGTTTGGAGTTCAGATATTCTAAACTGCTTTATGAAATGAGAAATACTGTGCAAATCTAAAGTACTGTGATTATGATTATAACATAAAATTTTCTTTTTATAATGCAAAAATGCTCTTAACAAACATGTTTACCATCTACCAAGTGCCACATGCTATGCCACTTTGAGCTCCATTTTCGCATTGAATCCTCACAGCAGCCTGTGTGTAAGGTATTAGTCGTTGCCTACAATTTGTGGATGAGATCTGACGTCACCCAGCTCCCAGCATTCGTTTCCCTGTTCAGAACTCTTTCTATGGCTCCTCAAGGTGTCTCCTCACCACATGCCAAGGACAGTTGCTCCGCATGCACTGCTTCGCTTCCAGCATCTGCTCTTGCAGGAGGTGCTGCTGACAGAGCCAAATGTGAACCCTCAGTCCAGGGCTGGTCTCCTCAGAGTGGTATCCCACAAGGCTCCTAACCACAGTGCCCAAGTCCCATCCCACTCCTCTTCCTCTGCATCTGTTCAGTGCATCTCTGCTCTAAGGGAGAGATCAGCAGAAGGCATGTTCTCAACATCCCAATGGAAGCACAATACATGATGGGTTAAGGTGGCTTTCATGGACTGCCTTGGAAACTCTTACTCTTAGAAATTTTGTGTTCCAGGGAAATGTAAGTTCTGAACCACTTCTTAAGCTCCTTGAGGATTCAGCCAGATTATAACTTGGAGTCTGCATTAAATTACGAACCAGAGAATGGTTCAAGTGGCTAGGGTTGTGTGCTGGTAATGACCACTCTGGTTGAATCTAGTAAGGAACCAGAAAGCTTTGTGTTTGAATTTTTGACCCCCAAATGCCCTTTTGGATCATTCTTTCTTAAATTGTTTGCTTACCTTTTTACCTTCTGTCATTTGTGGGTTCTAGAGATTATAGTCAGGACTTTCTTAGGGGTCAACACAAAACAGTCTTAGCCATCTGTCCCTCAGATGAGCATGTCTCTCCTGAGATGGATGTGCATCTTGGACCTTCTTGTGTTGCTCTTATTTCCCAGGCCCTGCCGACTTGGGCCCAGTGTTGGGAACTAGGCATAAAGTCACTTCTGATTCTGCAGACCTCAGCTTGGTTTGAAGAAGTGGAGGACATTATTTCTTCTCACTGATTCTTGGCCCTAGTGGGATTGCAAGAGTGACAGTGAAGACCAGAAGTGACCTTCCTGTGTGTACAGTCTCAAAGCCTGGGGTATTCATGGTTGCCAGATCCATGGATTAATATAGGAGCAAGTTCTTTGGGATAGGTGTCCCAAACTTTTTGAAGCTGACATCCCTGAAGGTAATCATATGTCGCCTTAACTCATGACAGTGGAGCCACCATTTGAGGAAGATTCCTGCACCATGAAAATATGGTGCAGTAGAAAGAGAATGCCTCAAAGGGTCAGATAGCTGGTGTGTAGATCCAAGAACTAGTGGTTCCAGGTGAGCTTTATGGTTTGGGGCAGATTATAGAACATTTGAAAGCCTCAGTCTATGCATAAGTAAAATGAGGATAGTAATTGTACCTACCTCATAGGGTATTGTGAGGATTGAGCAAGATAATATATTAAAGTTGTTAGCATAGTGCTCAGAATACTGCCTTAATAAATATTGCCACTTATTATTATTATTCATAAAGTTTTATTAGAATTAAATGAGATACTGTTGAGAGCACCTGGTATAGCTTCTCACACACAATAGGCACATCTTAACTAGTATGCAGACTCCACATCCCCACCAAGAAAAGATAATTTAAAAAAATTTTGTAACCATTTCTGTATGACCTTTCCTTTCCAAAATCCTTATGGTTTGCCCAAGAGGGAAACAGAAGATGATTCCTCATTTCCCCTGACATCTTCTGAGACAGATTTCCCTCCCTCCACCTTATTTCACTGGCTGCGCAGCTGTGCACTTGAGCAATCTTGCTACACTGTGTACATAACTGAGCTAGTTTCTTGGAGGGAAATTGCAGCTGGAGGAAGGTTCTGGGAATTGCACAGTGCTTGGACACAAGAATTCCAAGGGGCTTTTTTTTTTCTTCTGGTTTTAACAGCAAACATCATTGGAACTTTGATGATTCCTGAGGACTGTGGGGATCTGTGTAATTTTCTTCAGGAATTGGACTGAAAGTTGCTATGAACTTCTCAGTTCAGTGTCTGGTTTTCTGTCCTATGAGTGCTTCTGGCAGCTTGACTTAGTAATCTGGTGATTCATTTATTTATTGCATTTCTTGAGCAACTGTGGTTTATTATTCAGAAACAAATTATAACTTATTTCCATGAATGTTGAGGAGGAAATGGAAATATAGAAAGATATCTGAAGGATGAGATGTGAGGGAGAAACTCCTCTTGCTAGGAGGCTCTGAGACTGAGACAATAAGATGGAGGGAGCTGCTTTGGTGGGAGCTGGAAGGTGGGTGTTAAGGACCAGGCAGGGGCTTTAGAAGGGAGAAATTCTGTAGAGGAGCCATTATGGCAGAGCAGAGAGGTGAAGAGGCGGGCGGGTGGAGGGTGTTGAATTGCTGGTTGTGAATGGGAAGCGGAGGTAGAGACAGGCCTTGCACCACAGGGAGCAGCACCTTCTTCTGTACCTGCCTCTGTACTGAGCACACAGAGCAGCCACTTCCCATGTTGTATTTCTTCTCTGAACTCGCCATCTTTGTTCTGTAGCACTGACTCTCTTCTAAATGTTAGATATTGTCTTAACAATCATAAATCATAAATCCTTATAGCAGAAGCTGTTGATGCCGCAGTCACACACCCTCCACACTTACAGTTTCTGGAAAGGCTGATGGCTTCCTGCTGTCAGGACCCGTGACCCTCTACATCTGCGAGCTATCTGTGGCTGCAGGAGTGTGCTTGGTTGCCGTACAGGCAGGCTAGAGGTGTGAAGGAGTGAACACTCTGCATGCATGGTCCTCAACTAATGATGGAAGGGAGTTAGTGGATGGATAGCCCAGCTTCCTCACCTCTTAGTGGGCCACTCTGAGGCGTGTTATCGTTACTTCTCACGAGTCCCTGGGGGGGTAAAGCCCCAGCTGCCCCCAGTAGCAGCCTGCTCACTAACACACTCTGTGTGCCATTCTTTCCCTGCCCTCTCTCACTTCCCCTCTCCTCTACCACTGCTTCCTGGCATTACCTCCAAAATAAACTACGTACACTCAAATCTTTGTCTCAGGAAGTTTCTAGCAAAACCTAACAGAAAATGGCCCTTTAGTGTAAACTTTTGTTTGTACATACATTTTTGTTAATGACATCTCACTATGCCAGACTCTGTGCTAGATGCTGAGCTGGGAGAGTTTCTTTCTTCTTGTCCCTACCCCAGACTTCCGCACCACTGCTACTACTGCTACCACCACAGGACCAAGCAGAGTGCCTGGCTCACAGGAAGTGCTCAATAGCACCTGTTAAATGAAACAAAATGAAATGCCTCTGTAAAATAGCACTGGAGTACAAGTTCGGGGACTTCCTCATCGGTTTTAGTCATGTTAATTTTTACAGTGTGTGACCTTAAACAAGACACTTTGCCTATGTGGGCATCAGTTTTTTCATTGAAGTAAAAGGGCGGTTGGATGACATGACCTCTAAAGTTTTATGCAGGTAGGAATATATACAGAGTATGGGGTATACTTAAATGGCCATTCTTTCTCAAGCATATGTGTCTTGTCTTCGAGAATAGAAATCCTAGTATTGTGCCTGTGGCTCTGGTTAAATTCAGATCATTTATTCTGCAGCAAAATCTATTACATCAAAGGAAGTAGAAAACACAATCCAATAATATTTGATTTTCAGACTGAATATTCATAGGGTTTTGCTTTGGTGTTACAAATTCCTGTTTTTCTAATTAGGATGGTGAACTGAAAGTTGATATAAGCAGCATTCATTGCTAGGAACCTCCTATGCCAGGAAAATGGAAACAAATCCTGGCTAAAACCCCAGCCATGTGTTTTATTCTTTGCCCCCCAGCAAAGGTGGTTGTAGAACAACTAGAAGGATTGATGTCCTGGGAAGTGTTGAGGGAGATCGACGCCCAGCTTCACACATTGCAGTCAGCACCCTCCACTCTGACCCGGAGGGCACCACCTTGTAGAGCGAGGGGGGCTCAGGCTCCACATCCATTAACTCCTTGGCTTCTCGTTTGAAACTGACAACGAGGTGACATGGGCAACTGTCCACATGGAACAGGACAGAGACCATCAACTCATTCCACATGGGCCACCAGACAGCACCTAGAGGTAATAACATCCTGTCAGTAGTGACCTGGGTTGGATTCAAATCAGTGATTTAGGGGTGAAAGGCGCTGGATTCTATTATGAAGTGCCCTTAGCTGTCTAGGGGCTGAAAAACCATCCCTGCATCATAGTTAATGACAGAATCAAAGAAGTCAGTCTTGTTCTTTTCTTTCTTTTTAAAAATTTAATATAGTTTTGGATAGAGTTGGGAATGGATCCACCAATAGAACTTAGCAGAGAAGATTGGTTAATATGCTTCAACTAAATGTATTAAGCGTTGATGTGCATAACACATCTTCATGTTGTTTATCATTTTTACTTCTTTTTTATCATGGAGTTTTCTGCACTGAATATAACTGTGTTTTGTTATTTGAACAAAATTTTTTTTTTCTTAATGCCAAATTCATGCATTACCAAAACAAACCTCATTTTCAGGGTTTACTATGGACTCACCAAGAACAGTGCATTCCACATAGTCAGTCTAACAGAGACAGTGCTTCCAAAAAAGGGGCCTCAAAGATGTTCAGCCCAACCCAGGATGGGAGAATTGGACAGAGCCTAAATCTTGGAGTGCTGCAGAGCTGAAAGTGAAGAGACCATTCCCCACATCTGTTTGTTTTCACCATTAGCTGGAATGAAATGTGTGCTCTGCAAACAAAGTACTTACTAAAGATCAAGCAGTCCGTATTTCTTACCACCAGTTTGCTTCTTTTCTTCTCCGCTGCCCATTTGAATCTTAACCTTGTAACTAATGGTATGATCTTGGAAATAACTGAACAATTCATCTAGGACTGCTTGCAAATTAAGATAAAATAACTAGAAAAGCTGTGGCTTTCTCTTAAAGACCAGAAACCAGGACAGTAATAATATTTTAAACTGTACATTAGGGCTTTGTATCCCTTTGTTCTTAAACTGTACAATCCCTTTAATCTGAGCGTTTCAAAGCCTTTATGAGACAGGCTTCCACTGCCTTCTACAGGGTACAGTGTGGTAGAGAGATGGTAATGAAGATCCTCATTTCTCAGATGCATTTGGCTGAGTTGGGGATGAAAGTTGTCTCTCACTCCCAGCTGTTTTATCTGCCTTATTTCATCAAAGCCATATTTTCACAGCACTCCTAGACCAAATATTATGCTCAGGATAATTTCCAAGTCACCCCTCTTGCATGGCTGTGCATGCAGGCAGTCATGAGGGGGTGATTCTGGGGGCACAGCACAGAGCAGAGAAAGTGGTGATTTCCAACAGGGTGAGATGTTTAGGAATGTTAGAAAGACTCTTATGACCCTAAATCCTTCCCTGATCAAGGCCTGAAATTCCATCCATTTCATCTCTTTGGTGTTGACCCCAATTAAAATATAACCAAACCCAGGAGAACTGTCAAATATTTCAGTGTGAATGAATGGTCTAAGAGGACAAAATTGAGGGAGTAAGGACAGTGAGGAATGTGGTGGGGAAGGAATAGACAAAGAATGAGGGAACTCATTCTGGACACTAGCTGAAAGAAAAGATAGTGGAAAGACTTTGGAAACCTTTTTGGTGAAAGAGAATGTTACCTACTTTGGAATTTTGCCCAAATAGACCTGAGGTCAATTGGCCCTACCTTCATTGGCTGGCATAGCACTGTTGTGTGTTTCTCAAGCTGCTGCATGAATCCTTTCAGAACATTCCTTTGGGCTCCTTTGTCCACTGATTTAACCCTTAGTTGGCAAAGTGATTTAGATGTGAAATGCCTGGCTTAAACTCAGTTTTCTTTGCAAATGATTAAAGACATTGTAAAGAGCTGAGAAAGATTGGATAGCAGCACTCAAAAGGCCCTTGAATGATAGAGAAGCACTGTTATTTTGGCAGAGACTAGAGAAGGGCATTTGTGTTTGGGAGCTATTTGTAAATGGGGATTCACTGTGGCCATTTCTGTAAGGCAGTCCTACAGCAGGGTGCATACTCTCTAGGCACCTCTCCCTTCCCCATCCTTCTCTCACTCTCCCTTTCCTTTGTTTATGTAGTGTGTACAATTCACAAAGCATAAACATTTATTATTTAATTTTAGCTACACAGCTTCCTTACAAAAATTTTGGAGAGATTTAGCAAACAAATAAACATAAACATCCCTTTTCTTTTTGCTTTGTTCCCCCCACAAAGAGACCTGATCTATCTGTTCAGAGCCAAATGGATGTAATTAGGTGAAGAATTGCTTTCTCTCTGTATCTGAGCAAATATGTTTTGCAGCGCACCAATTTCTCAAGGGCAGTGGGCTGGGACAATGAGTGACTACTGGGGGATGGCTGCTGACCTTCAGGCCAGGCCGACTTTAATTTGCAGAACACTGCTGGTCCCAGGAGGCTCTTCAGGCTGGGCCACACAATCAAACTGAACCAGCAGCCTGCTGCTGTCCAGCTGCACCCACTACCCTGCAAGACATGAAGATGCAGCTAACTAGACATTGCTGCTGCACAGACTTTGGAATCATGAATTGGGAAATTAAACACCATAAGAATTCAGCCCTTTATGCAGGAGCCAAAAAGCCTTGTCTCAGTGGCGCCTCTTTCCAAATGCATTATTTAACAGGAGAGCCTCTGCAGATGCAGCACGCACATTCCAAGTTTTGATTGCACATCCTGTATGCTCAATTCAAAAAGTGATGCTTTAAGTGAACTTGATAATTAGATCCCAATTATGTGAATGGCCTGAAAAATGAATACTGGTTTAAAAGAGTAAAGTCTATCTGGGGGATGCAAAGTTTTTGACATTGGAGATTCCTGTCATCTCTAAATGAGCAAAATAACTGAATATCTCCCAGTTGATCTGATTATCACATCTGTCTTAATGACCAGGTTGGGCTGTCACATGAGCAGTCCAGTTGATTGCTGCACAGTTGATTGAAATGATGAAAAATGATAATAGCAGATTTACTGGGCAGGGGTGGATTCAGTTATGGCACCCAGATACCCACTTTGTGTGTACACATGTCCTTGTGCATGTGGGTTTGTCTGCATGTGAAAGAATGTGGACTCTGGTGCTGAAATTTTGTTCTCAACTCAGGAAAATTGAAGATAGCAATTGAAGACAGTTATAGCTTGTGGGCCAATTTAAGCTATATAACATTCAGGTAACATAACTGTCAGGGGCAAAATACTATAATTGTTGCTATTACATATAGGCAATTAGATTAAATGTCAATGAAATATTAACTACCACATGTTGTTAGATTGGAATTTGAGGGAGAGAATTCTCTTGGATGTACATTGCATATAGAAAATGACAAGAATGTAAATAAAAGGGCTGTGCACAGTTTTTGAATGAGCTGGTTGTCAGACATAGTAACAATGACACTGTCTTTTGCACCTTGACAGTTTGTCCTTGTCTTTGTGAAGCACTTACTGCTTTTTACAAAAAAAAATCCTGTTTATGTGTCTGTCTTCCTACTAGACACTGAGATTCTTGGGGCCAAGATGTGTCTTATTTTTTTGTTCTTGATAATAATAGGAGCTAACAGAGTACCTGCTACCGCTAGGCATCATTCTGTAGCATCAACTCTCTTGACTCTCCCAACAACCCTATTAGATGTGTACTGTTGTTAAGCCTATCATACAGATGAAGAACATGAAGCGCAGAGAGATTGAATAACTTGCTCACACTCTCAGAGCTTGTTAGTGGTGGATACAAGATTTGTATCCAGGCAGACCAGCTCCAGAGTTTGTGTTCTGAAATATGCTACTTTCTTATTCTTTGCAGTACTTGCACCTGCTAATAGTATTTGCTCAGTAAATGTTGCTGAATGAAGGTGTCTGCCAGCAAACCTTGGCCTATGCCTTTACAACTATAAAGATTAAGGAATAGGAAGAGTTGAGTAGTCTGATGTTCAGAATCAGAGTGTCTCACTCTTAGGGTTATGTGAACAGGCTGTGGAGAACAAGAATGACAAGTCTTCTGTTGGTATAAGCTCATAACACTTGCCTTTACACTAAATGTGTTTGATAAAGCTTGGTTAATTTTCCATTTTTTCCTGACTTTCTTACCTTTACTTCACTTCTCAGAGAGTTTTGTTTTTTTTTTTTGCGGTACGCGGGCCTCACTGTTGTGGCCTCTCCCATTGTGGAGCACAGGTTCTGGATGCGCAGGCTCAGCGGCCATGGCTCACGGGCCCAGCTGCTCCGCGTAATGTGGGATCTTCCCAGACCGCGGCACGAACCCATGTCCCCCGCATCAGCAGGCGGACTCTCAACCACTGCGCCACCAGGGAAGCTCACTTTTCAGAGATTTTATTGGCTTATAAAATATATATACAACAAAATTTAATTAAAATTAGAATTACCCCATATATAAATATAATAGAAAATAAAGACTGAGTAAAAGTTAGGGCACAAACATGCAGATCTTAGAGTTCTATATAAATATTATACTTGTTCACTGAAGTTGGTGCTAAGCTTCCTGGCAGCCAAATGATTCCTCATCAGTTACATGCTCTCATTGCACATGGAGAGAAAGTATTGAGACTGGGGAGGATGGAGCATACTTGTTCTTTAGGGGAAACAAAACTTTTTCTTACTTTATGTCTCAAAGATAGTTCTCATCCTTGTCTACATATAGGAGTCACAGAGTGATTAAATAGGTAATGTCCTTAATGACTTCCTGGAAAAAAAGTAATAGATTTCATAAACTTGCTTTTGATACTGTGTCTTTTTAAATTGAAGTATAATTGACACATAACATTATATTAGTTTCAGGTGTACAACATAATGATTTGATATTTGTATATATTATAAAATGATCACCACAGTGAGTCTAGTTAACAACCATTATGACACAGTTACAAAAATTTTTTTCTTGTGATGAGAACCTTTAAGATCTATTAGCAACTTTCAGATATACAATGTAGTATTATTAACCATAGTCACCATGCTACCCACAACTTATTTATTTTATAACTGAAAGTTTCTACCTTTTGGCCTACTTCACCCATTTCACCTCCCTACCCCACCCTCTCACCTCTAGCAATCTCCAGTCTGCTCTCTCTCTCTCTCTTGCTCTCTCTCTTAAGATTCCATATATAAGTGAGATCATACAGTATGTCTTTCTCTGTCTGACTCATTTCACTAGGCATAATGCCCTCAAGGTCCATCCATAGTGTCACAGATGGCAAGATTTCAATCTTTTTTAATGGCTGAATAATGTTCCATTATATATATACACAGCACATTTTCTTTATCCATCCATCCATTGATGGATTCTTAGGTTGTTTGCATATCTTGGCTATTGTAAATGATGCTGCAGTGAACATGGGGGTGCATATGTCTTTTCACATTAGCATTTTCATTTTCTCTGAATAAACACACAGAAGTAGAATTGCTGGATCATATGGTAGTTGTATTTTTAATTTTTTGAGGAACTTTCATACTGTTTTCCATAGCGGCTGCACCAATTTATATTCCCACCAGCAGTGCACAAGTGTTCCCTTTTCTCCACATCCTCACCTACAGAGTGTCTTTATTTAAGTGAAAGACAAAGGCATAATTCAGTGAAAACTATTCTGTGAGAGGTTAAGAAGATAAGAAAGGTAACTTTTAAATTGTGTGATTTACCCAGGGATGCAATACTGAACAGCTAGATGGTCAGATGGATTATAATTCAGTGGAAGTGACACAATGCTAAAAGAGAAGTAAGTGTAACGTCTCATAATTGGGCTTGTTGTAAAAGTCTAGTGGTTAGAAGTTCACAGTTAGTTGCTTTGGCAGGAGCCAGGTGTGCATGTATTATGAGTTGCTGACTAAGAACAATTCATATGCTTAAAGATCATCTGAGCAGATGGTAGATCTTTTTTCCATGAACAGAATGCTCACATGACTGGTAAGTCCTCTAATTCTACATGGTAGTGGTGTGATGATGATTTAACCATGATTCTGAATGAAAGAAAAAAATAAATTATATATGGCCTCCCATGTTGAGCGTGCATTGACACATATACTCTCTCCTTTTAACCAAAGACTTTCTTTGGGCCTCATCTTATGGGGCTGCCTTTTCAGGGACAAATACAGTTTTTTAAATTGGGGAAGATACCTGCAAATATTTTAACTTAGGTCTCATACTTTCCAGGGCCCTGAATTAAGCAATGATATCCCAAGAAGCTATCTGGGGTGGAGTGGGAGTGGGATGGAGAAAAAGAGTTCTGAGCTTGGAGCTAGATACAAATAAAATTTGAGCTACTTTTTTTTTTTTTCCCGGTACGCGGGCCTCTCACTGTTGTGCCCTCTCCCGTTGCGGAGCACAGGCTCTGGACGCACAGGCTCAGCGGCCATGGCTCACAGGCCCAGCCGCTCTGCGGCATGTGGAATCTTCCCGGACCCAGGCACTAACCCGTGTCCCCTGCATCGGCAGGCGGACTCTCAACCACTGCGCCACCAGGGAAGCTCTAAAATTTGAACTACTTTTGAGCAGCCATTGCTTCTCTCTACAAGGGGCTGTTGGGGCATGATTGGTCCTGTCTGTCAATCATATTACACATATCCAGTGGGTTAGGTCTAAATTAAAGCCATTTAAATCTTAGTTCCAAGGAAAAAATAAAAGGTCACATCAGTTTGGCTCTCTCAATAGGAAAAATACCTGTGTTCTCTTAGAAACCTTTTTGCTTATGTGTAGTGATCTCAGTCCTCTTCAGAGCAGGCCTGAGTGTTCCTTGGGGGATTCATATACAAAGGTTTTATTCTAGTTTCCTTTTTTTTTTGCATTTTGTCCTAAATCTTTCACTGCATTTAATTCTGGATCACAATATATGTTCCCCAGGTCTAGTAGCATATGTGCATTGCTTTCCTAAGTACTTTCTAAACTTTCATAGGAAATGGGGTAAAGCTTTGGGCTACTGACTCAGAATTTCTAGGGAGATGTCAATATTCTCTGCACACTTCTTAGGGAGGCAGAAAGTAGAAAGATCTCTGCAGAAAGCTGCTTAAACTCTTACCAGATGAGATCATTTCTCCTGCATTGATGCATTTGTATGTGCTCATGTGTCTAATTAATGTAAAGAATAGGAAGGTAGGTTGACTAAAGAAATAATTAACTTTCAGTGTCTCTGTACCTTGTTTCAAGCACTAAATTGGAGAAGGTCATCTTCACAAATGTGGAGGCAAGGTAACCATGCCCTATTACATCTGCCTTATAGATGCTTGCAAAATTGGTTTGGATTCTGAAAAAGTGGCTTACTTGCAAATGATGTTCTCATGGGAAAGTGGACAACCAGAGAGGATCCTAAAATTTTGTGCTGAGTATTTCCATTTGCCCTTCCAGATCAACTCTTGACCTTTCTTAACCCCGGATTTTGCTCCGAAATGTTGACCTCCATGGGCTGCATGGATCTGATTCTCTTGTGCTGTGGCTTCTGGCTGGATTTGGCTAATAAAGACACTGGCTGGAGAGGAGAGAGTGGGAAGAGAAAGGGAAAGGTCGGGGTATTACTCTGCTATCTCTGTCGAGACCATGGGTTGACAGTCCTTGTTTTTATTGAAATCCATATCTTCGATCAGGGAGGCATTCCAAAGCTACAGATACAATTTCTGTTCTGGAAATGGCCCCCTCTCCTTGTTCCATCAGGCCTTGGTCTATGGTCAATCCCTTGGATGCTTTACCAATCCCTGATGGTTTCCCTTATGCTGTACACACCCATGTAAATAGTCCCTTTATTGAATTTTTCCAGTTATCCCATTTTGACTGATAAAGAAGTGGTGAGTCTCTCAACAAGGTCAGAGCACCCAAGTGCTCCAGACACAGGGCAGAAGGGACTTCAGGATATTCCAGGACAACCAAAAGACAGAGTTGAGGTACAGCTTGCATGATGTCTATCAGATGAAACTTGGCAGGCATTAAAAGGCAGCTTTGGTGGTCAAAGCAAATCAACTGAAGCCCAGATAATTCTAAACAAACAAACACAGGCAATTGGTTTGGTGGTGGGTACTGCATTAAACAAGGGTTGAGATCTAGTGATAAATCTGCCCAGTTGTTCAGTCTTAACTCTAGCCAGGGAGAATAGGCCATAGTTAATTCTGTTTAGTTTGCATTCAGATTTAGTCTAGTGAAATTTCCTCAGTAATTGAATTTAGCAAAATATGGTTTAGGGTGTTTGGGAGGGATGATGGAATTCTCTTTCAATAATGAGTTTAGATTTTAAGAAAATAAACTGTTAAATCAGACTCTTACTTTACTTTTATGGCATTTTAAAATATTTTTAAATTCATAAAGGAAATATAAAGGGACTTTAAGGGCTGGATAGTCAAAATTTCCCCAGGATTAGCAAAAGTCCTGGTATTGCTCTGCTAAAGTTTGTCCAAGTAGACAAATTTTTAAAATGCTAATTTAGAGCAACACTTTAAGATGTCATTGACAGATCTAAAGTCTCTTGCAATGGAATGTGGATAACTGAAGCCATTATTTGGGTAATTTAATATGATTTTGAGGAGTTATTCTGAGAATTTAATTGAAATAATATTTTTGAATTGAATTTTAAAAAGTATTTCATTCACTTACTAACAGGGTATCCTGAAAAACTGGATCCTTTAAAACTGGATTATGAGTATAATAATTAAAACTTTAAGCATTTCATCATACTAGTCTAAAAGAACATGAAGATTCTTCCTTGCACTGAAGTATAATAAGTAAGATAATAGTTAATATGAATATGAATAATACATCTGTGAGGCACAATGCTAAGCTCTTTATGCACACTAGATTAAGCCCAGCAATCCTATGAAGTAGTTGTTATTCCCAGTTTACAGAAGAGAAATTGGAACTTAAATGTTAAGTAACTTGCAAAGATCTCACAGTCATAAATGACAGAGCTGGATGGAGCCCAGCTCTTCTGCCCTACACAAGAGTGTCTACGCTTCACCACTGTGTAGCTCTTTCTGTATGACCAGGACAAAAATCAACAGTCAAATTCCTGGGAGAGAATAATTTTCCCAGAATCTATTTTATGTTTCTCATAAAGCTGTTTTTCATGAGGAATCCTCTAATTCAGAGAGTATTTCCATTAGAATGACTGGAAGAATAGCTCAGAATTAGGACTCTCATCCTCATGTTTCATGTATTTTTCATTATTGCTTCATTCTAAACATGAAAAAAGTCCTTTGAGAAAAAGAAGGAAAAAAATCAAGGGAAATTAAACACTCATGTATTTTGCATTCAGGCACTGGGGCTCACTAAAAAATGCATTTTGATGTGAGAAACAGATCAAGTCACATAAGGCTCACAGTCAAGCTTATAGTAGATCTGTATTTTTACATGCCTTCCTGCTTTGTCCATAGCATCATGTCAACTACATAACATCTTAAACTCTTAAGATATGGGGTAAATTGTGGTCTTTCTTGAATAACCATAATTGTAACTGATGCATAACTCAGTCCATCACATGTGGCCTTCCTCTGTCCTGTGTCACCAATGTGCAGGGGGAGAGCTAGATGCATAGATGTGGTTGTCATGGAAACCAGCAATTGTCCCTGAAAAGGCTTTGAAGTCAATACAAAGTTTCTGAGAAAGTACATGCAATTCTGCTGGTAGAGATGTGATCATAAAGCTCTTGTTTTTCTCTCTGTCCCTCAAAACAAGAGTATCAAGTTCTTTCCCTGTTCACACCTTTTAGTAGGTTGATTTCCACAGAAACCCATATTCTCCAGGGAATATGGGTTTCTGTTTAAAATACATCAGGGAACAAATGTATACATTCTCGTGGCTGGCAGATAAAAACATTTTGAAGAAGGGATTCTAGAAGGGGCAGTGGGAAAAACAGACTTTATTCTTGTCTCATTTTATAGACCCATCTCTGCCTTCAAAAAGGTATTCGTGAATGAAAAAGATGAACATTTTTGTAACCTGGGATCCTCTAAGAGGCTCTTAAGGGGCCTGGTTAGGAGCAAATGGATCTGGTCCCTTTCATCTACTTTGACTTCTCTTGTTCTTTTGTGAGTGTGAGGAGTTGTAAATGTACTAATAGCAAGAGGGCAAGGTTCTGGGGGACTCAAGAAATAAGCCGCATCTTAATACAAACACACTTAGGGCTGGAGTGATATCTAAAAAGCTACCTTGGATAATAAAAATCTTTCATAGAGGGTTTTTAGGGAAAATACACAATATAGGAGGGAGCATCTTACTTGTTTTCTTTTAAAAGTCCTGTTAAGAATCCATGATCAATGTCTATTTTAGTCCTGAAGTGGTCCGAGGTTTATAGAAGCAGAGGGGAAGGGCAGTTAGCCTCCCACCTCCTCAGGGCAGCCTGACACTGGCAACCACGTTCCCTTTGGACAGTCAAGCAGACATAACCCTGGGCTTGGAGGAATGAGGACTCAATTTTCAGGCTCACTTCTGGTACCTTGTAGCTGTTCTGGTACTGACTTATTTCCTTTTAAAAGACTGAGGGTCTCCATTGGTTAATTTGATATGGAAGTGGGGATATGCATGTTTCATGTCAGAGGGCCTCTTTCCAGTTGATATTGGAAATGTGATAGATAAGTTCTCAAAAATGCTTCATGGCTGAAGGGAAGGACACCTTTTCTCCCCATTTTCATATTCTCAGGGTATTAGTGAATAGTGGGATTTAGAAGGCTGGGGGTGGGAACGAGTTGGGAGGTTAACTCAGTAAAAGGAGGGAGCAATGTGATTCTGAGGATTGACTCTGTTTTAGAACTCTTCCTCAAATCTGTCCATTCTCCATGTCTGCTCTCACTATACCACCCAGGCCACCACTGTCTCTTGCTTGGGCTACAGCAACAGTCTCTTAAGTCATCTCCTTAACCATACCTTTCCCTTTCTAAACAGTTCTCTTTATTGCAGCCAAAGCAACCAAACATAAAACTCATAAATGCCTTCTCCTTGCATTTTGGAAAAAGTTTAGACTCTTTACCTGATCCTGTACTCTCTAAATTACTTACCTTTCTAGTTTTGACTCTCATGGCTCACTTCCCTCTCTTTCCCCAGGTTTAATGAAAAATAATTCTCCCTTGCTTTTGTATCATTTGACCCCTGAGGACACCTCTCAGTTTCTTAAACAGGTCATGCTTTCTTTTATCCCAGGACCCTGCTGTATGCTGCTCCTTGTTTAGGAATGCTCTTTCTTCCTTTGAACACCCACCCACATTCTGGTCCCAGTTAACCTAGCTGACTTATAGTCATCTTTCAGGGTTATGTTTAAATGGTAAGTCCTTAAAGACTACTCTCCAGGCTAGGCTAGGTCTGGCTGAATATCTACAGTTTTTTTTTATTTCACCTAGACTCTCCAAATCATAGTCATAGTGACGAAGATGTAAGGTTCAGCTTTCCCACTAGACTGAAAGCTTCTGAGGATAGGTACTATGTCTGTCTTGTTCCCTGTATCTGGCAAATCCTGAGGTGTGCAAAAAATATTTGCAGGCACTGTGGCTTGCTTATCATGGTGGCAACATCTGTGATGTTTGTTCCCGATCTGTGTACCAGCCACTGGATTGGCCTTCTTTCTCTTTATCTCTTCTCTTTATATATATACTCCCAATTATAGGGCTTCCTTGGGGCACAATTACACCTACGGCAAAGTTGGCAAAATTACACCTATGGCTCATTTTTTGATGAGCCATGAAAAAATGGCTTCCCTACAACCATTGTGTATTGTTGATTTTTGCGTCACCAGAAAAACTAGATACAAAGCAAAAGACACAGTCAAATTTGCTATTTGGTATAGCGTAGGGGAAAAAACAACCTACTCTATTTAATTTACTGAATTTGTTCCTTAAGAGACAATCCCTGGATTCAGGCTATCCAGTTTGTGTAGACCCAGTGAGACAGGGATCAATATCTGGTTTCTGAGAGAGGAGACTTGTATGTACTGCAGATTCAAAACTAAAAATCCATATAGTTGGCTATGATTCAAGGCAGCTACTGCAGGGCTGTAGGTCACAAAAAAGAAGGAACGTTTTACCTCCACCAGCGTCCTGATTCTTTGTTGGAATGAAAAATGGAGGAGAAGGTGGCTTACTTCTGTATTCTCTTGTAAGTGGGAAATTGAAGAAAAGGGAGGTTACCCACGGAACATGTTTTATTAATCTCAGCCTGAACAGGAACCTAGTTTATTCATTCAAAGTCTTCCTGAACACCTGTTTTGTGTGTCCCACTGTTGCAACGACAGTGAAGATCACTTCTTGTGATCCAGCAGGGAAATGATACAGGCCATAAGGAACAGCTTATTAACAGGCAAGAGCAGGGAGCCAGTCAGGGCCTGAGGGTGGGGCCATAGTCCCCACAATGGGAAGCAGAGGTGAAGGAAGTTGGAGTCCAGTGAGCTGGGTGACTAGGAAGGATTGCTGGGCAAAGATGGTTTGGAGTTGGTCCTTAAAGGATGATGGCATCAGGTAGAGAGTAAAGGGAGGTTCCTCCGGGCAGGAGGAAGTCTGTGAATAAACACTCAGAGGGTGGAAGGGCTAAGGTAGGTCATATGAACAGGAACCACTTTTCCCTTCGAAAAATGAGAATGTAGGTCCATGGCTGTTTCAGTAACCGTCAATCTGGATTCCCGTCCAGGCCGACTATAGATTCTGTCTCTGCGCTCTCCCTTGAAGGGTCAGGCCCATGCAGCCATGTGAAGTGATGGTGAATTTTACAGTTCAGTCCTCTTTGCTTGCCTTCTCAGTCCTTTGATACCCACCACTCAAACCCCAGAAGCCTACCTCCTGTCAGTATGGGAAGTGCATCTGTCTTTTTCCTTCTGTAAAGATAATCTACTCTCCTGCCCTTTATGAGAGTTTTTTTTTTTTTTTTTTTCAGAAAAGGAATGGTGGGGGTTTGGCAGTGGGGGAAGGGGATGGATCCTTGCAGGGAAGAGACTGTTCCAACAGCAGGGGAATTAGGGAATTAGCAGTAATAACAGCCTAATTTGAGGACTTACTATACACAGCCAGGGTATGAATGATGTAAAATTTAATCATAACCTTTGGGTTAGTACTGTTATCCTCCCTTTTCCAAGGAGGAAACTGAGATCCAGAGGGTGACGTATCTTACCCGAAGTCACAAAACTGAAAAGGGCAGAAATAGGACTTGACACCAGGTTTGCTTGATGCCAAAACCATGTACCTAACACAAAGCTCTACTGTTTTGGGAGCTCCTCACCCTCTCCTTTTTATTTTTCTTCCAATTTCTTAACTTTATATTTTAAAAATAAGATATGCTCATTTTAGACAAGTTGGGAAGTCTGGAAAAGTATCAAGAAACAGAAAAAGTTTGTTATCATAAATCCTTTCCTCAGAGGCCATTTCTATTAAGATGTTAGCCTACATTTATCTGTTACTTTGTACAGTGTTTCATGTAGTTGAATTTATTCTGGTTCATATCTGTGTTTCCCTGTATACTTAGTCAACTTGAGTTTTAATAGTGGCAAATATTTTATTGCTTAGATGTGCCATAAATTTTCTTAATCATTCATCTTTTGTTGGAATTTTAGGATGTGTCCAGTTTTTTTTTTACTGTCATAAATAAGACTGAAATAAACATACACATGAATATACAAAATGTGCATACATTTTGATCTGTAATTCTGTCAAATAGATTCCAAGAAATGGTATTACTGAGTCAAAAAGAGATGGTCAACTTTTTAAGGTTCTTGATGGGCATAAGCAAAATGCACTCCAGTACAACTTCTCCAATTTAAATTCCATCAATTTGGAGGACATTTTTTGATAATCATTTTTCCCACGCAGAATACATGTCCATTTATTAAAAAAATGTCTGTCAGTAAGTGATATTTTTCCTGTAGGCATATTTTCTTGTTAATTTTTCTTTATATTAAATGCTCTTCTTGATTTTATGAATGGGATTTTTTCTTTTTATTTTCTAACTGTTAATGCTGATATTTATCTTACTTTCTATTGTAGTTTACTTATTAGAAAATGTTGACAGAGAAGAAAAGGAGGTCTGTGGAAATATTTGGAAATATATGTAGGTAACTGAGGCCTCCCTGCAAATTAAGGAGGGTCTTTCCTTCCCCAAAACCAAAATGGGAGAAGCCAGTGGATGTTTGCAGTAGAGGGTAAGGAGCCAGTAAAGATGCTTGAAAAAGATTGATGACTCTATGATGATCATCCCTTAGGAATGGATAAAGGAAAAACTAGAAGCTGAGTGGTGGGAGGATTTGCGGTAGGGGAAAGGGAGGCTCATTTTATCATGAGGCTGGAAGAAAGGATTGGTGCAAAGACATATGGAGGCCAAGGGTTGGTGAGGAAGTGAGTGCTGGGTAGTTCCCATCTCAGCAATGTATATCAATGGCTGAAAGTGTAGAGTAGATCTTGGGACTGGAAGTTGAAAAGTGTACAATAACCACTATGGGCGCTGTGATTAGGGACATCACAAGATTCCCTCATTTCAGTTTCCAGAAACTTGTATCAGATCATAGCTTGCCCAGTGCCATTTACTGCTGAGGGTCTGATCCCATAGCCAGCTACAACACAATTGATTTTAATGAAAACAGAACGTGGAGACCGAACACAAGCCTGCATCCAAATGCTGCCAGATATCTGGAGGAAAATTGAAAAATTCATGCAACCATAAGAATGCTTTGAGTGACCAGATGTTAGACAAGTTGAGCATAACCTAAATTTGTCATTTTCCTTTTCTTTCAGAGCTAATGGTAGGGAAAAGAGGCTTTTTCAATTTCTCTGATCATCGTTCTTTCTGAGTTTTGTAAATCTTTTAATAAGGAAATAATGGATCAGTATAAAAGCTTTCGTTATTTGTGCTGAGTGTCAGCATCCAGCACCTCAATATTTAATCTGTTTAATTTCTGTGAATGTTTTATTCATGCTCACCAGAAAGGTTATGAGGGCATTGTTAATTGCATAATTTT
Organism: Tursiops truncatus; assembly: GCF_011762595.2. Lineage (NCBI taxonomy): Eukaryota > Metazoa > Chordata > Mammalia > Artiodactyla > Delphinidae > Tursiops > Tursiops truncatus. Next base: position 95,875,551 of record NC_047035.1, read on the forward strand.
TCCTTTGTCTAAACATGTATACTTCTATTTGTTTCTGACCTAGAGAGGGACTTAATTCTTTCTTTCCTCTTTTTCCCCCCTTTTCCCTTTTTCTTTTAGCTTTTCAGTTTGGGCTCTTGTCTCAGAATTAAAATCTAGGGTCCAATAGGCGTCATTCATCTGTGAGATGAATTCTGTATTCCATCTATTGATTCCATCGCGGGTGAACATTTGCAGGGTTTAGGCAAGCACTAGCTAGTGTCCTAAATAGGACTTACAGTATTCCTTCAATATAGGATGAAAATGGGGGGAAATATCTTCATCTGAACAGCTTGGGGGAAAATGTTTCGTATATTAAGAGCTGCTATATGTAATACGTGCAGTTTTCTGATAAGTGAAATGAAAATAAGTTTTCTCCATGATATTGATCCAATGGAATACATTTAGTAATTCTAAGCCCATTTGCCTTTGAATGATGCCTTGTGGGATGCAGATATTTTTCAAAACAGGGACATTTTATGATTATAAATAGCAAGTAGACATATTTTTTGTAGTGAGTTTGCCAGAAATAATGAAAAAGTTGTTAAAGGAAGATTGTGGCTCCATTATATCTCTGAAAAGAATCTTGACAGCCTGTCCCTGGAAATATCTGTACCTCAGGATGTCTTATTTTTGTTTTAACATCTTTATTGGAGCATAATTGCTTTACAGTGGTGTGTTAGTTTCTGCTTTATAACAAAGTGAATCAGCTATACATATGCTGATATATCCCCATATCTCTTCCCTCTTGCATCTCCCTCCCACCCTCCCGATCCGACCCCTCTAGGTGGTCACAAAGCACCGAGCTGATCTCCCTGTGCTATGTGGCTGCTTCCCACTAGCTATAGGTTTTACATTTGGTAGTGTATATATGTCCATGACACTCTCTCACTTTGTCCCAGCCTACCTTTTCCCCCTTCTCGTGTCCTCATGTCCATTCTCTAGTAGGTCTGTGTCCTTATTCTCATCCTGCATGACCATTTTTTTTTTTTTTAGATTCCATATATATGTGTTAGCATACGGTATTTGTTTTTCTCTTTCTGACTTACTTCACTCTGTATAACAGACTCTAGTTCCATCCACCTCACTACAAATAACTCAATTTCATTTCTTTTTATGGCTGAGTAATATTCCATTGTATATATGTGCCACATCTTCTTTATCCATTCATCTGTTGATGGACACTGAGGTTGCTTCTATGTCCTGGATATTGTAAATAGAGCTGCAATGAATATTGGGGTACATGACTCTTTTTGAATTATGGTTTTCTCAGGGCATATGCCCAGTAATGGGATTGGTGGGTCGTATGGTAGTTCTATTTTTAGTTTTGTAAGGAACCTCCATACTGTTCTCCATAGTGTCTGTATCAATTTATATTGCCACCAACAGTGCAAGAGGGTTCCCTTTTCTCCACACCCTCTCCAGCATTTATTGTTTCTAGATTTTTTGATGAGGGCCATTTTACTGGTGTGAGATGATACCTCATTGTAGTTTTGATTTGCATTTCTCTAATGATTAATGTTATTGAGCATTCTTTCATGTATTTGTTGGCAATCTGTATATCTTCTTTAGAGAAATGTCTATTTAGGTCTTCTGCCCATTTTTGGATTGGGTTGTTTGTTGTTTTGGTATTGAGCTGCATGAGCTGCTTGTAAATTTTGGAGATTAATCCTTTGTCAGTTGGTTCATTTGCAAATATTTTCTCCCATTCTGAGGGTTGTCTTTTCATCTTGTTTATGGTTTCCTTTGCTGTGCAAAAGCTTTTAAGTTTCATTAGGTCCCATTTGTTTATTTTTGTTTTTATTTCCATTACTTTAGGAGGTGGGTCAAAAAGGATCTTGCTGTGATTTATGTCATAGAGTGTTCTGCCTATGTTTTCCTCTAAGAGTTGGGTGTCTTATTTATATGGATACCTATTATTAGTAAGCTATCTGCTAATCAACCATCTTTTCATTGCAAAATCTGCTGGCCTTTGCTCAGTTCTTTCCTTAGTTTCTCTATGCATTTTGCTTGAAGTCCATGCTATCTGTGACACTGCACTATTCTAACTTTATTCCTCCTTTTCTAATTGTTTCTTTTCTGTGTCTTTGAATGGTTTCTTCTGTTCACTAAATGTGAGTGTTGCTCAAGGATCAGAGGTTGCCTTCTTTTCCCCTTCTTAATTATCTGCCTCAGAGAGCTCCTTCATTCTCTTGGCCTCTTTCACCATCTCTAGATACTGATCTCAGGGCTCTTATTCCATACCTCTTGGGAATTTTCACTTGGATTTTCAAGCTCAACTTATCTAAAAGCTGTTGTCTTCTTCAAACTGGTCTTCCTTCCTATGTTTCTCTTTCACTTATCCTTCTTTGCTCACCTAAACTTCAGTCTCTGCAGCCAACGCTGGTTTCTCTTTTTCCATGATCTATCCATATCTAACCAGTGACCTCCATAAATTCTCTCCAGTCTCTACCCTCCTTTCACTTTCCACTCTCATCACTTCTCAGAATCAGTTTTTAAGACCTTGCATTTGGATTGTTGCCGTAGCTATCATGTAACATAATGAGATAATAACCTTTTCCTCACTGCTCTAGGAGTTTTTCTTTCCCCATGACAATATGGCAACCTAGCTTTTATGTTCTCTGCCTCTGGAAATTTTGTGAAGGGGGATGGATACAGCAAAAAGAGAAGTTTCCAGGCAGTACCCAACCAGGATTTTGTTTGCAAAAGCCTAAGCTCATTGAGGAGAATTGTTTTGGATTATTGCAGAAGGGTAGGGGAGATAGAGGTAAATGATTAAATATGGGAGGTAGAAGTGGGCCAAGCTAAAGAGGAGGGAGGGCTTTTAGAGAGTTCCTTTTGAGACAAAGAAGAATGTGGAGTTTGGTGAGTTCCTTGAAGTCAAGAACACTACTGTGTTCCCTTTCAGTGGAGTTGCTGGGGCCTCTGATGAGTAAGGCTGGGGTGATGGATGGGCCACACCTTAAAAGCTATTGCTCTAGGACCAGCAGGCATTAAAATGTCCCAGTGTCCATTATTGCTGTCTTCTAGGAACTATACAGACTTAGACAGTGAGCTTATCAGTTATAACACGACATTCTGAAGACTGGAAAAACCTTCTCTAAGTGCTTTGTATAGCATAGGGCACCCCAGGACTCTATCTTGACTTTAGGAGAGAGATGTTAACTAAGGTATAAGCTCAGCTGCTATAATGCAGAGACCTCAAAATACAGAGGCTCAAACAAATTAGAAAATTTTTTTTCTCTGTTATAATAAATAGTCTGGAAGTAAGTGAGTTGTTCAAGTCTGGTAAGGAGATCTGTACTACAAGGACATTCAGAAGTCCATATTCCTTCCATTTTATTACCTTACCATCTCTTAGAACAGGATATTAAAATCTTATGCCATGGCCCTTTTGGGAAATCTGGTGAAGTGTGTGGGCTCTGTCTCAAAAAAAATGGTTTTAGGTGTATAAAAAATATGTAGAAAGATTATAAAGGGAGTAAATTATCATAAAATGCAATTATAAAGATATTAGAAAAGACAAATTTGAAAAGACTAATGCATATGCTTATTCATTATTAACAAGAACCAGTGGGGTGTCCAGTAAGTACTTTAGTTTCAAAATATTGATGAGCATAAATTGATGCTCAATAATATGATGAACATATTATTTCATGATATCTGAATAAATGTCGTGTGATATGGAAATATCTATGGGTTCTGATGGTGACAAGGTCACAGATTTTGTGAATACTACTGTAGTTTGTTACCTACATTCATAATTAAAGAAAATACTGAATTTCAATTAGAGGTTATTGAAAATAAAGATGTAACTTCCCATCCAAATTCTTGGACCTTCTGAATTCCTTCCATGGGCCCTTTGAAGATCTGTCAACCCCAGGTTAAGGACCTTGTCCTGGAGTGTTGAAGCTAGCTCACCTCCATGTCTATGATCCAGCCCTAACAAAAAGGAAAAAGAGAAGTCCAGGGCAAGGGACCTTGTCTTTATGGAGATGAAGTTGTGCTCATCAGTCTCACATTGCACTGGCTTGAGCCTAGTTTATAGCCATACCTAGCTTCAAGAAAAACTGTTAGGGGGTCTGTAATTAGGTCACCATGTACCCAGCTAAAACTGAGGAGTTTTTTTAGTAAACAGAAGAAGGAGGGAAAAGATAAATACTTAGTACCCACTACAGGAATATAGGACTCCCAAAAGTATGCCTAAAATTCAATTTCCCACCAGCCAGGCTCAGAAGAGATTGTGTGATTTAGAGAGGATTATTGTGAGGATTAACTGTAGCATGTTCAAGTGGCTGGTAAAGAGTAAGTGCTCAATAAGTATTCACTAAAACTGACTTGCTTTGACCAGTGTCTGTTAGAGGAATAATGAGCTATTGGAGATAATATACTGGACTTCTGGGGATGAGAAGGGGTCAAAGAGATTTATGTTTAAATTAATTCATTCATGTTTTCATTCAACAAATATTCACTGAGCTCAGTTTATATGCCAGATATTGTTCTAGTTGCCAGAGAAATGACAGTGAGCAGTATAAAGTTCTTGCTCACAGGAGTCTTTCATTTATTCAGGGGAAATAGAATAATAGCTAAACAAGCAAATCACATACTGGGGGCAAAGGATACAAAAAGAGATAGGATAAAGGTTATGGTGAAATGCTGCGATAGGCAGAATTATAAGATGGTCCCCAAGATTCCTGCCTCTGGTTACACTGTATAATAACTCCTCACCCACACCCCCAACTTAGGTGTGATGGAACCTATGAATATGATGGAGTACCACTTGGATAATTAGATTATGTTCTATGGCAAAGGAGGACACATTTTAAAGGTGTAATTAAGGTCCCAAATCAGTTGATTTTGAGTTATCAGAAGGGAGATTATCCTGTACGGGACTGACTTAATCAGGTAAAAACCCTTAAAAGAGGAGCTTGGCCCTACCAGAGGTTAGGAAGAAATTCTCAGACTGGCCTTGAAGAAGAACTGCCTATGGAAGGACCACATGCCAAAGAACTGAGGGTAGTCTCTTAGAGCTGAGAGCAGCCTCCAGCTTTCAGCAAGTAAGAAAATAGGAATCTCAGCCATAGAGCCACAAGGAAATGAATTGAAAGTGATTTCTTTCCCAGTTAAACCTTCTGATGAGGATGTAGCCCAGCCATACTTGATTGCAGCCTTGAGAGAGTAAGCTGTGCCCACACTCCTGACCCACAGAAACTGTGAGAAAATTAATGCATGTTGTTTTAAGCCACTAGTTTGTGGTAATTGTTACACAGCATAAAAAATTAATACAAATACTATTTTTAATGGGATGATTAGGAAAGGCCTCTCTGATAAGGTGAGTTTGCTTGATTGATTGATTGAAGACTTGAAGGAAGTGAGGAGCAAACTGTAAGGATATTGGAAGGAAGAACAGAGGAGTGACCATTCTTGCTGGTGTGTGGAGAACAGTCCAGGGAGGGACACGAGTGGAGGAGCAGACACCAGTCAGGTTGAGAGAAGATGGGCACTTAGACTAGGATATTGTGGTGGAGGGCGTCAGATTATGGACCTATTTCAAAGGTAGAGCCAACAAAATTCGCTAAAGGATTAGATTTGGAGTGTGAGAGGAAGGGGATTCAAAGGAAAGCTCCTGAATGCACTTGCCATTTACTGCGATGAGAAAGACTGGGGTAAAATTGGGATGAGGTGGGAAGAAGCAGGCTTTAGGGAGAAGGCAAGAGTTTGGTTTTGCATATGTGAAGTTTGAGATATCATCCAAATGAATTTGTCAAGGGGGCAGTTGTACATATAAGTTTGGAGTTCAGGAGAGAGGTTGGGGATGAAGATAAAATAGGAAATTCTAGCATATAGATGCTATTTAAACTGACACTGGAAGAGATGCCCCAAGAGAGAAAATTCGTAGAATATTGTGCCTGAAGCTCACCATAAGAGATTATCAATTTATAGATGTAAAAACTCCAGCCCAAAGAGGTAAAGTGACATTAGGCCTGTACCCAAGGAACAGAACTAGTTACTAGCAGAGCTTAGCTAAAACCTAGGCTTCTTGATTCCCAGCTCAGAGATTCTTTTTACCAAAGATCACAGATTTCTTTTTCTTTCTTTTTTTTTTTTTGCTTTTCTAGAATATTTCCTACACTTGGAAAAGAGCTATGCAAAGTAAACAAGGCTTGGCTCTTTTCCATTCATGGAGTTACAAGTCCCAGACCCAGACCTCTGAGGGATCCTCCCCAGCCTTGGTTGTCACACCACAAGATGCTGATTAGATTTGATGGCTGCGAGAGGCTGGGTCTCGTGTAACAGATGAAAATGTATGCGGTGATGTCTATAAACCTCACCCCATCAAATTAATAATGAAAAGCCTCCCATCAAAGCCCTCCTTGTGCTCAGTAGCCTGTGGCACATTTGGACTCATCAGTAGATGTTCAACAATACTGCAACTTGTTCAGATCTTGGTAAAGTAGTGTTATGTACTATTGTTACTGACTTCCCCTTTCTAATTACCACCCAAAGGTGACAGATGTTACAGCTCTAATGACCACATTCTTGGAGAGGGAGTGACTTTGGTTCTCAACTCATTGTGTCTGAGCTGTTCTGAAGGCGGAGAACCCCCTGGTTGAAAGCAGGTCAGCTTTAGTAAGGCCATAATATTGAGGCCCAGGTGATGTCTGAGACTATTCACAGAGGGATCTCTGGGACTGGTTTGAAACCAGAACTTTTGGAGTCTTTGTGTGAATGTGAGGCATGGTCACTGCAGGAATCCTCAGGCATGTATGGCTAGCTGTAGCCAGATTCTATGACAGTCCACAACCCAGGTGGACACATAACTTTGTTCATTCTTTTCCTTGTAACTCAGCTTAATATCTTTTTCGAGCCTCCATTTTGCTGTTTGGCAGAAATATAATCCCCCTCCCTTGTTTTGTGATGGGGTCTAAGATTTTTGTGGGCATAGTTATGTGGTACCTGGGCATGGCAGGATTGCCTGTGGACTTCGATACTGTTCAACACATTTATCTGCTGAGATATCCATTTTTTCATCTGGTTGACTGACATTGAACCACATGACACCCATGAGATTTTCTTTTTTTCTTTCATGTCTCCTTCAAGCCTAGAGGCTCTCTGCTACTCCTATGTGTTGTTACTATTCTACTCATTTTTGCTGTCCTGGAGCACAGAGATCTCTTTGAGGCTTCCTAAAGTGTTGGCTACTTGGACTCATTATGATTCCTCCCCTCTCTGCTCCCTGAGCTCTGTTAGGGCTCTGGCTCTAGCAGGGACCAACATTAAATTTCATTACCTTCTCTTCCTCTGGGGAAACCTTTTGTGGTCTTTCTCAGAAGCCCCCACATTCCACAGATCCCACTTCTCTCCAACATTGTTTTTCATGCCCAGAGTCCTCTCCACCTCCCTACAAGTTTAGGTTTTTAGAGTTTAGAGTTAGGAAAACCCCTTTTTATAAAATTTACTCTGAGACAATAAACATAAAACAGTTCAGTTGCTTGTTTTTGTGGAGGGGTTGATGGGATAAGGGAGAAAAAAAACATAAAAGTAGTCACACCGCAAAAGAATACTACTGGAAGTTAGACTTCCTTTTCCACTTCTGGATCCCTGGACAGCATTCTGATAACTGGACACTACTTCTTGTGCAGGATGGTAGGGGCTATAGTTAGTCACTTAGAAGTAGACAAAAGTATTTCAAGAAGATAGTGCTTCTTTAGAAACTTCCCTAATTCTTTCATTGTATATTTGTATTTTAGAAATTTGGTAATGATTCAAAAGATCAGGTAATGGCTTCTTTTCTCAGATTCTCATCGTGCTTTCTTTTTTTTAAAAAAAATTTGTTGGAGGGACTTCCCTGGTGGTGCAGTGTGGTTAAGAATCCGCTTGCCAATGCAGGGCACCTGGGTTCGATCCCTGGTCTGGGAGGGTCCCACATACCGCAGAGCAGCTAAGCCCATGCGCCACAACTACTGAGCCTGTGCTCTAGAACCTGCAAGCCACAACTACTGAGCCCACGTGCCGCAACTACTGAAGCCCTCTAGCTCTAGGTCCTGTGCTCCGCAATAAGAGAAGCCACCACAATGAGAAGCCCGTGCACCGCAACGAAGAGTAGCCCCCGCTCACTTCAACTAGAGAAAGCCCGCGGTCTTCAGCAACGAAGACCCAACGCAGCCAAAAGTAAATAAAATTAAAAAAATTTTTTTTTGTTGGATTACAGTTGATTTACAATGTTGTGTTAGTTTCTGGTGTACAGCTAAGTGAATCAGTTTATACATCTTTTTCTTTTAAGATTCTTTTCCTTTATAGGCCATTACAGAGTACTGAGTAGAGTTCCCTGTGCTATATACAGCAGGTTCTTATTAGTTATCTATTTTATATATAACAGTGTGTATATGTTAATCCCAATCTCCCAATTTATCCCTCCCTGCCTTATCCCTTGGTAATCATAAGTTAGTTTTCTACATCCATGACTCTAATTCTGTTTTGTAAATAAGTTCATTTGTACCCCTTTTTTTTTAGATTGCGCATATAAACAGTATCATATGATATTTGTCTTTCTGTGTCCTACTACACTCAGTATGACAATCTCTAGGTCCATCCATATTGCTGCAAATGGTATTATTTTCTTTTTTATGGCTGAGTAATATTCCATTGTATATATGTACCACATCTTCTTTATCCATTCCTCTGTTGATGGACATTTAGTTTCCTTCCATGTTTCGGCTATTGTAAATAGTGCTGCAGTGAACATTGGGGTGCATGTATCTTTTTGAATTATGGTTTTCTCCAGTCATTGTGCTTTATTTTCTATTATCTTTTATTATTTCTATTAACTTCTTTTACAAGAGAGTTGGGTTCTTGAAGGGCAGGATCTGTTTATCCGATTTATCTCTGTATATCCAGTGTAATGTATACTACATAAGAGGTACTCAATAAATTTTTTGAATGATCAGTTATTTGGGTCCCAAGAAAAGAAAATTTGGAAAGTAAGTTCATTGGTATGGAGGGCTATAATTTTAGAAGTGTCATCTATTCAGTCATTTTATTTACTTTTAAATTCATCAAATATTTATGAAACACCTGTAATATTTTAGGACCTGTGTTAGATCCTTGAGTTAAAAAAATTAGCAAGACATGACCAGTCTTTGAGGATGTCACATTTATTAACCTATATCTTTTTTTTAACATCTTTATTGGAGCATAATTGCTTTACAATGGTGTGTTAGTTTCTGCTTTATAACAAAGTGAATCAGCTATACATATACATATATCCCCATAGCTCTTCCCTCTTGCATCTCCCTCCCTTCCACCCTCCCTATCCCACCCCTCTAGATGGTCACAAAGCACCGAGCTGCTCTCCCTGTGCTATGTGGCTGCTTCCCACTAGCTTATTAACCTATATCTTAACTGACAATTTCAGCTGCATAGAATTCATTCTAAGTATGTACCACAGTTTAACAACTATCATGTACACACATGGGTACTTTCTCATCTTTAGCTATTTCAAACAATGCTGAAATTAATAACCATGTGTAAACATCACTTAATACAAGTACATGTATATGTGTAGAATAACTTGCCAAATTGCCCTTCATAGAATACCCCCATCAGTAATATATGACAATTTACATATGCTTTGTCGCGGGCCTCTCACTGTTGTGGCCTCTCCTGATGCAGAGCACAGGCTCCGGATGTGCAGGCTCAGCGGCCATGGCTCACGGGCCCAGCCACTTTGCGTCATGTGGGATCTTCCCGGACCGGGGCATGAACCTGTGTCCCCTGCATCGGCAGGCAGACTCTCAACCACTGCGCCACCAGGGAAGCCCTACATCTGCTTTTAAATGTTCCAACCTTGGTTTCTGCTAACCATTATTCTAGGATCTTTAGTTTGTTTACCCTCAGATTCAGAAATATTTTCTTCTTCCATTCTCAGGACTTACACTTAACGGAAACCCTAAATTCTATGGAGTGGACTGCTATTTCCCAAAGTGTGTTCTGTGGAACACAAGTTCTACAAGATATTATACAGTCTAATGGTCACATAAATACCACATAGCATGTTTGCCTCTTATAGAGTTACAATGCACTTTAGAATGATAAAGAAATTCTTTAACTGTGTTTGATCCCAGTGTTTCCCAGACTTATTTGGGAATCACTTTTTAAACCTATTAACATCTCTTATAGCACATACACATATGTGTGTGCATATGCACATGCATGTATGCATGTATACACACACACACTTTGAGGAACCTTGGAAGGAATATTAACATTGATGCCCTACTCGGAAAGTCCTCAGATGTCCTCAGAAAGGACCCTCATTCTTTTCTGGAGATAATTTCTGAGGTTCTGATAGGCTAAGAAGCTGCATAGCACAGGGAGATCAGCTGGGTGCTTTGTGACCACCTAGAGGGGTGGGATAGGGAGGGTGGGAGGGAGATGCAAGAGCGAGTGGATATGGGGATATATGTAAACATATAGGTGATTCACTTTGTTATACAGCAGAAGCTAAAGCAACGTTGTAAAGCAATTATACTTCAATAAAGATATTAAAGTAAATAAATAAATAAAATGGTGGTCTAGCAAAAAAAATAAAATGAGTTACATAACTGAACTAATACAAAATTTAGTAGGCATTATAGTGTATAGCAAAAATCCTATGTGATAATGTATTATCCAACTGTTGGCCTTGACCTCTCTCTACCTCCATTTCCTCATCTGTAAATTTATTATTATATCAATCAAAGTCATACCATAGAGAAAAACAAGACAAAACAAAACAAAAAAAACCAAAGAGCACTGTATAGCATATCCCAGTTTTGGAGATTCACAGTGTATTAATAACTGAGTAATGTTGCAGCAAATTAACTTTATTTAAGCTAGCATTTTCTAAACTTATTGGGCCATCAAACCTATTTTGTCATGTTAACATTTTATTGGCCTGAGGTTCTATAGAATATTCTAGAAGAAATATTGACTAAACAACCTCATATTTCGAGGATAAGATAAAAACTCAGAGAAGTGAGGCTACTTACCCAAATTTACCAAACTCAATCTTCTTGAGTTTGAATTCAGTTATGCCTAACTTTTTTTCTTTTTTCAAAACTTCCTACTATGAAGAAACATGTCAAAGTGGTTAGGAACAGTCTAATTTAAACATGCAGGCTGATATTTATACAACTGAGTTGCCCAAATGATTGTTTGTGTAATCAGGGTTGCAGTCCCAAATGTCATCATTTTAAATTCATTTGAATCCAACTGCCTTTTCAACCAAAGCTTAGTTTTGCTTACATGTTTGCTTTTATAGGTTTAAGCCCTATTATTTCAGACAATGACTATACTGTTATTGTCCTTTTCATAGATGCTGGCTTTCTATGATACTTGAAACTTGGTTTAAATTTGTATTTATTCCACCTCTATTTAAAAATTATCTTGGTCCTTAAGTTCCACTGAATTTCTGCCCCAATCTTTGTAGGAGAAAATAAAATTGCCCAGTTTTTTTCTATCATTAATCTCTCTGTCCAGATATTCATCCTTTACTTCATCCATCAACAGACTTTATGAACACAGGTGCTAGGCACTGAGCTAAATATCACAGCTGACACAAGGGCTAATATATATATCAGCTGTCCCTTGGTACCCACTGAGGATTGATTGGTCCCACGATCCCCGAGGATACCAAAATCCAAAGACTTCAAGTCCCATATATAAAATAGTGAAGTACAGTCAGCCCTCCATATCCATGGATGCTGAACCTGTAGATCTGGAACCCTGACTACACATAGTTTCTGACCTAGAACAGCTGACATTCTGGCTAAGAAATATGAGTACCTCTGGCTGAGGCACAGCATGGTAAAGGAGTAGGCTCCTGTGGATGCCTGCATAGAGAGTGCCTGCACAACTCCAGGGGGCACCATCTATATAGATGATGCCTATGGTGGTTGTCTGTGGAGTTGTGCCACACAGAGGCCCTGTACTAGGGCCCCTGTATTAGGACACTATTCTAGCACCTATATGTTGGGGGTTTTGGCCCAGGAAATCATTTGTGGGTGGAGTTAGAGTGGGAAAATAGTTTCTCTTCTGAGCACCAGAATCCTGCACATTGGGAGTCACCATTTATTAAGGCAACTTCAAGCTAGGGAGATATACTGGCTTCAGGGTCAGCTTTGAAATGTGTTTGTGAACTTGAATTTCACCTGTGACCTGGATCCACTCATGAATTATTTGGACAGTAAGCTTGGAAGTACAAAAACTTGTTCTGGACTGGAATCAACTCACTGAGTGAAACAAGAAAAAAAATCAGAGCTAGAAATCAATAACAAAAATGAAACTAGAAAATTCCCCAATATTTAGGAAGTTAAGGCATATGCTTCTAAGTAATAACCCATGGGTTTAAGAAGAAATCATGATGGAAGTTTGAAAATATTTTGAACTGAATGACTTTGAAAATTTTACACACCCAAACTTAGGATATTAGCCTATGCTTTGCTTATTGGGAAATTTATAGCTTTAAGTGCATATGTTAGAAAAGGTGGGAGGCTGAAATCAATGAGTTAAGCATCCATCTTAAGAAGTTGGGAAATAACAGCAAATTAAACCAAAGAAAGCAGTAGGAATGACATAATAAGATAAGAATAGAAAGTAATGAAGAGGAAGACAACAAAAAAACAAACATACAATAGAGAGGATCAGCATGGGCAAAAGTTGGTTTTAGAAGAGGTTAATAAAACTGAGAAGTCCCTGGTGAGGCAGAGAGGAAGGGAGGGAGGGTGGGAGGGAGGGGGGGATATGAAGGTCAAGTATAAAAAAGTGATTATCTCAGATCCTACAGATAATAAAATGATAACAAGAACCTATTATGAATAACTTTATAGCAATATTTTTGAAACTTTGGGCACAGTAGACATATTGTTAAAAAACTATAATTTATTTAAAAAGATATCAGAAGACAGAAAAAAATCTGGATAGTCTTTTAACTATTAAGAAATAAAATTCATAATTAAAACTTTTCCCACAAAGAAAACTCCAAACCAGATGGCTAGTCAGTAAATTATATCAAATATTTAGGCACAAAATAACTCCAATCTTACACAAAAGAGAGAATATTCCTGACGTATTTTTAAAGTTGATCATAAGGCCTATCTCACTGATTCATAGAAATTAAAAAAAGACCCAATCAAAATATTAGCAAACTAAACCCAGAAATATATAAAAGGAAGGAAAGATTGGTTTAGCATTTGAAATAAGAATCATTCACTTAGAATAAGTGATAAAAAAGTGACCATTTCAATAGATTCAGAAATTACACCTGATAAAATTTAATATTGGTTGATAACAAAAAATTTTAGCAAATAGGAAATAGAGGAAGAATTCCCTAATGTTATCAAAGGTAACTATAAAAATATCTATTCTTTATGGTTAGAAGTTTTCCCTTTGAAATCAGGAATAATATAAAGATCCCTCATATCACTACTTCTTTTCAGTATTGTATTGGAAATGCTCTCCAGTGCAAAAAGTCAGGAAGAACAAAGGAAAAAAGAGTATACAGTTTGGAAAGGGAGAAACAAAGGTGTTGTTCAAAGATGATATGATTGTACGTAAAAAAATCCAGAAAAATCTACATAAGTTATTATAATTAATAAATGACCTTAGCAAGGCTACTGGATGTAAGGTCAAAGTTGAAAAATCAATTTTATACCTGTATATACCTGCAATAAACAGAAAATGAATAAAAATATATTATTTACAATAGCATTAAAATGTTAATTATCTAGGAAAAAATCTGAGAAATTATGTGTAATACATCTATACAGAAAACTTCAAAACATGAGTGACAAAAATTAAAAAGAAGATACAAATAAATGAAAGGAGGGCTTCCCTGGTGGCGCAGTGGTTGAGAGTCCACCTGCCAATGCAGGGGACACGGATTCGTACCCCAGTCCGGGAAGATCCCACATGCTGCGGAACGGCTGGGCCCGTGAGCCATGGCCGCTGAGCCTGCGCGTCCGGAGCCTGTGCTCTGCAACGGAAGAGGCCACGGCGGTGAGAGGCCCACGTACCACAAAAAAAAAAAAAAACAAAAAACTCAATAAAAAGCCTTTTTTTTTTAAATAAACAAGCTGATTTAAAAATTTATATGAAAACTCAAAGAGTCAAGAATAGTCTAGAACACTCTTGATGAAGAACAAGTTAGAAGCCAATGTGCTATAAGCACATAAAATAGTGGAATATAACAGAAAGTTCAGGAATAGACTACACATTTATGATCATTAAATTTATTATGAAGGTGATGCTCCAAAATATTTGGGAAGCTCAGTCTTATCAATAAATTAGGCTGGGATATATGGATAAAAAAGTCATGGAAACAAAGGAAACGACCCCTGTATCATGCCATATAAAACATCATTCCTGATAGATTTTAGATGTAAATGTAAGAGGTAAAACAGTAACAGTCTAGAAGATAATGTAGGAGAATATGGTCTAGGTAGGAAAAGTGTTAATTATAAAAGAAAAAAGACAAATATGGCTGTTTTAAAATTTAAAACTTTTTTTCGTCATAAAAGAGTTAAAAATAAGGATGTAGTTGCAACAAATATTATGGATGAAGGACTTATATTCAAAATATAAAAAAAAAAGAAAAGGAAAAAGAAGAGGAAACTGGAAAACAACCTAATAAACATATAAGTAGGAGACTTGAACAGGCATTCCATAAAATATAAAATTTAAATGGCCAAAACATATATGAAGTTTTCTCAATTTCCTTAAAAGTCAGGGAAATGCAAATTAAGACCATAAGATGCTAATAGCCTTCTTCCTGAATGGCTAAAATTAATAGGACTGGCACATGCCTAGTGTTATTTGAGATATGGAGCAATGGAACTCACATACACTAAATTGTATATTGGTATGATCCCTTTGGAAAGCAATTTGGTATTATCTGTCATTCAGTTAATGTGGAGCAGAGCTGGAGTATAATCCCAAACCTGTGAGAAAAGAGATTCAGCCTATAAATAAATAAACAAGTAAGTAAATGAATAGGAGCTCGCTGTCTTGCTCAGTTCAGTGTGGAGCCATTTTGGAAACCTGTAGTGAACCAACAATGCCAGATGCTTCATGCTAAAATTTCAACAAAAGTTATTATGTATTTTTATAGTTCTTTTGATTCCATTAAAGTTGCCTGGTGATAGCTGCCAAGTGAAACAAAATGAGAACAGAGGTGGAAATTTAGAAATTCATGTTTCCTATAGAAAATTCTAATATATAGTATTATTTACTTCTCTTAGTTGTCTGACTACCTGATAAGTAGGACCCATTTGTTGGATAGTGCTTTGACTATTTTTACTTTATGGACTTATAGTTTTCTTAATGTTATAACAGTTCCATCCCTTTGCTGAAACTTAACCATGATCCCCTCTACAACCTTACACTTTATTTCATTTATAGCATTTATCAGAGTCTGTCTCCTACATCTTGGTACCAAATTTTTGCCATTTTGTTTTTAAAATGTTATATGGATACTCCTCACTCTCTGCCTCCCCATTGCCACTCTTCTAATCCAAACCTTCTGGATCTTTAACCTAGACTATTACATTAATGTCATCACTGGGTTACATTCATTCATTTATTCACTCCATGTTTATTGAACATTTGCTATGAACCAGATCTTGGGTATACAATGACTAATAAAACATGGTCCCTCTTCTCAAGGACCTTATGTTTAACTGAAGAAAAAGAAATATGAAAACAGAAACTTATAGCGTAATTTGAAAAGTGCTTCAATAGAAGTATATACAGGATGTTATGGGAAACCAGAGGGGGAAATAAAGAATTCTGAGTGGGGAGTCAGAGAAGACTTCACAGAAGTGGTGATGTTTGAGAGAAATCTGTGAGGAGGAAGAATTTTTCACTGGATGGGCAAGAAGAACTGAAATTCAGGGAGAGGAAATGAGTAAACTCAGAGAGATGTGAAAGAACCTGCTCTCAAAGAAATGTGGCAGTAAGTTGCTTCATTGTTGCTTTTAATAGATTGCTTTTTTGGGAAGAAAAAGAAAGAATCCGCTCTCTATTCCCCATTTGTGATATATGGCATACAGCCGCTCAAGTTATATTTTATAAAGAGAAATTGGATGTGCAATCTACTGTTAAAACTTTTAAGGACTGCCCAGTTTCTTCAAATCGGAGGACAAGTTATTTGGTCTCAAAGCACTCTTTCCAGTTTTTCTTCTTACAACTACTTTGGGATTAGGCTATATCAACTTGGTTAATCTAAGAACTGTATTTCCTAGAACTCCCTCTCTGTATGGTTCCTGGTTACAGTTGTTCAAAAGAAGAACTTGAATGAACTTTGGGAGGTAGGAGAAAAGTAGCAGATCATGGTCAGTTGCAAAACCTGATGGGTTCTGCTGGTCCTCCACTCTATGTCCAGCTCATTTTCCCAGTTGCTGCCCTGCTGACACATAATGGCCTCAAGCCCACTATCATACTTCTGACTGTGGATGCACAGAGATGTTGGCTTTTTAAAAGGCAGTAGCTTTCCCTGGTACTGCCCACAAGCTCCTCCTTTGTCATTTCACTTTGGTGGCTGGCTGGATTGGTTTCTTGCATTTCCCTGCAAGCTCTGGCTGTCTTCCCTTGCCAGTGCTTCAGGTAGACTGTTTAATGACTTTTTCTCTGATCTTCTGGCTGCCCCTACCAGACTTCACGTTCCCAGCTCCTCCCACATTTGTGTAAGGTCTGATTCTCAAAGCAAATCCCTTATGTCCATAATGCTCATGGTGGCTGTGAACCTTGATTGATACAGCGGGGTTTCTTGAATAGGTCACAAACTTTGACTAGAATATTCCCTTCTCTTACTCCTATTTCTAGCATGGGGAAGTCTTGTTTGTTTTTCAAGGTTCAGTTTAAGTGTGTCTTCCATTGTGAAAACTTCTGGAACCTTCCTCCTTGCCAATCTCACACAAAAAGTGGTCCTAAAATACTTTGGACACTTTTTCTTTACTTCTTACTGGAATTACAGTTTGGTGTTTGTTAATCTGTCTTCACCACTAGACTGTGAGCTCTTTAAGGTCCAGGAACATGTCTTACTGTCTTTTCTGTCCTTCCCTGTTCCTCCACCTCCTGCCTCATACAGTGCTGTGCAAAGCTCCAGTAATCGACCTTGTTGACTTGCATATACAACATAGGAGTTGCTTCCAAATTCATAAGGATTAGGTTATTGAAAGCCCCCAGGTAGGAGGATTCATGGTTGAGAATCAGATGATCTTATAGGCAAAAGGGCTGCATTTTATATGGAGTATAATCTATAAAAATATCAAATGATTAAAAAAATGATAAAACAAAAAATAAGGGAGTTTGGTCAATATTCATTAGAATGGACCAAAATGTACATCTACTAAAATTTTGAAATATGCCAGCTTATTTATCTTAGATTAGATATTTGTCCTTCTAGAAATGCTGAATATTTTATACATGTCTAAAACATTATCTTAAATTTAGTTTTAAGCAATTTAAGCATCAACTTTTTAACATCTTATTAATTATTTTAATCACATAAAATTTCTCACTAATGTGAGAAATATACCTGTGTTAATCAAGAAATAAAACATAAATAAATGAGGAGTATCACTCTTAGGTGTATTTAATAAAACTGGAAAAGAAAAAAAAGTCAGGGAACTGAGAAAGTGGGTGGACACCCACAAAATCATTTTAACTATTTTGAGATGAAAATAAAATAGTAAGATTAATCCATTAAGTAAAGAGAACACCAATGACATACTACTCATCATTAATTGGTTATAAAAGTTACATCATAGTTAATTTTTTTTGCCACTCTTTGGTTACTGCAAAATATTTTAGGATTTCCTCTACCATTGTTTTAACACTTTTAAAAAATTGATATCACCTCCTTCCTCTTGGGCTTTTCTTTGTGTCTTCCCCACTATCCAGATATTTAGTGTCTTTTCTGATATAGTGGCTTAGAGTTCTTGCCTGTCTCATCTCAGGTCCTATTTATATTTAGGAATGTATAGTGACTTGGTTGTTAAAAATGGAGGAGAGAGAGAAACTAACAAATAAACAAACTCTGAGCCTTAGGGAAAATTTTATTTAACTCATTCTCATTAACCAATTATTTCTCACCTCCTCTCCCTAATACATAGAGGCACAGAGACTTAGAGCGTCCCTCTGCTCAGCTAGCTTTATGCTCAGCCCCCATACTCATATCTTTGCTTCCTTCCTTTGAATGGGCACAGGAGAGCAGTTCTGAGATGGGTTTTACCTTCTCTCAATATCCTCAGAGAGAGAGAAAAACATTGCAAAAACTCCTGCCCATGTTCTACTGTCTTTTGTGCTCCTTTTCCTATTCCCTACAACACTTTCTCTTCTTCTAATTATCCCCATTTGGAGGGAATCATAAATCTCATGCATTGTAACTGAATTCTCCTAGTTGCTGCTGAGCTGCTCAGAAGCAAATCCACAGATATTGGAATTCTTTATAAAGGGACACTCATGACTAGAGAGGGTTACTCTATATTCAGTTTTAATATTTGTGTGCTCATAGATTTGATTTCCTAAAAAAAGAAAATAGTGGTTCCTTATAAATATTTTTGAACTCCTGTTAGAAAGGTGGGGATTATTTATCTTAATTGTTTTATTTTAGGGACTTTTTGGTAGTTCTTGATAATTAACCTGATTGGTTGAGGGAGAAAATGGCTGAGAGACCAATCAAATTGCTTCATATTTGAGAACTTGGCCATTTAAAGAAAGCTCACTCAGATTTCATGATAACCAGATCCTGAAATGACCAGCCATTAGATTTTGCATTTCAACAACTGAACAGGATGGCCCATTGATTGCCCATTCATTGTGACAGTCCAAAGCCCTGTGATTGACTAGCGTCTGGTTAACTCAGTTGACCTGGATACCAAAGGTCCCAGTGATTGTTCCCTGAACCTTAAGGGGAACTTGAACTGCCAAGGACTAGTCACATGCCTGTTTTGTTTGCAGAATTGTCATGGTCAGAGAAGAAAATTCAGTCCACATTTGTTCTTCCATAGTGCCGAGTAGAAAAGACAAAGCAAGAAACAAAAATAAAAACCAACCAACCAAACACTCCCAGAACGTTTTGAGAAATTTGTTCCATTAAAGAGATGCTTTATCATATGTACCCTGATAAACACAATAAAATAAAAAAATGCAAGTGCTCTTTACACAGCTGGGTTTATTTGGTTTGTAGGTAATTTAAAGGTACTCTAAACCAGTAGTCCTCAAAATGTGGTCCTCAGAGCAACAGCAGCAGTATCACATGGAAGGCTGTTAAAAATGCGAAGTTGGAGGCCCCACCCCAGACCTACTAAATCTAGACCTCTGGGGAAGGGGCCCAGCAACCTGTGTTTGAACAAGCCCTCCAGGTCATCTTGGAGCATGCTCAAGTTGAGAATAACTGCTATTAACTCTTATTATCTGGAGTTTTATTGAAATGGTGGCAGCTGGAATCCTATTTCTGTCTGTTCTCTTCTTTCACCCTTTCCTCCCGAGTCCTCCAGAGTCAGAAGGGTCACTTGTCTAATTCTTCAGTTCCTCAAGGCCCTTTGGAACCTCTCCTCTTGAGGGCCTGAATGGGCTGCTTGATGTTAGGATGTGTTGGGAACATGATCTGTCAGCTCACTAGAACTTAGCAGTTAAACCAGAGCTTCCCATCTGGTATGGTTAGGCAGCATTGCTAACTTTCTAGGCTGGCCTAGCTAGCTGCACACCTACTGCAAAGAAAGCAAACTATTGCCTTTGTGCTCCCCACCCCTCCTGGCCCCCCACCCCTGGCATCGTAGGGGAGAGGTAAGGGTCAGCTCCCTCAAAGTAGTATATAGAACAGCAGCCTGGCAATTTAAGCTTTCATTCTGGAAGAAATTTCCATGTTTTCTTTATGAGCCTGGTGTGCTGGAAGTCCAAAACAAACCTAGAATTTTAAAGACCTATTGCACTGAAAAAAGTGTGGGCATCTTCTATGCTATATGTGAGATTTAGCAGCTCAGAAAAATGTCAGCGTGCTGTGCTGCCTAACATTTTATCTCCTCCTGGTTCAAAGGCTCTGGGATAGGAGCAGGGAGGTTGAAGATACACTTACTGGTCCTAACCAACAAAGTTTACTGGAACCAAATATATCTAAGAAAAACACATTGATATGGTGTTTTTCCCCACTAGAGCTGCTCTGGATAAAATGTGGGTGTCATTTGAAAAGGGCATCATTTCCAGTGAATTCTGAAAGTGTCACACAGGGTATTGATTGATCAGTCTTGCCATCAGCATGACTGTGGCCAGTGTGGAGCTGTCCCTGTGATCCAATTTTCAGAGCTCACCGACACCTTTACTCCCTGGCAAATAGCATCAGCAAGTGGCAGGACAGAGGGGACCAGAAGTGTGTTTGTATATATGTGTGTGTGTGTGTGTGTGTGTGTGTGTGTGTGTGTGTGTGTGTGCGTGCAGGAAGAGTCTGGCAGAAAGGTGGCAAGATTGAATGATTTTGTATCATGGCCAGCTTGTCTAACCAGTACAACGTTGAAAGCTGTAAGTATTTCACCTCAGGTATGTTGGATGGTTAGGAGTCTGCTTTATTTTCTTTAACAAGCAACATTAATCCATGAATAAGTCAAAAGCAAGTTCTAATCAATGAGGAATACCAATACCAACACTGGTGAAATCATTTTAAGATAACATTAGTGTTTGCTTTTTGTCTTCACGATCTTATTTGCAATACAAATAAGGAAGAGAAGTACATGCCCAACTGCATTTCCTTTGCAGCACAAACAATACTTATATTTAGTACAGGTGGTCCTTAAAATGACAAACATACAGTCTAGACAAGTGACTTAGTGTGTCACTCACTTGCTCTGAGATAGCATGTACAAATGGATGCATGGATGTGTATGAGTAGATAGGTCTACCTTGGCCCATGTCACAAAAAGTGTGGCCTTTTAGGCAAGGTGTGATCTCTTTGTGGACCTCCATTTTCTACTTATAAAATGAGAGACTGAACAAAATGATTTCTAAAGTCCATTCCAGTTTTGACATTTTAAGATTATTTTTCCATAGGTTTTACTCAAGGGCAACAAGATGCAGGATAGGGAGTTGGTTTGAGCAGAATGGAGGTGGTAAAGGGCTCTCTGCCTCCTGGGAAAAGTTTCCTGGTTTGTGATTGCTGGACTACTTGATAAAAAAAAAGTGCTAAATTTGCAGCTGAGTGGGTCAACTTCAGGACTCTTCCTGGAGCTTCCTCTTATTAACTCTAGGTTCTTTGGACCTCAAGGCTGGGACTGATGGTGCTGGAACCCTGCAGCCAGAGGAATTGGACAAGAAGTACTCATAGGAATTGCAAACACCCTCCCTCTGAACTGAGAGTCTCAAGGGACTTTGCTTCTCCTTAGCACTCTTACTTGGGACCCTCAGGACACACTGTGGTGGGGAACATGCAAATGCATTTCTTTCCTCCTTTGCACAAGAGAAAAGTATGCTGGGATTTATTCACTCTAATTCTTATACTCTTTCAACTTTGTGGACTTGCCACATTCTGTGCCCATTTTCTTCTTGCTCTTTGAATATTTGCCTATCCCAAATATGAACAGAGGAGGCTTTTTTAGTCTTAATTGTGTCCTTTTCTCAGTCTGGCAGCCTATGCCAATCAAAACCTCAAACGGCTGCTGGAAGTTTAAATGCAGCGCTGCATTGAAAGCACTAGATCTTGTACAGGATGCTAAGTGTGTAACATTTGGATATTTCCATGGACCGCAGACCTTTAGAGACCAGGATTGTGCCTATTCTTCTTTGCATCCTCTTTGTTTAGCACTTTGTGGAGTTTGATCAATGCTAGTTGAATAAAGAAATCAGTTTAAGACTTGCCTCTGTAGCTCTTACAAGCTACTTTACCATCTGGACTCTTAGGGGGGCTCAGGGAAAAGCATTGGTATTTGTTCTCGGCAAGGAGGATGTTCACTTAGACTTCTGGTCATTTTTGTGGACAATGTGTTCATGTGATACTTGGATCTGATGACTGTGACTCTCCCTCATAAGAGAATCCCAGGTAGAAAGTTCTGTCCAACTGTTGACTTCATCTTGTTAAAGATATGCCTAGCTTTAACCTTTGTTTTCTTGCTGGGACATCTCGGCTTACAGTTCACTTTTGTTTGTTCTTGCAGCCCAGTTTCCAGATATATGCAGGTCAGTGGACTGACTCAGCCTGTCCTCCTGTCACACCCCCCTTAGGGCCTGTGCCATTGGTCAGCACTTCGCTCTGAAGGAGGTGGGCTTGCCATCAGTCTGGGTATGTGTAGTGGAAATCTGGACAACCATCCTGCCACAAGGGTGAATGACATCTACACTGGCACCATTCTAGATGACGAAACTGAGGGACTACTTAAAGTGGCCAGTCCAACAAGAATAAGAGTGGAAAAAATCAATAATTATTATTCTAGAGGGGAGAAGTGAGAGCTGGAACTGAGTGATGTCAGGTATTTTACCCAATGTCAGGTATTTTATCCAATGATCAATCATAACCTTTTAGGTTTATGTACTAAAAGTGATTTTATCTGTTTGAATGGAAAAAAAATACTGAAGTGTGAAGCTGAGTGATATTTTCCTCAGTTAGTTGATAGCAGTATTGGGTCTAGAATCCAGAATATTTGACCACAAGCCTTTTCCTACTGCACCACACAATCTCAAGATACCTAGTCAGCCCTGTGTTATTGTTGGTTTGCTGGCTGCCCACTGGTGAAAAGTTTTCTACTGCTTATGGGAAAAAAGTCCAGTAACTTTCAAAACCATTTTACCAAAGCAAATAGCCCAGTTCCCTACCTCTGTTCCATACGTTAGGCAAATCAAAATGTGAAACTTTCATTACATGTTTGAAAACCATCCCAAATTATTTCAAAGGCAAGTGGTCATTACACTTTTTACAAGTTTTTATGCTCATATATATATATATATATATATATATATATATATATATTTTAAAATTTATTTATTCATTTTTGGCTGCGTTGGGTCTTCGTTGCTTCGTTTCTCTAGTTGCAGCGAGCAGGGGCTCCTCTTCGTTGTGGTGCACGGGCTTCTCATTGTGGTGGCTTGTCTTCATTGCAGAGCATGGGCTCTAGGTGCATGGGCTTCAGTAGTTTTGGCACGTGGGCTCAGTAGTTGTGGCACACGGGCTTAGTTGCTCCGTGGCATGTGGGATCTTCCTGGACCAGGGCACGAACCCATGTCCCCTGCATTGGCAGGGGGATACTTAACCACTGAGCCACCAGGGAAGTCCCTTTATGCTTATTTTTATTAGAAATATTATATATGCAAGTTGAAAGAACATTGGGGTGAGAAAATAATTATTTATCTTATAGTTCCAACCTAACATTATTTCTGGCATTTAGGGAATTACTTTCCAATGTATTTTTTTCTGTACCCACTTCCATTCATCTAGTTATAATTATGTTGTTGATGATATTTGGTAGTCCTCTACACTTATTATTAAAGTAGAGGAAGTTTTCTTTATTACATTCTTCACAGCCATTCATGCTTTGTAATGGTTCATTACATTGAGTGACCATACCACAACTTAATCATTCCATATTTTTGAAAATTTTTCCTCTTTTTTATGCTATTTTCATGTGCTACTGCTTAAACCTCTTCTAGCATAAATATTTTTCATTGTTTAAAGTTGTCTCTTAGATTAGATCAAAAGGATATATTCATTCTAAAGACTATTGATATATGCTGTTGAATTATTTTTTAAAATGGTTTTACCAACTTATACTACCTACATGATTTTTATTTACCATATTTTACCAGTCTTATGAATTATTATTAAATTTTTTTGCTAATTGATAGGTAAAAAATTGTAACCTGTTTTAATTTGCATTTTTGATTTGTTTTTAATTGTCTTTGCTTACTTTGTCACTGGAATCTTGAGTTCAATTAAATTTTAAAAAGATTAAACACAGGTAATTAAAAAAGACAAAAATTTGTAACACACCTACATGATTAAATAAGCAGACGGAAACAGGAAACTAGCTTATATTGGTCACATTAGGTGTCTTGGACAATTGATAGCTGTAAGTGAAATGAGGAGGTTTTTTGGGGGGAGGAGAATTAAAATGGGGCTACTGGGTCTGAAATCAGTCAATACATGTTCAGAAATTTCTAGAACTCTGAAGCTGGATAGCAGGCATTTAAAGGAGCCTTACCCTCCAGTGTGTCTATTTGGGAAATTTTGCTTTGGTGAGTAACAATTTGTTTATTTCAAGCAAAACAAATTATTATTTTTTGAGAAAATATATTTGTGAGTAAACGTGACCTGGATAACCAGTGTCCTGATCAATGCAATATTTTGCTTATAAAATACCATAGTCATCTTCCCATCTAATTACTATCAGGAGATAAATGATTCCTTTCATGGAAAACTCCAAAGACAGTAAGAACTGTGGGATCTGGAGGTGTGATTTGTAGATCCCATCTGAGATGGCTTGGAAGTAATTACTGCTAAGCATAGCCATGTGCTCTGCTTAAGACACACTAGCTGTTGTTCCAATGATTTCTGTTGTTGCACCTTATACCTTGTAGATGTTTGGTGTTTATAAGGATTTTGCACTTTCTGTTTCTCCTTTGAATAAAGAGATTTGCTTCATAGGCAATTTCTTAACCTTGCTGTGCTGATTAAAAAGCTTAAGGACCACACAGATTTTATGACTTCACAGTGCTCATTCATGAAATTCCAGTAAGGAAGAGTGTGCTGGAAAAATTTAATTTTTCTAGAAGAGAAACCGGTACAATCAGAATGACTCAGAATTGAATTATAAATGATCCAAAGCAATTGAATATTGCTTATTCAAAAGCCAAGGGTGAGGAGGAACTCTTTCGTTTTTGGAAATAAGGTACTCGCCTGTAATGGGATGTGACAGCAAACAGACAATAGGGAAAAAGAATTTGTTGGTTCTCCTAACCCCCTTCTCACTGCTTGTTCTGTGTTGGATTTAAGAACTATTTCAAATAAAGGTAAGGGAAAGGAGGGACTCACAGGACAAAATAAGAATGAGTGAGGGGTGGGTATTTCAGAGTTAGAGACAAAATTTAAAAAATGGGAAAAGGAAAGAAAAGACAAGCAGACTTGACCAAGCTACTGGAGCTGGGCACATTCACATCTGGTAAATTGTGCTCCTGCACGCTCTAATTCCTGCTGTACCCTGGACTGCTAACATGCCTTGATAAAAAGGAGAAAAGAAAGGAGGGAAAAAAATCCATGCGGGAGGCTATGAGTGCACACAGGGTCTGTTCCGAGTTCCCTCCACAGGCAGACACAGATCAATAAATCAATAGGGAATGTTCACTGGCTGTAAAATGGGTAGAGAATCCAGTGTCAAGCTGCTCCAAGATGGATGGACAGTGGGGATGCTGTCTGCCGAAAGGCCAGAGGTGACTATCACCTTGAGATGAGATCAGTGACCAAGAGCCTAATAGCCCTTTGAACTCTTGAGTCTATGATTGAGGACCTGGGCATGGCTTAAAAGAGTCCCAGGGCGACCCACAGTGACATCCCCTCTGCTTTGTGCATCACCCCCCAACACTCACACCTCTTGGCAGGGCTGAGGGTTTGCCCCTCGGAGCCTGGCTGCTGTCTGCCCCTGGCCTGCTGTGCCCTGTCATTGAAGTAAAGGCTACAGGAGTCTGAATCAGAAATTACTAGATGCCCTAGTGGTAGGAAGCATCGATCGGAAAGGGTAGGGATTTTCTGCACAACAGTTGGATTTTCCTTTTATAAAGGGGATTTAACATAATACAGGCAGTGCTTTCACGGCACAGCACTTTATGTTAACCCTTGCTTTCGTGGACTTAACCTAAAGCTACCACAGGGGTGGTTGCAGTCGTTCTCTCTCAAATTCAGAAAAGTGCTTTCTGTTTGGAGGGCATTGAGGTCAGGCCTGCTGGGCTGTGCGGGGGGCCGCACTGCTGCCCTATTGGCTGTGCAGCGCCTCTGTTGGAGCGGTGGGTGGCTTCTCTTCAGCTGCTGCTTGGCCAGCGGGCTGCAGCGTTGGCTGGGTTTCGACAAAGAGAGGGGAGCAGCCTGGCTTCAGAGTCCCTGCTACTGCGGTAGGCAGGGGATGTTGTACTCCTTGTCCTTTCTGTGACCCCCAACTTATTCTCACTTTTGAGGACACAGGGCCCCTAACCTCTTGTAACAGAGACCAAGTAGTCACTTTCGGTTCAAACTCTGTGCCATCAACCTCCTGCCTAGTTCTCAGAATGTGGCTCCATCCGGAGGGCACGGATGGCTCATCCTGGAGAATATGTAAAATAAAAAAATTCTGGGTGATATTTCAGCTTATCATTCAGATAATTTACCAATATTTGGTCATATGTACAATGTACATGTCTTGTTAATTTCTTCATTCTTTTATTCAGTAAATGCCTTTTGATTTCCTACTACTTGCCATTCCAATGTGCTAGGCAGCGTGCCAAAAGATCAAGAAAGTATGGTCTGAGTTCTTGAGAAATGAGGGGGTTCATGAAAATGATTTATAAAACTTCTGTTTCAAGTATGCCTAGAAGCTCTCAATTATTTTGTTTTAATTTTTGAGGTTTTCTTATCAATGTTTCTGGATAGACAGAAAAGGCAATTTTGGGGGATAGGCAGAAAAAGTAAAAGGGATACATTAGATACATAAATAAACGAAGGCTGTATGGTATAATGGGAAAAGCGTTGGAGAGGATTTATTTACTCATTCATTCATTCATTTATTCTACAAATGTTTATTGACTATTCTGTGCCTGGCAGGCTACTGATAGTGGATAGTCCTGGTAGAGGGCAGGCATTTAACACAGAATCGTAAAAACAAATGTACAAACATATAGAACACTATGAGGGGAGTAGGAGGAGTATCTAATTTAGATAGAGGTGGATGTCAGTAAAGGCTTTAAGTTGAGACCTGAAGAAGGAAAAAGAGTTAGAGTGGAGAATATGCGGATCTGGGCAGGGCCTCTCATCCTGGTCCTGTCTCCAACCAGGTGTGTGACCACAGGCAAGACCCCTGTCTTCCTGGGCCTGTGCTTCTCCATCTGCCGAATAAGGGGGCTGGACTAGATAATTCACATGAAGCTTTTGGCTCTGAAGTATTATGACTCTTTAAAAGGGTCCATTTACATGAAACCTATGCCCGTTAGAAATAGCTTTCTCAGGTGTGATTCAGATGATTTGCAAAAGAATTCAGAGTTTTTAATGTATACAATCTCAGTGGAGCCAGTCATGTTAAAACAGATAGTGTTATTTACCATGGCTTCTTACTATGGTCCTAAAAATGATGGCCTGGGTCCTGGTCCAAACAACTCATGGCACCATGGAGAAAGACTGAGGTAGATTAGATTGTGTATGATTCAGATGTGAGGTTTGATTGCCACACTTCAATTTCTGGTTAAAAAAAAAAAAAGAAAAAAGTAGGCAATAGGCTACATTTAGAAACACTAACATTTATCAATACTTGTGTGCCAGGTATTGAGCTCAGTAGGTGAGGGAGGGAATGATGAATCAGACCAGAATTCTGTCTTCACAGATCTATTTAGCTGAATTTAGGAAAAAAAATGTATATGAAAATGGAAATTATTGGACATATTTGATTAATGTACACTAAATGCAGAACTGATCCATAAAAAATTTACATAAAGATGTCAGAGCCTTGTTGCCTTGTTTCATCCCATTATCGTTGCCCATCTCTACTTACCTCCTTACTTACATAGATGGAGACACACTGGCTCAAGCTCAGACCTTGGCACATAGTATTCTTAGTCTGTTGATGGTTATGAAATGTTGGCTTGCATCCATTCCTAAAAACCTGGCCTCTTGATCCTAAAAAGAGGTCTGTGGATTGGGCCTGTTCCTCTACATTGGTGGGGGGAGCAGGAAGATTCTCCACACAGGTGGAGAATACACATATGTAAGAAGCTGCTGGAAAAATGCTGTTCGAACCCATATCTGTCTCTCCTGGTTTCCTCCAGTCCCAGCTGATACAAGGTGTCATACACTCCAAATAACTCGCAGTCACGACCAATATTAAAGGTGGTGACCTGGGAACCTATAGTCCTGAGGATATGATGATATTAGGAGGTCTACACTGGGATCTCTTGAGAAGGGTGATAAATGGAATCACCTTGAAGTGTGTCCTGACTGGCTTTTTGAGGGTTGCTGGTGTGTGTCTGGGAAGCTCTTTAAACATTGTCTTCTTTTAATCTGGGCTGTCTTTGATGCTGGGTATGTTGCCAGAGTTATTCTACCAAACAGGCCTTTTCGATCAATTTTTCTTTTTAGTTGTAGCTGATTTAGAAACTGCTTTTAGGTCTATATCTGGGTAACCTGAGTGTTGCAGATGCCCCTGGCAAGGAGGCTCCTGAATTATCACATAATTATCTGGAAAGCCCTCACCTCTTGGCCTCGCCGGTGTTTCCTTCTTGCAGTCACCACAGAAAAGCCTTCTGTTTCAGAGTTTGGGCTCTGGCTCTACAAAGACATGGGCTCAAATCCTGACTTCCTACTTATTAGTTCTGTGATCTTGTGAAAGTTAATTTTAATTTTTCTAAGTCTCAATTTCCTTACCCAGAAAATGGGTTGTTGTGAGAATTTAATGTGATAATGCCTTTAAAGATCCTGGCAAATAGAAAACACTCAAGAGATGTTAACACATGTTGTTATTATTATTAAAAATATCAACTTGAGTTTAATGTATCTAGTTAGTCTTAGCTATCATGAGATTTGAGATCGAATGAATCTGAGAATCGCACATGCCTCACATGTCGCTCCTAAGACCACTCGTGGACTGTGGGTGAAACATAGGGATTCCTTCTTGTGCTGAGCCTCTGTCAGTCTGTGTGCTCAGATCTCTGGCTTGACACTCAGCTCTTTGCTAGTAAGTCATCCAATGCCTTCTTTTATTTCATCACTTCGTATAGGCTTTGCCTAAACATATTTCTGATTACCACATTTTTTGCCCCTCTGGGGCCCCACTGTCATATATGTTTACTGGTGTTTCTTCAGTCTCCTTGAAGGCAGAGGAGAATAAGCTCTAATAAGCAATGCAATGCTATTTCCTATTTCTGATGAGACCATTGCTCTCCTCAGTGTGCCCAGCCAAAGGGGCCTTTTTACCATTTTTGCAGAGACCTGTCTTCCCCCATGATCCTGTTTAAGGACTTGTGCAAGAAGCATTGTCATCCTAAATCAGTAAAGGTTATGATTGGGGTTTGAAAACAGATCAACTTTCTATCGGTCAGCCTCTCTCTTCACCCGAGTCTTGGGTCCCCTCCTATCTGTCCATCTCAGCCTAAACAGCCATCTGTGTGTCCTGAACCTTCCATGACTTTCTCCTGGCTTGTCAAGCATTTCCCAGCCCTGGCCCATCCTTGCTAAGGGACCTGGGCTCCATGGCACCCACTCAAGTTGGTGAGTCCTGTGAGCCTGACTCTACAGCCAAACCTAGCTGTCTGACTCTATTCATCTTGTGCTTCTCCGAGGCCCTTTCCACATTGGTGCTTTAGATGCGTTCTTTTCTGCTCAGTTTTTACCCCCTCCATGCAAGGTGGGCAACCTCTGTAACTCTTTTACAGCAAAACTGGAGATGATCTGATGGCATGTGAGCTCACAGTCCCCACTTTTTTCTGTCTCAGAAAATTGTACCCTCTCATCTTTCTTTCAGACTCAAGAGATGGGGTGTCTTCCCTTTTCTCTGCCTTACTCTGGATCCCCTCCTCTGCTCCTGCCTGGGAGATCCATCTCAGGCATCCCGCCCCTTCTTAGTCTTCAGTCTTTCTCTCCCCATTGTCTGATTCTTTTCTACCTTCAGATCCCCACAGCACTCCCTCCAAAAAGTTGGAAAACAAAAAGTAATTTCCCTACCCACCCCCCTCTCCAAACCACCCCCCGCCACAAACCCAAAGTCCTGGGCTGGCCTTTCTGCTTACACAGACCTCCTTTTGAAATTGTTTTCCACCTTAAAAGATGCTCCGGATGTTTGTTTTAACATAATTTTACCTCAGGTGAGGGTGGGGGGCGGGGGATGGGAGGCGAGGGTACATAGTGCTTTCTTTGGGCCTGTAACCTCCTGGGCTGCCACAGATGATCTCTAAGTCTGATTGATTCTTTCTTCACAGTCTTTTACATCTGTCTTTGCTGTCTATTTCTGCTCCTCTCCTCTTCCCCTGGTCCAGATCTCTATCACCTGAAACCTGGGATATTGCCTGAGCTTTCTAACCAATCTCTCCAATTTTAGGCCACTTGTAAATAGCTGGCAGGTAAATCTTTGCAAAACAGCCCTCTGACCAAGCCACACCTCTGTTAACAAATTACGGATAGCTGTCTACCACCCACAGAACAAAGTCCAAAAATCTAACTTTCCAAAGGCAGAACTATCTACAATCAGACAGTACCCTTCTTCTAATCTCATTTCTTTTAAAGACGCAAGTCTACCCCAACTATCTGTCACTGAAAGCCCACCTCATACATCCCAGTGTTCATGCCATTATTGGTCTTGTCTCCCTTTTGAAATGAATTTCCTTACTGTTTACTCATTGAAAGTCCACATGTCCTTCTAGACTTGTCTCTGGCAACACCTCTTCTTCAAGCTCTCTCCTGACCTTACCATGTAGACATAACCTCCCTCTCTTATCATCATACTTTATGTCTCTAGGGCTCTCCTTCTCCCTCTGAGTAAAAAAAGGAAATTTAAGCACTTTATCAGGGAATTTTAAGTAAAACATATTTGGACTAAAAATTCACCATTTCACTATGTACGCATCTGGACTCAGACCATTTCCTCTCCATCCATTACCTTACTTTTTTTTTGAGTACAAACAATACTGTTCATTAGAAAAGATTCTAGAAATACAGATTGGTAAATACAAAATGTCTTGCAACACAGAGATGACCATTGTTAATATTTTGATGTATAACTTTCCAGTCTTTTTTTTTTATAGCACATATTCTTATTCATTTATCAAATATTTCTAGCCATCTAAGTGCTGAGCACTAGGGATAAAATGACAGATCAGATACACATGAAATCTGTCAGATTGTGCTGATATTCTATTGTATATAACATATAAAGATATATATATATAAAAATATATAAATATAAAATACACATATGTACATATATGTATAAAATACATAAGCATACATACAATATATGTATTGTAAATATATATGCATGAAATATAAGTATACATATATCATATATACATATACTTACAAAAGTGGGATTGTATTACATATCCTATTTTGTAACTTTCTTTTCATAATAATGTATCATCAATATCTCAATTTCAATAAATATACATATACATCACTATTTTTTTTCTTACCATCTTAACCATTTTTAAATGTACAGTAAAGTAGTGGTAACTACATACACTTTGTTGTGTAACAGATCTTTAGAACTTTTTCAGCTTGAAGAATTACCCATTGAATAACACATTCCCTTTTCTCCCTCCTCTAAGCCCCTAATAACCACCATTCTACTTTCTATTTCTAAGAGTTTGACTATTTTAGACACCTCACCTAAGAGGAATCATGCAGTTTTGGACTTTTTGCAACTAGTTTATTTTACTTAGAATAATGTCCTCAAGATTCACCCATGTTGTAGCCTGTGGCAGGATTTCCTTCTTTTTTAAGGCTGAATAATATTCCACTGTAGGTGTACACCACATTTTCTTTATCCAGTCAACTGTCAGTGGACATTTAGATTACTTTCACCTCTTGGGTATTGTGAATAGTGTTACAATGAATATAGGTGTGCAAATATCTCTTCAAGATCTTGTCTTCAATTCTTTTGGGTATATAAAAGAAGTGGGATTCCTAGATCATATGGTAACTCTATTTTTAATTTTTTGAGAAACCGCTATATTGTTTTCCATAGGAGCCACACCATTTTCATTCCCATCAAGTATGCAAGTTTTCCAATTTCTCTGCGTTCTTGCCAACAATTGTTATTTTCTGGATTTTTTGTTTGTTTTTTTGATAGCAGCCATCCTAATGGGTGTGAGGGTGTTGCTGAATTCATCTTGCTAGTATTGAGGATTTTTTCATCTGTGTTCATCAGGGATACTGGCTTGTAATTTTTTTTCTTGTGGTGTCTTTTTCTGGCTTTGGTATCAGGGTAATGCTGGTCTTACAAAATTAGTTTGGGAGTGTTCCCTTCTATTCAATTTTTTGGAAGAGCTTGAGAAGAATGGTATTAATTCTTCTTTAGATGTTTGGTAGAATTCACCAGTGAAGCTGTCTGGTCTTGGACTTTTATTATTTTGGGGGTGGGGTTTAATTACTGATTCAGTCTTTTTACTCATTTTTGGTCTGTTCAGATTTTCTATTTCTTTATGATTCATTCTTGTTAGCTTGTATATTTCTAGGAATTTATCCATTTCTTTTAGGTTGTCCAATTTGTTGGTATATAAATGTTTATAGAAGTCTCTTATAATTCTTTTTATTTCTGTGGCATCAGTTAAAATGTCTCTTTTTCATTTCTGATTTTTATTATGAGTTTCTTCTCTTTTTTCTTAGGTAGTCTAGCTAAGGATTTGTCAATTTTACTGAACTTTTCAAAAAAACCATCTCTTAAGTTGATTTTTTTTCTGTTGTTTTTTAATTTTCTATCTAATTTTTTTCTGTTCTAATCTTTATTATTTCCTTCCATCTGCCAACTTTGGGTTTAGTTTGTTCTTCTTATTTTAGTTCCTTGAGGTGTAAGTACATCATCTGTTAAAATAAAAATAGAAAATTCTATCATGGGGATATACCACAATTATTTATTTACCAAATTCTCTCTTGATTTAGAGCATTTATTTAAATGCTAAAAGTATGACTAGTCAGGGCTTCCCAAATGACTTTTCTGAACAAATAAAACAAATCTTATTTTCCTGGCCAAACATGTGGGGAGCTGTGCTCTGGAGAATGACTCATTCATTCTTCCTGCACAGGCTGCTGACCCTGGTTCTGATTGTTTGGTGGTCTTGAGGTTGTCTTTTAGTTACCTGGGTATCTGTGATGGAGTAAAATAGAAGCCCAATCACTCAAAATGCTCTAATTATACTGCATAAAAGGCAGCTTTGAATTGCATGGCAGGAAGTACCTGCTGCCTTGAGTGGACAAAGTAGAAATAGCTGAGATGGAATTTACGAGGTTTTTTTTTTTTTTTCCCTTTGAATGGTGAAGGGATAGCCATAGCCATTCTTGCCCTCATTTTTTCACAGGCAGGGATCTTCCCTCAAGCAAGTGAAGTATAAGAGTGGCTTCAGGCCCATGAAGGATCACTTTAGCCATCATATATGGAGCACCCACTACATGCCATGCATGATACTGAATCCTGCAAAGGACAGACAGATGAAGGAGACAGACCTCATTCTCTAAGAGCTTGTGATTCAGTAAAGGGGCTGATTTGGATAAATAGATACAAAATGTGAAGTAGACCACCAGTACCATAATGGAAGGTACAGAAAGATATGAAAGTCAGAGATGGGAGAAATTACTTCCTACAGAATGGATTGGGAGGACTTCATGGAGGAGGTCAGAACTGAGCTGGGCTTGAAGGATTTATATTGATAGGTACAGGGAGGAAAAGGCACTCCACATAGATGAAGTAGTAAAATCAAAGGTACAAGAATGGGAAAATGGGAGGGAGAATATTGTATCTTTGGAGAATGTCAAGGAGAATCTGAAGTGTCAAGTCAGTAGATCAGATTTTTGAGTATGTGGCAGAGATGGTTAGCTACCCACTGAAACTTTTTGCTCCTTAATCTCCTTTCATAATATAAAATTGCTCCTGGGAAGTGGCTGGGAAATCAAGGACTACATATCTTGGTCCCTGCACCCTCCTGGCCATCTATGTGGGACCATGTGATTAGCTCTCACCTACAGAATGTTAGTAGAAGTAATGTATATATCACTTCCAGGTTGAGATGTTTAAGAATTGAGTATGTATCTTATCCACTCACTGTCTCTTCCTGTCTACCGACTGGATGTCAATGTCATGTAGCTTGGAAGCTACATGTTGAAGATGGTAGAGTCTCATTGGCAGCCTGCGTTCGTGAATGACTGCATAGAGCACAGCACCCATCCCTCCATCCTCCTCCTACCTGGACCTATGTTAAATGACTACGTGATCAAGAAATAAGCTTCTGCAGTGTTAATCCACTGGAACTTTGGGATTTGTATGTTCCAGATGTTGGCCTACCTTAAATAATATAGTCCATATAAAGAAGTAGTGGGAGTGGGAGCATGGGGATGTAGTTTGGAGCTGGTTTGCCCCAGGTGCTTTGCATCAAGTTGCCTTCATTACTGCAAGAACTACAGGGATGAACAGAGAGACCTTCCATCCTCTGCATGATATTGAGCATATACATTGATAAACAGATATCTTTATGGCTCACTCTAAACTGGTTTTATAGGCAGATCTAGAAAGTAAAATTGAAATTAATTTTGACTCTTTTCTCCATTTCATGGGGAAAAAAGTGTTAATGTTACGACTTTTCATTTCACATAGCATTTTCTTACACCTGAAATTATTTCATTTTCTGCACAGCCCTGTGAGGTGATGGCATTTTAGTGACTTGGGGCTCAGAGAGATATAGTGAGTTGCCCAAGGCCACATAACTTCAGGATTCAAACCCTAAATCCTAGACTTGCGGCACTCTGTGTGTATCTATAAACTCTGCTTTTCCATAAGGAAAAAGCAAGCTGAAGAACCCTATATCAGCCAGTTTCTCCCTTGCAAAGATAAAAGGAAGGCTGTATGTTCCTGGCTCAGGCCACACTGATCAGTGGAGGCCTTTGCAGCAGGTCAGAGCCTCAGTCCATACTTCTGGCATGAAAGAAAATGACCACATCTTAATTTTCTTGAAATCAGCCTCAGAACATCCATCTGGATAGGCTGCTGGAAAATTCATCCTTAATCATTACCTGGAACTCTCCCCTCTCTAAGTAACCCAGAAGGCTATGTGTTACCTGGGAAACATTGCCAGGGTCTTTTACGTCCAGCCCATCCTCATTGTCACTGAGCCCCTCAGTGGATAAACCTTGAAGCCAGGAGGGTCTGCTTCACTGTACTTTTTTTTTTTTTTCTAACATCTTTATTGGAGTATAACTGCTTTACAATGGTGTGTTAGTTCCTGCTTTATAACAAAGTGAATCAGTTATACATATACATATATCCCCATATCTCCTCTCTCTTGCGCCTCCCTCCCACCCTCCCTATCCCACCCCTCTAGGTGGTCACAAAGCAACTAGCTGATCTCCCTGTGCTATGCGGCTGCTTTCCACTAGCTATCGGTTTTACATTTGGTAGTATATAGAGGCCTTGCCACTCTCTCACTTCGTCCCAGCTTACCCTTCCCCTCCGCGTGTCCATGTGATTTATGTCAAAGAGTGTTCTGCCTATGTATTCCTCTAAGAGTTTTATAGTGTCTGGCCTTACATTTAGGTCTTTAATCCATTGTGAGTTTATTTTTGTGTATGGTGTTAGGGAGTGTTCTCATTTCATTCTTTTACATGTGGCTGTCCAGTTCTCCCAGCACCACTTATTGAAGAGGCTGTCTTTTCTTCATTGTATATTCTTGCCTCCTTTTGCAAAAATAAGGTGACCATAGGGGCGTGGGTTTATCTGTGGGCTTTCTATCCTGTTCCATTGATCTATCTTTCTGTTTTTGTGCCAGTACTGTAGTCTGGATAACTGTAGCTTTATAGTGTAGTTTGAAGTCAGGGAGCCTGATTCCTCCATCTCCGTTTTTCTTTTTCAAGATTGTTTTGGCTATGTGGGATCTTTTGTGTTTCCATACAAATTGTGAAATTTTTTGTTCTAGTTCTGTGAAAAATGCCATTGGTAGTTTGTTAGGGATTGCACTGAACCTGTAGATTGCTTTGGGTAGTATAGTCATTTTCACAATGTTGATTCTTCCAATCCAAGAACATGGTACATCTCTCTATCTGTTTGTATCATCCTTAATTTCTTTCATCAGTTTCTTATAGTTTTCTGCATTCAGGTCTTTTGTCTCCCTAGGTAGGTTTATTCCTAGATATTTTATTCTTTCCGTTGCAGTGGTGAATGGGAGTGTTTCCTTAATTTCTCTTTCAGATTTTTCCTCACTAGTGTATAGGAATGCAAGAGATTTCTGTGCATTAATTTTGTATCCTGCTACTTCACCAAATTCATTGATTAGCTCTAGTAGTTTTCTGGTAGTGTCTTTAGGATTCTCTACGTATAGTATCATGTCATCTGCAAACAGTGACAGCTTTACTTCTTCTTTTCCTATTTGGATTCCTTTTATTTCTTTTTCTTCTCTGACTGCTGTGTCTAAAACTTCCAAAACTATGTTGGATAATAATGGTGAGAGTGGACAACCTTGTATTGTTCCTGATCATAGAGGAAATGGTTTCAGTTGTTCACCATTGAGAATAATGTTGGCTGTGGGTTTGTCATATATGGCCTTTATTATGTTGAGGTAGGTTCCCTCTACGCCTACTTTCTGGAGGGTTTTAATCATAAATGGGTGTAGAATTTTGTCAAAAGCCTTTTCTGTGTCTATTGAGATGATCCTGTGGTATTTCTCCTTCAATTTGTTAATATGGTTTATCACATTGATTGATTTGCATATATTAAAGAATCCTTGCATTCCTGGGATAAACCCCACTTAATCATGGTTTATGATCCTTTTAATGTGCTGTTGGATTCTGTTTGTTAGTATTTTGTTGAGGATTTTTGCATCTATGTTTTTCAGTGATATTGGCCTGTAGTTTTCTTTCTTTGTGACATCTTTGTCTGGTTCGGTATCAGGGTTTTGGTGGTCTCGTAGAATGAGTTTGGGAATGTTTCTTCCTCTGCTATATTTTGGAAGAATTTGAGGAGGATAGGTGTTAGCTCTTCTGTAAGTGTTTGATAGAATTCGGCTGTGAAACCATCTGTTCCTGGCCTTTTGTTTGTTGGATGATTTTTAATCACAGTCTTGATTTCAGTGCTTGTGATTGGTCTGTCTATATTTTCTATTTCTTCCTGGTTCAGTCTTGGAAGGGTGTGCTTTTCTAAGAATGTGTCCATTTCTTCCAGGTTGTCCATTTTATTGGCATATAGTTGCTTGTAGTAATCTCTCATGATCCTTTGTATTTCTGCAGTGCCTGTTGTTACTTCTTTTTCATTTCTAATTCTATTGATTTGAGTCTTCTCCCTTTTTTTCTTGGTGAGTCTGGTTAATGATTTATCAATTTTGTTTACCTTCTCAAAGAACCACCTTTTAGTTTTATTGCTCTTTGCTATCGTTTCCTTCATTTCTTTTTCATTTATTTCTTATCTGATCTTTATGATTTCTTTCCTTCTGCTAACTTTGAGGTTTTTTTGTTCTTCTTTCTCTAATTACTTTAGGTGTAAGGTTAGGTTGTTTATTTGAGGTGTTTCTTGTTTCTTGAGGTAGGGTTGTATTGCTATAAACTTCCCTCTTAGAACTGCTTTTGCTGCATCCCATAGGTTTTGGGTCGTCTTGTTTTCATTGTCATTTGTTTCTAGGTATTTTTTGATTTCCTCTTTGATTTCTTCAGTGATCTCTTGGTTATTAAGTAGTGTATTGTTTAGCCTCCATGTGTTTGTATTTGTTACAGATTTTTTCCTGTAATTGATATCTAGTCTCATAGCATTGTGGTCAGAAAAGATACTTGATACTATTTCAAATTTCTTAAACTTGCCAAGGCTTGATTTGTGACCCAAGATATGATCTATCCTGGAGAATGTTCCATGAGTACTTGAGAAGAAAGTGTATTCTGTTGTTTTTGGATGTAATGTCATATAAATATCAATTAATTCCATCTTGTTTAATGTATCTTTTAAAGCTTGTGTTTCCTTATTTATTTTCATTTTAGATGATCTGTCCATTGGTGAAAGTGAGGTGTTGAAGTCCCCTACTATGATTGTGTTACTGTCGATTTCCCCTTTTATGGCTGTTAGCATTTACCTTATGTTTTGAGGTGCTTCTATGTTGGATGCATAAATATTTACTATTGTTATATCTTCTTCTTGGATTGATCCCTTGATCATTATGTAGTGTCCTTCTTTGTCTCTTGTAATACTCTGTTTAAAGTCTATTTTGTCTGATATGAGAATTGCTACTCCAGCTTTCTTTTGATTTCCATTTGCATGGAATATCTTTTTCCACCCCCTCACTTTCAGTCTGTATGTGTCCTTAGGTCTGAAGTGGGTCTCTTGCAGAGAGCATATATACTGTTCTTGTGTTGTATCCATTCAGCCAGTCTATTTTTTTTTGGTGGAGCATTTAATCCATTTACATTAAAGGTAATTATTGATATGTATATTCCTATTACCATTTCCTTAATTGTTTTCGGTTTGTTATTATAAGTCTTTTCCTTCTCTTGTGTTTCCTGCCTAGAGAAGTTCCTTTAGCATTTGTTGTAAAGCTGATTCAGTGGTGCTGAATTCTCTTAGCTTTTGCTTGTCTGTAAAAGTTTTAATTTCTCTGTCCAATCTGAATGAAATCCTTTCTGGGTAGTCTTGGTTGTAGGTTTTTCCCTTTCATCACTTTAAGTATGTCCTGCCAGTCCCTTCTGGCTTGCAGAGTTT
The DNA here is from genome assembly GCF_011762595.2 of Tursiops truncatus. NCBI lineage: Eukaryota > Metazoa > Chordata > Mammalia > Artiodactyla > Delphinidae > Tursiops > Tursiops truncatus. The sequence continues at coordinate 95,914,187 of NC_047035.1, forward strand.
CTGCTGAAAGATCAGCTGTTAACCTTATGGGGATTCCCTTGTATGTTATTTGTTGTTTTTCCCTTGCTGCTTTTAATATTTTTTGTTTGTATTTAATTTTTGATAGTTTTATTAATATGTGTCTTGGCGTGTTTCTCCTTGGATTTATCCTGTATGGGACTCTCTGTGCTTCCTGCACTTGATCGACTTTTTCCTTTCCCGTATTAGGGAAGTTTTCTACAATAATCTCTTCAAATATTTTCTCAAACCTTTTCTTTCCTCTTCTTCTTCTGGAACCCCTATAATTCGAATGTTGGTGTGTTTAATATTGTCCCAGAGGTCTGTAAGACTGTCCTCAATTCTTTTCATTCTTTTTTCTTTATTCTGCTCTGCAGTAGTTATTTCCACTATTTTATCTTCCAGGTCACTTATCAGTTCTTCTGTCTCAGTTATTTTGATATTGATTCCTTCTAGAGAATTTTTAATTTTATTAATGGTGTTGTTCATCATTGTTTGTTTGCTCTTTAGTTCTTCTAGGTCCTTGTTAAATGTTTCTTGTATTTTCTCCATTCTATTTCCATGATTTTGGATCATCTTTACTATAATTACTCTGAAGTCTTTTTCAGGTAGACTGCCTATTTCCTCTTCATTTGTTTGGTCTGGTGGGTTTTACCTTGCTCCTTCATCTGCTGTGTGTTTCTCTGTGTTCTCATTTTGCTTATTAACTTATTGTGTTTGGGGTCTCCTTTTCACAGGCTGCAGTTTCGTAGTTCCATTTGTTTTTTGTGTCTGACCCCTGTAGCTAAGGTTTGTTCAGTGGATTGTGTAGGCTTCCTGGTGGAGGGGACTGGTGCCTGTGTTCTGGTGGATGAGCCTGGATCTTGTCTTTTTGGTGGGCAGGTCTGCATCTGGTTTTGTGTTTTGGGGTGTTTGTGACCTTATTATGATTTTAGGCAGCTAATGGGTGGGGTTGTATTCCTGTCTTGCTTCTTGTTTGGCATAGGGTGTCTAGCACTGTAGCTTGCTGGTCATTGAGTGGAGCTGGGTCTTAGTGTTCAGATGGAGCTCTCTGGGAGTACTTTTGCCATTTGATATTACATGGAGCCAGGAGGTCTCTGGTGGACCAATGGCCTGAACTCAGCTCTCCCACCTCAGAGGAACAGGCCTGACACCTGGCCGGAGCACCAAGACCCTGTCAGCCACATGGCTCAGAGGAAAAGGGAGAAAGAAAATAAAAAGAAAATAGAAAGAAAAAAGTTATTAAAATAAAGTTATTAAATAAAATAAAAAGGAAAAAGAAAGAAAGAAAAAAATAGGAAATAAAATTTTTAAAATAAAAAAAATTATTAAAAATTAAAAAGTAATTAAAAAAAAGAAAAAAGGAAGAAAGGTGATAGCAACCAGACCGAAAAACAAATCCCCCAGTGATAAAAAGTGCTAAATACTATACTAACAACAACAACAAAAAGGACAGACAGATCCCTAGGACAAATGGTAAAAGCAAAGCTATACAGACAAAATCACACAAAGGAGCATACACATATAGCACTCACAAAAAGAAAAAAAGGAAAAAAAATCTATATATAAAAGAAAAGAAAGAAAAGGAAGAGAGCAACCAAGTCAATAAAGAAATCTACCAGTGATCATAAACTCTAAATACTAAACTAAGATCAACATAAAACCAGAAACCAGTTGGTCACATACAGCCAACCCCAAGTCTACAGTTGCTCCCAAAGTCCACTGCTTCAATTTTGGGATGATTAGTTGTCTATTCAGGTATTCCACAGATGCAGCGTACATCAAGTTGATTGTGGAGGTTTATTCCGCTGCTCCTGAGGCTGCTGGGAGAAATTTCCCTTTCTCTTCTTTGTTTGCACAGCTCCTGGGGTTCAGCTTTCATGGGCCCCGCCTCTGCATGTAGGCCACCTGAGGGCATCTTTTGGGAAGTCTGAGGTCTTCTGCCAGCGTTCAGTAGGTGTTCTGTAGGAGTTGTTTCACACGTAGATGTATTTCTGATGTATTTGTGGGAAGGAAGGTGATCTCCATGTCTTGCTCCTCCTCCATCTTGAAGGTCTCTTCCTGCTGCCACTTTTAAGGTATCCATCTTTGTGGTTTCACTTCCTTAAATGTACCTTCAAGACCCCTGGTATCTTGCTGCCTTCCTTGGATGCTCCCCTACAGGGTGTGGACCTCTATTCTCCCCTCCCAACATTGTTTCTGGAGGGAAATATTTCTCTCTACCTTTGGTTGCCCTCAAAGGCTCAGTGCATTATCACTTTGATGAGTTGAGGATTTTGGCATAGAAGGGAAGAGCCATTGTCTTCCCACATTTTGGGATTTTGCAGAAGTCCTTAAAGCAAGAATTTCTAAGGAGGAAACATTGTTCCTGGAGTAAAGGGATCTGAGTATATAGATTAAACACAGACAAACTGGCTTAATACAAAATTTGATTCAGTCCAAGTTGTCCATCATTGCACTGGAGACATTCATTCCACAAATACTAAATACTTTCCCTTTGTTAAGCTATGATCCAGACAGTGGAGAGCTAATGGTGGACATGAAACTTGAGGTCTAGTAGGATAACTTCTGATAATGACAAATACTACGAAGGATAGAAAGCAAAATAATAAAGAGGAAGTGAGGGATGGTGAAACAGAGGTGTGTCTCTGAGGGGTTGACTTTCTGCTGAGACCTGAAACATGAAACTTTCATGATGACCATAAGAGCAGGCCATGTAAATGTCTATGAGTATCCCAGGCAGTAGCCACACAGGTGCCAGGACCCTCAGGCCATGGAAAGAAATCTAGATTTTATTCCAGTCCCATTAGAAGTATTGGAAGGTTTAAGGAAAATAGACTGAAAGCTAGACTTGGAGCATCAACTTCTGGTATCAGTCTCTACCTCTCAAGAATTTAGGATTTAACTGGAGAGGTCAAACCTGTGCACAATAATAATACAGTTAGGTTTGCCTTAGAGTTTTTGATGAACTCTCTTTTCTAACATATTTGAATCTCGAAACATCCTCCGAACTGAGCAGGACAGATAAGGAAACTATACATTATTTATACAAATCAGTCCTTGATTCTCATCTTATTCTTCTTCCTACATGATTGCCTTGGGTACTTCTACTGATTCATCAGGAAGCCATTCCTGTCTGGCCCTTACCCCTATTCACTAGCTCCACCCCAAGATATCACTCTACCTTGCATACACATTTTTACTGCATGAATTCTTCACATATTTGATGGTGTGAGTTTTTAAATTAAAGAGCTCCCGTGTCAGAGACTATCCTTTTGTCTCCCCCGTGCCCTAGGTGAACAAAATGGGCATTCAAACCTGTGTGTGTTGAATGAGTGAATGCTAGCTGTGTGGCACTGACTTGTGAATGGGAGGCAACATGGACATGGACTGGTGAGTGGAGGAGAGCCTCATGGACAAAGGTACTTGGGTTTGCCCCTGGAGTTGAGAGGGGAACACTCCAGGTAGGAGCTCCAGGTGAGCAGAGGCTCCTGTCCCTACTGAGCATGTTGTGTGTGAGTGGGGCAGGTGAAGGGCAGTGGGGTAAGAGTGTGCCCAAGGGGGCAGTTCATGCCCAGGAGCAGAAGTTATATGGCTGGAGAGGGAGCTGGGCCCATATGGCAGAGGGCTGTGAATGCTGGGATATGGAGTGGGAATTTAGTGGGTAGGCAGCAAGGAGAACCAATGGGGATTTCTGAGTGATGATGAAGCACATAGGAAGCTTGAGCTGATCCTTGAGGACCTCAAGAACGAAAGAGAGAAGCCAGTATGTGTGAGAGAAGCCAGGAGGGATTTTTCACAATTTGGGCTTCAGGTAATGAGTTCTCAGGGGAAGTGGTGGGAATGGGAGGGGAAGGCACAGAGAGGGGACAGAGCATTGGATGGCCTCCCACGCCAAAGGGAGCCTTCACTGCCCCTGAGGATGTTGGTGTGATTTACCTGTGGATGCAGATCCTAGTTCTGCCACTCACTGGGCTGTTTTGAGGATTGAGAGAAAGAACATATTTAAAGTGTCTGAACGAAGTTTATTGAGCAGGTGGCATCTATTACTTATCACCAGGGGTAGAAGTCTGAGCACTTCTGCTCACTGCATCTTGGTATTAGAGTCGCCAAGGAAAACACAACACAGTTAAGCACTGGATGGAACAATGCTTTACTCACATAGAAAAAAGACAGAACAAGATCGACTTCAGTAGTGGGTGTCAGTCCCCTGTAGTCAGCAAGTTCATCCTGGCACCTGATGCAGGGCCATTGGCCTGTATGCACCCCTACTGTTCTGTAGTAAAAGAACCCTATCCCAGGGACTTCCCTGGTTGTGCAGTGGTTAAGAATCCGCCTGCCAGTGCAGGGGACAGTGGTTTGATCCCTGGTCTGGGAAGATCCCACATGCCGTGGAGCAACTAAACCTGTGCGCCGCAACTATTGAGCCTGTGCTTTAGAGCCTGAGAGCCACAACTATGGAAGCCTGCACACTTAGAGCCCATGCTCCACAACAAGAGAAGCCACCGCAATGAGAAGCCCGTGCACTGCAACGAAGAGTAGCCCCCACTCACCGCAACTAGAGAAAGCCTGCACACAGCATCGAAGACCCAACACAGCCAACATTAAATAAATAAATAAATAAATAAATATCTATATCTATAAATATATATATATAAAGAACCCCATCCCTTCCCTGCAGGAGTGGGCTGGTCAGGTGCCATATGAGACACACCTTTTTTTTTTTTTTTCAATTTATTTTTAGTTTTTTGGCATTACGCATGCCTCTCACTGTTGTGGCCTCTCCCGTTGCAGAGCACGGGCTCCGGACACGCAGGCTCAGCAGCCACGGCTCACGGGCCCAGCCACTCCGCAGCATGTGGGATCTTCCCAGACCGGGGCATGAACCCGTGTCCCCTGCATCGGCAGGCGGACTCTCAGCCACTGCGCCACCAGGGAAGCCCGAGACACACCTTTAAGCAGAACAAAGGAACACACATGGAGGCTGAACAGGGAATACTGCTCCCACACAACGTGATAAGCCCAGCATAGGCTGTGAGTGGCTTCTTATCTCTTGCTAAGGAAGTACTCCAGGCCCAAGAAACACTGCATGCATTATACTGCCTTCCCTACAGAGAGCCATCAATATACACCTGCTGATGGGTTGATATGGTGATTAACAACTTGGACTTTGAAGTCCGATCTAGTGTTGGGTTTAATTTGTAAGCTTCACAAGAATAGAGCTGTGTCTTCCTTGTTCATTTTGGCTCTTCTGGAGGGCCTGCCCCAGTGCCTGGTATGTGGCTGATGATGCATAAGTAAATGAACCCTGGCTACATTGCTTACTAGCTTTATGCCTTCGGGCAAATTACTTAATCTCAGTCCTCATCTTTAAAATGGGGAGAATAATAGTAGCTAATTGATAAGATTTTGGTGAGAATTAAGTGAATTAATATAATAAATATAAAGCACTTAACAAAGTGCCTTGTACAATGTTAGCATCTTGATTATTATTAATGTTATTTATTAATCTGAAACAAGCATTGGGGTTTATGGGAAAGAGAAAAAGAGCTAATAAATTAATTGCACTAAGGAAATGTCAGCCCCATTGGAAATGAATGTTTTGAACATTGTAATGTTTTGAATCACTGAGTCCTGCATGTCTCCCCATTCTGAAAATTTTGGGATTCACATGTACACTCAACTTTATTTTTAAATGATGGAGTCACAGATTATCTAGTCAAAGTTATAAAGGGTCATTCTGGGTTTTCACAGTGTTGGTAACTTCCCAACTGCAAAGAATGGATTTTTGTGACAGATCTTTTGGTAGTGACTTGGCATGTTTTTGTCAGCTAATTCAAGTAGTCATCACACTTCCCTGGGCATTTTGAATGCTTTCAACATCATAATTACTCACTCATTTTAATCTCTAGTGCTTCAACAACCACCATGGTAACTACTTAAAGGGAATTTTTAAAAGAGGGAGCACATGGTCCTAAGCCCTCTGGGCATTGTGTGAAAAATGAAGTGGACAAATGGGCAACGCAAAGCATGGCATTTTATTGACACCCTCTTGGGGGAAATCTGTGAAATATGGGAATTCGACATTGCAAAATTATCTTTGAAGAGTCTAAGGAAATGAGTCTTCATGGGTAATATACCTTACACTCTTTGGCAAACCACCTGTCTTTGAAGTACACACAGAATGCACTTATAATGTATTTATAATGTGCTTATGATTTATTGATCTTTCACTGTGTAGTATTCCTTAACAAGGTGACCTACTGGAAATTTATTAATGAACTGTATCTACATAAATAAGCCAGAATTAAAGATGCTTAATAAATGTATTATAACTAAGTACTTAATAAATAAAAGGGATTTTCATGCCCATGTGAATATGACAGAATGGTTTGTGAACTAAAGCCTTGATCAAGTGTAGTTTTCTGATCATTCCAACTACTATTGTTAATGAATCTTATCAGCTCCATTCCATCTAGGTGGTGGTACCGTCAGCTGAATGAGCTAGAGGTATACATATCAGAATCAGACAGAAATGGGTTTATTCCCTGGCTCTACCTCTTAGCTGTTGTAGCCTTGTGCAATTATCTCATTTCCCTAAGACTTTTTTCTCTTCTGTAATGTAGGGATAATATTACCTAAGTTGTAGGTTTATTCTGAAGATAAATGAGATCAGGTTTGTAAAAAATGCTAAGCACAGAGAGCATGGCATGTAGTAAATGCTCAGGGAAGAGAAGCAAGTGTTATATGATCTTTATTACTAGAGACAGAGAAGTACATTGTTCGTATTACAAAAGTATGAGTAGATCAAAGTATGCTGGGGCGTCTGTAAAGTGAGGGTAGCAACAGTCTGTGAATGTTTCTATCACTTGCATAAATAGAACATAAGTGTTCAAGACTGGTCACCTGATCGTATGGAAGAGTCCCAGGGAGCAGGACTGTCCAAATCTTTTCATCCTGCCAGAATGATTGCCATTATAGAGTCTATGTCAATCTCAACAGAAAACAACTTACTAACAGTGTAAAAAGTTGGCTAATCAACTATTAAATAGATGCTTTGACTGCCAAAATATATGATGCCAAGCCATTGGTTTGGCAACCATTTTTTAACTTAATTGACTGATTTTTGTGGGTTGAATTGGCTGCTATTACATAGATGTAGCCGTCAGCCTGGTATACATATATATAAGAAATGTGTATATTTAACTTATGGTAGAGGGACAAATAAGAAATTATAGCAAAACAATAGTTATTAAATTCATGCCAAATGCTTGTCAAATAAAAGACAAGGGATTGATATTGGTGGGGGGGGGAAGAGAAGGAAATACATTAATAAGTAAAAAAGATTGCTGCTATTCCAACTGTCAGTCTATTGGATTTATACAGATTTTTGAATCCCATAAATCTATCTGTTCACCAATTGTTATTGCTATAAACAGTTGAAAATGTTAATTGGTTGGTAAGATGATTCTCTATGTTCAGAATTTCCTTGGACAAAAAAAGCAAACAAATGCTGGATAATTTCTGTTTATTTTATTCAGGGTCTCATGTTTCTTCATCATCTTTATTCAATATAGAAAAAAAAGAAATAAACTTTGGAACTCTACTAGGCTTGGCTCTATGTACAAAAATAAATGACTGCTTAAAGGGCCAGAAGACAAGGTGATATTATGTGGTTAATTTGCTCAGTTATGAAAGGACCTGCAGGGTATTAGGTTATGAAAAACAGTGGTTATTTTGAGAGAAAGTGGAGCCAGATTGGGTGGATTTTAAACACTTTCCAACTTGTTTAGTATTGGATGTGATCTCCAGGTCGGGTGGGGGCAGAGGCTGTGTCCCATTGACTGCTCTATCCACTTTGGGGAAATGCTCCTTCCTCTGACTCTATTCTGAACACGGGCATTTCTCTAGATTGCTTTCTTGGAAATGGCAACAGAAAATAGCAGCAATAATAGGTTTTAAGTTGCTTGGCAGTGAATCATGCCATTTTATAAATTCATCTCCTTACACTTTATTTCCTTGCTGCAAGGTAATTTAGATGAATGTCAGCAAGGGAAAAAGAAAGTGATTGGTGATTCCACCTCCTCCAGTAAAACAAATTCCTAATTTTCTGTCTTTTATCTTTTGCCATTCTTTTGTGCTCCTCTTTGGCCTTGTCAAAACATATCGTTCAGTTAGAGACTAAAAATATTTTCCCATCGATTGGGGTTATTGATTTTTTTTAATCTGTACTTTGGCTTGAAGAGCACGGGTGAAGGGTGAAAGTTCACCAGCTTAGTCTGCCGTTTTATCTGAACAGCAGAAGAATGTATTGGCAGCAGATTTGATTTACCTTGTTGGGCAGTTGTAGACACTTCAGCCACTGAAGACAACACTCTAGCATGTCCTGCTGCAGCTGTCTTTTTTTTTTTTTTTTTTTGGTTCCCAGGAATTCCTGAATGATCCACCTTCCTATTGATTTTATCTCTCTGTTTCCAAGGCAGAGTATTTTTTTTTTTTCTTTTTAGGGTTCCAAATTAGGCCTCTTGGTGATGTCATCATGCTTTCTGAACTCATGGTAAACAAAACAGGATTCATGTGTCTGCTGGGTTTCGCCACTCTGCCCAGTTGGCTTACAGTCTTGGATCATGTCCATTCACAATGTCACAACAGAATCCGATGTGACTGGATCAAATGTTCTGAAGTCTCCCATCTCCCCATCACAGCTGCTCAGACACACGTGCTCAGGGTAGTGTTTGACTCCTAATCTGAGTCCTAAAATGGCACATAAAACTTCTTAATGAACACCAGTTGCGTGGAAGGTGACGCCGTAGACATTGTTGGAGAGGAAGAACAGTGTTGTGACTGGGATTATGGCTTCTTTCTATTAGAATCCCAGGCTTAGTGCTTGCCAGCTGGGTGGCCCTGAGAAAGTTACCTAATCTCTTAGTGCCTGAGTTTTTTTCATCTGTAAAATGGGATAGAAATTCTTATCTATTTCATCAAGTGGTTGTAGCTTCACATGAATAAACATATATAAAAGTCCTAGAACAGGGCCTAGTACACTGGAAGTTTTCAGTAAATGTCAGCTATTGCTATGATTATTGACAAGGAAGCTGAGACTGGTGTGTGTCGGGGCCGGGGGGTGGGTGGTTAAGAAACACAGAGAAGTTCACACAGAGGAAGAAAGAAAAAACCGACTCTCAGAATCAGGGATTTGGGGTCCAGTGCCACAGCTGACTTCCTGATTGCTGCCACAGTTCTGACCATTTGGCCTCAACCACTTGGTCGGTTCCTTCTTGTATTGGCTCTTGGATGAAACTTGAGGTGGGGCTGCTGGGCTCACCCTGCTCTGTGCAAAATCAGTTTGTATTTTTGGTCTTGCCTTTGTGTGGCGGTGGCACTTTACCCTCACTTAGGGCTCAGTCCCACTCAGAACCTAGGACCATCATTCAACCTGAGGCCCAGAATACTTAACACCCAGAGGACAGGCCTCCCTCAGAGAGGAACACTGTGGTGAGTACAGTGGTTCTAGAACTTCAATGTATATAGAATCACCTACAGAGAACCTGATCCAGGACTGCTGGGCCTGTGTATTTAACAAGTGTCTCAGGTGACTTGGATGCAGGTGGTCTCCGTCTACACTTTGAGAAATGTTGATACAGTAGAAAGAGCTTGGGCTCTGGACACGGACAGACTTGGGTTTGAATTTGCTCATCAGTTATGCTATGTGGGCAAGTCATTTAATGTCTCTGAGCCTCAACTGTGAAATACACAGTGAACTAATAATATATTGAAAGTATTTAGCACAGTGCCTGATATGTAGGATGTGCTACGTAAATGATAAAATTCCCATCCCCTTCCCTGGTCTATTTGCTCTCTTGGACTCCAGAGAATTGTACACTCTTGGAATTAATTTGTCTTAACTTCTTCCTCAGTCATGCCTGTTTTTGATTTCCTGTCTGAATGGCACCTGCTCTTACTATCCCCTTGTAAAAACGTTCCTGTCTAGATAAGGTTGACCTTATTCCTACAACCGTTGGCTCTTTCTTTTAGTTATCTGTCCTCAACGACATCTTAGTGGCATTCCCACATCTGGGCTGGGTCTTTGGGCAGCTTTGCAGACTTGAGTTCCCTTTGCCTTTCCTTGGCCTGCAGGACTTTGGATCTAGTAATGCTGGAGCCATATCTCTCCTCTGTCTGCAGCTAAAGCATCTCTTTCCTCAACCGTGATTTGGTTCCTAATGTTGGCATTTCTTGCCTGTTCCATCCACCCGTCAGTAACTAAGAGCCAGGTGCTCCCGTGACCTGACCCACAGAGGACGAATCAGCTAACCAGCTCAAGTTAGCAGATATATCAGCTTGTAATTGGCCAACAACATTTTTTTATTCTTAATACCTACACCTGGCTAGATGCTCAAAGCTGTGATTTATGTGAAACTGAAGGCATTGAATTAAACTAATGTCAAAATAGTTGTTCACCTTGAACTCTTCACTCAGGCACGTGATCAGTTGTGAGTATAGGGAAGTGTCGTATCATCTATTTGGTCAGTTCTGTCCAAATGGTAGTTTTCTATAAACATGGTCTTTAGCTTTAATAGACCTAAAGACCTGTTGGCCAAAGGAAAGTAGAAGAATGCTGGTCTTATAAGCAGGTACCATGTGGGACTGCCACTAACACAAGACACAAAGCAAAGGCTTGTAGGAATAAGGTCAATACCATTAAACCAGGAATGAACTGTCAACTTTCAAAGAACCCAATGGAGAACTAGAAAAATATCCCGGAAATATGTTTACTATAAGGTGTAGATAAAGCGATATGCTCTTACATTATATTAGAAAGGGAGATGATACTCTCAGTAGGTCATTGGATTTAGGGACTAACCTAAATCTAGAATGATTTCATGTGAAGATCCTTAACTAATTATATCTTCCAAGACCCTTTTTCCCAATGAGGTCACATTCTGATGTTCTGAGTGGACATGAATGTTGTGGGGACACTGTTCAACCAACCCTTTATAGCACACAGGGCTAGCAGGCTTAATACAGCTCTAACATATGCTGAAAATCCAGAATCAGGGCAGTGTGAGGCTCTCTTCCTGCCTCTGTTCATTCTACTGTGAGAGCCTTCAGAGCAGGGACTTGTGTAGAGAGGCTTGCATGGCAGTTTAGTATATATTTTCTGAAAGAGTAAACCAGAGATGGCAGGTCAGGACTAAGAGAAGGACCTTGAGTTTGAAGCTATTCTCAGAAATATCCATTTCCACTTCTTTCATGGCCATTTTACTGTGCTATGAATAGTCAAAACTGTGAGTCGACTTTTGTGGTTATGTGAACCATTTGGATCACAAATATTTAATCCACTACAAAAACAATTTCTCTGTTGGAGGCAGATAAAAACAGAATTGCATGCAGTGTGGTAGTGTTCTGAGAAGAGGGAACATCCAGATGTACCTTGGTGAAGACATGCACTGAAACAGTGTTAATGCATTAAAAAGGATGAGCTGTGTCATTGAGCAGGGGGAGAACTGGTACAATTAGTTAAACTCATAACAAATTTAGTTGACTGGCAGTAGTTGGGAAGGAAACTCAAAATGAATAAATTCATTGACTGTTTTTAACCCTTTAAAAACAAGATAGATTCACACATCTTGAGTGGTTTAAAGCTATAGTCACAAAGTGACAAACAGGTGCATAAAGACAGAAGCATTCAGTCCATTTGGGTATGGACCTTCTTACTAGTTCCAGAAAATTGACCTATTTTATTTCATCCTTTTTACAACCAATTCCAGGTGGCTGAATTGAGTATATTTTTCATTCTGACTTGTTGACTTCTGGCCCATTAAGGCAGCCAATCCAATTAGGCAGGTTTTCTGTTGCTTCGCCTCCTGACAGAGCATCTGATTGGCTTGCAGCTCTCGCTAAGTGACAGGCCTTCCACAACTGTAGATTATCTTTCTTAAAGGGATCTTATCTCCTGTTCTCCCTTTAAAATGTCTGTATTTTTTTCTGGTTATGCTTAGGCTTGGGTTTTAGAGAGCTTCTCTTTTAAGTACTTGAGTTCAGATGTTTGGGGTTAGGACGTAGGCTGAATGAAATAAGCTGGGTTGCCAGGGTGCACATCTGGATGCAGTGTTGGGATTATCAACTGTGGCAGGTTGAATCATGGTGCCCCTCACAGATATTCACATTTTAATCTCTTGAACCTTATATGGCAGAAAAAGACTTTGAGGATGTGATTAACCTAAGGATCTTGAAACGTGGAGATTATCCTGGATTGTCCAAGTGGGCCCTAAATGAAATTACATGTATCCTTTTAAGAGAGAGATTTGATACCGACACACACAGAAAGCCAGGTAGAGGAAGCAGAGGGAAGAGCCTGAGAAAGCAGATGTTAGGCCACTGGCTTTGAAGATGGAGGAAGGGGTCATGAACCAAGGAACACAGTTTAAGAAGCTAGAAAAGGCAAGGTTCTTCCCAAGAACCTCGGAAGGGATTGTGGCTCTGGCAGCACCAGTAAAAGTGATTTTGGACTTCTGGCCTCCAGAATAGTGAAAGAATAAATTCTGTTGTATCAAATTTGAGGTAATTTATTACAGCAACCATAGGAAACTTATATATCAAACAAGACCATCCCTGCCAGGACTAAATCCCTGGTTCTGAGAAATGTACCTTGCAGGCAGATGGACTGCAGCTATACTATCCTTCATGTATGTGCCTATTTTTATATTTTCAAGTTTAATTTTGAATGTGATTTTTGACCTTCAACCTTAATCTGAGATATTGTTTGAAAATACTTGATGAGGTTTGTTAGGTTAAAAATGAAAGAATTTATAAACCTGCTACATAGCAATCCAGCTTCCTTGGACTGTTAAAACTTTTAATATCAAGGTCATCCCACCCTGAGGTTACTTATTAACTCTCATTATCATTTAACTACATGGACACTTAGTATATCACGTACCTGCTCCTTCTCGAAATTATCTCCTTCCTTGGAACTGCATTCTTTGTCAGGGTTCTCTAGAGAAACAGAACTAAAGGATTATCTGTCTATCTGTCTATCTATGTAATTTAGTTATGTATATATGATTTAAATGTGTATGTTTATTATAAGAAATTGGCTTACGTGATTGTAGAGGTTGACAATTTCCAAGACCTAGAGTTGGCTAGCTGGGGACCCAGGTGAGCTGATGGTATAAATCCATTCTGAATGCTGGCAGACCCAGAAAGAGCTGATGTTTCAGTTTGCATTTGAGGGTGGCAAAGAACCCATCCTAGCTAAGGCATTCAGGCAAGAGGAGTTCCCTCTTACTTGCGAGAGGATCAGTCTTTTTTTTTTTTTCTATTCAAGCCTTTAATAAATTGGGCCACCACCATTAGGATGGGCAATCTGCTTTATTCAGTCTACCAATTCAAATGTTAATCTCATCCAGAAATACCCTCACAGACCCACCTAGAATAGTGTTTGACTAAATATCTGGGTACGTTAGAACCTACTCCAGTTGACACATAAAATTAACCATAACATTTGTCTTATCTGCTTTTCTGCTTATTTTCCCTACAACTTTAGTTTTATTCTTATCCCTAAATGTGGAAATCCTTCAGAGCCTCTATTCTTCCTCTCTAAACAGTTCCTTGACACGCTCTTTCCCTCACACATCTTCAGCTCCATCCCCATCCATAATCTGACACTGAGCAAGTAAAACTTAGCCCTATTAAAATAAAAAATCTCAAAATCGTACCAAATTTCCCACCCTTTAGATGTCCATGATTCTTGCAGTGGTGTCACCATTGGTCCAGGAACCCAGGCTCAAAACCATGAAGGCATCATTGAATCCACCCTTTGTTTTCCTTTTCATAGAAAAAACCAACTCTCCTTGATTCTTCTTCAAAAGTTTTTCTTACAGTGCTCCCTTCCTTCTGCCTACATGATAATTCCATCCCATAGCATGGTGCTATTGCTGCTGCTCCCAATCAGATTTTATGTAATAAGCTCTTCCTTCTGTGCTAGGGCTGTACTAAGCAGTTTGCATACATCATCTCATTTATTTGTCTCCCCAAATCCTTTAAAGCAGGTATTATTATCCCATATTTTACAGTTGAGAAGCTGAGGTTTAGGGAGTTTAAGTGATCTGTGTGAGGTTTCCTAGCTTAAGTAGCAGAATGAGAATTGAAACCGTAGCCTACCCGAGTCCACAGCATGCATTTTTTTAAAAAATTGAAGTACAGTTGATTTACAATGTTGTGCCAATCTCTGCTGCACAGCAAAGTGACTTAGTTATACTCATATAGACATTCTTTTTTTAATATTCTTTTCCAGTATGGTTTATCCCAGGAGATTGGATGTTGTTCCCTGTGCTATACAGTAGGACCTTGTTGTTTATCCATTCTAAATGTAATACTTTGCATCTACCAGCCCCAAACTCCTAGTTCATCCTTCTCCCTCCCCCACTCCCCCTTGACAACCACAAGTCTCATCTCTGTGTCTGTAAGTCTGTTTCTGTTTTGTAGGTAGGTTCATTTGTGCCATAATTTAGATTCCACATATAAGTGATATCATATGGTATTTGTATTTCTCTTTCTGACCACAGCATACATTCTTAAAAACTCTTTTATAGTGCCTCTCTGCACTTTCTAATATTTCTTTCAATTCACGTTTCTGCCTGGAATCATTCCCAGTTCCAATATTTTCTATAATCACTGACAGTAAAATCTAGAAACATGACATTTGTCAGTTTTTTTCCCTGCTCAAAAATCTTCAGTGGCTCCACATTGCACAGAGAAATTAATTTCAGTCAAGGCTCCCTAACAGACATATCTCTCACCCCTTTCTGCTTCACTACTTACCCCCATTGCACTTAGCTTTTTGTACATATTTCCATTCCTTGATTCAGGGTCTTCCTTACATCTGGTGCAGTTGTAACTACCTGACTACCCCACTGATTCATTTCAATGCATCCTTCCACATCCAGTTGATATATTTTTTAACCTGGAAAAACAGCCCAGAACCTCCACACTTTTATTTTCCCCTCGTAGAACTAAACGTTTGTCCCATAACTTTAGTGAGCATTTGACTCATTGTATTAATATTTAGTTACCAGCTTGTCTTCTTGATGGTGTAAAATTTTAATTCTGAATTGCTGGCAAATGTGAATTTGATTAGGACAGGGATGGCATCCTACTCATCCATGAATTGTACCTCCAGATCTCTTCCTTTCCCCCTGAGGACTAAATCAATCATTCCTCCCTTTGCTAGGGGTGTTTGTGATTGACAGTTCTCAGCTGGCTCTCTTTTCTTTTTTTTTTTTTTGCGGTACGCGGGCCTCTCACTGCTGTGGCCTCTCCCGTCGCAGAGCACAGGCTCCGGACTCGCAGGCTCAGCGGCCATGACCCACGGGCCCAGCCGCTCCACGGCATGTGGGATCCTCCCGGACCGGGGCACGAACCCGTGTACCCTGCATTGGCAGGTGGACTCTCAACCACTGCGCCACCAGGGAAGCCCCTGGGTCTCTTTTCTTGAATTGCCTCTAGCTGAAGAGAGCAGCCTGCATCCAGTGACTGGCCAATATAGGCATTATGAAGCTCTGGTTCCTTGCTTCAATATGGGGTAGCTCTGAAGGGCCATCCCAACTCCAGAGCTCCTCATGTGATTGATGGAGTCGTTTGTTGTTGCTGCATTGCTCTTACACTTTCTCCTCTGTCTAGTCATGCTTCCTGCCCTCCTCCACAGGTGCTGATCTTCAGAGCATTTCCAATACACTTTCCACACACAAATCTTCCTTTCAGCATTTATTTCCCAGGGACCCTGACCTATGACAAGGAGGTCTACACCTGGCTGACAGCAGTATCTCAGCTGAGTGGCAGCAGGAGGTTGGGAGGTTACTGTTTAGGATGTGGGCTTTTTCTTATTCTTCTGTTTTCACTACAGTGCTCTTGCCCTGCCTCTGTGTCACAAGATTGGACTTTCTTTGGTTCATTTTCTCCATAGAATAAACTTCTCTGTGGGGTAAGAGAAGGCTGGTAACTTGGTGGTTTGGGAGGGAACCTGGGAATCTGAATGTCTCTATACTAACATTCATCTACTTGTCCTGTTTTCAGTCCCCCTTTATTCCATGGCACCTGGGGTCTCTAATTCCTGAAACTTCCCAGGTTCTGTTGGGAGAACCAGCTTATTTCTTATTCTCTGTAGGTATTTAGTTGTCAAAATGTTCACCTCTGTTAACTCCTCCAGTTAGTTTCCAACTTCCCCCAATTTTTTCCTGTCCCTCACTTGTGTTGTCTCCTTCTCATTTTCTTTATACTTGAAAGTTTTAAAAATTTTACATTCTTTCACTCTCATTTTAGTGGAGCTTCTGGAGGAACCAGTGTTGAGCACAGGTGTAAAACATGCCCTGTTTAACCAGGAGTATGGGAGGTTCATGGTTTTTTGCCAGTTTTGGAACATCTTGATTTTATTTTAAAAGTAAGGCAGTGGTTTCTTAAGACATTCGTGGCATTTTTATTTGAAAAAATATTTTTATTTATTAAGGGAAAAATTTGATTTGGATGCTATGTGGAGTAGTGGGTTAAAGTCACCATATTTTCATTCGCCAGAATAGTGGGAAGGGCTTCATTAGCCCTAGTGTCACCCAGGCATACACAGGATGAGGGCCGCTGGCCAAGACTGAGACTTCCCTTCAATATGCCTAAGTATCCAGAGAAAAATGGAACCTTTGTTCAGTCACCCAGATGTTTTGTTTGCATGTCAAGAACCATCCGGAGATGCTTAAGTATCTGAATATTTGGTGTGCTGTTGACAACGTATCTGTATGACTGCCTGAATTTCTCTCACCTAATTTTGGTATTTGGCCTCATGGAAATGCAGCCAAAGACTGACTAACTGCATCACTGGATGTGTCAATTACAGTGGGATCTGAGGGTTGTAAATTAATGAGCATTTTTTTTTCATGTTTTTGACGCCCTCAGTCACATTTTGGTTCATGTTTAGTCCATGTTTTGGGAACACAAGAGCGTTTTTGAAAAGATAAGGACTAATTTCTGGAGAGGGGGCATGTGTACTGGAGGTGCTCTGCTGTGCTGCAGCCTGCCAGTCAAAATCTGCCAGCAATGTCATTCAAGGTCAGAGACCCAGTGACCCGCCAATCAAAGTCAGCAGGGCTGTTCATGTTCACTTGTCAGTGTTGGAAAGAGGTCACTCTCTTTGGTGTGGCTAGTGTGTGAACAATGAGAGTATTTCAGTGGTTGGAAGCACGTTCTGCTGCCTACCCCCTGGCGATTTGAGGATGCTTGCCAAGGTTTTTCCTATCCTACAGGCATACAAGGCAGGATAGTGGAAAAAGCCAACAGTATTTAAAAAAAGAAAACTGAGTTATGGATTCTGAATTCCACAAGCAAACCTGATAGCTAATTTAGTACATAGCTTTGCTTTCTTTTATTTGCTTAAAATCTGTCTGTAAGAAAGGATAGCATAAAGAAAAATTAGAAATATAACTTTAGAGGAACAACTATATCCCAGTTAAAAAAAAGAATTAACTTAAAAAAAAGAAATATAACTTTAGATATCTAAAAAGAGATATTTCCTTTAAACATTTTGTACTTGGTATTCAGTTTGCGTTCTTGACTTAGCTAATCATTATCTTGTCTAATTTTTACCATACAAAGATAAGCTTTGCATTTTATGAAAAAAACGGCGAATTTTTGGATGTGCTAAGATCACAGAATAAAGCTTGGAATATTTCAGTTTCAGGATCTGGAAGACAAAGATGATAGCAACATAGTTTACTATTTCAGTAGGGTCTTGATGGTTTTCCAAAATTGAGCCCTCTCTGAGGGCAAAGGGACAATTCATCATAATCCAGAATATTTGCCATTCAGATTTTTTTCAGCAGCAGCAAATACTGTGGTGGGCAGATGTTCAAAGTTTCTTCAGGGGACCTCCTTGATGGCAAAACCTCCAAATGAGTCATGCTCTGAATGTTTTGCTTCCCCATGGTAAAATAACCAGATATTTAGGTGTATCCACATGCTCAGCCTTAGAGATGCTCTTTGGCTAAAATGTCCAGAAGTCATCAGGACGTCATATAGATGCCAGTGAAAGCAGCTGCTCTAGTCATATTTTTATTTGATTAAAAATATATTAACAATAGAGTTTTAAAAGGCCACAGAGATAAAACCCTAAAATGAGGCAAAGTGTATGTAAACTAGGTGTGAGCACCAGATAGATAATTTTTCAAAATTTGTAGAACAGTCAGTGGGAAATACATATTTAGAGTGGTGCCATAGAGCATGAGCTTTTAGGGCTGGAAAGGTCTTTGGGGTTCAAACCTCTCATTTTATGGGTGGCAGCATTAGAGAGACTTGTGGAAGAGGCACAAATAGTTAAATGCGGAGAAAACTCCTGGACCTACATTTGAGTCTGGGCCTCCTTGTCCTCTACCAGGCTCTCTTCTAATCCACCTGGTAAGGCTTACGGTGGAGGTGAGTGTTCTGCAGCTGCTCTAGAGTCTTTATGAACTGGAAGGGAAGTGGATGTAGTGTGGAGATGCTCAACAGAGGCTCGAGCCGTTTAGGTGAAGGGAGCACTTGGTAAGTTACATGGGAGAACAAGGGCCCTGGGGTTGTAGAAAGAGTTGGTCAGAAAAGATAGGATGCTCAGAATTACCCAGTGAAGCAAAGCATTCTCTTTAAAATGGCTGTACCACCTCTTAATTTTGGATTAGAAATATTCTTGGCTATCAGTAGCAAAAACTTTTTACTGGTAAGTCAATGTTTTGAGAGTGACAGACTCTAGACATAGAAAATACTTGATTTCAGCTTTCCGCTTTGGCTGCCTTATTTGTTAGTAGAATATAGGAGTGAGATACGTGGGCGAGGAGGTACAGATCATATTTTCCTTTCCTTTCTCTGATACCCTGATAAACACCCCTAGGCTTGGAGGAAAGCTTCAAATCCATGAAGACAAAAGAGGAGTGATTCAAGCGTGACTAGTTTCTTTCACAGATGTGAAGGGGGCTGGCCAAGAGGCACAAGGCAGCCAATTTTCACCTCTGACAGCTGCCGAGGTCATCAGCTTCCTAATGGCACCCCTTAATTCCTCTGAGGCCAGGGTCTCCTTTGAACTCAGTGGTTGTTACACTTCCAAAGCTAAGCTGAGAAGGGTAGCAACCTGCAAATTTTGCTAGCCCCTGAGTAGACAGTTATCAGGCCATTAAGGCCTTAGGCTAAGGACTTAGGGTTCTCTTATCTTCTCTGACCTACAAACCAGTAGTTACTCCCAGATGACTTATACACACGCGCTCACACTTGTGTGTGTGTGTATTCATGAGACAGAGAAAGAGAAGGGCATTTACATGCCAAGAGCTTCTAGAGTGGCAGCAGGACATTTCTGGGAAAGCCTAATGCCTTAGTTCAAAGTATGCTTACAGTGGGAGTAAGGACTATTGAGCTGGGGAGGATTTTCTGTGAGGGACTTTTGTTATGGCTGGACCTAAGGGCTGGGTGAATGCAAGGAGGCTGTAAAATGCAGGGAGCTTGAAATCTGACTTTGAAGGGGGTTTCAGTTCCTGGGGATTCACTGGCCAAGCATTTGTGGAGCTTCAAGTCCAGTGGATGAGGTAGCAGGGGTGTTGGCCTCACTACTCCATACCCAAGCCATGTGGCATGAGGTAATGATGGGGGGGTGCAGGTGAAGATTCAAGCCTGGGAAGTCTGTGTCAGTGGGAACCTTCCACATGGTGGTTAAGGAAGGCACTTGGAAAACTTCAGTATAGTAGGGAACTGGCTCTTAGATCAGGAAGTAGCCAGGGATATAGCAGGTGTTAATGGTCTGGTTAGGCAAAACCTAAAGCAGGGAGCCTGTGAGTTCAAGACGGTTAAATCAGGGCAGTGACTGCAGAATGGCCAATGCCAGGAAGGCCAAGTGAGCAGCGGCAGTTGGTGCAAGGGTGGGGATTACTATCAGAGGCCAAAATTCGAGTAGAGCTGAGGCGACAGAGCAGAGAGCCCAGCTGGGTTAGGCTAGCCCTACAGACAGTCAGGTACCCTGGACAGCTCCCAGATGCATGTCTCCTGACAATTTCCTCTGCAGCTTCATCCTTTAAAGAGGCTTTATGCTAGACTTATCGTCTGTACAGGACAAGGACTTGTCTTCAGAGAATTACTCTCATTACTTTGAAGTTCAACCCTAGAAGAAAGAGGCCACATCTCCTGGCCTGACAGACAGATCTCCAGTTTGTTTGCTCATTCATTCATTCATATTCAGCAAAAATATTAAATACCACTATGTATCAGGCCCTCTCCTGGCAGCAAAAGATATAACAATGAATGAGACATAGGTTTGCACAGGAGCTGGCAGTTATTGGGGAGGTAGACTAAGGAAATAAATAAAAATCAATGATAGATAGTGAGGGCAGTGATAGAGATGCACATAATAAATTATGGAAACACATGGAAGTCACACATAATCCTGAAAGATAGTCATGAATGGTTTACTGGAGGGAGTGATGTTTGAGTGGTGTGTCTTAATTAATGGGAGCAGTTATCCAGAGGAAGGAAGGGAAAGGAGCAGGGAGAGAAAGTAAGGACATTACAGACAGGGGAGCCAGCATAAGCAGTGGCCAAAAGGCAAAAACAGCACAGAACAAATGTAAGGTGTTTTTGGAGCAAGGCTTATAAGATGTATAGGGTTAAGTAAGCTCATCTTGGTGGCAGGGAAGATTTATTTTTATCAGTAATGATGTGTTCATCCTCTCTCTTGGATTATGCTTAGCCTGAGACCAGGACACCAACATCTCACTAGGGACAGGCAAAAGCTTTTTTAAATCCAGATGAGTTGGTGAGACATACTGAGCCTGCATGGGTGGTCCTCATTTGCCCCAGCATCAACCATTAACAGAAACCACTCATGTACATCTGGGAACAATTCCTGCCAAATGTCTCTATTGACTGCTGTAACCACTGGCAGGCTCTTAGAAGCTCTACTGCCCTGTTCTTGGTGTGGCAGGGAAAGAGTAGAATTTCAGTGAGATTCTGAAGGGTAGGTAGGGTTTTTGACTAGGGGTGAAGAGAGGAAAGACAAGCTCTTTAGGGGAAATGTGTGAACTCAGCAGATATGCAGAGAAAATACAGTATAAGGATAGTGAGGAGTTTATTTGGCTGGAGTTGAAGAAAAGCTTATCTACCGCCTCAGGGATAGAGAAAACCAGAAAGTTGGGTTGGGACCAGATTACTGTGAGCACAAATACTAGACAG
The DNA here is from genome assembly GCF_011762595.2 of Tursiops truncatus. Lineage (NCBI taxonomy): Eukaryota > Metazoa > Chordata > Mammalia > Artiodactyla > Delphinidae > Tursiops > Tursiops truncatus. The sequence goes on from NC_047035.1 coordinate 95,935,412, forward strand.
TGCAGTGTTGAGAACATTAATAATAAAAACTAGCTGCTTCTACTATCTAATGCAACCATCTAATTGGTGGTAATATTATTGCTACTTGTGACATTTCTTTCCTTCTACCCTATCACACCCAGGTTCCCCCACCCCCAGGTTCATTGGTTCATTTATTAATTCACTCACCCATTCATTTACTTAGGCTTCTGTGAAGCGCTAGTTGATGTACATGAGAGAAGACTCTTGCAAAGGAGATAACTCGAATTGCTGTACCATCTACCCACTGTCTTTCTTTTCTAAAAATAGCATTTATCTTAGTTTTATAATTTATTCTTTTATTATTCTTTTCCATTATGGTTTATTACAGGATATTGAATACATTTCCCTGTGCTATACAATAGGACTTTGATGTTTATGCATTCTATATATCATAGTTTGCATCTGCTAGTCCCAAACTCCCAAGTTATCATACTAAGAGAAGTAAGTCAGAAAGAGAAAGACAAATACCATATGATATCACTTATATGTGGAATCTAAAATATGACACAAATGAACTTATCTGTGAAACAGAAACAGACTCACAGACATAGAGAACAGACTTGTGGTTACCAAGATGGGGAGTAGGGGAGGGTTGGATTGGGAGTTTGGGACTATGATTTATTGTTATACAAAAGGCTGAAGGAGAGGGCCTTCAAGATGGCAGAGGAGAAAAATGTGGAGATCACCTTCCTCCCCACAAATACATCAAAAATACATCTACATGTGGAACAACTCATACAGAACACCTACTGAACGCTGGCAGAAGACCTCAGACCTCCCAAAAGGCAAGAAGTGTCCCACGTACCTGGTTAGGGCAAAAGAAAAAAGAAAAAACAGAGACAAAAGAATAGGATGGGACCTGTACCTCTGGGAAAGAGCTGTGAAGGAGGAAAAGTTTCCACACACTAGGAAGCCCCTTCAGTGGGGGAGACAGGAGGGTGGGTGGTGGGGGGGGAAGCTTCGGAGCCACGGAGGAGAGCGCAGCAACAGGGGTGCAGAGGGCAAAGCGGAGAGACTCCCGCACAGAAGATCGGTGCTGACCAGCACTCATCCACATGAGTCTTGTCTGCTCACCTGCTGGGTTGGGTGGGGGCTGGGAGCTGAGGCTCGGGCTTCGAAGGTCAGATCCCAGAGAGGACTGGGGTTGGCTGCATGAACACAGCCTGAAGGGGGCTAGTGCACCACAGCTAGCCGAGAGGGAGTCCAGGAAAAAGTCTGGACCTACCTAAGAGGCAAGAGATTGTTTGCAAGCATTGTTTCGGGGTGCACGAGGAGAGGAGATTCAGAACACCACCTAAATGAGCTTCAGAGATGGGCGTGAGCTGCTGCTATCAGCGTGGACACCAGAGATGGGCATGAGACGCTAAGGCTGCTGCTGCTGCAGCCACCAAGAAGCCTGTATGCAATCACACTATCCATACCTCCCCTCCCGAGAGCCTGTGCAGCCTGCCACTGCCAGGGTCCCGTGATCCAGGGACAACTTCTCTGGGGGAACACATGGCGCGCCTCAGGCTGTTGCAATGTCATGCTGGCCTCTGCCGCCGCAGGCTCGCCCTGCATTCTGTACCCCTCCCTCCCCCACCCTGCCCCCCGGCCTGAGTGAGCCAGAGCCCCCTAATCAGCCACTCCTTTAACCCCCTCCTGTCTGGGCAAAGAACAGACGCCAGAGTGTGACCTACATGCAGAGGTGGGGCTAAATACAAAACTGAACCCCAGGAGCTGTGCGAACAAAGAAGAGAAAGGGAAATTTATCCGTGCAGCCTCAGGAGCAGTGGATTAAATCTTCACAATCAATTTGATGTACCCTGCATCTGTGGAATACCTGAATAGACAACGAATCATCCCAAATTGAGGCGGTGGACTTTGGGAGCAACAGTAGACTTGGGGTTTGCTGTATGCAACTGACTAGTTTCTGATTTTTATGTTTATCTTTAAAGTTTTTAGTGCTTGTTATCATTGGTGGATTTGTTTACTGGTTTGGTTTCTCTCTTCTTTTTTTTAAATTACTTTTTAAATTTGTTTATTTTGATAATATTTAAATTTTTTTATTTTATTAACTTTATTTTATTTTATTTTTCTGTTCTTTCTTTTTTTTCTCCCTTTTCTTCTGAGCCATGTGGCTGGCAGGGTCTTGGTGCTCCGGCCAGGTGTCAGGCCTGAGCCTCTGAGGAGGGAGAGCTGAGTTAAGGACATTGTACCACCAGAGACCTCCCGGTGCCACGTAATATCAATCAGCGAGAGCTCTCCCAGAGATCTCTGTCTCAACACTAAGACCCAGCTTCACTCAACGACCAGCAAGCTCCAGTGCTGGACACCTTATGCCAAACAACTAGCAAGACAGGAACACAACCCCGCCCATTAGCAGAGAGGCTGCCTAAAATCATAATAAGGTCACAGACACCCCAAAAACACACCACCAGACACGGTCCTGCCCACCAGAAAGAAAAGATACAGGCTTATCTACCAGAACACAGGCACCAGTCCCATCCACCAGGAAGCCTACACAACCCACTGAACCAACCTTAGCAACTGGGTCAGACACCAAAAACAACAAGAATTACGAATCTGCAGCCTGCAAAAAGGAGACCCCAACACAATAAGTTAAGCAAAATGAGAAGACAGAAAAACACACAGTAGATGAAGGAGCAAGGTAAAAACCCACCAGACCAAACAAATGAAGAGGAAATAGGCAGTCTACCTGGAAAAGAATTCAGAGTAATGATAATAAACATGATCCAAAATCTTGGAAATAGAATGGAGAGAATACAAGACACATTTAACAAGGACCTAGAAGAACTAAAGAGCAAATAAAAAATGATGAACAACACAATAAAGGAAATTAAAAATTCTCTAGAAGCAATCAATATCAGAATAACTGAGGCAGAAGAACGGATAAGTGACCTGGAAGATAAAACAGTGGAAATAACTACCACAGAGCAGAATAAAGAAAAAAGAATGAAAAGAATTGAGGACAGTCTCAGAGATCTCTGGGACAACATTAAACCATCAACATTTGAATTATAGGGGTCCTAGAAGAAGAAGAGAAAAAGAAACGTTCTGAGAGAATATTTGAAGAGACTATAGTGAAAAACTTCCCTAATATGGGAAAGGAAATAGTCAGTCAAGTCCAGGAAGCGCAGAGTCCCATACAGGATAAATTTGAGGAGAAACACTCTAAGACACATATTAATCAAACTATCAAAAATTAAATACAAAGAAAAATTATTAAAAGCTGCAATAGAAAGGCAACAAATAACATACAAGGGAATCCCCATAAGGTTAGCAGCTGATCTTTCAGCAGAAACTCTGCAAGCCAGAAGGGAGAGGCAGGACATATTTAAAGTGATGGAAGGGAAAAACCTACAACCAAGAGTACTCTACATAAGAAGGATCTCATTCAGATTCAACAGAGAAATTAAAACCTTTACAGACAAGCAAAAGGTAAGAAAATTCAGCACCACCAAGCCAGCTTTACAACAAATGCTAAAGGAACTTCTCTAGGCAGGAAACACAAAAGGAGGAAAAGACCTACAAAAACAAACCCAAAACGATTAAGAAAATGGCAATAGGAACATACATATCGATAATTACCTCAAATGTAGATGGATTAAATGCTCCAACCAAAAAACATAGCCTGGCTGAATGGATTCAAAAACAAGACCTGTATATATGTTGTCTACAAGAAACCCACTTCAGACCTAGGGACACATACAGACTGAAAGTGATGGGATGGAAAAAGATATTCCTTGCAAATGGAAATCAAAAGAAAGCTGGAGTAGCAATTCTCATACCAGACAAAATAGACTTTAAAATAAAGACTATTATAAGAGACAAAGAAGGACACTCCATAATGATCAAGGGATCAATCCAAGAGGAAGATATAACAACTATAAATATACCTGCACCCGACATAGGAGCACCTCAATACATAAGGCAAATGCTAACAGCCATAAAAGGGGAAATAGACAGTAACACAATAATAGAGGACTTTAACACCCCACTTTCACCAATGGACAGATCATCCAAAATGAAAATAAATAAGGAAACACAAGCTTTAAACGACACATTAAACAAGATGGACTTAATTGATATTTATAGGACATTCCATCCAAAAGCAACAGAATACACTTCTCAAGTGCTCATGGAACATTCACCAGGATAGATCATATCCTGGGTCACAAATCAAGCCTTGGTAAATTAAAGAAAATTGAAATGATATCAAGTATCTTTTCTGACCACAATGCTATGAAACTAGATATCAATTACAGGAAAAAAAACTGTAAAAATACAAACCCATGGAGGCTAGACTATATGCTACTAAATAACCAAGAGATCACTGAAGAAATCAAAGAATACCCGGAAACAAATTACAATGAAAACACGATGACCCTAAAGCTTATGGGATTCAGCAAAAGCAGTTCTAAGAGGGAAGTTTATAACACTACAATCCTACCTGAAGAAACAAGAAACATGTCAAATAAACAACCTAACCTTACACCTAAAGCAATTAGAGAAAGAAGAACAAAAAAACCCCAAAGTTAGCAGAAGGAAAGAAATCATAAGAATCAGATAAGAAATAAATGAAAAAAGAAATGAAGGAAACAACAGCAAAGATCAATAAATCTAAAAGATGGTTCTTTGAGAAGATAAACAAAATTGATAAACCATTAGCCAGACTCATCAAAAAAAAAAGGGAGAAGACTCAAATCAACAGAATTAGAAATGAAAAAGGAGAAGTAACAACTGACACTGCAGAAATACAAAGGATCATGAGGGATTACTACAAGCAACTATATGCCAATAAAATGGACAGCCTGGAAGAAATGGACAAATTCTTAGAAAAGCACAACCTTCCGAGACTGAACCAGGAAGAAATAGAAACTATAAACAGACCAGTCACAAGCACTGAAATTGAGACTGTGATTCAAAATCTTCAAACAAACAAAAGCCCAGGACCAGATGGCTCACAGGTGAATTCTATCAAACATTTAGAGAAGAGCTAACATCCATCCTTCTCAAACTCTTCCAAAATATAGCAGAGGGAGGAACACTCCCAAACTCATTCTACAAGGCCACCATCACCCTGATACCAAAACCAGACAAAGATGTCACAAAGAAAGAAAACTAGAGGCCAATATCACTGATGAACAGAGATGCAAAAAACCTCCACAAAATACTAGCAGAATCCAAGAGCACATTAAAAGGATCATACACGATGACTAAATGAGGTTTATCCCAGGAATGCAAGAACTCTTCAATATATGCAAATCACTTAATGTGATACACCATATTCACAAATTGAAAAATAAAAACCATGTGATCATCTCAATAGATGCAGAAAGAGTTTTCAACAAAATTCAGCACCCATTTATGATAAAACCCTCCAGAAAGTAGACATAGAGGGAGCTTACCTCAGCATAATAAAGGCTACACAAGGCAAATCCACAGCCACATCATTCTCAGTGGTGAAAAACTGAAACCATTTCCTCTAAGATCAGGAACAATACAAGGTTGTTCACTCTCACCACTATTATTCAACATAGTTTTGGAAGTTTTAGCCACAGCAATCAGAGAAGAAAAAGAAATACAAGGAATCCAAATTGGAAAAGAAGAAGTAAAGCTGTCAGTGTTTGCATATGACATGATACTATACATAGAGAGTCCTAAAGACACTACCAGAAAACTACTACAGCTAATCAATGAATTTGGTAAAGTAGCAGGATACAAAATTAATGCACAGAAATCTCTTGCTTTCCTATACACTAGTGAGGAAAGATCTGAAAGGGAAATTAAGGAAACACTCCCATTTACCATTGCAACAGAAAGAATAAAATACCTAGGAATAAACCTACTGTAGGAGACAAAAGACCTGTATGCAGAAAGCTGTAAGACACTGATGAAAGAAATTAAAGATGATACGAATAGATGGAGAGATATACCATGTTCCTGGATTGGAAGAATCAACATGGTGAAAATGACTATACTACCCAAAGCAATCTACAGATTCAGTGCAATCCCTATCAAACTACCACTGGCATTTTTCACAGAACTAGAACAAAAAATTTCACAATTTGTACGGAAACACAAAAGACCCCACATAGCCAAAGCAATCTTGAAAAAGAAAAATGGAGCTGGAGGAAGCAGGCTCCCTGACTTCAGACTATACTACAAAGCTACAGTCATCAAGACTATGGTACTGGCACAAAAGCAGAAATATAGATCAATGGGACAGAATAGAAGGCCCAGAGATAAACCCACACACCTATGGTCACCTTATTTTTGCAAAAGGAGGCAAGAATATACAATGGAGAAAAGACAGCCTGTTCAGTAATGGTGCTGGAAAACTGGACAGCTACATGAAGAATGAAATGAGAACACTCCCTAACACCATCCACAAAAATAGACTCATAATGGATTAAAGACCTAAATGTAAGGCCAGACACTATAAAACTCTTAGAGGAAAACATAGGCAGACCACTGTATGACATAAATCACAGCAAGATCCTTTTTGACCCACCTCCTAGAGAAATGGAAATAAAAACAAAAATAAACAAATGGGACCTAGTGAAACTTAATTGCTTTTGCACAGCAAAGGAAACCATAAACAAGATGAAAAGACAACCCTCAGAATGGGAGTAAATATTTGCAAATGAAGCAACTGACAAAGGATTAATCTCCAAAATTTACAAGCAGCTCATGGAGCTCAATGTCAAGAAAACAACCCAATCCAAAAATTGGTAGAAGACCTAAATAGGCATTTCTCCAAAGAAGATATACAGATTGCCAACAAACATATGAAAGAATGCTCAACAGCATTAATCATTAGAGAAATGCAAATCAAAAGTACAATGAGGTATCCCCTCACACCAGTCAGAATGGCCATCATCAAAAAATCTAGAAACAGTAAATGCTGGAGAGGGTGTGGAGAAAAGGGAACCCTCTTGCACTGTTGGTGGGAATGTAAATTGATATGGCCACTATGGAGAACAGTATGGAGGTTCCTTAAAAAACTAAAAATTGAACTACCATTCGACCCAGCAATCCCACTATTGGGCATATACCCTGAGTAAACCATAATTTAAAGAGTCATGTACCACAGTGTTCATTGCAGCTCTATTTTCAATAGCTAGGACATGGAAGCAACCTAAGTGTCCATCAACAGATGAATGGATAAAGAAGATGTGACACATATATACAATGGAATATTACTCAGCCATAAAAGGAAACGAAATTGAGTTATTTGTAGTGAGGTGGATGGGCCTGGAGTCTGTCATACAGAGTGAAGTAAGTCAGAAACAGAAAAATAAATACTGTATGCTAACACATATGTATGGAATCTGAAAAAAAAAGAAAAGGTTATGAAGAACCTAGGGGCAGGACTGAATAAAGACACAGACATAGAGAATTGACTTGAGGATATGGGGAAGGGGAAGGGGAAGATGGGATGAAGTGAGAGAGTGGCATGGATATATATACAGTACCGAATGTAAAATAGATAGTGTGAAGCAGCCATATAGCACAGGGAGATCAGGTCCATTCTCTGTGACCAACTTGATTGGTGGGATAGCGAAGGTGGGAGGGAGACGCACGAGGGAGGGGATATGGGGATATATGTGTACGTATAGCTGATTCACCTTGTTATACAGCAGAAGCTAACACAACTTTGTAAAGGAATCATACCTCAATAAAGATATGAAAAAGAAAAAAAGGCTGTAGGAGGCTTTAGTTTACCTATTATATTCCTTAGCAGTATGTCAGGTCAAATTTGGGACCATGGGCTAGGCAGAGCTGCAGATCTTTTTTCTGCCTGTAGTCTCTCACTTTATCTCACCCCAACCACTGGTAGTTGGTCAGTTGTCCAGGCAGGCAGTATCATGTGGTGGTTAAGTATAAGGACTCTTATAGCATACAATTCTGGGTCAGTCTCTGTCTTCACCCCTTCATGGTTCTGTGGTCTGGGACATCACTACATGAGTATTAGGTACGTAATCTGACCATATGTGGTCATTATGAAACTTAAATGAGATAATGTGTATTAGTGGTTAACTCACTTACTCAGCCTTTGGCAAGTGCTCAGTAAACGGTGGCTATCTAGGTTACTATCAGAAACAGGTCATTGAATACATACTATAAAAACCTAGAGAAACCATTGACATCATTGAGGTAGAGGCAGAATAACAATTAGCAACCATAAACAAGGTCTGCTGGCTCCTAGTCTAGTGCTTTCTCTAATCTTCACCATCCCACAGCCTCATCTGTGGCAAGACTTCAACACTGCTGTTCGGGATGTGGGAAACCTCCTCTGTCCTATGTAAGCCTCTCTTCTGGAGCAAATGAGTATCTACAGTAGCAAAAGACATATAATTAGCCCAGTCCTCCAAATGAGAGAGCAAGTAACAATAAAAGGGAACCACTATAAAGATCCAAAAATGATATATACCTCCACAGTAGGCTTTCACTGAAAAACTTCCAGGTTACAGTAGTGATTCCACAATTGTCACAACAGGGGATGAAAGGACACTTGAAAATCATTGCTTCTCAGTCAGAGAATGTAAGGAATTTTTGCTAGTATTTCCTTCTGTGGCTTTCTTCCTCCTTCCCTCCCTCCTTCCCTTCCTTCCCTCTCTTCCCTCCCTCCTTCCTTCCTTCTTTTCCTCCCTCTCTCCATCCTTCCCTCCTCCCTCTTTCCCCCTCCCCTCCTCCTCCTCCTCTTTCTTCTTCTTTTTGTTCTTCTTCTTCTCCTTCTTCTCTCTCTCTCTCGTTCTCTCTCTCATCTGTCAATCACATACTTTCAAATTTTAATTAATTAATTAATTAACTTAGTTAATTTTAAGGTTTACTGACTGGGCAACAGCCATTTCGGTTCTCAACTACATTTCCAGTTATTTTCTAGGTCATTGCAGCCCCTGGTCTTGAACCAGGACCACAAACCCTATAGCAGAGGCTGGCCTAGTTTTGAGAAGTAGAGCACTACCCCTGATGGAAATGACTGCTCCCTCCCCTGATCTGGAGCTCAAGTCTCATCCCTCACTTAATGTTGACAGCCTGGCCTGGTGGATTTCCCTCAAGACATTCATGTCTTCACAACTAAATTCCAAGCCATTGAAGAGCACAGATCCTGTCTTTCTAACCTCACCAGCATTGCCTGGCCCAATGTCTTGCATATACTAGGGCTCACTACCCAGAGGTTTGGCTTAGATCAGGACTCTTGGTCATCCTTGCCACAGAGACAGGACCAAAGACACCTCAAGGCAGAACCATGACAGTGTTGCACTTTGATAACCAGCTACCCCTGGAAAAACTCTTCCTCAGTAGAACAGAAGTCTTTATCCCACCTTTGTAGGGGCAACCATTCTGTCTGGTGAGGAAACGTACAACGTCCTTCCTATCCACTTCTGCTGATCCTGAAAAACAATACAGTATTTCCAATAATGTACATTAATAGACAAAATTCTTTATGTGTCCCTCCATCCTTCAGGATGATCACATTAAAAACATTTTTTTCTAGTTTTATTGTGAAATAGTTGACATACATCACTGTATGAGCTTAAGGTGTACAGCATGATGATTTGACTTACATATGTTGTGAAATGATTATCACAATAGGTTTAGTTAACATCCATTATCTCATATAGATATAATAAAAAGAAAAAAAATTCTCCTTGTGGTGAGGACTCTTAGGACCTACTCTCTTAACCGTTTCCCCATATATCATACAGCATGTTAACTATCGTCATCATGTTGTGCATTACATATCTAGTACTTACTTGTCTTGTAACTGGAAATTTGTACATTTTGAGCACCTTCCTCCAATTCCTCCACCCACAGGTTGTTCACAGTTTAACTGTGAAAAAGCCCCTGTTAAATTCAGACAAACGAATGGAGTGATAATTATGGGAATTTCAGGTATCAGCGATGTTTTTCTTTTGGGGATGGTGGTGTGTGGGTGTAATTTGGGAGAGACAGCTACAGAGGGTGTCTAGGGAAGGGGATCTTTCTGGAATTTCTGAATTTATACCTGTAGGTGACCACTTTCTTGGACAAGATACCTAGAGGAGTTTCCCTTTTGGATCATGTTTTGGCTTTCCTATGGCACTCTTATCCATTGCAATTAAAATTCTTGACCTTTTCCTGGCTAAGTAAGGAACTGAATGGAAAATATGGGGTGGAGAGTTTTTTTTTTGTTGTTGTTGTTTTTGCTTTTGGTATCTGTGATTATTTTTTCTTTCCTGGGATACTAAAGAAAGGCTTCACCCTTTGTTTCCCATTCAATCCCCTTCCTTAGCCAGCTGTCTTCAGCTTTTGGCTGCCTTGTCCTTTATGGGATCATGATGTTTCCTGGGGCAGGTCGAAGAGCACTTGATTAGGTCTAAGATAGAACCCTAAGCATAGTAAATTTATTTTAGAGTTTGAGTTATTTTGTTACCTACTCTGAGCTCTGTCTTCTGGAGGGAGTTCACGATCTCTATTTGCTGACTTGACATTTCCCTGCCCTTTCCTCATTCCCAGCTCTTCATTACTCTGATTCCAGAGTGACCTACTTGTGTTTGGGCTTTTATTCTTGCACGCTTTACAGTGACATCTTTTATTTTGCTATATAGAATCATCTGTCTTTAAAGAATTTCTCTAGTGTTCCTGTCTCTTCTGTGGAATGTAATTGTCCAGGCCACTTCTTTCCCTCTCTCCACTCAGTCTTCTCATAGAGCCTCTCTCATGATGCTTTCAGGAACCCTTTGCATTTCCCTGACTGCTCATCACCTTTCCACCTTATTACCTGATCCATCTCATCTTTCCTTTCTCAATGGGAACCATGCTTACTGCCATTCTGAATTACTGGAGATTCCCTGGAAACACCACACCCTTACATAACTCTGAACAGGTAATCTGTATGCCTGGAATAACTTCTAGGTCCCCTTCTTCAAGAACTTTCTTCTGCAGACACAACTTCCCTCCTTACCTGATCCCACTAGGGTATTGCCTGACTCTGTGAATTCCTCTGCAACCTGCAAGTGTTAGATAGCTCTCTCCTCTGATCTTTCTTTTTGACCATCTTATATCCTACTGTTTCCTTCACACTTAGTCCCTGGTAGACTATATATACTATCACTTATCCCAGGATATCTTAATGACTTATGTGCCTGTCTGCTTATTGAGCAAAGACCTTGTCTTTTTCAACTTTGTACCTGGTCCATTTAAATCCCTGAATAAATAAATGAATGAACTAAGGTGATACACCAGCTATATCTGACTATCTTGATGACTTCTTAGTGATGGAGTGAGAATTGTTAAGGGAGAAGGAAGCCTTGAGTCCTGGACAAACTCCCATTAATTCCATGTTATTTTTTCTCTAGGGCTAGAAGCAAAAGACTGTGGCTATCCCTAAGCAGACAATTTGGTAAAAAATGGACTAGTTGAAAACGTATTGGACAAAGTAACTAATTGGTTAAGACTGACCATGGGGACAACAAAATGAAAATTTCATTTCATTGGAATTTTTGTATTTTGACAAAATTTTGTGCTCCAAGTAGATGATATTACAATATCATACATACTTTTAAGCATTATTATCCATATTCAGGAATTTTAAGGGGTTGTGGTTCAGTTTTGTGAACTTTGAAGAATCCTTATAACTTTGTGTTATGGCCTTACAGTCCTTTTTGGGTGCAGTAAAACTACCAATATACCATCTAGTAGTTGGTAACATTGGAACCATTCATTTGCCCTATTTCTGTCAAGAAATTAAATTTGAGCAATAGTCAATAGTTATATAATCAAAACATTTCCAAACCAGTAGAGATATATTTGACTGAAAATTAGTTAGAAATTTTTAAATGTCCAATTTTGAGAAATGAACAAAATGCTAAAAAAGGATGGGAAAAACTTGGGCCCTAATTGGGCCTCCTTCCTCTCACTCCTGAGGCAGACCGTGGGGCATTCCTATGGAACTCAAGGGCTCTGAGCAACCTAGTTTGAAAACCAGTGACCAAGCCCAACCTTCTCATTTTACAGATGCAGAAAGTAGAATCCAAAGAAGGCAAGTGAGCCACAGTGCAAACCTAGGATTTCATATTTCCAGGCCAGTGATAGAAGGAAGAAACCTGCCTTGAATCCACACTCACTTTTTCTGAGAGGAAATATGTGGTATCTTTACTTCACTAGATGTGAGTAGAGTTGTCTACCCAGAGACTGTTCTTTAGGCCCATTTAAAGCACGTTGAGTAAGTGGTCACTCTGTACAGGATGCATGACCTCACTCTGTGCAGGGAAATGCCCCAGTCATTGGTAGAACACATCTGTGGGAGTCCACACACATGACTTTGGTTTTTACCCATGTTCTTAGCACACCTGTGAAGTCATGTGTGTCATGTCCCCTGTCTGAGCCTCAGGCTTTTATTTTTAAGATAAAGGGTTGGGAGATATCATTTCTGGGGTCCCTTTGGTTTTGGGATTCTGTGATGTTAGGAGACATGAGACAGTTTTGTAGCTGAGTACTCTCTTTATGAGGGGTCCCATTCCATTTTCCTAGCACAGAGGGATGCATAACCAATCTTCTCAGTTTAGACTGTCTTACACAAAGGTAAAAATTCATTTTGTTATAAAGAAAATTAAGAAAATTTGATTTGTAAAGGAAACATGGGTTTAATCTTTTCATCTTAGGCTTGCTATGGGATTCTCTGGGACTTGAATGATGCTTTCATTTATTAATGTATCTTGAGTGGGTGATCATGCTAGGCTCTGGGCCAGGGACTAGGGGCTAAAGAGGTGAAGAGACTTGATCCTGACCTTAAGAAGCCCACATTCTTGTGGGAGAAAGATTCTTTTAAACAAATATAATTCTTAGAACCAAGGTAGGATATTCATAGGACAGTGATAAAAATGACCAAGTACTTTATATGCATTCTTCTACAAGTCCTCTCAACTATTAAACCCATTTAATAGATGAGATATATAAGGAAACTAAGGCTCAGAGAGGTTAGAGACTTTCCCAAGGTCACCACTATTAAGAATGGATTAAATGGGATAGACTTTAGGCCTTGATTTCCTAGTAAGGAAATTACTGCAAAGGTGTAGGTAGGTAATGGTGTGGTTTTGAATTCAACAGAGGCCATGAGCATGATGGTAGGACAAGCCTCAATATGCTACCTTGCTTATATTTTCCTTTTATAGGATTCCGGCTACAACCCTCTTTCACATAAAGCATCAAGTTGATACAGATAGTTATCTGTTAGATCAAGAATAGATGCTTAACATTTGTGACAACATGGATGAACCTAGAGGACATGCAGAGTGAAATAGGCTAGACATAGAAGGACAAACACTACATGATACTGCTTATAAGAGGAACCTAAAATAGTCAAACTGAGAGAAGCAGAGTAGAATGGTGGTTATTAGGTGATGGGGGAAGTGGGAAATGGGGAGTTATTAGTCAAAGGGTATAAAGTTTCAGTCATGCAAGATGAAAAGGTCCTAGAGATCTACTGTACAGCATAGTGCCTGTAGTTAATAATATTGTATTGTATACTTAAACATTTGGTAGGAGAGTAGATCTTATGTTAAATGTTCTTATCACATACACAAATAATAATAATAAAGAAGGTGAGAGGACACTTTTGGTGGTGATGGGTATGTTTATGGCATAGATTGTGGTGATGGTTTCATGGATGTATACATATTTCTGATCTCATCAAGTGGTATTAATTAAATAAGTACTTTTTTGTATGTTAATCATACCTCAATCAAGTGATTAAAAAAAAGAATGGGTGCTTAATCTAAGAATAGCCTGTCTATAGACTTGGCTAGTAGTCAGTGGGGTAGTCTGGCACAAAAGCCATGACCAATGGTGGCAGTAGAATTAGACCTTGTGACTTGAGGAACTTGAGAAATAGAGAAAGAATTAGATAGAAGTCATAGTGAAAGTTGAGAGGACATAGAGAGAAGCAGAATCACTGTGTGGTGGAACAGTAGGGCTGTGATCAATAAATTCTTGATGGCTAGATACCTTGGTTTCTAGAAGCATATTGGATCCTGAATGAACTTCACATTCCCCAAGCAAGTTCTGACCACTTTGAACCTTGCTTTTAGCCAAATCTCCATGGTCAAGATTCTCATCATCTTCATTTCTACATGTTATCCCCCAAATCCTCTTTGCCTGAAGTAAACCAAATTATATTCTGGTGCTTGCAACTGAGAAAGCTCATTTAAAATTGGGGTTGAGAGTAGGAACAAAATTTAGGAAATTTTCTTAAGGAAAAAAGCTGATGGGATTTGATAACCAATTTTTATCATTATTGATTATTCTCGAAAGCTAGAGGTATTAGAAGAGAGGAGGCCACTGCATTTTTACAACAAACCACACAGAAACAAATCTGACGCGTGTGGTTTCAAACCATTCAGAGTCTGAATTTCCAGCCAAATTCAGGAGGCAATAGACTAAAGAAATATCAGAGAACATAACAACCAGCAGCAACATAAAATGGAAAATGCATCACAAGAAATTAAAAGAACTGGTATGGTTTGGAGCGACCACGATTGAACTCTGCAGGAGCTGCCTTTGTTTCTCCGCCTTAAAGTGTATTTGTTACTGCAGATTAATAGCCTCTGTTTGGGGAAGAAATGACCCTGGATCACTCTTCCATTTTAGGAACCACAGGTGTTGTTGTACACATTCTGTTTATAATCTTAGGGGTGAGTGTAAAACGACACCTAACCAAGAAAACAGTGACCATGGACCAGAATGAGCTTTGCAACATTTCCTTCCTCATCATTCCTACACAATCAGATGCATGATAATGAACACAAAGTTCCACTGTCTACATGGAATGCGAATTTTAAATAAAAATGAGGGCATGAGTGTGTGTGTGTGCATGTGTATGTGAAAAAGAATTTAAAATAATTTAGTGTGACTAATCTACTCATGTCTTGCATATTAAGTAACCTTCAGACTTCACCTCATTGAAGGGGCCACTAATTTTGAAGAATGTAGATTAATAAGGCTCCTTGCTTAAAAAATGAGCTTCAATATTTGTGTGAATCACAGAGTCAAAAGAAAAAATCGATGGGCTATCGACTGCTGGGGATGATCACATTCATTTTGCCCTTTGTGGTTGGTGAAATCCATGCTGCAATTACAGAGACAGGCTGGCAGCAAAGAGCCTCAGTCGGGCTTTCAGCTCCACATTAATCCAAAACTCCCTATTTTAATGCAGATATAGATTGCCACCAGTCAATAGCTGACTACTTGAATTGTGGAGTAGCACTCCATGCAGCTCAGGCAGGCCTGAGCTTACAGTATTTGGGAATTTCAAAGCTTTGCTGTGTGAACCAGCATAGCTAAGGCTCGAGGGGAGGTGTGGTTGTGCTGATGCTGTTGAAAAGATCTGTCTTTGGGATCTAAAACACAGATAATAGCAAATTCAAGGTGGGCGGGTCATAGAATCATAGGATTGTAGAGCTGGAAGGGCTCTCAGAGGTCGCCTGGTCCAGCTCCTTACTTAAAGATGAGGAAATTGAGGTCCTCAGAGGTTAACTAACTTGCATGTGGTTACACAGCTAGTCAGCAGAGAACCCCATACTAGAAAAAAAAGAGGTGTCCTCTTGGGCTTTTTGCTACTGTACATGGGTTATGAAAAATCAAAATTTGCTTTATTTATTGGGTCATACATGTGTGTGCATGCAATAGGTGCATAACTGAATAGCTTTTATTTAATCTATTTTTAGTATTCAACGATCTATGAAATGGGGTAGTGAGGAAATCCTTCTCACCACTGGGAGTATGTATGCAGCAATGCCAACATTAAAAACTGTTACAACTGAGGGAAGGGTGGGATCCTGTGTTTGAGGCATTAAGTGGGACATGATTTAAAAAAATGCTTTGTAAGTGGTAAGGCACTATACCCATGTTAGAGTTAAGGGTTATTTTAAGGCATACGTTTTTAGGGGCAGATTTCTATTTCATGCAGTATTTCGATTGTTACTTACATCAAACTACACTGCTAATGCATTGAGAATGAGGAACAGCGTCTTGCCTCTGTCATCAGCAAATAGCATAATGCTTCGCATGTGGTAGGCGCTCAGTAAATATTTGCTGAATGTTGAATGTTGTCTATCTAAATCCTTGTAGTAAGCACCTTGTACTTAAAGTGTGGTTTTGTGGTCCAGGAGCATCCACATTGCCTGGGAGTTTGTTAGAAATGCAGAAACCTGGGTCCCATGCCAGACCTACTAAAGCAGAACCTACACTTTAACAAGATCCCTAGGTGCTTAGCTGATTCATGAAAGTTTGAGACACCTTGCAGTAAGCTATTCTGAGCCAGGTTTCTAATCACTCAAACCCTATTAGAATGAGTTTAGGTATAGAGTCTGCACAGGAGGTGACAATGGTAGGTGGTCAAAATTTTCCCAAATGAATGGCCCTAAAATCGTCCACACACCACTATAGGATGGTTTTGTATGTGTGTGTGTGTGTGTGTGTGTGTGTGTGTGTGTGGTCCCCTAGTCAATGGAGGGAACAGTGAGTTTACATCTCCCATCTCATTCCTAATAGGAGTGTGTTTTCAAGCAGAATGCACCACTAAATGATGGTTTCTCTCTCCCTAACTCATATAATGTAATTTGAGTTAAATGCATTTATGATGAGCCTTTACTGTCCACGGGAAATATTTCTTTTAAGAATAATGATGTGCTTCTTAGTGTTATGACTTGAATATATTTGCCCAGTTGAACATGTTCAGTTATAATAGCTAGTCACATTGAAATCCATGGTTTTCACCCAGCTATGTTGCACATAACTGGAGAATTATAGCTATCTTCTTTCAATTGGAATTTTGAAACAAGGTGATGGGGCATGAATCATCAGTCTCTCTCTCACAATGCCCTTCATACCAGTGGGCTTTGTAGGTTATTTATTGCCTGAGTAGCTCCCTGGATGCCACACATATCTTGAAAGAGTCAGATAGTGGCCTTGCCTGAAGAGCTCTGAATATGAATCCCATGCTCCTTCTGTACGTATCTGTGGGACCCGAGCTGATGCTTGAATGACCAGACCTGGGCTCCAGCAAAGAGCTTTATCATCAAGTTTTTCTGTCTTCTTACGTGATCCAACAACAGAAAATCTGATTTGAGCCGAGGCTGAGCCAAGGCTGACATAGGGTGAGAGTGTCCCCCTGCCCTGTTCTTGCCCTGGGTCCTCTTTGTCTTCCACTCTGTTGGCATTAGCTTTGCGACCTGTACTGAAATACTTTGAGAAGGCAGGTACATGGTTGACGAAGTGAGGGTCATCTGTCTCAGTGATAGGATGATCAGAATGTAGCCACTTAAATGGGACGTCCTAGCAACAACCATGAACTTACTTTCACTAGCTTTATAAATAACTCCAGGACTCTCTGGGCGTCCATGGAGAGGAGTGAGTTTGCCCTGCAGAGAAAGCACAGGGAGAATTGATCAGGAATAAAAGAGTTTGTCTAAGGGCACGTCTGATCTCTGCAACTGCTGCCCCCACGTTTCATCCCCGCCCTAATCTTCCATCTCTGCCCTGCACTCTGCTGTGCCTTTTTCTTTTTCAGGCTCAGTCACTTTTGTAAAGTCTTCCTCTTGTCTTCCCTCTCATGCCTGCCTCTTTAATTCTCTAATAAAAAATTGATGCAGTCTGGGCTGAGCATGCTCACTAGTTGTAGGCAGGTTGTGTTTGTAAGTGGGTAGCTACAGCAGTATCTCTCTATGGTGTTTCTCTTGTTTACATGAGAGTAATTCACCAGATCAGCAAACAGATCAGCTGGAAACCTCTTGCTTATGACAGAACAGATCAGTTCAAACCTCACAGTTTACTGGAACATATTGCCAGGCGGCCTAGCTTGGCTGCGAAGAAAGCTTCTTATGTTTCCACTGGTGCTGACCAGTTCATCTCAACGGCTTGCTTTTAGATACCAGCGTATATCCTGAAAAAAGAATAAAAATTGGAGTTGGCCTACACTGTGCTGACTTTTAACCAACCATGACTCTGTGAGTGGACAGCTTGCTTTAGGGAAATAATTTGCCCCAAGCAGAATTTAGACATTGTTTTGATTGAAGCAAAGGCAATGCTGCATAATGACATAGCCACAATCAACTTTTTGGCTGTAGTTCCTACAGTTCCATTTCCATGGAAATGGATGAACGAATCTGGAAATGGCAGTGTGTGTGAAGTAAGGGAAAGGCTGGAAACTTTAAGGAGTTTCTTCAAGCCAGGCTGGGATTACTGAATCGAGGGGAAAGAGAATTAATCTGCGATTGGCCTGGGAAACAACTGGAAGGAACCCTTCAGTAGATGCCACTGGAACATGTATCTCACAGTGGTAGAGACTGCGGGCCTTGAAGCAGTTGTTAAGGGTCTCGATCATAAGAGCACCTTGGGGAAAGGCATGATGTGCTAGGGTCCAAACAGAGTGAAGTACTGTGGACTGGACTATGTACATTCAGTTCTAATTGGCCCTGCTGGAGTGGGAAGGAATGCCAGTGGAGAGTGGGGACTCTGTATTAACAATCTTCGAACTATCTTAACAAACAGAGAAGACTCTTTTACCTAGTGCTGGAGTATAGCTGTCTCCTTTCTACTGGCAACTGGACTGGTGATCTAGCAAAGTAAAAATGATAGGATTTCTAAAGTTTTCCCTCATTCCTTCATCTCGTGTGAAACATGCAAATAGAAGCCAGCAGCATGTCTGCCAGACTCCATCTCAACTCCCAAGACAAGCATATGTTCTTATGTCTAAAGAATGAACAAATTGAGGAAATAACTGTGTACATCAAAGGATCTAGTAATAAATAGCTAACACTTATTGAGCACTAGCTGTGTGCCAAGCCCTTGACATAAATTGACTCTTCTAATCCTTAAAACAATCCTAAAATCTGGGAATTATACATAGATCACACTAAAGTGAACAGAGTTCCCTCTGAGGTTAAAGAACTTGTTCAAGTAAGTAGCAGAAAAGAGATTTGAACCTAGTTTTAACTCCAAAGCCAATAAATGATTGGGAACAGAGCAACTACCCCTCAGTAAACAAAGCTATAGAAAGAAAAAAAAATAAGAGAAAACTTTAGAAAATCTCTAATTTTTATTTTCAGTGAAATTTAACAATGATATTTTCAAAAGGTGATAATAGTCAATCAGAGAAGATTGCTTTAAGACAATTAAAAAACCCGTAAGTGACAAAATGAAAATACAAAGGAAGATGTGAAGTGAAGATTTGTTATAATTAACAATAAGATACATAATGAGTGAAGATGAAAGGTAAGTCCAAAAAATTTTCCAAGAATTTGGTTAAAGGATACGATTAAATAGGGACATAGAATAGATAACCACATGAAGAATGAATCCCAGCGTTTCTATATACATGTAATAGGGATTCTAGATAAATGGAACAGAACAGATGGAGGAAATGCACTGAAAATTAGTAGAAGAAAATTATGTGTTGAAAAAAGACATGAATGTTTGGATTAAGTATGCTTCCCAACTACCAGGCAAAATTTATGAAGAGAACCCCTGTGAGATATATCCTGGTGAAGTTTTTTAATTTAAAGGAAGTAAAATGTTTCTATAAGAACATAGGAATTAAAAACAGGCTGTCTAATAAGGCAAGTCTGGCATCAGGTTTTCCCAAAGAAATGGAGCAATGTCTACTAAGTTTTGGGTGAAAAAGACATTGATCCCAGAATTCTATATCCAGCCATGCTCACATTCACATGCGAAGGCAATGGAAAGACATTTCAGACACCCAAGTTCTCAGAAGTATGGGGACCTTGCAACCTTTTTGATATAATCCCTTGAAGAAATACTTGAGTTGAATGAGAAAAAGAAAAACAAAACAAAACAAAAAACAACCAAGATCTGAGGAATATGACATACAAAAATGTATCTTAATCTGTCAAACCTCTAAAATTGGGCACTGTTCACGTAACATTCATTTATGTCAATAAAATTTTGTGAAACCATCAGAAATAATTTTCCCAAACTGTGCTTTCCAGTAGAACTTTTCTAAGATAAATATCCTCTGTGCTATTAGGGCAGCTACTATCCATATGTGACTGTTGAGCACTTTCAAAACAAAAAGTCAATAATTACTGTGTAAAGTTGAAATGCAATAAAAAACAAACTATGATGGCTCCAAACCCTTAAAACTGTAGACGATTCTTTAGAAGGTGATGAAGAAATGTTTAACTGAGTCTAGCAATTTCCTTGATTTCAATTCAGGTTCTTTTTCTTTGATTAAAGTCAGGTACAATTTATCTATCTATCTATCTCTCATCTGTTTCTGTTTGTCTATGTATTAATGGCTATAATAATTTTCACTCAAGTTTAATGGAAAATAGATGTATCTTGGTGGTAAGATGCTAGGTAAATTTTAAATGTTTTCCAATATAGCTTGATTTAAAAAAATAATGAGTCAACATCATTTTTTAAAAGGTCATTATATTAAAAAACACAAAATGAAACAAAAAGAAAATAACTTCTACGGAGTAGGAGATGTTCTTAGGATTGTGATCCTTTCTTATTTAATCCTCATAGGGTTTAGCTGTATGTCTTAAGAGATTCTGTGTTGCTTTGTATGGCACTTGGTCTTTATAAAATTATCTAATTTTCTACTGCTAGATCTTGAGCTCTTTGAGAAGGAGCTACATCTTATTCACAGGACATAGGAGGCCCTAATTCATACATATGGTAGGTGTACTTCTTGTGTTACTTAGTCCTGTGCTTTGAGGATTACAGACAACACATTAGATATCAAGTTTAACTGACAGACTCTTTTGGAAATTAAGCTGATTTTTCAATAACCCTCAAGGTCAGAAATCTCAATGTTGACCAGCTGTAAATAACTCATAATTTAGGGATCCTGACTTATTTTTAGAGTATATAAACAATACTTACTTTAGCTACATATCTTTGGGTAAATTACATAATCAAAGCCTTAGTTTCTTCATTTGTAAAGTGGGGACAGTAACAGACCCTAAGTCTTATTGTAGAGGATGAAAAGAGCAGCTATGTAGTTATTGGTGTATAGTATGTCCTCAGTAATTGTTAGCTGTTGTTTTTCTTTGCAGAAGAGGACCGGGAGTGTAGCATAAAGAGCATTGGTCTAGAGGTCTGGGTTCTAAACCCAGTTCTGCCTATCAGTAACTGGGTAACTGTTGGGAAACCACTTTTCTGAGTTTAATTTCATCTTGTAAAATGAAAAGAAGGGAGTAAATTATCCCAGATGGCTTTTCTGAATCAGTCACTCTGTGAATTTGTGATCAGGATAGTTAGTCCAGTTAGCCGAATAAAAGAAATTCAGGTTGAAAAATGATTGATTTAAATTATCTTGATTGTGTCTATTACCCACAATAATGGATGTCCCAGAATAATTGTTCTCCCTTATTTATTTTGACGTATAAACTTGGCCTAAAAATATGTATTTTTTTTCCTCTGTTCCTTTTATCCTTCTTTAACCCCCATCAGATTTCCTGACTGGTTCATTTCATGTTCTGATCTTCTGAATTAGGATGAAATTTTGCCACTTTAAACCTGTCTCATTCCAATATTATTTACAACAGAATCCAGCACTTTGAACAATCTCCTATTGGAATAAGAAGATCCTCATAAACCCTGCCTTCTTACAGTGTGTACATGGGACCTCATTCTGTAGCTTTTCATTACTCCTTGTTGTGATTTTCTTTTTATTATTAGTTTTTAACAAAACAGAAGGAGAAAGAGAAAATTGTTATAATCCCCTTGGGCATTTCTTAGTTACAGGAATGGAAGTTTAACTATTGGTGGAGACTCCATGGGAATTTGAAATAGTTTTAGTATTTATCCAAACTACCTCTTATCGAAAAAGGTAACCTTTGCCACTGATTTAATAACAGTTGTTTAACTCAATTATGTAAACACTTGGCACTTTTGATCTTTCTGGAGTATTATTGAATTAAAAAAATGCCCTTTAGCATACTAAGGATAAAATTTATCCTGTCTGTGTATCTGGAAGCATAATGTAATATGAAAGTAAGAAATGTTTGAAAAAGACCTTTCTTTTAGATATGTAAACAATCTAATTTTTAAAAATTTTTATTTTATTTTATTTTTTAATTAATTAATTTTTTAGCTGCGTTGGGTCTTTGTTGCTGTGCACAGGCTTTCTCTAGTTGCGGTGAGCGGGGGCTACTCTTTGTTGCGGTGCATGGGCTTCTCATTGTGGTGGCTTCCCTTGTTGTGGAGCACAGTCTCTAGGTGCGTGGGCTTCAGTACTTGGGGTTCCCGGGCTCTAGAGCGCAGGCTCAGTAGTCGTGGCGCACAGGCTTAGTTGCCATGTGGCATGTGGGATCTTCCCAGACCAGGGCTCGAACCCGTGTCCCCTGCATTAGCAGGTGTATTCTTAACAACTGCACCACCAGGGAAGTCCTAAACAATCTAATTTTCACCTTCAGTTATCAATTGCATGTAATTGTGTAAAAAGTGAAGTTAGCTGAAGTCTGCTAAGCTATCGTATACTTTGGCTATAATAGCTGTTATTTGTAAAATTTGCTATGTGTTGTTTTAGTGGATGGGGGTCTAACTGCCCAGGAGTGAATTAAATACCCACTGTGGTTATCTGGCACCAGGTGAACTGTGGTATCTGTTCTTGAGCTAAAATATATTGATGTCCTTTAGTCCAGATAAGGAGAAGGAGGGCCAAATCACATGGTCTATTCATCTTCATTATACAAAAATATTAATTTCTTATATACTTAGAAACCCTGCAAAACAAGAGTCCCAAAAGTGCATGCTCCCTTTTAAATTTATCTCTGATCATTTTTTCACTCTGAAGAATGAATATCATCTTAGGTTTTCCTCCATTTCTGAAGGAAGGTTGTCCAGTTTGTTTCCAGTGGTCAGGAGTGTCCTACATTCCTCCTTCTTGTTCTTTTCTTTTTTTTTAATATTTATTTTTGGCTGCGTTGGGTGTTTGTTTCTGCTCACAGGCTTTCTCTAGTTGCAGCGAGCAGGGGCTACTCTTCGTTGGGGTTCATGGGCTTCTCATTGCGGTGGCTTCTCTTGTTGTGGAGCACAGGCTCTAAGCGTGCAGGCTTCATTAGTTGTGGCACGCGGGCTCAGTAGTTGTGGCTCATGAGCTCTAGAGTGCAGGCTCAGTAGTTGTGGTGCACGGGCTTAGTTGCTCCGCGGCATGTGGGATCTTCCTGGACCAGGACTTAAACCCGTGTCCCCTGCATTGGCGGGCGGATTCTTAACCACTGTGCCACCAGGGAAGCCCCCTCTTCCTTGTTCTTGAGGACTCAAACTGTTTTAATTCTTCTTCCATGAGCCTTGACATTAACGCAGACTTGAAGAAGAGAAATTAAGAGCATCTTGGTTTGTCTCTCCTTTTCAGTGACTTTCAATTGCCCTTCTCAAAACATACATGGCTTACCCTGGATTGGCTTTCTCCTTTGCTGCCTGGGTCTGAATTTACCCACTCTTGTTTCTTGACGCCTGATTTCTCTGTTTTACAATCTGTATCCTTAAAAGGGCTTGGACATTATTATTATTATTATTAGTTGGAGTTTATAAAGTTGCAATGTAGGTTTGCTACCTGGCTATGCAGGTTTTCTTTCTTTCTTTTTTTTTTTTTTTTTTTAACTTTGCAGACATTCTCAGCCATGAGGACATATGTTAAATTGTAAAATCCTCTTGGATTTTACTTTTAATTTTCTTTCTTGTGACTTTTAAATTTGTGGTTCCCAGTAGGGTTGCGTAACAGAATCACATACACAGATTTTCAAAAATACAAACAGTAAGAATTTCCCATAGAAGTACTGAATCGGAAACTCTAGTCTTGAGGATACAGCCCCAGCATAACAAGTGAGTTGGAATAGTAAAATTCTTGCTCTTGGGAATGTGATCCAGAAAACATGGACACTGCGGCAGAGCTATGACAAGTATTATTGAAATAAGGGATTTATCATAGGAACTGGATCTCACACAAGTGTGGGAGGGACTGAGAAAGTGAAGTCTGGAAGGGGAAAACAGTCACTAAACAGTCCTCTGAAGCACTGGTAAGGGCAGACAAGTCAAGACTTTCAGGGAAATCAGAGAGAATAAGCACATCTGGCTGTAGAGTGGGCTATACAGGGTAGTTTGTGGAGAGGTCTATGGAAAAGCCACTCTGGGGAAGTTTGTGGCCCCTCAGCCAAGTTCATGGTAGGAGGACTCTCTGGACTGCTGTTGGTCAGCAGGATCAGCAGTTGGAAATATGAACTAGATGTGTTGCAGAGGAGATCAAGAGCATGCTGGATCCCACCAGCACCCCTGCACGATGTCTGGCTGTGATGGGCCCCCAAGAGCAATGGATTCTATTTCACTTCTTCCTTCCGACTCTTATACAGGTTCCCCTTTTGATCAGTTCTCAATCAGACCCACACATGAAAGGAGGTTTTGAGAAATGCAGCTCCTAGTCTTAGCAAAGTTGATGTCTTGCAATGTAGCATGGTGGTCACACAGAAAAGTTGTGAGGGAGCAAGAACAATGAGTGGGGAGGGGATCTGGGCCAACAGAGAGAGGGGGAATGCATCACATTTATGAAGAAGCAGAGGCTCATGTTTCCAGAAAGAGATGGTAAGAATGGCTGGTCCTCAAAGCCACCCTGGTTTTCAAAAACTTATCAGTTTCAGATTCTGTATATCAGAGTTAATCTCCATTTTTCTGAAGTATTTGAGTGCGTTATCCTGGAAACAAAAGAACCTATTTATCTAAAACCTGTCTCTAAAATAAAACTGGATAAGCAGTAAAGGGCTTTTATTTGTTGCTCAGAGTTTTGTCCTGACTAAAAAATGTATAGTCAGTGTCTAGTATAGCATATATTGGCATATTGTTAGTACTCAAAAAGTATTTGTAGAATGAATGAATAAATGAACTAATGAATGAATATAGGCCATTGGATGTTCTGTCAGTTTTTGTACACAAATCAATAAAACTGTGTTTCAGAACACAGTGTGTTAGACCCTCCATCAAGCTAAGCAGGGGCTATGAGTCAGTTTGTCAGGAACAGTAATTACCTTTGTTGAGTCTTCTTTGATATTCCTTGGTGTCCAGTGTCATGCTTTAGATAAGAAGGCTCGTCAGAGTTAGGTGAGCTGTGTGGAGCCCAGAACATTCTGAAGACTGTAGGCAGATACGGCAGCTAGATCAAAGGCGTTAGTTTCATTACCTTACTACTTGGAATAGTTGAGCTAACCAATTCTAGAGGCTTTGTCTAGAATATTATTAACTTTGAAATGCCTTACTCAAGCATTTTGTTGAAATGGCCTTTTAACTCTAGGGTGATCAGTTTTTCTTTTATGTGAAATTTTATTGCATACTTGGGCATATAGAATGTGAAACCATGTGAGTAACACACCTTCTTCTTTATGCATTTCCCATATTATAATTATCTGAAAGGAACAGACTTTGAGCCTTTATAATTCACATCTTCCCCTTTGTTACTGTGGTATATGGGAAGGTGAGAGGAGTGAGAAACATACATGGGATGGTGCAGAGAAAGAGCTGCTAGCTTCCCTTTCTTCATTAAAAACTTGGCGAAAGCTGTCTGGACTTGTTGTAGAGAAATATGATCCCAAATATAAGTCTAAAATTCAAATAGATTCAATTCTTCAATATTAGACCAAAACCAAGTTTGGAGCCATGAGGGTTCAGAGCAAAACCAACTTTTCTCACTCAGCTCTTGGCTTGAGAGTACAATAGTGCATGGTTTGTAAAAAGTCACATTGAACTAAACACATCAGAGCTGGTGAAGGGAATTTACCAAATAGACCTCAGATACTACACTGCATGGTATATATTCCTTCCAGAGAAAGTTCTTAAAATGTCTTCTCTGAATTTTTGCTTGTATTTTGGTGCCTCTTCATACAATTAAAAGTGTTTTGAACTTGCTTTCATAAATATTTACTCATTTGGATCTTACAGAATTAAAACATAAAGGACATTTAATTACAATTATTTTCCCCAAAACCAAATAAAAAGTTTACAAAATCACAAAATTTCCTTGTGAGTACAATAAATTCATGCAATCATTTAATGTCCTATTCATTTCTCCCCCATCCTATTAAGGGTTTGTATCTTGTGCCATAGTTGTGTATTCCAAAGAATAATGGAGGAAGGCTGGAGGGAGTTCCAGAAATAATGTGTCTATGAAGATTCTTCTCAGGTGGAACAAGACTTGGGCTCCATGAGGTAGGGCTGGACTTGTAGGGATGGATATCCTGTGTCTCTTAATTTCTTCTTATTTTAGTTCTCCAGTTTCCTTTTATTCTGGAAGTCCTTTCTCCTCCGGATTTACCATGGCTTGCTACTGTTTGTCCTAGGGTGAGGTGTCCACATGGGACACAATATTCTAGATGTGTCTTGGTGTAGAAACCAGAGGAACTTGTAGCAACTTTGATGTATCTCTTTCAATTCTAAATATGCATTAGGCATTTAAAATTCTTTTTCATGCCAGAGTTATGGCCTACATTGCACTTACAGTTACCTCAGCTCTCAGAAAGAATATTTTTCAAGCAGAGGGAAGACTGTAAAATTTTGTAGGTGAGAGTCCATGGTATGCTCAAGGAACACTATGGTTACTGCACTGACTGAATTGACAATTCCTTTCAGTGTGTTACAGATTTGTTGAGTAAATCTAACATGAATATTTGTTGAATATGTCTAAAATGTCTTCATCAATTTTGCTGACAAAAACATGGATTACAATAGGTCTAGGCCCTACGGCATATCACTACAGATGCCTTTTCTTGTTGATTTTGATTCTGATCAACACTTTAAAAGAAAATATATTTGTTCAGATATAAGTTTTCCTAACTGTATTGTCACGATCCCTAACTTCTCTGTCTTTATCACAGGATGTATGAAAATCCATCATATATTATGCTAAAATCAGGATAGTAATACCCTATAACTACCCTGGGGCTCAGCAATTCCACTCCTAGGTATTTCTCCAATAGAAATGAAAAAACATGTCTATTAAAAATGTATAAGAATATTCATAGAAGGTTTAATCATAGTAGTCCCAGACTGGAAATGACCCTCATGTCCATTAATTAGAGAATGGATAAATAAAATGTGGTATATACATACAATGGAATACTACTCAGCAATAAAAAGGAATGGACTAATAATATATGCAACATGATAAATCTCAAAAACACTAAATGAAAGAAGCCTTATACAAAAGAGTACCTACTATATGAGTCCATTCATTGGAGTTCTAGAACAGCTGAAACTAATCTATGGTGCAAAAAAATCAGAGCAGTGATTGCCTCTGGTGTGGGTAGGATCAGGTATTGACTGGAAAGGGCACAAGGAACTTTCTGGGGTGATGGTCATGTTCTCTATCTTCACAGTGGTTTGGGTTAGACAGGTATATGTGTAAACACATCAAGGTAACCACCCTGATGGTAGTTTCACCCTGATCAGGAAATGAAATATCACAGTGTGCCTGAAGGATCTCCTTGTGCTTGCTTCCAGTTACTACCTCCCAAGATAAACGTTGTCCTGATTTTTAACACCATCAGTAATAAGACTTGCCTGTTTTTGAACTTCATAGTGCCTGGCAAGTATGGCTATTTAAATATTAGATCTATTCTCTTAGCTTTTTCTTCTTCCTAGTCACAACACCTGAAGAAGGTACTGCAATACTTAATGTATCAAGTGGTTTAATGAAGCAAATTCTGTCTACCTGACCTCCATGAAAAGTCAACAGTCCAGCTCACTGACCAACTGATCTTCCACACATCTGGGTCTTTGAGCTGAAAGCTAAAATAGCTGTTTGCCTGATTGAAATGTCCACGTTCCATTCAGATATTTAGACTTTGATTAGGCACTCACTAAATGAGGCATGTGAGTGCAAAAGCATTCCAAACTGAGCAGATACAAAGAAATATTATCCTTTAGAACATATTTGATCCTTTTTTATAACCCAAGAAAACATAAATTTGACTGTAAATATTATCTAAGTATGTCCTTTAAAAGCCAAAGGAATGTCAGATACAATTTATTTTCCATCAGAGCAAGCTGAGACATTAAGTGGCAATTCTACTTCCATTAGCTAAATCTGGCAAATATGCAACTGTTTAAAGGCATTGTCGATAGCCATTGCACAATTAAGTATTTGTACGGATGCCTTATTAAATTACACTTTTCAAGTAGGCATAATAAACTAGGAGTTCACTGTACAGATTTTCATGGGGAAAGTCAGATCAGTATGGGATTTATTTAGAGTGAATTTAGTGCACTGACTAATGAAGTAAATGTCATATGTTTTGACCAAATCTTAATTTCCTTAAAACTTTTTCTTACGGTCAAGAAACAGCAAAACAAAATCCCTGCAAATATAATTGCCATGATTTATAACATTACTGAAACCATTTTATAATTGTGATTGTCTTTGTAATAACAAAACCTATTTTGTTTTAAACAGAGAGCATTGCCCTACACAGAGGTTTCTAATCTTCCTGTAACAAGCTGATACTTCTTCCAAACTCTAAGATCCGTACAGGGGCTGAATGATAGATGGGTGAATGGAGAGGGGGATGATGGAGGAAGGTGATGGAGGAAGAATTAGTAAAGGAGGCTGTGGAGGAAATTGTTAAGCACTAGCTAAAGAAGGCTTTGAGATCTACTGGGGGATCCTAATCTTCTGGATGGACCCTTCTGCATCTTGTCTGCAAAGCAATGTTAACTAGAAAGTTTTTTATTTAGTGATACATTGGTCTCTCTTTTCCTTTAGTCATTGGATATGTTTCTCGTCACATAATTCTTAAGCAATGGTTACGTCTTTCTGGGTCTGGTATCACGTTAGTTTCTATATAAAAATAATTCACCCTTGTCCTCTTTCCCCATCTACTCAACAAACTTAAAAGTATTTGGTTCCTGATAGGCCTTTAATTGCCGAGTCTTCCAAATAACAAAGTTTCTAGCTCTATGGTTTGTTCATAGAACACTTAGTGATTATTTCTAATTCAGTCTGAATGAAATAAGTGAATTTTTGAATTCTCTTAAAATATTAGATGATGGTATATTGTATAGTAACTGTTTGGATACATAGCCGAATTTCTATAATTTTCATCTGGCTGTTTGTTGTTATATAAGGACAGTTTCTATGCCTTTCTTGTTGCTAAAATTTCCAGGAAGAATAGTTTTGCTTTCCAGTTTGCCATAATGTAAAACATAATCTTGGGAATAGTTGCTCTAAAGGAACATTTCTATAGGATAGATTGTATTTGGGATCTTTTAGGGGAGGTTCTTCAGGGAATTATGGTAAATCTTTTTGTAATGGAAAGAATCACTTCAGTTTTCCTCTCCTGAATACCTTTCATTTTCATTTGTTGAAGGTGAGAGTATGTTTGTACTTCGAAGTTTTTGAATGCTGATTATAATATTTAATTGTTTTTACTGTGTTTGTCTGGGGTGATGACAGATAAGGAAACCTAGGCACAGATGGATTTTTTTAAAGTGACCTCCTATACAGGTAGAACTAGGATTAGATATCAAGACTACTAGTTTTAGATACCAAATAGACACCTGTATTACAGTTCTAAAAAAGTTGTGATTCTTTGAATCATGTAAAAATCTGCCCAGGCTTTTTCAGAATTTTCTAATTTTTTAATAAATGGTGTCTTTTTATATACAAATATACAGGTTTTATTATTCTTACCACCTATTGTCGTATTCAGAATACCTGAGGAAAGGAAGGTGGTAAGTGGCAGAGGAAAGAACTAGGTGGGAGGTATGTGTTGTAGTCGAAGACCCACCACTAACTTTGAAAACCTGAGCAAATCATTTGCTTTCTCTGATCTCAGCTTCCTCAGGGTGGTTGAAGTAGGTAATGTGTTAAGAACAAGTAGAGTTAAAATTTTGTTGTTTTATCTTTTCAGTCTGTTCTGGGCCCAGGGACACAGACTAATCAGTCAGGGGCCAATGTTGAAGTAGAAACCAGGAAAAACCACATAGAAGTCTTTCTGGAAGCATAATCAGTGACTACCTTTTAAACAATACAAATCCCTGCATTCTATCATTTGGAGACAGAATTTTCTAGAAGGGGATGAAAGTGAGGTTGGTCTATAATTCTAAAAAGACATCAAGGGATTCCAATGCTCATTGAAATTTAAGAACCACTTTTATGAGATAAACGTTCTGTTTTCCTGAAGACACTCTTAAAAACCACATACAAAAATTAGTGTTTCTTACAGAAAACATGAGATATAACCCTTAGCTCCTTTTACAGTAATAATGGTTAGGGGGTGCCCAGTAGGTATCATGAGGCCATGCTGGCCATTGTGAACAGGGACACCATGGACCTTTGAGTCTTTTGAGGAGGATTCCGATCAAATAACACGAGAAAGGAGCTTGCTTAGAAGGTGATGGGCCTGAGACCTGGCTCTAGGAGATGATCGTTGAAGCGAGTGCAGTATCTTAGTACAGAGTTAACATGGAGAGTTAAGATGAGCACCAGCATCAAGTGGTAGGCTGGGGAAGACAGACCCTAGGCCAGGGTCATGGAAAAGAGAGGGCAGAGCAATACCAGTGACAGCTCAGTTCCTCCCTGCAGTTAGAGCTGGCAATGTGTCCTATAAGTAAGTCCTTGGGATCTTTGGGGACCCTGAAACTAGCCAGCTGAAATGAGATTCTGCCTGTAGCTTCCATGGCTGGAGCACTACAGAGCCCAGCAAGGACACACTGTCACAAGACTTCCTGGGTCTACATCATGTGTGGTTTGGTTTCTCCTCTTCTCACCTTTATATGTACAGAACTGACCCTAAGTATTGTTTTAGATCTTCTCAACTAAGTCTTTTCATGGCTTTTACAACATTCAGAGTGAGAGAGATCCTTCAGGTAGTACAAATTAATAATCTCTGCACTAGGTGATCCTCAAAAAAAAAAAAAAGTCACTACAGGAGCATCCAAATTGGGGCAGCTTCACAGTTGGCTTCCAGATAGAAACTTCCTGCCAAAAACTGCACATATCAACCCAGAGCTTCTTATACTGTGACACTGTAAGAGGTGGCTGCGGGGTTGAGAGTCTAGGCTTTGGAGCCAGACTTCTTGGGGTTCACAATTCTGCCCAAAACTTCCAAGCTGTGGAACCCTGAGCAGTTTCTCCATCTGTAAAGTGGAAATAAAGGTAGAACCTAATCTGTAGAGTTGTTATGGTGACTTAGAAGAGTAATATGTATCAAGTGTTTAGAACACTGTTAGCAAATATTGCTATGGTTAGCCCTCCTTTGTCCAGAGTAAAACAGGGAACTGTCTGTGATACAGAGCTTGAAGGCTTCCCAAGCCTCATTCCTATTGAGCAACAATGGGGCCTGAATGACTACTCTTGATGCTCTGGGTTAAGATAGCAACAATTCTAAAATTGTTGAATATGATTCAGGAGGAGTACATGTAAAGCCATCACGCTGTGATGCACTTTGACTTTGTCAGATGAGATAGCCAGGCTCAGAGGGAATTGCCCTTCGACTAGCACAAGTGGGAGCAAGTCAAGAAAGTTTCAGCAGGACATACTGAGGTGAGGACCTCTATGAACAGCACAAGGATGCATAAGGCAAGAGGTAAGGCAGGGAGCATGCTCTCTATTTTACCTCCTCCAGCCAGCCTTGCCTAGGAAAGAAATCAAAGAACAGTGACAGAGGTATTCTGCCACTTAACCAGAATCTAGGTGGGTTTGTGTCTCAGGTGAATAAAATACTTATAGTTTTTCTCCCTTAGTTATAGAAGACTGCATCCCTCTGTCTTTATTAGCAGCTCTGTACAGCACTAGGCTGAAGTCCTCTGTTGATCTCCAGGTAGCACAGCCCGGCTCCCAGCTGCCCTGACAGTCAGGCCCTAAGAGCTGGCGAACATTGTTGCCTTGGTATTCACTGGGAAGACCTCTTGCTCCCATGGACACTGTCCAATCCTGTGCAACGTGAAGCAAAAAAAAGGAAAAGGCTCCTGAACAAGAGCTTACAATTGTAGGAGGAGCGATGGAGGGAGTAACGGCAGCCGTCTTATCCAAGTAAATGAATTTAGGGTTTCTTTGAACCACTTAGTCCACCTCTCGTCTACATGATATTCTGTCACGTTGAAAGAAACCAGTGCTTATTAATTCCAGTAATGCTCAGGATCTTGACTTTAAATCAGAGAATCCACAGGACCTCTTTTCATCTATTTAGTATCGTTATTGTTTCAGATAACATACTCTTGGCTGTTGTAAGATTCATATCCATAACTTGTATAGTTATCTATTTAAAATTATAATTTGGTATATTTAGCTGGTTTATTTTATGTGCAGCATTTAAGTGGAATTCATTTCATTGACATACTATAATGCCCCCCTAATATTCTTGTTATTGAATTCAGTATTTCAGAAGTATTATTCATAGTGACACCTTGCTGGGAAGCAAATTTCAATTCCATCAATAGATATTATTATAATATAGAAAACATTAATATTTGATGGTGACATACGTATGACACAAAGGCAATAAACTCATTAATAAACACACACGTGTCATTAATAAAACATCCCAAGATGGCAACAAAGAATTTTCATCTCTTGTTCTTAAAGTTCCCCATTCATTTACCAAGTGTATATTGCACGTTGCCCATTGTTCACAAAAGTTATTCTCAATTAATGACACTGGCTCTCTTTTAAAGAAATACAGAGATTGAAAATAATTATAATGATAATATCAGTATGAAATTCACAAATTTTCTTTAAAAAAGAGATTTATCGAAACATAACAATGCTTCCCTCCCTTTTTCTTTTCTTTTCTTGTGTGTGTGTGTGTGTGTGTGTGTGTGTGTGTGTGTTGCTTGGCAACCAACATTGATCTGTCCAAAAAAAAAAAAAATCACATGACTTAAGATTGCTAGTGGCAATATTACTCTGTCATTTTTCTTTCTCATACCAAGCTGATGAACGTACTACTGACTGGAACACCTATTAATTGTTTCTTCTTTCTCTGAAGTTTAATTTCCATGTATTTATCATGCACTGGGAATGGTTCTACTAAAGACAATGACCTAGAAGGGATGGTCTGAGAGAGAAATGAGTGGGAAAGACTTCTTTGAGATAAAAGAGAGCATTATCACATTCAGTTTTTTATTCATGATTCATCAGGTCAATCTTGCCTTCCCAAAATACCAATCATGGCAGAATCTCAAGTCAGGCAGCCTCTATTTCCCCTCACTTGTATTTGGAAACTGTACCCAGGAAACCTGCTAATTGCCTCCATGAGGCTAATGGGTGTTTGTGTTCAATGCATTTATTAGAACTGTCTTCCTGATCTGCTCCAGCAAAAATGCACACTGCTTTGGATCTTCCCATCAGTCTGGTGTGTCCCACTCCTGCCTATTCAGTTCAGTTCCCTGCTTAATACTGTCTTCCCTTGGATGGGGTACTCTGCTCTCACATAAAATGTTTGGTGTGCAGCCCTTTTTTGTTTTCTAAAAGATGCTGACAAAGCATCCAATATTTTTGGGCCACCCTTCCATTGTTGTCAGAGTCTCCTGTCAGAATTAAATAAAACTCAAGGACATGGACAATGGAAATCTTGCTGAACCCCATAAATTACTTTTATAAAGCATTTTTCCTTAAAAAACTCAGCTTGGAAGAAACTGTGCCTTGCCTGCAGGTAGAAGGCAAGTGACAACACCGGCATGCCAATCAAATGGTCAAAACTATGTCACAAATAAATAGAAGATATTTTCCCTTCCAAATCCTCTGTCTTTTATTTATAGTTACTTGTTTATTTTGAAAGGCTTTGAAACATATTTCCCATTTGGAGTATATCCAGTTTCACATTCTCCCTGTATTACATTCTCATGTTTATGAGAATTGATGCTATTTGCTCATACTGCTTTTGTGACTTCCTCCACCCCACACTGTGTAAGAGTCTAACAATGCAGAAGCTTCAGAGACTCTTTACTGGCTAATACCTGACCCCTTTCTCTCACATTACAGCTCCGAGTGACCATTTTCAAGGCAAAAGGTCATCCCCATCCCCATCCCTTTGGAACCAATGTGCATCAACCTTCTAACCTCTGCCTCAGAGAGATGATGGCTGTTTGGGCTGCAATCCCTTCATTACAGATGGTCCATATTTTATATTTAGTGTGGAAGGTCAAATTTAGGAAAGCAATTTCTCTTAAAACTAAGAGTTGCAATAATCCAACGTCTTCTATTGGCTTATGGGTGAGTGGGCAGTAATGGGTTTATGGGAAGCGCCCGCTAGTCTGTCTTTTCCAGGGAGGGGATTATTCCTGTCAATCTAAATTTTTAGAATTGGTGGGCTCCCATTGTTTATTATTCAGCAAGCTTTTATTAGATTGTCTCTAAGCAGAATGCAGCGAGTGGGGCATCCTTCTGAGCAGGCTAGCAGGCTGGATCAATATCTCTAGGCATTTAAAATCTTGGATAAAATAATGCTACATTTTCATCTCAGCTTCAGGAAAGAGTCCTGCATGTAGTTCTGTTACAGAGAGAACATACAGAAAGATGCACGATGACATTAGCA
Source organism: Tursiops truncatus (assembly GCF_011762595.2). Lineage (NCBI taxonomy): Eukaryota > Metazoa > Chordata > Mammalia > Artiodactyla > Delphinidae > Tursiops > Tursiops truncatus. The sequence goes on from NC_047035.1 coordinate 95,969,968, forward strand.
TGAACAATAATTGTCTAACAATAATAGAATCTATGGGTAAGATGATGAATTTTTCAGGTGAATGTACATTTAACATATTTCACTCTTTTATGACAGTTTAGCCTAAATCTACAAAGAAACAGTGTGACTGCACTACACAAATGCATTTATTGTGCTGACTTCAAATAAAATGCCAGAGAGAAATGGCATTCATTTAAAAATTAACAGTGTAAATGAATTTGTATCTATTATGACATATATGTATGGAGTGAGACAGAGACTAGATGAACTCACTCCTGTGTAGCAGATGAATCAAATCAAGCACAGTGACTTGGGACCTAAGAGAAGCCATGTGATCCCAAGGCCTTTGGTTGTGCAAGCCCCAGAAGGCCAAACTATCCTAAGGAAATGTAGGCGGGGGAAGATGGGTCAAAACCTCCCTGTCTACATTGAGCATTCTCATTCTTAATAAACTCTAGAAGCAAAGCAAAGAAAAACTCTAGGCTTTTGTGTTCAGACATCAGGCTTAAAAATTCCTTGTCCTGATTTTCCAATTTACCTGATAAGAAACTAGGCTGGGAGTTGAACTGACACTAGGAAGGAAAATCTCTGAGACTTTAAGTGGTGTTGAGATAAACGTGACCCCATCATCTGCCTGCCCATTCCCTGCACTCTGGCATAAAGACATGTGGAGACACATGCCTGTCACAGACAAAACTGAATCAGGTCATCAGGTTTTTGTGCCTTGCAGGAATTTTAATAAAAAAAATAATAGGTTATAATAGTGATGGTAGTTGCTAGCATTATCATTTTTATCATTGTTGAACATTTACTATGTTTCAGATATTTCAACGATGTTTTCTCAAAAGTTCCTTTTAGACAAAACATTTTTATTACCTAGTTACTTTACAATTAAGAAACTGAGGGGAAGGAAGGAAATGAATGTTTATTGAATAGCTCTTATGTGTCAGGCAATATGATTGTAACATTCATATATATTCTTTAATTTTATTCTTAAAACTCTTTTAGGTGCATATTAACTATAATTACATAGGTAAGAAATCTGAGACTCAGAAAGGTTAAATAATTTGCTCAAAGTCACAGAGCTAGTGTGTAGTGGAGTTGGGCTAAAGGTGAGAAGATTTGCTTTGTTCCTAAGGGCATGCTGTTTTAACTTGACTATGTTGCCTGTGAGAAAGAGCAAAGACCAAGTATATCTAGGTCCTTTGTCTTACCCTTCAGAGGTGTTTGTCTCACCACTGCCTTATGTGCAGTCAGCACTCAAGGTATTTGACCCCGAAAGTATTGGGCAGACAGAGATGTGAGGACCCATGAGTTGAAGCCCCATGTTATCACCTTCTGGCTCATAGAGGGCCGTGATGTTTGGGAGTCTCCAAAAATGATTTAGTGGAACCAAGATGATGGAATCAGGAGAGAGGAACGAGCAAAACATGTAAACTAACTCATTCTTTAAAGTCTGTGCTATTAATTCATGTTTCTAAAGTTCTTATTCAACACTAAGTTAAATTCACTTGGTTTTTGTAGAACATTTCAAAGAGTTTGTTTTGGAGTCCTGACTGCAATCTTTTAATGGGACTTAGGCAGTTGCAAAAATCCACCTAGGGGTTGAAAATGAAGCTGTACCTTGAGGACACAGAAGAGGCAGATCTAACATCAGTGTGGATCTTGGATTCACCACTTCCCCTGCTTGAACAGCCTGAGAAATCATCACTACCATGACCCCTGTGGGTCCCTCTGTGCCTCAGTTCTTCACATGCAAAATAGGATGATGACAGGGCTGTCCCATGACCTTGATGATTAAAGAATAACCTGCAAACAAAGCAGTCAGGAAACGACCAGGTGTGTACAGAGAAATACTGTCCTCTTTGTTCAAATGCTCTTTAAAATGTTCAGGAAAAAAGACAAACAGGGTGCTAGTGAAATAAGGTGGTGAAATGCTGAAGCTGCAGCACTTGGGCAACATCTGGGCAGGAACCTGTACTAGGTACTAAGTTTACCTGTCAGGATGCACAGGCAGAGAAGCCCAAACTGGGAGAGTGCAGTGGAGAATCTGGCCTCAGGAACACAGTCCTTTGTCTCTGCAGTTTTTCTCTGCCTCTATGCTGTCCACAAGAGAGGATGCAGGAGACACGCAGGTAAAACTGGTGACTAAATCCCAGAATGTCTTTCTTTGAAAGAGCATGAAAGAAGCCTCTCTCTGCTTCTGATGTGTGTGAAGGAGACCATGAGAATAACAAAAGACAGCAGTTCAGCGGGAAGTGGACAGTTAATTAGCTGAAGTACCTTACTCTCTCATTAGCTCTAAGTAGGTAGTCAAAGAAGGAATTGGAATCTAGCCTCTTGGAGGGCTTTGTTGGGTAAACAGTTTACATGAACACAGAGGCAGCCAAGGTGTGGGAGACTCTTGGCTTCATTGCTAAGACTCTCTAGATGTATGTGCTGTATGAGAGCAGCACATACATCTAGAGAGTCATAGCAATGAAGATGTGCCTCCCAGTGGCTATGGCATAAATCCTGGGGCCAGATGACCTGGTCTGGAATCTTGGCTCTGCCACTTACCTGAGTGAGTTATGTAACTTCTCTAAGTTTCAGGTTCCTCAGTAATCATTCCCACCTTATAAGGTTTGAGGATTAAATGAAGAACTGCACTTAGCACAGTCCTGAAACATATTAAAAACTCCTACAAGATAGCTATAATAATTATTATTATTCACTCTAAGAAAAGATTTGGGGAGCAGTTAGGTTAAACTTAATGAACAAAAGTTGATGGTGGTCAGAGAATTTTTGTAGTGCCTAAGAGTTTGTTTCTTTTTAAGGTATTGAAGGGTTTGTTCTGTAAGTGTTCTATAAATGAGAGATTCATTATATTTTATAATATAATTTATAGAAAAAAAACATTAAAATGACTTTGGCATCACTCACTCTTGCTTTTTCCATTACTGATGTTTGGTAGTTTAGTAGGAAAGATCGGGCATTCAGATTATAAGACAGCATTTCCTAAAATGTATTTTCGGAATGTAAGTCCCAAAAAGAAATCCTTGTGAGATTCACAGTGCATGCTATCATGTTAAAGGCTCTGAGAAGTCCACGATTAAATTAATTTGTTTTACTTTGTTAAACTTTGTATTTTCCAAACTTATTTGACCACAGGATCTGAATTTCACACATTACCTGTTAACATTCTCAAAACACTTTGGGAAAAGATCTAAGATAACATTTTCCTCCTGGGGGGGATCTTACTAGCATTGTAGACATAGAACCCAGGAGGAAATGCTGAGTTTTTATAAATCTAAAAACCTCAACCTTAAATTGCTATGAAAAATCTTTGCTAATAACTCTGAAAGAATGCTATGCCAGTTTTTTTTTTCTTTTGTATTGAGCAGAAATGAGCACATCACAGCATCATTTAGTGAGTACCTACATACTTACGAAATGTTCGTACTTGATGAATATTTCTGGGTACAAAGAGTCAAAATTTGACAGAGCCATAGAATTACTTGCTAAATATTGGTGATTCATTTTGCTAAGAGTTAATTATGATTCTGCAAAGAAGAAGTTAAAGGGCAGTGAAGAGTGGGCTAGTATGAGAGGAAAAGGGAAACAGCTCCACCCAGCAGCCTGCTATATTTTCCCTCTGCCTAGATGTAAGATGTGCTTATGAGGAACAAGGAATGTGATTATTTTGTCATTGAAAAAAGCAGCAAAGGCCTTACCTTTCCTTTAGGGGTCCAGAATCTGAAGCTACAGCAAGCTAATTCTAACTCAGTGTGCTTTTATTAATCCTAACTCATACACAAATTGTCTTACAAATCAGAATTTTTTCCTCCACAAAACAATGTTTTAAAAAGTGATTTGTTCCTAAGCTAGACTGCAGAAGCCTGTTTCAACTATATTTTTTTCTAAACTGTCAGAACCTCTCTGGCCTAACCCTGGTAGTAGAAGTGACAAATTTTACTATTTAGCCAGTCGACAAAGTCATATTTCATGATGTGCAATGTACTGGGATGCAAAGATAACACTATCGTGCCCTTGCCCTCAAGCTGCTTATCTCATTGGTGATATAAGACATAAACAAATAATTAGTAGGCAAAGGAGTTTTAGATAAGTGAAATGGAAATAAAGTACACTGGAAGCATTTCTGGTTGGGCCGATCAAGGCTCTGTGGAGGTGATTAGCCTCCACATTTCAGCTTAGCCTCACAGTATGGGTAGGAATTTAGCAGGCAGAGGAAAAAAGGTGGGCGCTTAAAGCAGAATGCTTTGAAATCACTTTGAAAAATCCAGCAGTAGACTGGCAAATGAACTTACTTCTCATGCTCCATGGATTCCTCATGCCAAGATCTACAAAGATGAGACACTTTCTGAGAGTCTGACACAGCAGCTCTCTCCCTCACTAGGGCATGAGTAGCAGAATTTCAGTTAACAAGTCTTTGTGGTCCCAGAGAGAAATTGATATTTGCTGTTTGCATGGTGCTGAAGTAAAATTACAAGAGTGCATTAAAAATCCTTTGTAAAGAAGGCTGAAGACATTACAAAAATGCATGGGCATCTTGGGCATTAATATTTGATTCAATATCTTTTAGTTGCATATGGCATATTTTGATGGAAGAGACATGCGTAGATATAAATACAAATTGGAGAACCACCAGGGCCAGTGCCAGTCAGTAAGACTCCTGGCTGGCGGGATACACTCAGCCTCACCCCATATATGGATTTTTGAGGCCATATCCTCGAGTAAAAAGAATCAGGGGAAGTTTTTTGTGTCTACTCTATTGTCTGCTAAAAGAGGAACAGGGAACTTCTTGTAACCAACAAACATAAACACCCAATTAGGATTGCTAACGAACCTACTATGCCCAAAACACTGTCCTCAGACACTGACACAGGTGGAAAAAGAAAAACACAATTTCTTTTCTTAAGGAGCTCAGAGTCTTTTGGAGGGACAGACACATACATAGCCAGTGAATGTGAAAACAGCAAAAATAAGTGCTTGGGGAGGATAAGAGGGAAGGATGAGATTCTGCAAGTGCCCATCAGATGGCAAACTCGGCTGCATTTCATTGAAAATGCTCTTTCTTTATTTCCACTCATAAACCCCCCACTTGGGACTTTGTGGGTCATCACAGGCACATTTTCTTTTTCTCTGTATCTCTTGTCCAGCTCAGTCCTGCTAGGACAGCTTACTTTGCTGGTGTCGAAGAGGCTTTCCTCACTGCTTTTCTATCAGCCAGAGTTCAATTGCAGTCCACAAAGCCCACTCAAGTTAGATTAAGCAGAAAAGGATTTATCACAGGATGTTATTAGGTAGCTTATAGATCTTTGGGGGCAGTTTGAGAACCAAGCTTGCATGCCACATAGCAGAAGTGAGCAGCCAAGAAGAACGCTCAGTCACTGCATGAGACTATTTCTGCAGGAAGTCCACTGCTGTTGCCACCTGTGACTCAACACTCATGAAACCACAGCCTGAAGAGCAGAAGCTCTTCTATGGCTGCTGCACATGAACTCAACACCTTCATTACCATGCTTGCTGGAAGGGGCTTGTGGACTCATAGAGTTTGCCTTGCTCCTCCAAGTCTCACACAGTGAGGCTGCTCAGTTGAAGCTGGTCACAGGCAAGAGATGATTGAAGTGGAAGTTTGGGGAAATGCATAATCCACATAGCAGAAAATTACCAAAAGCGGGAGATGGGTTAACAAAATCATTGCCGGCTGCAAATGACAGAGGTCTATTGCGTCATCCCTCAGACTTTTTCCCTTAGAAAATTTAATCACAGGTTTTAAAATTTAATGATATTCTCAGATTGGCCTGATACAGAATAACATTTCAACATCTTACCAGGGATAGCAGTGCAGCCGGGTCTTTCTTGGAATGTGTTGAAGAGAAGCAAAGATGGTCAGTACCTGAGGTCCCCATTTGCTTTACTTCTGATTGTCCCCTGTGCCCCTGTATTCAGAGGCCCTGTGCCACACATTATATTCCTGAGTGACTTATAATTGTGTGCACATTATTCTCTGCAGATATGTGATGGGGTAGTCTCCATCATGTTCAGAGAGTACATTACCCTTCTTTGAATGAACCAGGTAGGACTGAGACCAAAATTAAATATTTTAGGGATTATATCTCCATATAGTTGTTTTAATTAGAAATTTTCTGGTGTCAGGGAGCACATATAGTCTCTAACAGGCCTAAGCTTACAGGAATTTTGATTGTAATGATACCAAGATGCTTCATTGAATGCCCAGCCCTCCAAGAAGGTAAGATTAGGGCAGCAAAAATCTGTGGACTTGCCACCAATGATATAACTCCACTGCATGTTTATTTGTTTCAGTTTTGCTACCACTTATTTCCAGGACAGGAATCTAATTGGCCCAGCTGGCCTTTTTGTTCCAAGCTCCAGGTTGCTAACCAGCCTTGGGAAGCCCCTTTTTCAGGTCAGATGTTCACCCTTGTGCTGATCAACTGTGTCATCAGTTGGAAAGTGAGCAGTTGGCATGATCTACTGCCCACTTATCAAAGACGATGGGTGGCATCAGATACCCTGAGAAGGGGACAAAGGGCAGTCTGTCAAAGCCTGTCTGATGTAGAGTAAAACTCCCCAAGGCTCTTGAGTTGGCCCTTGCATGTCTGGCAGGCTGACAGGGAAGGGCAGCTGGAGGTCTGTTTGCATGAGGACCTGAAAGGCCATCAGAGAGGGAACTTATCTTAAAGTAAGAGAGAACCAAGCATGTGGCACCTGACCAACTGTGATTGTTGGAGGGGCAAATCGTGTGGTAACTGTCACTTAGTCTTTCAGCCTGGCTTATTGCCAGGTCTGGGTCCACTGGAGAACACAGAGGTGAAGTTTGAAATACCTGTTTGAAACTTAAGCAGCCATGTTTTGAATTCTCTCTAAGATAGCATAATACATAGAGGGGAGACAGATATTCTCTTCCCTACATCTCAGAACACAGTGGCTCTTTGGTCTTCATGGGCATCATTATTGCCAGCAGAAGAGGTCTGATTAGGCTAATAGATCTACTGATTGCTCATATTCTTAGGAGAATCCCTGGGATTCCAGCCAGGCTTTGGAAGTGCTTGTTAGGAGGCTGGGTCTTTTTGACATGTTGGGAGCAAGAGTCCATGGTGTATGTGCATTATCATTAATGTGATCCTATTTGTATGTGTAGACTAATAGGCTAGTGATATATGAGGAGATAACGAATGCCAATTTAGTTCAGTCAGGTTATAATTATTTATAAACAATTAAAATCACTTGTTTGTTTCAAATGAGGTTATTTAATCATTTCTATCTGTTTGCCATCAGATAATATGCCTGAATTGAGTGAGTTTGCATATTCTTAAGTATTTTAGAAGCTCAATTTCATTAAAGCTTAGGAATGATGTTCTCATAAAAACTATATATATGAACTTGCTAAAGATATGGTTAGATAGTTAGGATTTCTTTGTTAGTAGTCATCTGTATTTATCCAGACTCCTTAAGGGATTCACTGATAGCTGTCTACAGCCATTGTCCAGCACTTCCAAATACCATTCACGTCAGGTCCCTTTGATCACAGCCTCCCATCCTAACATCAGTTAAGAGCAATGGACTAAGCTCCAAATTCTTTATCCATAGCACTGAAAATTAAAATAATGACTGGAAAACAAACAACCAAACAAATGACAAACAGTTGATTCAGATGAGCAAAGCCCTCTGTGCTTTCAGCCTTTTCCTAACAATTGCCAGTCAGCTCCTCAGAGTAAATATTTTCAGTGGGATTGGTTGATTTCTGATCAATGAACATATCAGAATCTGATTCATATTTTCTCTCTCAAAATTCCTTGTATATGTAAATTTGTCAACTCAAGTCTTTTTGGGGTGGCATGTGATAGGGTTTCAGGATTTTGCCACAAAATTCTCATCTTTGAGTTTAGGATTAGGACAAATGCATTTCGTACTTGGAATCAAGATCTAAATTTCTTCCTAACCATCTCCCCTTTTGTTCTTGCGTTTTCTCTTTTCATATTTTATTTTCTTTATCTATCTTCTTCCATTTTCTTTCCCTCTTTCTTTCCCCCTTCCTTTCCTACCTGCTCCTTTTCTTCTGTATTTTTCTTTTCTTCCCCAGCAGTTCTTCTGGGGAGTGGTGGTGGAGGGTGGTCTTTTAAATCAATGGTTCTCAACTGGAAGTGATTTTGCCTTCAGGGGACATTTGGCAATGTTTGGAGACCTTTTTGGTTATTACAACAGGAGGGGGAGGGGCATGGGGTATGGTGCTTCAGCATCTCCAAGTAGGGGACATTGGACAAGGGACAGCGATACAGCTAAACATTCTGCAGTGCACATGACAGTCCCCCACAGTAAAAAATTGACCAGTCCCAAATATCAAGAGTGCTGAGGTTGAGAAAACCTGCTTTATATAAATATGACTTTGTGTTCATTAAGAACACAGAGGTTAGGAGGAGTGGAGAGGGGGCTTTGTAGGGTTCTGCTCCTTTCTTTTTATTCACAGTTGCTGGCTGGCCCTTTAACTTAACTCTTCATCTACCACAGCACGTATAAAGTTTGTGTACATACACCCACCTCTGCTGGCAGCATTGATTATAGCTTCAACCAAACAAACAGAAAAAACCGTTAAAGTTGTGTATCTGGGAAATGTGAAAGACAAACTTTTCTCTTGATTTATTTTTTCAAAATATGTATGTGGCACAGGATATGCTAGGAAAAATAGATGTGTTTGAATATAATTATGGTGGAAATTTTCATTTAGGCATTTTGCAGGGTGGGGGAGAATACATATTCTCTGGGTTACTGTGACAATTGTGACAGATAGGTTTAAAGGATTAAATATCAAATTAATAAAGAGGACAAGGAAGTCTATAAAGATCTGGTCTTATTGTAATTGAGATGGTTAACCATAAAACAATGAAAGAAAACCCATGGAAAACATTTGGTTCACAAGTGGCAAAAGTAGTTAAAACTTACTTCAGTATAGTTAGGGAAATTTAGATGATGAATATCAATACTTAGAACAGTTTCAATAACTCTATTTAATTGTGGACCAAATACCTAATGCCATTGCATATATAATGTGAATATTAGTGGCCCAATTGGTTACTTGTCCATATGCAGGCAGTAGATGAAGGGAAATTGCCATCTAAAATTTATTTCCTTCCCAGATTACAAAACAGAACTACTAGCCAGGTTGTAACCTAACTAAATTGGTCAGTAAAACCAATCACAGCTTTAGAAAGTCTACACTAAAGCCTGGAAAGATAAACTACAACTCAGCAGAAAATTTACCAACATGCCAGAGTTAAATAAGAAAAGAAAAATTGCGTGATACTTACTGGTAACAGCTAACCTTAATAAAATTGGACACAGCTGTTGAGGTGCCCAGGCTACTGGGCCAGATATTACCAGGGGCTCTTGGGCAGTTTCTGCATGGGGCTTTAGAGCAGGGAGCAGCTGCAGGACTGGGCCCAACCCTCTGGCCCTTGGCCTTTTCTGGACCCTAACAGCATTACCCAGAAACTGGAATACTTGAGTCTAGTAGATTAAATCCAAGTCCAAGATCTTGGACATCATAGATAATGCTGACTCTCTATTAATAATCTTCTCTGTACTTTGCCTCCACGTTTCTCTCGGGATTCCTCTCCCTTAATTCCTATCTGCACCCCAGATCTTCCTTTCTATCATTTCCACTGTGTCTCTGGTACTTTAGCCTCTTCTCATAACACTCCTATCTCTGACCCTAACCGTGACCTACTTCTCATCTGGAGACACCACTTGTCTTGTGTCCCTCTAGATGAGTCTGCACTTCTCCCCCTGCATGGTATTTCTTACTCCCAGCAGCTTCTTTGATGCCATTTCTGAAATACTCTCCCTGTTTTGAAACTCACACTGAGCTTGCATATACTTCTGTGCCCTGTTGCTGTAAACTTCTCCCCCTCAGGTCCTCCCCTTGTGAGTGACATGTAGACTTTTCTCCTCTCCAACTTCTGTCATCACCTGAGTGAATTCTTATGTCATGTAGGCAATGCATTTAGCACCCTTTTTCCAGTTCCTTGATCTCTTCAATGCCAATGGTCTTCATCTCTACTTCACACCAACAGTTCTCATCTACAGCAACACATTGCCATCAAGCAGACTGTTCCATACCTGAAATCTCAAGCTCAATGAATTTTCTCTGTGATAGCAATTTCCCATATTTCCTGCTCTGTCATTCCAACAGTATCTACTTCCTCAAGCATCCTGGTTTGTCAGTCTTCTGAGTTCTCTTCATTCTGCACCAGCCTTAAATTGATGCTGTTCATTGTAACTATTCTTTTACTGATACCTTTATATCCCTCTTCTGCTTATGTTTTTGACACATATAACACTTCTGGCTGCACAGCAAGTCTGTTGAATACTGTTGGAAAAAGTCACAAATTGTGCATATTTGTATCAATACAAATTCATGCCTTCTAAAATCCTTTTGGCCTCAAGATCCTATACCAGTTACCTTTCTTTTTTTTCTGGTCAGCACTTCCATTTCTTTTAACAGCTCTGTCCCCTCTCCTATGCCTGTCCTAAACCCTCTCAGTGGATGGACAACCCTTCTTGCAACCTTAAATCATATATGGAACATAATGGTGTTTAAATAAATAGCCTTGGTTTCTACTTATAAGAAGTTTGAGATTATTAATCAGGAAATCTTTAAATTATTGTCTCCTCTTTGTCTGCAGTATTATTTACTTCCATATCCATTCTCTAGACCCAAAGAAGGAATTATCCTCCCTGTTCTGTTCTTCTTGTCTCATCTGGAATCTTGCTCTATCAATGATCTCCCATTTCTACTATGTCTTCAGCTTCTTTCTTTTTTTTTTTTTTTTTTACGGTACGCGGGCCTCTCACTGTTGTGGTCTCTCCCGTTGCGGAGCACAGGCTCCGGACGCGCAGGCTCAGCGGCCACGGCTCGCGGGCCCAGCCGCTCCGCTGCATGTGGGATCTTCCCGGACCAGGGCACGAACCCACGTCCCCTGCATCGGCAGGCGGACTCTCAACAACTGCGCCACCAGGGAAGCCCTCTTTCTTTTTTTTTTAACATCTTTATTGGAGTATAATTGCTTTACAATGGTGTGTTAGTTTCTGCTTTATAACAAAGTGAATCAGTTATACATATACATATGTTCCCATATCTCTTCCCTCTTGCATCTCTCACCCTCCCACCCTCCCTATCCCACCCCTCCAGGCGGTCACAAAGCACCGAGCTGATCTCCTTGTGCTATGCTGCTGCTTCCCACTAGCTATCTACCTTATGATTGGTAGTGTATATATGTCTATGCCTCTCTCTCGCTTTGTCACAGCTTACCCTTCCCCCTCCCCATATCCTCAAGTCCGTTCTCTAGTAGGTCTGTGTCTTTATTCCTGTCTTACCCCTAGGTTCTTCATGACATTTTTTTTTCTTAAATTCCATATATATGTGTTAGCACACGGTATTTGTCTTTCTCTTTCTGTTACTTCACTCTGTATGACAGACTCTGGGTCTATCCACCTCATTACAAATAGCTCAATTTCATTTCTTTTTATGGCTGAGTAATATTCCATTGTATATATGTGCCACAGCTTTTTTTTTTTTTTTAGAGTTACTCTTTTTTTTTTTTTTGACATCTTTATTGGGGTATAATTGCTTTACAATGGTGTGTTAGTTTCTGCTTTATAACAAAGTGAGTCAGTTATACATATACATGTGTTCCCATATCTCTTCCCTCTTGTGTCTCCCTCCCTCCCACCCTCCCTATCCCACCGCTCCAGGCGGTCACAAAGCACCGAGCCGATATCCCTGTGCCATGCGGCTGCTTCCCACTAGCTATCTACCTTACGTTTGTTAGTGTATATATGTCCATTGCCTCTCTCTCGCCCTGTCACAGCTCACCCTTCCCCCTCCCCATATCCTCAAGTCCGTTCTCTAGTAGGTCTGTATCTTTATTCCCGTCTTACCCCTAGGTTCTTCATGACATTTTTTTTTCTTAAATTCCATATATATGTGTTAGCATACGGTATTTGTCTTTCTCTTTCTGTTACTTCACTCTGTATGACAGACTCTAGGTCTATCCACCTCACTACAAATAGCTCAATTTCGTTTCTTTTTATGGGTGAGTAATATTCCATTGTATATATCTGCCACATCCTCTTTATCCATTCATCTGATGATGGACACTTAGGTTGTTTCCATCTCCGGGCTATTGTACATAGAGCTGCAGAAAACCATAATTCAAAAAGAGTCATGTACCAAAATGTTCATTGCAGCTTCTTTCTTTTTCTGTTCCTTCCCTTAGCCTAACCTGTGATCAAGTTCTCCCATTCTAGCAAAACCAGAACAAAACCTTCCTTTTATTCTATGATGCTTTTGAGTTTTTAGACAATCTTGATTTTTCCCACCATGGCTCATTCTTTTTTATACCTCAATGTCTTATTTACTAAACGCACCCTAACCTGATGCTGTTCAGACCAAGGTCACTGGTAACTTCCACATCACCAGATACTCTGGGGAATATTCTGTCCTTGTCTTATGTCAGCTTTTCTGCAGTACTTAATATTTGGGACCCACTGCTATTTTTAAGGCTCCCACATCCACTTCTTCACATCTGTGGCATGAAGTAGTATGAGGACTTGAATACGCCAAATGATAACACACAACTCTGCCTTGCACATACCATTCCCTCTTCTTGGGATGTCTTTTTCTCTATTCCCCTCTGCCTTCTCTGCCTGGAAAAATCTCATTCATCCCTCAAATTCCAGCTTAGCCATCACCTCTTCTGAGCTGCTTTGGCAGTTTTAGTTTCTTAGCATGAATCTCTAAGTTTGTCTGAGTTGAACACCTCTTTCTACAAGTTAGGCTTCCAAAAAACATCTTTCAGTCATAAAATCTCCTATTTTAAATCAGAAATAGAAAATTAAGAGGAAAACTTAAGTCTTTATTGTTAATAAAATCTTGTTATGCATATCTTTTTATTTGCATATGGTGGCAGTGTTGACTTAGTATAACTAGTAATTCCTCTCTCTACCTTCTCTATCTTCTTTATCTTTTCCCTTCATTTTAATGCATTTTTAATTAGCATTGACTCTGGCTTATTAGCATTGACTTCTAGCACTGAAGCTGGCATAGTAGCAGTATTTATTGTTTGTTTCAAAACTTAAACTCTTAATTTTTTTCAACCTGAGTTCTAAGTCTTTGGTTCTTTCCTTAACAAATAGAATGATTTTAAAAAGACATGGTTTGGGCTTCCCTGGTAGCGCAGCGGTTGAGTCCGCCTGCCGATGCAGGGGACACGGGTTCGTGCCCCTGTCCAGGAAGATCCCACATGCCGCAGAGCAGCTGGGCCCGTGAGCCATGGCCGCTGAGCCTGCGCATCCGGAGCCTGTGCTCCGCAACGGGAGAGGCTACAACAGTGAGAGGCCCGCGTACTGGGGGGAAAAAAAAAAAAAAAGAAGACATGGTTTTCCTTATAGCAAGGTACATATCTGTGTTTTGTAGAAGCATAGGTTGTGGGTTTAGGTTCAAATATAAACATGTAATTATATTAGGCAAAAAAAGAACAATATTGTTATCATGAAGGCCAACAATTAACTCTCAAATATAAATTACTATTCAACACAAGTGAATGACATTTCATCAAGCATCTTATGTTAGGTTTTAGTTGATTGTTTTTCAGGAAAAAGTGTTAAGTATCAACATAGATTATGATGACCTAAGGTCCTGTCTATAATTGGGCTGAAAAGATCTCTCCAGCTGTGCTCTGGGTTGGCTCTTGTCTCTTCTGTTGCTTATGTGTTAATGGCATGGGTGTCACTGATACTTCTGGGCCCCATCACCATGCAGATTGATGGCAAAAACCATTCTGGCCAATATGGCTTTTAGATGTCACCTGTCTAGACACAGTCAGGATTACTGGAAACCTGTCTTGTTACTTTATTTCATGGATACTTTACCCTTTTGCACTTAAACCTCAGTCTCTAAGGGGACAGCCATATCTTTTCAGCTTGGATATTTCACAGGGATGATGGGTTTTATGATTTTATTTGGCCCTACTCTCCTCCCCATATCCTTCTGAGTTAGTGGAATAGGTTTACCCAGGTGGCTCTGAAGGATACCCTGAGTTTTTTGCATATTGTCATGTGTAATAGGTATAATACTTTTGAAATGACCCTCTTTTATGCTTTTTAAATCAGATTTCTTTCTCCCTACACCCCACCACCACTACGATTGGGGCAGGGGTGTGTAATTTAAATGCTATAGGCGAAGGAGGAGAGCGGGACATGGAGGAGTTCTATGCCAACAGGAAGAGTGAGGAGAAAGCCCATTGCTCCTGGCTTCAGGGGGTTTGTGGGGCGAATGATTGGGTCAGAGGTAGAGTGGAAGAGTCAACATGTTCTTGAGGGGCTCTTGCAGTGAAGGACACCCAGGGTGGGTGGTTAAAGGATGCTGTGTGGAAAGCTGCCATCTCCTCTCTGTAGTTAGGTCTTCCTATATACCTAAATGCCATTTTGAAGAAGAATAGGAGGAAATCTGAAATACTGAGTCGTTGAATCAAATGAGATGACTGGGTTACCTCAAGTAACTGTTTAAACTATAATGGTTCTTCTGAGCTCACTGGATTGAACCAAATTTAACTACTCTCAACTCTGCTGCCCTGGATGTTGTGGTCTTGAGAGACAGATTAGTTCAAATATGAAAACAAAGAAATTGCATTTTTCTTTGCATATATGAGTATATAAGTACATATGAGACCCTGTTGTATATAGATAAGGAAGCATGCTTTTCTCTCCCTAAAGCATTGAGTCAATGGTTATAATGTATGTTAGGGGTATGGGACGGGAAGACCTTTCCCAAGATAAAATTGGTTAACACAAGCTGAAAATGGAAAATAGCTCTATACACAGTAAGGGTGAGAAAAGTATTTTCTGTCTGGGGACTGACCCTTGCTAGGGAAGGGTATGAGAGCTTCCTCAGCTATTTTCCCTTTCAGGTTGAATGGACATTGTGATTGAGTCCTCCACTTCCATTAATTATTAGAGACATTTACATTATTTTTAGTCTCATTGCTAGTAATTTGTTGAGGAATGGATAAGCTTACACTTATTGGAGCCAATGAAAGTCAAGGAAAATATTTCTGGGACCTTCTTGGAAAGAAGTTCTGCCCTAAACAGAGAGAATTGACACATTAGCCTAATGATCTGCATGGCAAAGTGGAGAAATGATGAAACAGGGTCTCAAATGGCAGGGTTGAACTGTTGGATCAATTGCCGTGAAGCCTGCCTCACTTCTGGTGCCTCAAAGATGAGCTAATATAATTCTTTAGAGTTTAAATCACTTGGAGATGAGATTGAGTTATTTGTGGTGCCAACCAACTTGACTGAGCCATAGGCGATTACTATTTTTCTCCATGGCAGAGAATGCAATTATTCAGAGAGACAAACCAGTTTGCTCACTGCTTTGATGCCAAGTGTATATTCCACGGGGCACTTTCTAAATCTATTTGTAATGCTTCCAAATAGATGAGAAATTTATTAGCTTGGGAGTCTGAACATCTGATTCCATTCCTGATTCTTCTAGTAACTAGGTGGACAAATATCAATTTCTCTAAGTTTCTGTTTCTCAGTTGTGGCATGAAGGTGTTAGACATGAATCTCATTGGTTCTTACAGCTTAGAGTACATTTTTTTTTTAAAGTGTGGGAAGAGTGCTTAAAATGCAGATCCTTGGGGCCCTCTTTAAAGATGATGATTAATTTTTAGCACGTACAGTACCAGAGATAATTCTAATGCAAGATGGTTCAAGGACCACTTTGAGGAAATCTGAATTAGAGGCACAGTAAGATCCTTCAAAGATACCTTGTAGTCTAGCTGGTCTTACCCGTCAGCAATTCTTACCTGTGCCGTTCCTGTATTTTATTATTTTTGGTTGTGAAGAAACCATGGATTCTAACAATGAAGCTTTATTGGGATGGATGACCAAACGTAGGGGGTTATAGAATCATGAGGCAGGAAGGAACCACAAGAGGTCAATGCAATTTACCTCCTTACTTACGGGCTGAACTCCATGAAAAGTGCCCAGAGAAATGGGTGTCTGCTTCTGTTCAGAGGGATCTCAAGAAAGTGATGCCACATCTACCCTGGGTTGTCACTTAATGTGAATTCTTTCTGAACAGACAGGTCAGGGAATCATACAGTCTGACTAATCATATATTCTCATTTGAGGATTTTCATGTTAGCTCAAGATGGATGTTTGTCAAAGAATTGGGGAAAAAAAAACCCCAAACACTTGAAACTAAAATTATCCTGAGTATCACTTGATCATTGGAGATTTGAAAGAGGATTCTTGACCTCATTATGAATAATGCTTGAACTGGCAATGTAAGGAAGGCTGGTTAAATTGAAGTCCACAACTGAGAGTGTGTGAACTAATGGAAGTTCTTCCTTATAGTTGGCTTAATTTCCTCCTACTGCGATTTCAAGCAGGTTTTCTCTAACATTCTTCTCTGTGAGTGGGAATAAACTCTGGTTATCATTTTCTCCATAATTCTTCATTTTTTTGAAGAGTTATTAACTTCCCTTCAGAATTCTCTTTATAAGGCTAAAAAAGTTTCACTTCTCTTAAGCTTTCCTCATATGTTCCATTTTTCAAACATTAATAATTTTCATTATATGTCTCTGCACTCGCTTCAAATTTTCCACATCTTTAAGTGGTGGTGTTGTAAATAGTACTAAAATAACAGCTCTGACCATTGTAGGGTGCAGTTTCTATGCACTTTTTGTGTGTAGAGAGTACAATGTAGTAGGATGGAACATGGACTCATCTGGCTGCCTGGTTTTGAATCCTGGGCCTGACACTTTGACAGTTTATTTAACCCCTGACCTTGGTTTTCTTGTCTGTGAAATGGATATAATAATAGTGCCTGTCTCACCCTCAGAATGGGAGAAAATATTTGCAAGTGAAGCAACTGACAAAGGATTAATCTCCAAAATTTACAAGCAGCTCATGCAGCTCAATAACAAAAAGCAAACAACCCAATCCAAAAATGGGCAGAAGACCTAAATAGACATTTCTGCAAAGAAGATATACAGATTGCCAACAAACACATGAAAGAATGCTCAACATCATTAATCATTAGAGAAATGCAAATCAAAACTACAATGAGATATCATCTCACACTGGTCAGAATGGCCGTCATCAAAAAATCTAGAAACAATAAATGCTGGAGAGGGTGTGGAGAAAAGGGAACCCTCTTGCACTGTTGGTGGGAATGTAAATTGATACAGACACTATAGAGAACAGTATGGAGGTTCATTAAAAAACTACAAATAGAACTACCATACGACCCAGCAATCCCACTACTGGGCATATACCCTGAGAAAACCATAATTCAAAAAGAGTCATGTACCAAAATGTTCATTGCAGCTCTATTTACAATAGCCAGGACATGGAAGCAACCTAAGTGTCCATCATTGGATGAATGGATAAAGAAGATGTGGCACATATATACAATGGAATATTACTCAGCCATAAAAAGAAACGAAATTGAGTTATTTGTAGTGAGGTGGATGGACCTAGAGTCTGTCATACAGAGTGAAGTAAGTCAGAAAGAGAAAAAGAAATGCCATATGCTAACACATATATATGGAATCTAAGAAAAAAAGAAAAGGTCATGAAGAACCTAGGGGCAAGATGGGAATAAAGATGCAGACCTACTAGAGAATGGACTTGAGGATATGGGGAGGGGGAAGGGTAAGCTGTGACAAAGTGAGAGAATAGCATTGACATATATACACTAACAAAAGTAAAATAGATAGCTAGTGAGAAGCAGCCGCATAGCACAGGGAGATCAGCTCGGTGCTTCATGACCATCTAGAGGGGTGGGATAGGGAGGGTGGGAGGGAGGGAGATGCAAGAGGGAAGAGATATGGGAACATGTGTATATGTATAACTAATTCACTTTGTTATAAAGCAGAAACTAACACATCATTGTAAAGCAATTATACTCCAATAAAGATGTTAAAAATAGAGCCTGTCTCATAGGTTATTCAGAGTATTCAGTGAGTCTGTGTGCATAAAGAACTCACATCTGTGCCTGGCATGTAGCTATTATCATAGAGAGGTAAGACAAGGAAAAAGCAAGAAGAAAGAAGGAATATTAGTCTTCTAAAGTAAAGCTAGTTGTATTCCTACAGAGGCTACATTATATGTAAATGGTATAAGTATCACCAGCTATGGAACAAGAATATTCACTGTTTGGAGTGAAAACCTTTAATGTTGCGTATGCTGCTGGCTCTCAGGAACAGTTTGCAAGATAACTGTGTTCAGGCTCTTCTCTGTTACTTATTAGCTATGTGATTTAAGGAGGTTCCCTTAAATTCTTGGGACTCAGTGGATGCACCCATAAAATAGGAATAACAACTCATCCTCCTGAAATACATAAAGCTTTCAGTTTCTTTTGGGAGTGTAGTATGTGGGTTTCTAATACTAAGATTTGGTTAACAGGTGGTGGGAGGTTGGGAGAGGAAAGCCACAAATCAAGACATGTAGCAATCTACTGAAAAACAGAGGGAGAAAAGATGAAAATAAATGAGTATTATTTAAATACTAATAAACGAGTATTATTTAAATACTAAAATGCAATAGCAGGGCCTGAATCTAGGTTGGTTTTAAAAGCATAGTTTTCCATCTTATTTAGAGATACTGGGGTGCGGTGGCTTAGTGTGTAGTTACTGGCACTGACTTGAATTTAGACTCTGACTCTGGGATACTAGTTAGGTTAATTATCCTCCTTGGGCCTCAAATGACTTATTTGTATAATGGGAATCTTCATGCCTACCTTACAGGGTTGTTTTTAACAACAAAAATGAGATAATATGTGTAAAGCACTTAGCAGAGTGATGGCACATTGTAAGTGCTCAACATATGGTACCTGGTATGATAGTTCTCTATTATGGGGGGTACCAGAATTCAAAATAATGAACTTTTCTTAGTGTTTCTATACACGTTTCTGTCTGAATGCCGTGCCTGGAGTTTACCTGTGAGAGCCTGAGTTTTTGAAAAATGGGAATTCAAGCGGTGAAGTAGGGGCAGGGAATGGGATAGCAATGTTTCCTCTCCAAATCGGCACACATTTGCTCCAGTGCAGTGTTGTTGGGGATGAAGGGCAGCCCAGAGGAGAGCTGAGGTGGGGGAGTCAGGATGGGAAGCCACATAGGATAATGCAAACCGCATTTCCTGGCTCAACCACTTAGTTCTTTCCCCCGGGAAATTTTTACTGGTATTTTGCCTTACTGTGAGTCTTTGTACTTCCTGTTATGAACTGGTTAAGAAGATAATTATAACATGGTTATGGGAAATGGTAATGAAATATACCTCAGTATACAGCAAGAGAACAAGACCTCTGCCATTTGGAAGAGACAGGAAAAGCCAGCTCTGTTTTTTAAAAAAGTAGGGTTTACTACTTTTTAAATTATAAAGTAATATTGTCTTATTTTAGAAATTTTTGAAAAATAGAAATATAAGGATTGTTAAAATGGCAAATGTGCCCACCATTCAGTAATAATTACTGTTCACATTTTGTCAATTTTTTCTTTTCCTTTTACTTAATCTCTCTGTGACTGTATATATATTTATATTACAACATATGATATTTAAACATTTTATATAATATTTACACAAAATTGGAGTCAAAATATACATATATAAAATATACATACCTACATACATATCCACATATAATTTTTCATCCTGCTTTTAGTAGTATTGTATAGTAGTTTCTTCATATTATTACATGTTTTTCAAAAGTGCATAATATTTTGTTTTGTGTTTGTAACATAATTTACATAGCCAGGTTGACATTTAGGTTATTTCCATTTTTTTTATGTTATATAAATGAAGCTGCAATAAACATCCTTCCACAAAAATTCTTATGCATATCTTTGGTTATTTCTTTGGGATAAATGTCTCCCCAAATATATTAAAATTCCCTACATATTTCCAAGTTAACTTCTAGTAAGATGGTGACATGTTACAGTTTGCTAGCAAAATTTTAAAGTTCTTATTTTACTTCACCATCACCAAATTAACATAATTTAAAAAAATCTTTGTTAGTTTGCTATGTAATAAGTAGTTTCTCATTGTTTTTGTAATGTGTATATATGTGTGTATGTGTTGGGTTTTGAAAAACAGGTGAATTTGGAAGGATTTTTGCCTATTTGTATTTCTTTAATTTGTTAATTACTATTAATGTACTTTGACCATAAATGGGATATTTTAATTTTCTTATGAGTATACACTTGTATGTGTGTTTGTGCTTATATGTCTATTATATTGCCTATCATGAATCTTATATTTTCTCCTAGTTTCTCCATTTGTTTTTGCATTTTGTTTATGCTATTTGATATGACTTTTTCAAATTTAGTATATTATACTCTATACTTGGTGTTTTTTATTGCTTATAAATTCTCAAGATCAATGTATTGCTTTTTTAAAAAAATCCATTTTTATGGCTTACTTTTATTTGTAAAATAAAGCCATTTAATCCATCTAGAATTTATTCTGGTGTAGCGTATCAGATATTGTGCAAATTAACAATCTCCTCCTTTTGCATAAACCTGAAGGTTTTTTTTTTTTTTTTTCTCTTTTCTTTTGGTAAGAAACAAAGATTTCCCTAAACCAAGCAATGACTGCAGGAGCAATGCAGTCTGTCTCCGAGCTGCTGCAGGCCATGCGAGGCTGGACAGAAAGGGTCAGTCACTGGCCCCCGCCTCTGAGGGAGTCTTAAAACATGGGCCAATGTTGCTATAGCTGAGCTTGCCTGTTTCTGTATTAAGAGAGAGGCATTTAGGCACTTACGCTCTCAAGGTTCCTAGTAAAGTCATAGAGGCAACAATCTTCTGCTGATTGAATTTTAACTTAATTTAATTTAATTGCCTTGGGAATCACAGATGGTGTCATCCAGCAGCTAGAGGCTAAAAAGGGGCATTCTACAAAGCGAATGAACATATATTGAGTTATAATCAGAAGCACAAGCAAATAGAAGCAAAAGTGTGACTGTCAACAGTGATTCGCAATGTGGATTCTCAGTTCAGCAAAGGGCCAGACTGGTCTCCACCAAGGGCTTTGTGCAAGTTTCAACAGCAACAGACATGTCACCTAAGAAGACTCTTCTCGGAGTTACAATCTACAAGGGCAGGTTCAAAAGCGTTAAACAAAAATTGATGAAGGAAAAGTTTTAAAGTATTCATAAACGAGTAAAATCAATACAGTTAAAATGACATTTGATTGGAAACAGAAAAATTTTTAGCTAAGAGTAGAATTTTATCTCAGTCGAAAGCAGCGAGTGACAAACATTTTGGCTTCATCGATTGTGCTTTGGTTTTGTCACATTAAAATATTTATTGCAAAAAAGTGACCATTTTTTTGATGTTTGGTATTTCATGTTGCCCCAGATTACAAGGCTCTTTGTTTCTGATGAAAAGATAAGGGTGGGCAGTAAGTGTCTCATGCGGGGAGAAGGCCCTCACCCCACTGAGTTATGCAGGAGAGCCAATGAAGCGGGGGCTCTGAATCATCTTAGGGACTCTGCCTCTAGATGTGTTCTTCATTCCCCCAGTTAACAGCCATTTCCTGCAATCAGTAAAAGCTGATCAATCGTCCCAGATGAAGATGGAGCCAAGAGGTTTCTGGCCAGAGAAAGGTCCATGTCGCTTCTAATCTACCCACACAACGGATCGGAAGGGAAGCACCTACAATCCCCTGTGCTGGAAAACAACACTGAACCTCACCCTGACTGTTGTGGTCCTCTTTATTGCAGGTGTCGAAACTCAAGCCTGGACCATTTTCTGATGCCACACAGATATGATGATACTCTCTGTCAGTCTTTGCTGTAGATTTGTGTGTTTCAAGCCATATTCACTGGGATATGAACTCACCATTGTTCATTTTTTTCCAATTTTGGCAAATAAATGGTATGCTTTCACAAAAATTTGTTAAAACGCAACCCAGATAAGCAAGTGGATCTAAAGGTAGCTGTCAAATATCCCCCCTTTTAAATAGAAAACCGGCACTTTGAAATGCTCAAATTGTACCATTTTCTATACCCTTGTAACAGGTCAGGTGCCAAAGCTTGATGAACGAGATAGAATCGCACAATGGGATCAAAGGGACAGCCAGCCCAGTTTATTTCCAGAGGAAAAGCTTACCAATACACAAAGGAGAAAAAAAGGGCTCGGCTTGAAACCAATTCTTTCCTGAAGTACAAATGTAAGAGAAAGGACATCATGTGTAGCAGTTATCACTATGGTTATAGCAGTTTTGTAAGCCAGCCCTGCTCATGTAGAAGTAAATTATTTGATGAATCAGGAAAATATAAGCAGTCCATTTGGATGAAAAAGAAACCTTCATCCAAACTATGTCTTTAAAATTTATCTGGATAATTCAGGTGAAAGCAGTCTTTTTTTTTTCTCTTCTGAATTATTTAGGTAATTGATTATGTCCATCTGCTCTTCTTCAGAGAAATCCAGGACCAAATGCTTCTTTTGGCATCTCCATTTCTATTCTTCCCTTTTATGTGACTAACCCCTGTCTGAATCAGGAGTTTCTATGGATAATCGCCCACCAGCTGTCACCTGTTCCATTTGCAAATCTGAGCAATCTGAACCTGCTCAGTTAACATTCCCCAACTGGCTGAGAGTACCTAAGTAATTCTTCAGCTGGGAGATTATCCTGTCATTGGCCACTTTAGAAGTTGTGATTAGTCTGCCTTTTGATAGGTGCAATCTAATTGGTGGTGCAGATAGAATTTTATTTCCTGGAGAGAGCTTATTATAGGACTGCTTGTCTTGACACATGGAAATTCAGGTGCTTTTTGTGTAAATCTCCATGTATGGTGATTCTGGTGAGAACAGTCATCTGTTTTCAAGCAGTTGTTTTCCCCACAGTTGTTTTTTGCCTGTTGGCTTTGGTCCTATCCTGTGTGACAATGGAGTACCTCAAACTCACTCAAGAGAGCAAAAAGAAAAGGGACAAGATCTGGCTCCTGGAAAGGGCCTGCTCCCTGACAGGGTGCCCCCATCAGCTGAGTGCTCAGAACCCAGTGCAAGTATGCAAGCCCACTCATATTCTGTATAGCCTTTGTGGAATGAATAATCCCCAGCTGGAATACATACATGGATGTAGGGTTGAAATGAAATTTACCCCAATTATAATTAAGCTATGTGATATATAAATGGAAGGTCTCTAAACTTGAAACCCAAACCCTGAGTTCAGGTCCCCCCTCTGCTAATTATTAGGTTCATGGCCTTGGGTAAACCACATGAGTTCTCTGAGCTGTGGTTCTCCATCTGTAAAATGGGGATAATGGTACCTGCTGGACCTCCCTGGGTTGTCATGAGATTTGAATGAGTACCTGAAAACACTTAATGAGCTGTAAGTAAGCTGTGTAACTATATGAGAGTGGGGTGGCTGGTTTAGAATAATAACAACATGCATTGAGCACCTATGTGTCAGGTATTGTTCTTACTATTTTATATCTAGGCACTCATTTAGTTGTCAACACAACTCCTGTGGGACATGTACTATTATTATTTGTTTCACTTTTCAGATGGAGACACTAAGGCACAGAGAGAGGTTAAGTTACTTGTCTCAGGTAACTCAGCAGAGAATCAGCCTAGTTCTGAAATCTGAGCTTTTAACTTCTCTATCTATACTGCCTCTCTAGGAGCAGTGTGCTTTGGTAAGTGGGTGTGGGTCTCTGAGAAGTGCCAGTCTGGCCCTTGTTTTGGCTAAATTGGCTGACAGGCTGGTCTAAGCAATAGAGGTGTTCTCCGTCAGGGGATGCCTGAGGTCTTGATCATGTGGGACCACTGTGCATGGTAGCTGCTTCTGTGATCAGTGTAGCCATCTGTGTTCCCTCTCGGCCTCCCTCCCAGCTTCTCACCCACTCTTCTGGCAGTGCCAGGAAACTACTGTGCAACAAAGGTAGGCTGTGTGGGAGATAGAAAGAATAGTCATGGACCCTGGGGCCACTTTACAGTTCCTCCTTGAAATAATTCTTCTTCCTGATTTTCAGGAGTCAGCCATGAATACTGCCCCCTGAGGAAGCCAAATCAGCACACTGTCCTGTACCACTTCCCTTTTGTCTTTAGGAGTTCTGTAGTGATTTTTCCTGATCAAATCATGCCTGCCTATTATAAGCTTATTACAAGTCCAGGAGGCCCAATTGACTCTCCCTGGTCCATCTTTCTCAGAGGGAATAAACAAATCATCAGGAATTTTGAACACACGTCTCTTAAACCCACGTTACCTTGCTACTTGCTATGCATGATGAAATTTCACATGATAAATCATGAGATCCTGGCAGGATTTTGCTTGTTTGCCAATGAATTTTGATTTGGCTTTAGAGCAGTAGGAAGTGCAAATACAATTAGGTTTGAAAATTATTCAAGAGTCATTTTAATGCTCCCAGAAGATTGTTCTGCTAACCCACATGGATTTCTTCTCCCTGTCAGAATTTAACCACTTCAGGGTAGTTTTTGATTAGAAAGAAGATGTAAAATCTTTTAGATTGAGACTATTTGTGAACTGATTAAAATTATTGAACAGTTGCTTACATTTGCTTAATGCTTTGGAAAGATATAAAAGGGTATTTGAGATTTTAAATTTCAAATAATGTGACATCTGAAAACTTATTTTGGTTTTCTTTATGAAAGACTTTTACCTCATTATAAAAATAATAATTAATAATAACTACCTTCTCTATTTTTGAGCCACCTCCTCTGTGTTAGACAGTTTATACAATCCCTGCTATTCCTCCCAGCCGTCTTTGCAAAGTATAGATTATAATTTTTTTTCGCATATGGTAGAAGTTTATGTGTATTGTCATAGAGGTTAAGTAACTTTCCCAGAGACACAGAGTGGGTTATCAGTAGAGCTGGAATTCGAATCCTAGACATTGTATCTCCAAACTCACATCATCTCAGACCTGCTGGTCCTCAGAAGGAAGGGGAAGGCACAGAAGTGGAGTCCCACCCCTTCTCTGACATCACTAATTGTTAACTCTAAAATCGTAGCCTCAGCCTGTGATTGGCCAAGTGCAGCTAGGATCAGCCAATAATCTTAAAAGAGCCTCAAGCAAGAATTCCATAATAGGCTCCTTTCTGGATTAGTAAATAAGCAGGTCATTGGTCCATTTGAAAGGTGGGATAGAAGAGCATTACAGTTACAAGCTCAGATTCTAAGAGCTCAAGTTTGGAGTTACCCAGACTTGGTTCTAATCCCAGCCATACCAATCTGGTCAGGTTTCTTACCTACTTTGAATTTCAGTTCTTTAGTTGTAAATGGAGCATAATAATTGTATATAGTTTATGTGGATTAAACAAGAGATTGTAGGTAAAGCATTCGACATAAATGTCTGATGTGGTAGGCATCACACATGCAATACAATGTGTATTGTCATTTATTATTATTGTTCTATATAGCTCTGGGAGAAAAAGCTCACAGTTGTCAGAGGTCATCTCCATTGCTCACATTATAACTTTATTCACATCTTTTCCTTGTTTCTCCTATGCACCAAAGCCTCTTAAATAGTTAACACCAGAGAGCTGTGTACGTTTGAAGAAGAGAAAGGTGGGTTTTAGCTCATATTTGGTATTTTTACCAAATATTCTCAAATACATCATGCATATACCATTTCATGTAATTTGCACAATGATATTGGATGATCTATGAGCAGGTATCATGTTCCCATTTTCATAGATGTGGAAGCCTGGGATCAGTCCAAATCAGTCATTTAAGGCTACAGCATTAACTAATGAATCAAGACTTGATTCCAGGTCTTCAGACTCTTATTTCCAGGCTTCTCTTTAGCAACAAAGTCAGGATTTGTGGAGACTTCTAGGTGTCTGGTGATACCACCAGTATAATGATAACAAATATTCATGTTTACTTACTGTACTAAGCACTTTACTCACATCCTCTGATTTAGTTCTCAGCACAGCCTAGGCAGTAGATACTGCTCTACAGGTGAGGAAACAGGCTTGGAGAGGTTAGGTAGGCTCCGGTTGTACATTACAAGACTGTGGAGCTGTCTATCTGTCTTCAATACTGAGGTCTTACTGTGCTATACCTTCTCTGTTATAATTCCTTCTGGAATCAATAAGCCTATAGATCTGGGTAAGGAATGACCACTGAAGTGGCCATGAGACCTCTGAGTCTGTCTCATGCAGGCTGTTGGGGGGTGTGGCTCCTTCCTTGGAGTAGGGACTAGCTCCCTGTCTCAAACAGGTGGACATGAAGCCCTGGGGGCATGGCCTGTGGTCTAGGGGCTCAGAGAATTACATCGAAACGTGGGGAAGCCTGTTCTTTTTATATTAAAACCAGTGTGGGAATAGTATTAAGATGCCAATTTACATGAATATTGAAGAATAAACAGGAGACTTCGACTAAATTTTGGGCCTTCTGGTTCAGTTTCTGAACCCTGTAGGGACACGATCTTACTGGCTACTGCTATCAGGGGCACTTTGGTAGAAAAGTTTTGGAAATCCTGACTCAGCCAGTGCATAAAGTCCACTCCCTGCTCTGGCAAATGATGGACACACAGATCACTGAGCTATGACTGCTTCTGCAACTCATTGCAGCAGCAAGCTGTTGGCCACTGATTAGCAATGGGCACATTTTTCACCAAAGGCTTTGCGCTCCCCTTGCTCTGTTAATCCTGTTTGCAAGCATTTCCCTACAGAGATTGCTACTTCCTAATAATGAATAAGCTCGCACTTGTGAGTTCAAACTGGCAAATTGCCACCAGCCATTTATTAGCTCTGGATTAATGGATCAAGACTCAAACTTTCTAGTTAAAAGAACAAGACAAGCCCTCAGGATTCAAGACTCTTTTAAAAAAAATCCCCACTCACTTGGCGTTACGATTTCTTGCAGTCTGGGGAGTTAGTTTTTTATTTTTTCTTCTTCTCCTCCCTTGTAGAGTTTGATTTATAAGAAAAGCCATGAGGAGGACTTATTTTTCAACCATTTTGGAGCAGGACAGACTGTCAGCCCTGGAAAATGTTCACGTTGTAGTCCTGGGAATTTTGAATGGGGCCAGTGTTCTGGCAGAAGTTTCTGCTTATTGTGTAGGATACTGGAAGGTGTTAGGAGTCTAAGATGGCCATTATGTGGTGGTGGGTTTAAAGGCAGGTGGAGTCAAGGTGGTCAGCCTGGAGAAGAAAAGACTCTAGTGGCTGTGTGAGTTGTCTGAGGATTGCTGGCAGGCTTACCTGGGGGGAGAAGGTCATTCTTATTCTTAGTGCTACAGCCAGCTGAGCAGTATGCACCGGATGGGAGGCTCTGGGAGACAGATTTTGATTGAGAAAGAGGGTGGATTTTCTAGACTAGTCAAAGAGGCTGAAAGTTAGAATGATGTCTTCAGGAAACATGAGCTCCTTATTCCTAGAGGGAAAGGGGAGGGAAGAAGAGCTTACTTTAGCAACTCATACTATGGGCTGGGACATCCCTAAATTATCTCTTTTCATCTTCTCGACACCACTGCAAACTTTATCACTCTCATTGTATAAAGAATGGAAAGACTCTCTAAGAGCTGTGGTGGCAATGACCAATGAGAGAGACAAGCAGGTTCACTGAGAGAGAGGGGGATGACTACATGGTGGGGTGAGGGGGAGACCATGTGACATTTTGGGCTTTTGAAAAGTACAGGTTAGTTAGTAGGGTTAAGTGATGATGTTTAGATTTGCCTATTGGCAGATTAAATGACACAGAATTGACGTTGGTTCAAATGGGAGTAATCAAATTGCTGTGAGCCAGGGTCACCTATGTGGATGCTGAAGCCATCGAGAAAGATGCAGAGAATTATGAGAACAGAGCTAGAATCATAAGGAAGAAGATACAGTCACCATCCTGAAGCTTCCAGGATGGAGAGAGAGAAGGGGATAGTGCTGGCTTTAGAAGAAGAGAAGTTACTGATATTTGGCAGAGAAACAATAATCTGGAAGCTGCCTCAGGAGTTCGATAATAAGCTGTCTCCCTCCCACCAATATCCTAAACATTAATTGTCTGAATGTACAGAACTATTACACCTAGAGATAGTGGGGACAAAGAAGGAGCAAAGAGTATAGCTTCCATTTTCAAGGGTTCTGCATTCTGATTGATTAGAAAAGACGTGTACTCACTCAGCAAAGGATTTAGAAGAGCCTTCTGTGCTTTTGAGTTTGAGCCTTGAGGGAGTTAGCCGAGGATGAGGCAGATGGGCCCTGAAGTTAAGGCTCCTCAAAGATTCCATCAGAGAGATGTTGCTTCAGTAATACCATCGAGGGGGTGATCGGCCAGATATGCTCAGAGGGTCAGCGAGTTTCCTGGAGCAGAGGGGACTGAGTTGGTGAGTAACATGCTCTGGAGGAGGCCCTTGAATCCTACTCAAATGAAGCTGAGAAGTTGAATTTAACCCTGATTCTATGGTAATTGTTCCCAAATGAGGGAGAAAAAGATGGAAAGATCTTAGTCAAAGGATAATTGCTCATTTGGGTGCAATTGAAAAGAAAATTCATCTTCTCTCAGTGTTTCAGCTACTACTTCTGGCAGATGATGTTCAAATCTGCATTGTTAATGCCCACATTTCTCTCTCAGTCTTCACTAGCTATTCCAGTGATGCACACTTAGCAAGTCAAATGCCGACATTGTTGTTATTCTTCCCCATAAACACCCTTCTACTCTGTATTATCCTCATTGGCCCTATGGGAATCATCTGAGGTAATTCCCAAACTCCCTTCCTTCCTACTGTTGACATATAATGGTTGATTATTCTGTGTCAAGCACTGTGCTGGGGAAACCAAGTTGAATAAGTCTTGGTACCTTCCCTAGAGGAGCTCACAAGAAACACAGAAATAATGAGGAATGTACACGTGGTTATGGTGACAGGAGGCCTCTGGGGAGTAGCACCTGGCAGCCTAGGATGAGGGAGGAAGGAAAGGCCACCTAAAGGTGATACCCAGAGCTGAGGGTGAAGAGTTGAGTAGGGGCTAAAGGGGGAAGGGAGGGGAAACGTGCATACAAAACACATAGATGAGAATGGCGACTGTATTTTTGGAGCATCAGAGGAGGCAGGGAGTGTTCACAAATGAGGCTGGCCAGGTATTTCTCATCCAGTGATTCTAGCCTGATAATATCTATCTATTCTCCCAGATATTATCTTGACAGAGCTGGATTTTCTTATTACCTAGGCCTCCCAGAAACACACGTTTGACCAATTTATATGTCTATAGCTCATTCTAATCTTCAGTTCTTGCAACACCAAATAATGTCACTGAAAAGAGTCCCTTAAATTATGTTCCTCAGTATCCATGGGGGACTGGTTCCAGGACTCCACGCAGATACCAAAATCTGCAGATGCTCAAGTTCCTTATATAAAATGGCTTAGTACAGTCAACCCTCTATATCCAAGGGTTCATCTGACTGTACATGTAAATTCTCATTGTTTCAAGACCCTTTGCTGAAAATGCCTCCTTTCCCCACTCAGTGTGTTATCTAGCTGTTAGCATGATCCAGCTGGGGGGACCTCGATGGGGCCACCTTCTTGTGCCTGATAGTACACCAGCAGCATTCAGCACCCAGCTCTCACCCAGGGCATTGACTGTCTCTCCCTGAGGCAAATCTTGTCCATCGCTTCCTTCCAATCCCACAGAGGCTCCTGTCTTTCACCAACTGCTTCTGCCTAGAGTTTAACTGGTACTGCTCTTGGATTTTATTTTATTGAGGATTGATTAAAAATCCAAAGGAAAGACTATTTCTGTGTTCTTTTTAAAGAAGATGTTGGGGGTAGGAGTTTATTAATTTATTTATTTTTGCTGTGTTGGGTCTTTGTTTCTGTGCGAGGGCTTTCTCTAGTTGTGGCAAGCGGGGGCCAGTCTTCATCGCGGTGCACGGGCCTCTCACTATCGCGGCCTCTCTTGTTGCGGGGCACAGGCTCCAGACGCGCGCATGCTCAGTAGTTGTGGCTCACGGGCCTAGTTGCTCCGCAGCATGTGGGATCCTCCCAGACCAGGGCTCAAACCCATGTTCCCTGCTAGCAGGCAGATTCTCAACCACTGCGCCACCAGGGAAGCCCCTATTTCTGTGTTTTTTAAATGACAAGAAAATACCGTATTATTCAGTGTTATGCAATATGCACATAGAAGACTCCTCCAGGAAAATGTATTTCTCGATCAAGTGGTATACTTTCTTTCATCAGATGATGAGAACTGTTTGTCCTTTTCCTTTTAGTTTCCTTCTGGAAGCTCAGAGCTAACTTTCATGTCTAACTATAGTAACTATATTAGCCAAAGATTTTGGTATAAATATTTACTCCCTCTATGCAACGTATTAAAAAAGGTAATCTCCCTATTTTGTACTTTTTATAGTGAGATGCCTCAGCTTGCTTCATTCATTCATTCATTCAAAAAGTGTTTGTTCTTTCATATCTATGTCCAGGTCCTGCGGAACCACACTTGGTTTCTATACAACAGGAATAATATAATAATTGCTACCTTTTATGTTGCATTTATTTTGTAACAAACCTAATACTAGGTAATTTGCTTATGATATTTCATTAATTAAGCAAATAAGTGAGACTAAAGTATAGTTAGAAGACAGGGAAAAGTGCTACTAGCCACTGGAAAAGCCTTCATTGCAAAGAAGTCATTTGGACTGAGGCTTACAGGATGAGTAGGTGTTTGTCATGGAGGGAAACAGGGATGACATATGCAATGGTGTGGATTCACTCAAGGGTCTGGTATGGCACAAGGAGAAGTTCAGTGTTGTTGTGTAGAGGTTGTGTTGAGGTGACTGGCAAGAGATGGCACTGGAGAAGAAAGTTGGAGTTAGGTAGTCAAATAATTTGTAAGCCAAGCTAAAGAATTTACCTGTAAGTAGTCATTGGAAGTCTTTTATTTTTAAATTTTTAAATTGAAGTATAGTTGATATACAATATTATATTAATGTCAGGTGTACAACATAGTGATTCAATATTTTTATAGATTATACTCCATTTAAAGTTATTACAGAATAATGGCTATATTTCTCTGTGCTGTACATTATATCTGTGTTGCTTATTTATTTTATACATAGTAGTTTTTAATCTCTTAATCCCCTACCGTTATCTTGCTCCTCCCCTCTTTCCTCTCCCCACTGGTAACCACTACTTTGTTCTTTGTATCCGTGAGTCTATTTCTGCTTTGTTATATATGTTCATTTATTTCATTGTTTAGATTCCACAAATAAGTGATAACACAGTGTCTCTGTCTGACTTATTTCACTAAGATTAATACTCTCTAGGTCCATCGATGTTGTTGCAAATGGCAGAATTTCATTCTTTTTTATTAGAAGTTTCTTAAAAGGAGATGATTATTACGTTTTTTTAGGATTACACTTCAGACAGCAATGAGGAGCAGAGGTTGGAGCAGGAGAGGATAGTGTCAGGGACTGGATGATATAGACCTGCAGAGAAATGATACTGTGGCATTGGGCATGGCAAGAAGGGGACAAATTTAAATCACTGATTGGGATAAGGAGGGCAGAATTTGGTGTCTGATTAGATATAGAAGCTAAGGGAGAGGGAAAGGTTAAGGAGAACTTCAAGTTTCCCATATGCCTTGAAGGTGTTTGACTCGTAATAGTGACTCAGTAGGTGCTTGTTGAAAAAGCACATGAGATTGACTTCATTCACTGGGAAGAGATGTTTTGGACCAGCCAAGTTCAAGATGTCTTATAGATATCTAGTGGGGAGGTCTAGATGGTAGACATTTATGACAATGATTCCAAAAGTGGTTTGTTCTTATTAACATGTCCTTTAAATATTATCTGTATTTTCTCATTTTTTTTCTCTTTCCCTCAAAAGCAGTCACATTTCATGTGAATGGAGATCATGCTTAAATTTCTCTTCTCTCTCCCAGTGACAGCCAGGACAGTGGCTTCTTTGTATGCTAGCAAACATTTATTGAGGCTTTGATATGTTCCCAGCATTGTTCTAAGGGCTTTATATGTAGTAACTCATTTAGTCTTCCCAACAGATCTTTGCAGCAGGTGCTGTTATTATCTCCATTTTAACTGAAGAAATGGGGCCAGAGAAGTTAAATAGTTTGCCTGAATTCTCCCTTTCTTCCAAGCTGGAACTGGATTTGAAGCCAGGCCGTCTGGCTCCTGGAGTCCTTGTGCTTTTTCCACCAAGCCAAACTGCCTCTGCTACCCAGAACATGTGGACAAGTTGGTTGAGATGTCTGCTGGGGCCCATACTGAAATTCTCTTGACTGAACCTCACTGGCAAATTTCTGTGAATGCTGTCAGAGATATTTTTGCAGTGAGTCAGATGTGAAAAATAAAAGAGAGTGCCAAAACTTCAGAAGTGGGAGAATATGTAACTTCTTTTTGAAATTATATATAGAGAGATTAAAAATAATTGCTGATTGAACTATTAAACTGGCTGAGGATAAAGTTTATTTGCATATTATTTAGCATGATAAGGTTCTAGAGTTAGAAGACCCCTACTTGTTATAGACATCATTACCAAGTGGTTAAGAAAGAGAAGATGTGGAAAGAGGGTGTGTGAAGGAAAATATCTCTGTGAGGAAAGGAGCCCCAAATGAACTGCCTGTCTAAACAGTTTACTTGTGAGCAGAGAGAAAAGGTGTTAGCTCATTAAGTACAAGCATTGAGTTGGTTCCTGCTCCAGTGCAGACAGTGAGGGGCGCAGGTAGTGTTAACCTGGTGTAAAATGGGTACAAAGCCTGGAACATACTAATATACAATAAACATCTTCTGAATCCCAAAGCATTTATGAACAAGGAGGACATAATAATTGTTTTTTTTAATTAATTAATTAATTATTTTTGTCTGCATTGGGTCTTCGTTGCTGCACGCGGGCTTTCTTTTTTCTAGTTGCAGCGAGCGGGGGCTACTCTTCCTTGTGGTGCGCAGGCCTCTCATTGCGGGGCGCAAGCTTCATTAGTTGTGGCACGTGGGCTCAGTAGTTGTGGCTTACGGGCTCTAGAGCGCAGGCTCAGTAGTTGCGGCGCACGGGCTTAGTTGCTCCGCTGCATGTGGGATCTTCCCGGAGCAGGGCTCGAACCCGTGTCCCCTGCATTGGCAGGCGGACTCTTAACCACTGCACCACCAGGGAAGCCCTAGGACAGAACAATTATTATGCTCAAAACCGGCAGGCAGATAACAGAGGTTTTAAAAAAAAGTTATTTGGAAACTTATGTGGAAGAGGACGTTTGTATTTTCCAGTGCTGAAAGAGCCAACTTTAGGATGAATGTTTGGACATAATGGGAAACTGGCTTTTTAGTCCAATATTGTATATAGAACTTAGTAACACATGATGCAGTTCAGTAAAGAAGCAGACTACCTCAAGTAATGAACTTCCTGTCTCTAGAACTGTGCAAACTGGCTTGGAGAACCACATGTCAGAAATTTTTAATACCAACCTTTAAATTCGAATGCTTCCAATGGAAGGTCCAGAGAGGTTAAGTGACAGCTATAGTGGTAAGCAGTGGAGTGGAGATTTAAGCCCATGCAATATGGGTACACAGCCCTTTCTTTTAACTTCTGTGTCATGCTGCTTTTCCAGGTGATTAAAGAAAAGGATCCAAAGTATTAATGAGATGAAATAAAACTACAAAAAGTAATTGTGTACCTGGGTGTATATTTGAGTAAAAATTTAAAAATGTACTATAATTCCCACCTTCTATTCTGTGTAATTCATGCTGTGGATCAAGTACCAATCTTGTAAAATGCTTCCTAGGACCGTATTTAGAGTATCTATATCATAAGTGGAATGTTCTGCTTTTGCAGAAAAATGAGAAAGCCGGCTGGCTACTGTCTACAATAGTTATGAGTCAGATTCTAAAATTGGTTCATAAGTCAAGGCATGAGACTGCACTTCCCAAATTAATCATCCAATTAGCTCAGCAAATATTTATGGAGAACTTTCTATGTGCCAGACAGTGTTCCAGGCATTAGGAATATAGCAGTGAACAAAACCAACAAGTACCTTTGCCTGAACGGAGATTAGACCTCAGGGAGACAGGCAATAAATACTTGAGGGGGTGTGGGAGTTAGGTGGCCATGTGGACATCTGGGTAAGGAGCATGCCAGGCGGAAGGAACAGCCAGTGCAAAGGCCCTGGGCGGGGAGGCATGCCTCCTATGTTTAGGAAATAGCAAGGAGACCCGTGTGGCTATAGCGGAGTGAATGGATGGGGCTGTAGTAGGAGATGAAGTCAGAGGAATAACTGGGCCCAAGTCATTCAGGGTGTTGTAAACCATTTTAAAGACAGTTTTTACTCTGAGTGAAATAAGGAGTCATTAGAGGGTTTTGAGCAGACTAGTGACATGATCTCTTTCTGGTTGCTGTGTTGAGAATAGACTGTTGGGGACAAGAATAGAAGCAGTTAGAGGGTTATTACAGTAATTCAGGAAAGATGATAGTGTCCCCTAAGGTGAGGTGTTAGGAGTAACCATATTCTGGATATGCTGTGAAGCCAACGGAATTTTCTGACAAACTGGATGTGGGGTGTGAGAGAAGGAGAGGGGTCCAGCATGAAGCCAAGGAGTGAATGCAGTAGACACTGATTAAGGTGGAAGAGGACTTATCAATAATTGTTTTTAGACGATTTGATTTTGAAATATCTGTTAGCTCCAACAGGCGCTGATCACTGAGTGTGGAATTCAGAGGAGGTCTGGCAGTTGTAGGCAAATAGTGTGTAAAGACGTGGGAGCTGATGATACAACAAGGAAGTGAGGGCGGATAAAGAGTAGAAAAGAACAGGGTCACTTTAGCATTACAATATTGGGGAGAACTAAAAAGGAGCCACCAGTGAGTAGGAGGAAAACCAAGAATGTAGTATTCTGGAAACCAACGGTATTGAGGGTCAAGCAAGGCTATTTTATTTAACCCTTAATGAATTTGCAATGTTATGCTACTTACAGCCATATTTCTTATGGAACATATGCTTAGCAATACAACGAACAGTATTTATTAACCATCCACTCTGTGTTCACTGTTCTGTGGAGCACTGCTGAGGGGGTTCAGGGGTTGTGTCTTATACCGCACCGTGCAATGGAGACCAAAGAGGAGGCATGACTTAGTTGTTGAAAATGGAAAGCTACACTTCCATGTATCATGGAATGTGATCAGTTATCAGCGTGGAGAAGAAAAGAACTCAGCCTCAGCAGCTCCAGGTGTGAAGAGCAGTATACCCAGGAAGCTGTGGAAGCCTAAAGATGTGTTTCTCGTGTTCTTGTTATGTGCTTGTCCTTCCAGGTAGATGTGTTTGATCAGTGAGGGGACAAGCTTAATAAGTATGTGGCCTCATGGAGGTCTCCTTGGTTGTGTAAGTAAGTCACAACCAGTCTGATTCTTTTTTCCTGATGTGACTAAGTTCATGGCTAAGGGTGGAGCAGTGGTGGAGAGGCCAGAAGAAGCCAGGCTAGGACAGGGAAGCAGGGCAGAATTACAATGGATGCAGAGGCCCATGTAGTTTCTCAGTAGGAGAGATTCTAGGAGAAAGTCCAGGCAGGCATTTTAGGCCATGTCAGGAAACTCTGTTATCAGGCAAAAGCAAGTATTTCTGAAAAACTGAAGGGATAATAGTAGCACATTGAGCACTTATTATGTACCTGGCACTATACTAAGTATTTCAATCTTTTAATGTATTTATAATCACATCATTAATCCTGAGAAGTAGGTATTATTAATATTCCCCATTTTTAGATGAGAAAACTAAAGTTTCAAATGACTTGTCCAAGTTCACAGGAGTATTAGGGTAGAGTCACAATTCAAACCTAGGTGATTTGATTTCAGGTGATTGGCAGTCTTACCACCATACCATCTGCCTCCCAAGAGGCTGCCTGTGCTTTGGCCAAAATACCAACAAAATATTGCAACATTATTTAAATATTCTAACATATCTCTTTTTTGCAAAAGAGGAAATAATGGTCAAATGGTCTCAGGTCACACACCAGCTAAGGAGGCAGAGTAGACATTTGAGCCAATATCTGTCTAGTTCCAAAGCCTGTGAAGGACTTTGTATGACAGTGGGCTGCTGCAAGCAGGCAAAGAACTGATATTAGAATTTCAGGCAGGGACAGGCCTACAGATGGTCCTGTCTATAGAGACGGGGGGGTGGGCAGGTGTGACTGACAGACCCTTTAGAATCAGACTGACCTGTGCACGAGTCCCTGAGATGCTGCTCAACTGCCTTGGGCACTTTAACCTCACTGAGTTTCCAGGAACTCCTCTGGAAAATGAGAATAAAATATCCACATCATAAAGTTTTTGTACAGAGTAAATGAGTATAGTGAAAATGTGCAGAGTAAAAGTTTCCTGAATGATGGTGCATGTTCTTATTTTATAGACAAACTGTCATGGTATTACTGTAGAGGTTACTATATCATCCAAGTTCCAGACAATACTAGAGTTTCAGAATAAAACGCACATAATTCTCTGGAACATACTTCATTATAACTGAACTTGAGGTAGCAATCACTGCACTTTCTTCTGTTCAATAATTGCAAATTTTAAATGCTAAGAATGGAAATAAACACCACATTCTCTGAAATAGGAAGAGGGAAAAAAGCTTATTAGTTTTGCTTTTTTAAAGGCCTGTTGTACATTTCAAAATACTATAGCAAATCATTTGCTGTGGGAGACTCCAAAGTGAAATTGAAATGATTACTGACTCAGTGAGTTAAACATCAATTGATTGTTTTCATAACAAGCCTCTAATTGATCAGAAATTACGGGTTTCAATATCAGAAGAGAATGTGATCTCCCTAGCACTAAGCAGTGTTAATTTGGTCCATGTGGGAGACTAGGGAATTGATAATTCCATGGAGAAAGTCTGCTTCAGGAAGCCAAAATGTAGTTGCCCTGGAGTTAGTATGGACAAACAAGGGATTTAGGGAAGGAGATAATATTAGTTTTTTAAAGAGCAAAAGGGAAGACTGTGTTCTCCTATTGTCACAATATTTACTAGAAGATTCTGTTGTGTTGCTCTCAATACAAAATTTTGGATCAAAGCCATAGGATAAAGATTAGTAGTGGGAAAGTTTGCATGCAAGATAGCTTTATGAGCTTGGGAAAGTCACTTTACTTCTGAGAACTTCACTCATGAAAGTGATTCACTATGAAAGTGATTTCATAACACACTAATAGCCAATATCTAACAGTTGCTTATGCTGTGCCGGGAACTGTGCTAAACACTTTATATGTATTATTTGTTTAAGCCTTATAATAACCCAATGAGATAGATGCATTTTTCATCCTTATTTTAGTCGTTTCAATCCCAAATTTAATATTCTTCCATGTAGCATTTTTAACTTCAAGGAGATCTATGGGAAACAGAATTGCTTAATGCAGAAAGGATTCTAAGGACTACAAGAAATAATGTTCTCCCATTAAGAAGTGCTATACTTACTATACCTAAGTACAGAAGTTACTTTTCCATGTTTCTTGTCCCTTCTCCTGATCTTCCTCTTTGGACTTTCATAGAGACAAAGCCATGTGTTCATATAGGAAGGCTATGTGTTCTCTTGCTTTGAGTGAGGTTGTGTGACTGTATTCTGCCTGATGGAATATGGGTGTGTATGATGTGCACCATTCCCAGGCAGGGCCTCTAAAACTCCACCAGATCTCTCCCATTCTCCTTCTTTTGAATGTAGAGCATCCATCACGGAATCCTGAGGTCTAGACTGAAGGAGCCTGGATCTCTGACTAACTACATGAAGCACCCTTCCCTTACCCATCCAACTGAACTGCAATGGACTAGGCATGAAAGAGACATCATCTATTATTATTTTAAACCGTTGAAATTTGGGGATTATTACAGCAGCTACTATTACTTACTCTGATTAATACCCTTAATGTGGAATCTAGGAGCGTAGGAAGGCAAGTCTGTCCTATGATTTTGAATGAAGCTGTCTAGACCCCAACTGTGGCCAGGGTGGCTGGATATCAGCATTCTTAAGGTAGCAGTCAGCTTAACATGGCCCAGCAAAGAGCACCTGTCTTATTACCTCAGATTCCTAACTTAGGGAATGCGTGCAACTGAGGATTTTCCAAATGCCCTACCTATTGGTATAAAATTTTTCAGATAAAATAACAACAGCAGCAACAACAATAGCAACAACAACAAAAAATCTTATCAAAAGCTTCTCCCTTTTTCACCATTCTGTCCTGTCTTCCCAAATTAGATCTTTTTCTTTCCAAACTGTTTATGATGCTGGAAAATTCTCTGTGGCTTTCCTGGATGGCTCCAATATCTAAAGATGTCCCTCACCACTGGATTTATTACTGGGCCTCTCTTGAGTGGGGTCAGAGGGCATCCCAAGCTCTATATTCTGAACCTCCTTCTTCTCTTATGTGCTCCATAACTCTCCTTTGCCATTTATTGACATTTGAGACACTTGATCTATGACTGCCTTTCTTTCCCTCCCCCCTGTATCCATGCCTTGGTTTTCAGGGGCAGCCGGAATATATTATTTCAAGAGTGAAGACAGGGCCAACTTATCTAGGCTCTGTGAACATATTATGGGTAGAATTTTGCTTAAGTTGACGTTGCATTTAAGACTTAAGATTCAGTATAGCCTTAAACACATTATTTAGATTCTAGATCCAGCAACCTAAGACTGGAATCAGAAATGAGTTGAAGATCCCCATGGTGCTGTCCTCTACCTCTCAGCTTGCCTGGTCATTGTCTCAGTGGCCCTGTGAGGTAGGTCTCATCTCCATGTTAGGAGGGACCAAGAATCAGAGACTGATTGATTGCAATGGTGGCAGAATTGGAAATAAAGCCAGGGGTTCTGGCTTTTTCCCGTGCACCATGACAAGCTACTTCTTTTATTTTATTTCTAAAAAATTCGCATTTACAAAGAGCATAAATTAGGAAATGCTTTGAAAAGCAGATTGTATCTGAAATTTCTCAGTTTCTTAGAAAATCAATTGACCTTACTGTCAGGAGACTCTGTAGGCAGTACTGCTCAGGGTGGGGGTTAGGGGGACCTCTGTTGGATGCTGGCCCTGCTCCTCAGACATCACAACCCTGGTCAGCCACATGCTGGACAAGAAGGGGCTGCTGTGGGCTCGTGCACATGGAAAGCTTTGGTTTCTTTATTCTTATTTCAAATGAACCTTTAATTTTACAAAATGCTTTAGAATATTGACTTTAAAAATCCTCAGCTCCTAGGCTCTAGGGAGCTGTGTTGATACCTGGAACAGAATAGCCTAGCTCTGTGGTTGCTAAACTCTGACGTTTGGAGGGGTGTCAGTCTAAGATGGATCTTCCACTGATGCAGATAAAATGAGAAAAATAAGGACAAATAGGAGAAAAATAAAATTTAAAAAATGAGAAAAATAAAAATGAGAATAAATAAGGAATTTTCTTAATAAAGCTTCTTTCATTCCATTTAAAGGCTTGCCCTTTATTCCAAGACTACATTTTTTTTCTATATTTTTATGGTAAAATGATTGTGAGGATAGATTTTTCTTTTAAATTCTTAATCGGTAAAATAAAAAGTTAGAAACCCTATATCCTTTCCTAAATATATATATATTTAGGAGACTACTCGTTTAGCAGGTATTTTTCCAGGCGTAGTAATCTCTGTCATGGGGGGAGGGGATGTCTGTTTGATATGTTATCAGTTTTGGGCAATCAGTCTGTATTTTATCTGAGCAAAGTAAAAAATTTATCTTCACCTTCATATCAATCAATTCATATGTGAAAGAGCTTTGGTCTCCTTTGGCTATAGGGACTAAGATTCTCTCTCTCTCTCTCTCTCTCTCTCTCTCTCTCTCTCTCTGTGTTTTGGGGGACCAGAGTTGACCTTTTAAGGCTAGGCCAGAAGAAGTGACTTAGGGCAGTTTAGGCTTTGACACTCAGGAATAAATTAATTTACTTACTGTCAGCTACATTGATATTGGATCAATTTTATTTTTATACCTAATGCAATATTTTTAGTAAAATAATTGAATAGATTATTATGAGACAAGAAAGCAGGGTTTAGTGTCTTTATTACATTTTGTAAAATGTTGATAGTTAATACTCCATTAATTAATACCCTTCATTAATAAATTATATGGAGTTAAATTATATTTACTTTTACATTATTTAAAAAATTATTATCTATTTAAAAAATTAGGACTACTTGTAAAGAATTGGTAATGTCCCAGCAAGGAAGTCACCGATATGTTCTCTATTGATTGTTGCAAATCTGAATATATAATAGAGTTAGGGAGCTGGATTCCACAATCACTAGCTGTTGTTCAAATAAAACATCACTAACATGCATTTCTTTAAGGCTCACCATGGTCCTTCTTTGTGACATACAGGGACAATCGGGAGCATTTTGGTCTTTATTTATTGCGGCTGCATAATCTAATTATCTCTCATTAGTCCAGAGCTGATTATTTCATTTATCTTTGTAAATGTGACAACAAAAGGCTCACTTTAATTAAGCAGATCAGCAATTAGCTCTTGTTTTATAGGAGTTTTAAACATCCTTGTACTAATAGCAGGCAGCATGATTATAATCAGAAGCCCAGGGAAGAATAGTGGCAGAGGACAGTTTGATTTAGAGCCCCATTTAAGTGAAAGCTATGTAGGCAAAATAGCTTTCCAACAACAAAGGTCCAGAAAAGGCTGGCCAAACCAGAGGACAGACTTGAGGGGCCCAGGCCAAGACCTTCTCACCTCCATTTATGATACAGGC
Organism: Tursiops truncatus; assembly: GCF_011762595.2. NCBI lineage: Eukaryota > Metazoa > Chordata > Mammalia > Artiodactyla > Delphinidae > Tursiops > Tursiops truncatus. The sequence goes on from NC_047035.1 coordinate 96,010,711, forward strand.
AGTGACTTAATTCCGTTTTACAAAAAATTTTATTCACTTGTAATAGTAATTGTTATTATTTATCAGTCACTTACTATGCCTCAGTCTTTGCATCTGTTACTTTTGTTATATTTATCCTTTTAAAACTTCAGAGTAGCCCTTAAGGTGCATATTATTAACCTATCACCATTTTACAGATGAGGCAACTGAGGCTTAGATTAAGTCACTTGTCCATGTTTACTCAGCTAAGGATTAGAACACTTATCTGATTTTGCTACTCTACAAGTTGGTTTCTTCTCCTCTGTCTCTCTCCTTGCTCCTTCTTTCTTTTTCTCTCCCCCATTCTTTCCTTTTCCCTCTCTTCTCTCACTCATTTCCTTGTGATATGCCAGGCCACTGTACACTGGGCTGGAGACAGTAGGTTGAGTAAGACTTGGCAGGACCTTTGAGAAGCTGACAGTGTAATGTAGACAGAGACATAAACTAACTATTACAATGCCTGAGACAATGCTAGGACAAAGCTAGACAGAAAGGGCTCAAACTATCATGACTGGAACTTCTGGGTTAACTTCTGGGTTAATAAATCAATATTTATTAGATTGAATTAGCATGGCCCCTTTCATTATTAAGGTTAAAATTTCTCTTCTTTCCTAAGGAGGAGCTGCTTCTAGCTGCTCAGAACTCTTCTGATTACCCATATTGATTACATGTTAATGTTTAATGTAAATAGAACTTACTTTAGGGCAGAAGTCTGGCATGGTCTGTTGTATGCTACCTTGCAGTCTCATTTAGCTTTTCTGGAATAGTTGGAGGAGGAATAAGGTAAATATGGATTTTTCAGAAGATGAGAGAAGAAAATGGGAAATGAAAGGATGCATGGAAGAAAAACGGGGAGCTCTGTCTGCTTGGTAAGGACAAGGGAAAGAGTGAAATAGAGTGACTGGAAGGTGGGTTTCTGCCTTCCTTGGGGATGGGCTGGTGACTAGCAGTACAGAGGAACAAACCAGTTAGGGCCAGGGCTGGGCCAGCTGGGTGGTCAGGCTGATGGGCTCTGGTCCCTTGCAAGATCCTTGCAAGGTCTGACCACATCTCTTTGGAGACCTGGACAGTGCTGCCACCTGTACCCCATACCTGTCACTGATAACCATGCTAAGATTATCAGAACTTCTGCAAATAATTTGTAAGTTTTTGAGTATCATTTTTGTACTAGGCGCTATGCAAAGCACTTTATATGAGTGATCTAATTTTATCTTTTAATTATATTGTGAACTAGGTATTGTTCTCTTCATTCTTCAGATGAGGAAACTGAGGTACATATAGGCAAATTAACTTAACTGGATTCCTATAGTTGTGGAGCCTAGACTTGAATCTATGATCTAACCACTATGTAATAACTGCCACCCTTCTTTAGACTTTATGACCCACAAGGCACTGGGCCTTATAAATTATGAAAAAAATTTAATTTAGTTATTGTTTCTGAAAACCCTTCTTTATGTTCTTCATGAGCCACAGGTTGGGGACTCTTGCTGTTGGCAATGGGGAGCCATTGAAGGATCTAAACTGAGGTATCACATCATGAAAGCAGTGTTTTAAGATGTGTGGAGGGAGATTTGAAAAGAAACAACACAGAAGTTAGGAATATTGGCTAGGAGGATATGTTGGTTATGAGAGTATCTCTAGCAGAAGGTAATGCAAGCCTGATGGCAATTGGAATGGGGAAGAAAGGTCCAGGTGTGAGAAAAATTATAAAGAATGATTAATAGGTCCATAATCATAGGAGGAAAAGATGGAGGACAACTAAAAGCTTACTGTGTTTTTGAGTCTTCATGACTAACAAATACGGAAGTCCTGTGCAGTTGAGTACATGAACCACAGAAAAAAATGTTGAACATAGTAATAGGTCTTTAGTGACCTAAGAATTATGGTTTCCATAAGGATAGAGCCGATTTGGAGGAGATTAAGGGGAGACTGGTTGGTGAGGAAGCTGATAGAGAGCATGCAGGATGATTTTCAGGCCAGGGAGACACATCTCTTTCAAGGTAGAGAGTGCTTGGGTCCCCCCTCAACCCATCCCTGCCCCAGGAAGGATCTCTGAGATAGCAACCATCACCTCTCCCATCCTGCTCAAGGGGCTCAGATGCAACGTAAAAGTAGGAACCTGATTTGTTTTTATCATCTCTGCATTCCCAGCACCTAAAACTGTGCCTTGTGTAGAGTAGGTGCTCAGCAAATAATTATGGACTGACTGAATAATGATTGAGTGAAAAACTAAGGCCAGAACTGCTGGCTCTATAATGACGTTTGGTGGCAGGAGCCAGAAGCAAGGGAGTCCAGATGATCACTTAGGGCAGATGGGGATGGGAAAAACCAGGAGACTGAGGTTAAGGGTCACAATGAGAGGGGTTGAATTTTATCGTTAAATCTTAAGGGTAAGAATTGCAAAGAGGAACCAGTAGGGATTAAAATTCTGTGCCATCACAACCTGGAAGAAATGGACAAATTCTTAGAAAAGCACAACATTGTGAGACAGAACTAGGAAGAAACAGAAAACATAAACAGACCAATCACAAGCACTGAAATTGAGACTGTGATTAAAAATCTTCCAGCAAACTACAGCCCAGGACCAGATGGCTTCACAGGCAAATTCTATCAAACATTTAGAGAAGAGCTAACACCTGTCCTTCTCAAACTCTTCCAAAATATAGCAGAGGGAGGAACACTCCCAAACACATTCTACAAGGCCACCATCACCCTGATACCAAAACCAGACAAAGATGTCACAAAAAAAGAAAACTACAGGCCAATATCACTGATGAACATAGATGCAAAAATCCTCAACAAAATACTAGCAGACAGAATCCAAGAGCACATTAAAAGTATCATACACCATGATCAAGTGGGGCTTATCCCAGAAATGCAAGAACTCTTCAATATATGCAAATCAGTCAATGTGATACACCATATTAACAAACTGAAGGAGAAAAACCATATGATCATCTCAGTAGATGCAGAAAAAGTTTTCGACAAAATTCAGCACCAATTTATGATAAAAACCCTCCAGAAAGTAGGCATAGAGGGAACTTACCTTGACATAATAAAGGCCATACATGATAAACCCACAGCCAACATCGTTCTAAGTGGTGAAAAACTGAAACTATTTCCTCTAAGATCAGGAACACGACAAGGTTGTCCACACTCACCACTATAATTCATCACAGTTTTGGAAGTTTTAGCCACAGCAATAAGAGAAGAAAAAGAAATAAAAGGAATCCAAATAGGAAAAGAAGAAGTAAAGCTGCCAATGTTTGCAGATGACATGACACTATACATAGAGAATCCTAAAGATGCTACCAGAAAACTACTAGAACTAATCAGTGAATCTGGTAAAGTAACAGGATACAAAATTAATGCACAGAAATGTCTTGCATTCATATACACAAATGATGAAAAATCTGTAAGAGAAATTAAGGAAACACTCCTATTTACCATTGCAACAAAAAGAATAAAATACCTAAGAATAAACCTACCTAAGTGGGCAAAAGCCCTGTATGCAGAAAACTATAAGACACTGATGAAAGAAATTAAAGATGATACAAACAGATGGAGAGATATACCATGTTCTTGGATTGGAAGAATCAACATTGTGAAAATGACTATACTACCCAAAGCAATCTATAGATTCAATGCAATCCCTATCAAACTACCACTGGCATTTTTCACAGAACTAGAACAAATAATTTCACAATTTGTATGGAAACACAAAAGACTCTGAATAATCAAAGCAGTCTTGAAAAAGAAAAACAGAGCTGGAGGAATCAGGCTCCCTGACTTCAGACTATACTACAAAGCTACAGTAATCAAGACAGTATGGTACTGGCACACAAACAGAAATATAGATCAATGGAACAGGATAGAAAGCCCAGAGATAAACCCACGCACCTATGGTCACCTTATCTTTGATAAAGGAGGCAAGAATATACAATGGAGAAAAGACAGCCTCTTCAATAAGTGGTGCTGGGAAGACTGGACAGCTACATGTAAAACAATGAAATTAGAATACTTCTTTACACCATACACAAAAATAAACTCAAAATGGATTAAAGACCTAAATGTAAGGCCAGGCACTATAAAACGCTTAGAGCAAAATATAGGCAGAACACTCTATGACATAAATCACAGCAAGATCCTTTTTGACCCACCTCCTAGAGAAATGGAAATAAAAACAAAACTAAACAAATGAGACCTAAAGAAACTTAAAAGTTTTGAAACTTAAAAACTTTCCTTTTGCACAGCAAAGGAAACCATGAACAAGACGAAAAGACAACCCTCAGAATGGGAGAAAATATTTGCAAATGAACCAACTGACAAAGGATTAATCTCCAAAATTTACAAGCAGCTCATGCAGCTCAATACCACTAAAACAAACAACCCAATCCAAAAATGGGCCGAAGTCCTAAACAGACATTTCTCCAAAGAAGATATAGAGATTGGCAACAAACACATGAAAGGATGCTCAACATCACTAATCATTAGAGAAATGCAAATCAAAACTACAATAAGGTATCACCTCACACCAGTCAGAATGGCCATCATCAAAAAATCTACAAACAATAAATGCTGGAGAGAAAAGGAGTGTGGAGAAAAGGGAACCCTCTTGCACTATTGGTGGGAATGTAAATTGATACAGCCACTATGGAGAACAGTATGGAGGTTCCTTAAAAGACTTAAAATAGAACTACCATATGACCCAGAAAGCCCACTACAGGGCATATACCCTGAGAAAATCATAATTCAAAAAGAGTCATGTACCACAATGTTCATTGCAGCTCTGTTTACAATAGCCAGGACATGGAAGCAACCTAAGTGTCCATCAACAGATGAATGGATAAAGAAGATGTGGCACATATATACAATGGAATATCACTCAGCCATAAAAAAAAAGAAATTGAGTTATTTGTAGTGAGGTGGATGGACCTAGAGTCTGTCATACAGAGTGAAGTAAGTCAGAAAGAGAAAAAGAAATACCATGTTCTAAAACATATATATGGAATTAAAAAAAATGGTTCTGAAGAACCTAGGGGCAGGACAGGAATAAAGTCGCAGATGTGGAGAATGGACTTGAGGACTTGGGGAGGAGGAAGGGTAAGCTGGGGTGAGGAGAGTGGCATGGACATATATACACTACCAAATGTAAGATAGATAGCTAGTGGGAAGCAGCCACATAGCACAGGGAGATCAGCTCAGTGCTTTGTGACCATCTAGAGGGGTGGGATAGGGAGGGTGGGAGGGAGACGCAAGAGGGAGGAGATATGGGGATATATGTATATGTATAGCTGATTCACTTTGTTATACAGCAGATACTAGCACACAATTGTAAAGCAGTTATACTCCAATAAAGATGTTAAAAAAAAATTCTGTGCCGTCAGTGGTATAGGAGTATTGTTAAGAAAAATGCTCCTATTATACCTGAGGCCGTTTTAATCATACCAGGGATTTGGCATATGGATGGGGTGAACCAGAAGCAGATCTTTCTGTCTGTAACTGAGAGGCCTTTACAGAGACAGACTTGAAAGTTACAGTAAAAGATAAGCAAGTGTAATTGCTACCCATTGTTTCCTAAGAACCATGGAGAACAGGTGGTGATGGAGGTGAGGATGGTGGTGCTGGGGTGGTGGATCTTGGCCAGACTTAAGGAGTAATAGATTTAGTATTTCTCACCACTCTGTGTAGGATTTGGAGTAGGCCCTGGTCGAACAAATCTGACATTCTTTGAGTGCCCAAGGCACCTGGCCTATTCTTTGTCTACCTAAGGAAGTCAGATTACCAAAGCAAGAAAGTTTCATTCAAGGTGAATTTTGCTGTGGAGCCTCAAGCCTTGAGTGCCTCTTAACAACACATTGGGTTTTGTTAATTTAAAGGCACCAGTTTGGGGACATCAGAGAGAAAGGAGTTAGTGAAGTGGAAGAGAATTAAGATACTGGCTGGAGGGGTCATAATTGATGTCACAAGTCCATGGAGTCATAGAAAGTTATATTTGGATGGGATCTCCTATCTTCTACTCAAACATTTGTAAAAAATTCAAGAAAAATAGTCCTGTGAGGGCTAGGAGTGAATGAATTCTCAGAACAGGCAGCAGCATTCATTCTGATCTAGAGAAGGAGTAGCTGTTTCTGAGAAAAAGTGGTGAGTGAGAAGATAGGGCTCTAGACAGAAGCTATTTTGAAGTTTAAAGGCAGATATTAGGGCTTTTATATGGAAAAGTAGACATTTTACCTCTTCCTCCTCAAATACTGTTTCTTTCTCCCCTCTTCTGCACAAGGACTTTGAGTGGCATGAGGGATACACAGACTTTCACTTGCTCCAATTCACCTGTAACACTATGCAACACATAAGAGGAGGCTTGCTGGCAACAGCTAAACCAAAGGTGCTTACCTTCTGAAACTGAAACTCTAAAGGAACGAAAATCCTAATTGTCAACAGTTTTCAATTTCTTTGTTTTTTTAATTTCTTTTTTTTTTTTTATTGAAGTAGAGTTGATTTACAACGTTGTGCCCATCTCTGCTGCACAGCAAAGTGACTCAGTTCTACACAGAGGCATTCTTGTTTTTAATATTCTTTTCCATTATGGTTTATCACAGGAGATTGAATACAGTTCTCTGTGCTATACAGTAGGACCTTGTTGTTTATCCATCGTACATATAATAGCTTACCTCTGCTAATCCCACACTCCCAGTCCTTCCCTCCCTCAAACACTTCTCAATTTCTTGAACAACAATTCTCTTAACCTGTTTTTCAAAAAAGGGAAAAGTATTAGCTTCCCACATAACAGTGTTTCTTCCTAAGTGCAACAATAAACAAAGGTTAAATATATATATTTATGATACACACACAACACATAAACACTATATATAGTCAAGGTGATTTTGCCACAACACAAAAAAGTAAATGGTAGAAAGTTAAACAAATATGTATACTAATCCTGAGGTAGATTCAAAGTTTTTGCTTTATACCAAAGTGTAAAGACATAGATGGTATAAAGCAGCGATCCCCAACCTTTTTTGGTACCAGGGACTGGTTTCGTGGAAGACAATTTTTCCACGGACTGGTGGCAGGGGCGGGGGCGTTGGTTCAGGTGGTAATGAGAGCAATGGGGAGCAATGGGGAGCGGCAGATGAAGCTTCACTTGCTAGACCGCTGCTCACCTCCTGCTGTGTGGCCCGGTTCCTAACACGCCACGGACTGGTACCAGTCTGCAGCCCTGGGGTTGGGGAACTCTGGTACAAAGGACTGGTTGTTTGTCTCCACGAAAACTCAGGAAACTAGACTTTAAAGGCTATATAAAATGGATGGAAGTAGACATGCACACAGGGACGAAGGTCTCCCAGACCAGAAGACCAAGCTGGCAGGGTTTGCCTGGAGCTTAACCGAGAAGATTAATGTGTATAAAGGTTCCATGTGTCCATAGGGTGGGTGTGGGGTGCATCTTCAAGCTGGCAGTGTAAATGCCTACTCTGTGCCAGGAGGTAGACGTTTTAATTTAATTCTCCCAACCCTGGGAAGCCATTCAGAAATTTTAGATAAGGTTCAAAATGGTTAAGTAATTTGCCTGAGGTCCTATGGCTTCAAAACGGAGGAACAACATTTAGCACCTTGGGTTCCTGCTCCCAGAGTTCATGCTCTTTCCTCCCCACTGTGCTGGTGGATGCCTCTGACCAGGCGTGGGGTCTGATCTGCAGGCACCTAGGAACCGACACTTAAAAAATGCACACTAGGGGCTTCCCTGGTGGTGCAGTGGTTGAGAGTTCGCCTGCCGATGCAGGGGACACGGGTTCGTGTCCCGGTCCAGGAAAATCCCACATGCCGCGGAGCGGCTGGGTCCGTGAGCCATGGCCGCTGAGCCTGCTCGTCCGGAGCCTGTGCTCCAAAACGGGAGAGGCCACAACAGTGAGAGGCCCGCATACTGCAAAAAAAAAAAAAAAAAAAAAAATGCACACTAGTGTTTCCCACTTTGTTCATTTGGTTACTTCTCCTCTTCAGATTAGTTCTCTGGCTTAATTTATTTTGGCATTGGGGCTTTTTATACAACTACTTATTCTCCCTACCTGGCTTAAATTGTATTCCATTTGGTATTTTCTGACCTTATACTTGGGTGGTATAATAATAGAGTATTTTACACAGGAATGAATTGTGGTGTCATAGGTGAATGTGTGGGAGCTCATAAATCAACAGTGATCCCTGGGGACCATGGAGGGCCTTTTGGCCCTGGCCAGTGCTCTTTAGACTTCTTTATGCTAATAAAACAGAGATTTCTCTCTGAAGGGCTCCACCTTTGCAAATGACACTCAAGCTTGGAACAGTGTTGCTGTGATAGGCTGTTTACCTGCTGGTAGTTGCTAATTTAGCCAGTGTAAAAGGGCTAATGGTCCATTTTCTCCATTTAGAGAATTAAGAGGTAGAATTTTGTCCAAGTAAACTGCATTTGCCTATGGAAGGCCCTGAAGAGAGCCATGGACAAGGAATGTTTCCCAAGAGTATCCTTGCTGAAAATACAGATGTATGAAGACATGTAGGATTATTCATTTCCTGATCTCTATGAGTTACTGAGCTTCCGTGAAGGAACTTTGTTGTCTATTTATTTGGGCATCTTGGTAAGTGGGAAATGGGGCAATTTATCAAAATGGCAAAGAATAGATTATCATGATTCCTTGTTCTACTAATTATGACTTGGAACAGTGAATGCTACTGGAAGACTAGCATGATTATTTAAAACTTGCTTATTTTAGTCTGTATAGAGTTAATAAGAATATATTGTTACAGGACTTCAGGGGGAAGGAAGGAAAAGAATGTATTTGTCTAAACTAAATGATCACAAACAGGGATTTTTTTAAAGTGATGACAGCATGTCAACATAATGAAGAATTGTGGAGATATTAAATTAACTAAGAAAATATTTAGAAATAAGGAAAATTTATGGTATGTACATACTGAAAAAAAGCAGGACACCAAATTGTATGTGTTTTCTGATGAGATATATGTAAAGTAAACGTGTATAGGACAAATTCTGGGGAGCAATATGGAAACCTGAAAATACTTGGGAGAATATGCATTAGTAAATCTAAGACAAGGTACAAACGGCACAAGATAAATTTTGGTCAGTGGGACTCAGTGTATGCGCTATTTTGATTTACTACTAGTAAGAACAATCATATTTTTCCAATCAGACAATCTTGGTCTTAATTCATTCTAACAGTAGGATTCCTACGAGCCAGTATAATCACAGAACAGAATGTTCGGTGTTTTGAAAGCTCAGAGAGGGTTTTCCTTCTGCCTGGACTTTCTATAATGTTTTTATGGAAATAAAAGAATTCACACACGTTCCTGATATACACTGAGTTTTGTCAAGTGAAGATGGAGCAGAAGATATTTCAAATGCAGGAAGAGTACAGCTGAGGGCCTGGGGTAGGAAAGTGCCAAATATGAAAGTGCATGGAGGATAAAGTGCTTGGTTTGGCAGAAGTCTGGGCATGAAAGGGATTGGGGAGAGGTTCATAAAGAGTTAACTGGGGGCAGATTATGGATGGCCTTAAATGTTTCACTAAGTACTATACAGTCCCCCTGCTTTGCAGGTTCCCTCTTTAGTAAAGATCTATACCATATCTCAAAATGCAAATTACTGAATATCCTCATCACTTAACAAGCCAGATTCTTCCAGTGCATAAACTCTGCCCTGGCATTAAGCAAAGTACTCTGAAAACCTGCATTATCTCATTCTATTCACTTTTTGAGAACATTTGTTAACTGGAGCAGTGCATGCTATAGGGATGGTGCATAATCTAATGGCTAGAATAGGTATTAGAACATTCATATTTTTAGCTTGAATAACTAATATTTTGGTTGTCACTTACTCTGATGTTGATCTTGCTTTTACAAGTTGAGGACAGTACTCTTTTATTCCACTGAGGTGACCTTCCCTCAACTTTGCAGGTTAACTGTGTCCTGGGAATGCCTCTTTCTCTCCATCAGTCCAAACACCTCTTATCCTTTGAAGTCAAGTTCAAATTCCACCACATTCTCAAATCTTCTTGCTCTAGCCCATCTGTCTATTGTCTTCTTTGCATATTTGCACATTACTTTTTCTTTTCTTGCATGTACCACATAGTTCATAACTAAATTCTGTCTCACTTCGCCCTCCACCATTTCATGAGGGTAGGGGTTTTTTTTGACTCAGGCAGACTGGAAGCATCTCGAGTGAAGGAATCATCTCATAGATGTCTTACGTATTTTGGGCACATGGCAGGGTATATAACTTGTACATATTAAATATTGGTGAATTCAATGATTTCAAATAGTACATCGGTCTACAGACATTTTACTGGACTTTGTAATTTTTAATTTTCTTGTTATGACTAAAGGTCATGGAATGGAGTTGATTATATTACATAGAATTCATGGCATTTAACCCATGCAAGGCTCTCTTGTTTTTTATTTTATTTTATTTTATAATTTATTTCTCCTATTAATTATCCCCAATATTAAATCCCATACCATTCCACAACCACATAAACTATGTTTATTTACATACAGTATTATATATAGTACTGTTTTGTGTATAAATTTTAAGAAGTACGTAAGATCCTCTGTATTCTGCCTATTCATTTCTCTCCCTCCCACCCCCTGCTAATCCCAGCAATCATTGATCTTTTTATTGTCTCTGTACTTTGCCTTTTCTAGAATGTCATGTAGTTGAAATCATATAGTATGTAGCCTTTTTGGACTGGCTTCTTTCACTTAGAAATATGCATTTAAGTTTCTTCCATGTGTTTTCATGGCTTGATAGCCCATTTCTTTTTAGCACTGCGTAATATTCCATTGTCTGGATGTACCACAGTTTATTTATCCATTCACTTACTGAAAGACATCTTGGTTGCTTGCAAGTTTTGGCAGTTATGAATAGTGCTGCTATAAACATCTGTGTGAGGCTGTTTGTGTGAACATAAGCTTTCAGCTTCTTAGGGTAAATACCAAGAGACATGATTGCTGGATCATATGGTAAGAGAATATTTAGTTTTGTGAAAAGCTACCAAAATGTCTTCTAAAGAGGCTGTGCCACTTTGGCATTGCCACCAGCAGTGAACGAGAGTTCTGTTGCTCGACATCCTTGTCAGCATTAGGTGTTGTCAGTGTTCTGGATTTTGGCCACTCTAATAGGTCGGTAGTGTATCTAGTTATTTTAATTTGCATTTCCCTCATAACTTGTGATGTCAAGCATATTTTCATATGCTTAGTTGCCATTTGTATATCTTCTTTGGCAAAGTGTCTTTTAAGGTCTTTTGCTCATTTTAAAATTGGGTTGTTTTCTTATTGTTGGGTTTTAAGTGTTCTTTGGATATTTTGGATAACAGTCTTTTATCAGATGCATTCTTTTGCAAATATTGTCCCCCAGTCTGTGGCTTCTCATTCTCATTGTCTTCTCATTCTCTTGATCCTGTCCTTCAAAGAATGGATATTTTAAATTTTAATGAAGTTCACCTTATCAATTATTATTTTTTGTAATTTATTATTTATTTTCTTTTTAAAACATCTTTATTTATTTATTTTTTAACATCTTTATTGGAGTATAATTGCTTTACAATGGTGTGTTAGTTTCTGCTTTATAACAAAGTGAATTAGTTATACATATATGTATGTCCCTCTATCTCTAACTTCTTGCATCTCCCTCCTTCCCACCCTCCTTATCCCACCCCTCTAGGTGGTCACAAAGCCCTGAGCTGATCACCCTGTGCTATACGGCTGCTTCCCACTAGCTATCTATTTTACTTTTGGTAGTGTATATATGTCCATGCCACTCTCTCACTTTGTCCCAGCTTACCCTTCCCCGTCCCCATGTCCTCAAGTCCATTCTCTAGTAGGTCTGCATCTTTATTCCCATCTTGCCCCTAGGTTCTTCTGACCATTTTCTTTCTTTTTTTTTTTTTTTTAGATTCCATATATATGTGTTAGCATACGGTATTTGTTTTTCTCTTTCTGACTTACTTCACTCTGTATGACAGTCTCTATGTCCACCCACCTCACTACAAATAACTCAGTTTCATTCCTTTTTATGGCTGAGTAATATTCCATTGTATATATGTGCCACATCTTCTTTATCCATTCATCTGTTGATGGACACTTAGGTTGCTTCCATGTCCTGGCTATTGTAAATAGAGCTGCAATGAACATTTTGGTACATGACTCTTTTTGAGTTATAGTTTTCTCAGGGTATATACCCAGTAGTGGGATCACTGGGTCATATGGTAATTCTATTTTTAGTTTTTTAAGGAACCTCCATATTGTTCTCCATAGTGGCTGTATCAGTTTACATTCCCACCAACAGTGCAAGAGGGTTCCCTTTTCTCCACACCCTCTCCAGTATTTATTGTTTGTAGATTTTTTGATGATGGCCATTCTGACTGGTGTGAGATGATATCTCATTGTAGTTTTGATTTGCATTTCTCTAATGATTAATGATGTTGAGCATCCTTTCATGTGTTTGTTGGCAATCTGTATATCTTCTTTGGAGAAATGTCTGTTTAGGTCTTCTGCCCACTTTTGGATTGAGTTGTTTTTTTGATATTGAGCTGCATATATGTTTTGGAGATTAATCTTTTGTCAGTTGCTTTGTTTGCAAATATTTTCTCCCATTCTGAGGGTTGTCTTTTCGTCTTGTTTATGGTTTCCTTTGCTGTGCAAAAGCTCTTAAGTTTCATTAGGTCCCATTTGTTTATTTTTGTTTTTATTTCCATTTCTCTAGGAGGTGGGTCAACAAGGATCTTGCTGTGATTTATGTCATAGAGTGTTCTGCCTATGTTTTCCTCTAAGAGTTTGATGGTGTCTGGCCTTACATTGAGGTCTTTAATCCATTTTGAGTTTAGTTTTGTGTATACCTTATCAATTATTTATTTCATAGGTTGTGCCTATGAAACAGTTATTAATATGACCTAAACAGGGATTATTATACCCTAGTACATCTGGGTTTTCTCCTATGTTATCCTGTAGGAATTTTATAGTTTTGTGTTTTCCATTTAAATCTATGATCCATTTTGAGTTAATTTTGGTGAACAGTATAATATCTGTCTAGATTTTTTTTTTTCTTTTTTTGCTTGTGGACATCCAGTTGTTCCAGCACCATTTGAAGAGACTATCTTTGCTCCATTATTGTCTTTGTGCCTTTGTCAAAGGTCATTTGACTGTATTTATGGGGGTCCATTTCTGTGTTCTCTATTCTGTTTCATTGATCTATTTGTCTATTCTTTTGCCAGTACCACATAGTCAGTGATTACTATACTTTTATAGTAGATCTTGAAGTTGAATAATGTCAGTACTCCAACTTTGTTCTTCTTCTTCAATATTGTGTTGTCTAAACTTAGTCTTTTGCCTTTTCATATAAACTTTAGAACCAGTTTGTAGCTATCCATAAAATAACTCCTGGGACTTTGATTAGGATTACACTGAATCTATCGATTAGGTTTGGAGGAACTGATATCTTGACAATATTGAGTCTTCCTATTTATGAATTTGGAATATACTATCTCTCCATTTATTTAGTTATTCTTTGGTTTTGCCCATCAGAGTTTTGTAGTTTTTCTCATATAGGTCTTATACCTATTTTGTTAGATTTATACTAGTTCAATTTTTGGATGCCAATGTAAATGATATTGTGTTTCTAATATCAAATTCCACTTGTTCATTGTTATTATATATGAAAGTAAACAGTTTTTGTATATTAACCTTTTATTCTGCAACCTTGCTGTTAACTGCTTATCAGTTTCACGATATTTTTGTTGATTCTTTTGAATTTTCTACGTAGTTTACGTCATCTATGAATGGAGACAGTTTTATGTTTTTTTCCCAATCTGTATATATATATATATATATATATATATATATATATATATATTTTTTTTTTTTTTTGCGGTACGTGGGCCTCTCACTGTTGTGGCCTCTCCCGTTGCGGAGCACAGGCTCCGGACGTGCAGGCTTAACAGCCATGGCTCACGGGACCAGCCGCTCCGCAGCATGTGGGATCTTCCCGGACCAGGGCACGAACCCGTGTCCCCTGCATCGGCAGGCGGACTCTCAACCACTGTGCCACCAGGGAAGCCCTATATATTTTTAATTCATTTTCTAGCCTTACTGCATTAGCAAGGACTTCCAGTATGATGTTGTAAAGCAGTTGTGAGAGGAGACATCCTTTCCTTGGACCTGATCTTAGTGTGAAAGCTTCAAGTTTCTTGCCATTTAGTATGTTAACTGTACGTTTTTGTAGATAGTTTTCATCAAATTGAGGAAGTTCCTTTCTGTTCCTAGTTTACTGAGAGTTTTTATTATGAATGGGTACTAGAGTTTTCAATTGACTTTTCTGCCACATTAATTTTTGTACTAGGTCTTTCATGTGTATTTTATACTTAGAGAATGTCTCAATTCAGACCAGTCACATTTCAAGTGCTCCACAGTCACCTGTATCTAGTGACTACTTTATTGGACAGTGAAGATATAGAACGTAGGCTTCTTTTCTGTCCAGTTTAGTGCTACCTTCCTAAATCCAAGAGGAAGGCTCTTCTCCTAATAGGCACTCAACCAAAACTTTTACTGATTAAATGGATGTCTCTCTCTGAGTTGTGTCTGCACCAGTTTTATATTCCCAGCAGAGTGTATGAGGCTTTCCGTTTCCTATTTTCTAATGTTTGTCAGCCTAATGGGTTTAAAATGATATTTTTCTTTTAATTTGCATTTCTCTGATTATTGGTGATGTAGAGCATCCTTCCGTACAACAAACATTTACTGTACCCATTTTTCTATACAGTTCCCTATTTTCTTTCAGGGGAGAGAGTCTTATTTGTTCTTGTTTGTTGTCTATTCCAAATTTTAGACACTGTAAGATTTTTCTGTCAGTCATCTGTTAAATATATCAAAGTATGAACAAAAATCTTCAGTTTCCATGTAGTTAGTCCAGCAATTTCTCCCTTCATGGTTCTGTTCTTGTTTTGTTGGGTATTCTCCTATATTTTCTTCTACTTTACTATTTTGTCTTTATCATTTAGGGTTTCACTCCATATGGAGTTTATTTTTGTCTGTCCTCTAAAGCAGTGAACTAACTTTATATTTTTTTTTAATAAAGTAAGCCAGTTATTCCAATTGTTTTTACTAAAGAGTCCATCTGTTCCCCATTGTTTTTTGGTGCCCTTTCTAACAATTGCAAGTTTCCATATAGATATGGCTCTATTTCTGAGCTCTTCATTCTTTTAAGACAATTTTCTTTGTCTTCTTGCAGCAACACTATTCTGATATAATGCTAAAATTGTGCATTTGCTCTAATATCTGATTAGATCTGTTTCAGCCCCTTGCTCTTGTTTTTCAAAAATTTCGTGGTTATTTGTAGATATTTATTTTTCTATGCAAATTTCAGATACAGCTTTTCATTTCTATACCTTCTCTTTTTATTCTTTTGGAATATTGATTGCAATTACGTTAAAATTTTAAATCTAAATATTATAATGTGAAATTATCTTATTCATTACTATGGTATATCTCTTCTTTTATTCAGATTTTCTTTTGTGCATTCTCAGTTAGGTTAATTCCTGATTCGTCACTGTAATGGTTACTTAGGTAGCTTATTTTCTTTTGCATTTTCTAATTAGTTATTGCTGATGTAGAGGGAAGTTTTTGATGTTTATATATTCAACTTATATCCAGCGGTCTGGATGGACATTCTATTTTAGTAGTTTATTCTGTTGAGTTTTGGTAGTTTATTCTGTTGGGTTTCTATACAGATAATTATATCACCTGCAGGTGAAAATTTTATCTATTTCCTCCCAAGTCTTGCATCATTTCTTTCTTTCTCTTGCTATTGAATTGGCCAGGAACCAGCAGTACTTGGTTGAGCTGTAACCAATGGTGGGCATTGCTGTAAATTTTTTTTTTTGGTTCATTAATGTAGTAAATTGATAGATTTTTGATGTTGAACCTAGAAGGAATAAATTATATTTAATTATGATATGTTACAAATAATACACTGATGATTTAATCAACTAATTTTTCTTTAGGTTTTGGCGTCTATTTGTACAAGTGAAATTGGTGTATACTTTTTCCTTTTTTTTTACAGCTCTTTCTTGGTTATAGCATAAAAGCATTATTCATAAAATGAGCTATATAACTTCCTCTTTCTATTTTCTATTAAAAAAAACTTGTGTAAGGTAAAGATTATTTGCTTTGTTATAACACACTTGTAAAATCACCTGTCAGATCCTTTCTATATGGGAGGGGTGGTGGTAGAGGGAAGATCCTGATGGCTAATTTCAAGTTCTTTATTGGCAATTCCATGTGTTTTATGTCCTCCTGTCCTAATGTTGATATTTTATAATTTAATAGAAATTTATCCATCTCCTCCAGGTTGTCAAATTTTCTAGAGTGCATTTGCTAATAACATTCTTTGTTCTGTTTAAAATATCTGTTCTTTTCTACTTCTTTCTATCTTTCTCTTTTCTAGATCAATTTTGCCAGCATCTTATCCCTCTTATTAGTCTTTTCAGTGAACCATTTTGGGGGATTTGCTAATGACCTTTACAGTTTTATTGACAGTGTTGTTCTTTATTTCACTGATTTTTAACCTTTTCTTTACTATTTCTATTTTTCTTGTTTTTCTGAGTTTATTCTGTTGCTTTTCTCTAGATTTTTATGTTAAATGGTTCTCATTTATTTTAATTCCTTCTAGCTTTTATGTAAATATAATTAAGACTGTAAATCTCTCTTACAGTATTACTCTAACTGCAAGCCATACAATTTTGCATTTAATGTTTTTATGTACCTCATAATTTCCCTGGTAATTTCCTCTTAATTCTAGGGATCATTTGACAATACGTATTTAGATTTCTAGACATAAAAAATTAATGTATTATTTTGTTATAAATGTTTTATTGCATTGTAGACAAAACCACATTGTATATGATGCCCATCTTCAGAATTTATTGAAGTTTTCTTTGTGACTTAATGCAGTAAGTCCCCAACATATGAAAGAGTTCTGTTCCAAGAGCGTGTTAAGTCCAATTTGTTCATAAGTCCAACAAAGGTAGCCTACGTACCCAACTAACACAATCAGCTATATAGTACTGTACTGTAATAGGTTTATAATACTTTACACACAAATAACACATAAAGAAACAAGCACAAAAAGTAAAGAACACATTTTTAATCTTACAGTACAGTACCTTGAAAAGTACAGTAGTACAGTACAACACCTGCATACAGGGGCTGGCATCGAGTGAACAGGAAAGAAGAGTTACTGACTGGAGGAGGGAGAGGAGGTGGGAGGTGGTGGAGCTGAAGGATAGTCAGCAATAGGAGACGGAAAGCAAGCTGCAATTTCACTCATGCCTGACATTGATGGCACAGGTTCTGGTTCCTTGCTAGATTCAATTCTGTCTATCGTCTTGAAAAAACAGTCTGGTGATGTCTGGGTAGTAGCTCTTTTTTTCTCGTTGTAGATGACATGGTAGCACTGGATTGCATTCTGCATGGCTGCTGCAACCTTCATGTACCATTCTACGTTGGGGTCCTGTGCCTCAGAAACTAACCGTGCCTCCTCAAATAAAGAAAATCCCCATGCCGTTTCCTGTGTTGTGAATCTCTTCAGTTCTTTAGTTACTTCCTCTTCCTCTTATCTCTCTTAGTCCTTTCTCTGGGCCTCCAATTCTATCATTATAGCTTGGCGCTTCTTAGCAGTTCCAGCTACATGACTGCTGCTTTTACACTTGCTCCCGGACATCCTGGGCTTGAAATAAAGATACTGTACTACTGTACTCTGTACAGTACTGTACAGTAAAGTACACAAAAGCACAACTACTTGTAAAGGATGCACGCACGTGACAATGTATGCCAGACACGTGAACTAACTTACGTGACTGGACGTGCGAACGCATGTTAGCATCTTTGAAAGTTCGAAACTTGAAGGTTCATATGTAGGGGACTTACTGTGCATGATCAATTTTTGTGAATTTTTATATATGCTCTTAGTGAAAGTTTATTCTATGCCCTTTGGCTATAAAGTTTATATATTTAGAACAAAATTATTTATCATTTTATTTAATCTTTGATCCATCAGTTCCTGAGAGGAGCAAGTTATCTTTTTCTCCCTGCAGTTCTATCAATTGTTTTGTCTATATTTTAAGCTATACTGGACTTGCTTGGTGGCACAGTGATTAAGAATCCGCCTGCTAATGCAGGGAACACGGGTTCGAGCCCTGGTCTGAGAAGATTCCACGTGCCGTGGAGCAACGAAGCCCGTGAGCCACAACTACTGAGCCCGCATGCCACAACTACTGAAGCCCACACGCCTAGAGCCCATGCTCCATAACAAGAGAAGCCACCTTAGTGAGAAGCCCGTGCACTGCAATGAAGAGTACCCCCACTCGCAGCAACCAGAGAAAGCCTGTGCACAGCAACGAAGACCCAACTCAGTCAAAAATAAATAAATAAATTTATGTTTTTAAAAAAGCTATATTATTGAGTATATATTTACTCATGATTGTTATACATTCTTGTTATATTATTCCTTTACCACTATATAATGAGCATCTTTGTTCCTGATGATATTTGTTCATACTAACTCTATTTGTCTGAAATGAAAAGTAGCTATTTGGGGGGCTTCCTTCCCTGGTGGCGCAGTGGTTGGGAGTCCGCCTGCTGATGCAGGGGATGTGGGTTCGTGCCCCGGTCCGGGAAGATCCCACATGCCATGGAGTGGCTGGGCCCGTGAGCCATGGCCGCTGAGCCTGCGCGTCCGGAGCCTGTGCTCCACAACTGGAGAGGCCACAACAGTGAGAGGCCTGCGTACTGGAAAAAAAAAAAAAAAGTAGCTATTTTGGTCTTCTTTTGGTTTATATTTGTTTACTATATATATTTTGCTTTATTTCAACTTTCTTTGTCATATATGTTCTAAATTCCTTTTAAAGATAATATATATTCTTTAAATTTTGACTTTTGATTGGTGAGTCTAAATTATTTACATTTACAATAACCATTGTTTTTTTATTTTGGCAATGTGGTTTCATGTTTTCTATTTGCTATACTTTCTTTTGTTTTATATTTTGCTTTTATTTTTCAACTTCCCCTCACATACCCATTTTCTATCAACTAGTGTATTGGTTAAATTTTATTTTGCTGGTTTAAGTTTTGCTGCCAACTCATATGTTGCATGCTGTCTCCTAGAAAGTATACATTTATATCAAAAGTTAAATTGGTTCTTTATCTTTTCTTGCTTCGTGTTTCTTATAGTCTTCTTAATCTCTCTGAGATTATTAATAATGTATATTTTAACTTCATATTCTGTTCCATGAATTTTCCTTCTTCTGATACAAGTTAATCCATCCATTTGTTGCCTTTCTTTCATAGTTCTCATGCTTCTCATATTCTTGTAATGATTCCATTGTTATCGTTTTTATCATTTTGGGATGTCTGCTAATTTGATTGATAATGCCCTCCTGGAAGAAGCACAAAAACCTAGGCCTTAGCCTGGGCTCCTTTGGGAGAGCTAAGGGCGTCCTAGGTGTGCTTTAAGGAAGAGAATCTCAAGTATTCCAATTTGGGTTAAGCCACTTCTTGTTTTTTTCCCCAGGTATTGTTCTTCTCTACCAGTAGACCACTGTGAAGGGATGAGATAGAAAAATGGAGGAAGGAGGCCACCCTGATGTTCTGGCTGATTCATCTATTTCATCATCAAAGTCCTTGAGAGAGTGAGCAGTGAACACTACAGTCCAGTGAGTACATTCATGTTCATGCAGGTGTGGCTTTTGTTGTTTTGTTTTGAACAGAGTATTTTTTTGCCAGTCTCTGAGTCTCTGAGCATTTCTTTTTTTAAAAAAAGAAATTTATTTATTTATTTTTGGCTGCGTTGGGTCTTTGTTGTTGCACATGGGCTTTCTCTAGTTGCGGTGAGCGGTGGCTACTCTTCCTTGCGGTGCGCGGGCTTCTCATTGCTGTGGTTTCTCTTGTTGCAGAGCATGGGCTCTAGGCGCACAGGCTTCAGTAGTTGTGGCATGCGGGTTCAGTAGTTGTGGCTTGGGGGCCCTAGAGCGCAGGCTCAGTAGTTGTGGCGCATGGGCTTAGTTGCTCCGCAGCATGTGGGATCTTGCAGGACCAGGCATCGAACCCGTGTCCCCTGCATTGTCAGGCAGATTCTTAACTACTGTGCCACCAGGGACGTCCCTCTGAGCATTTCTTTTTATGCTCTGGACTTACCCAAAGCAAGATAATGGAATCGGAACACAGTACAGTAGAAAAATAATTGAACTAGGAGAGAAAAGCTGGCTTCTAGTTTTACATCTGCCATGGGCAAGCCATTTCATCTTTCTAGAGAAGCATTTCTATAGCACTTAGTCTTGGAAGATGCTAAGCAATTTTGTAGGAATGTGTGATCCTATATTTTCTTTCCTTCTCTCTACCCCAAGATTTACAATGTACATCAGCACTAATGAGCCCTGCAAGGTAGAAACTTGTTTGTTCTAAGATTTCCCAAATTTATTTGGCCTCAAAATCCTGAGGACAGCACATTAGATCCTGGGCAACTACTGTCTGAGAAAAACTTTAGAAAGTGATATTCTACAAACTCAATTTTCTCATCTATGAAAATTGGACTATATGAACTATATATTGCGCCTGTTGGTTATTCTGTGTCACTTGCCCTATGTCCATCCAATGTTTTTCTTGCCAATTCCTTGCTCCTTCTGGTGTCCCAGTTCTTTAGGTTGTAACTGCAGATGGCTTAAGATTTTAGTCCCTCCCCCTGCCACACACCCCACTGCATTAATGGAATATTAATTGGGTGGAGTTCTGAGTATCAGAAAAATTTCAAGACCTGACTCAAAGGAGTGATTTACTAATGGTGGAATTTCAGGCACTGTGACAAGTGCTTTGACAAAAGTTTTCTGGGTCCATGGAGCTTTCTCATTGTCCTTCTAAAGGTGTCATCTATTTAGCAATCTCTTTATAAGACTAACGCTATTTTCCTCTAAGTGAAGGGGCAGGGAGTGAGCAGCCTCCAGTTACTGATCCTTTCTTTGAACCACTTAATGGATATAAAAGCTCAACTTTACAAGGGGAAGAGTTGTTATTCCCTCACCTAGATAATGATTTCTTTATCCAAAATGTCCCCTTTGTATCTTCATGACAATAAAGTAGGGAAAATGGATTTTTTTAAAAAGTAATTACACAATTGAACATGTGATAAATCCACTTAATAGGCAAGAATAATCTGCTTTGGCTGCCTTCACAGCCCACATTCACAGGGTAATTCACAACTCATTCACTGGAATTCAGCTTTATCTCCTAACATGGGGCTTGAAATTGAGACAAACTTATAACAAGCTGCATGCCTTTTCTCTTAATGATGGTCATGAGGGCTTGTCAAGTCCTGTGATTACCTAGTGTGATATACAACCTGGTGCCACAACACAAAAGTGAGATCCAGCCTCCCTGGGTATGACATCTCCAGTCCTTGGCAAGTATGTTAGGACCTGGAATTCATTGCTCTTGAGCCCTGTCATGCCAGGTAGATGGAGAGGGGATTGGTAGAAGGACCCCTTGGATCTCTTTCCTGAGTGAATTACTTAGCTCTTCCTCATCAGGCAATCAAGCTTCCATCTAAAACCAATGTCTCTTAAATATTGATTGTTTGTGTCCACCTGTTTTCCTTGGCAAAGGTAAGTTATCATTATTGTGATGAAGAAAAATTTTGTTCCTTTTGGTGAATTATCAGGAAGCAGGTGACATAGGGAAAGTAGATAGATGTTGGAGTCAGAAGGGAAACCACCTCTGAGACAGGAATATAATTTCTTGACCAAACTTATATTGTAGCTATTAGGAACACTAACTCACTGTTCTGTTCATATAACTTCATCTTCATACATTATACATGTTTACAATGACATAGTCATACTATGACATATTCTGTGAGGAATGCTAGAGCTAGTCTGGCCCTTCAGAGTTGTCTGGAATTGTCTGGGTCAAGATGGTCAGACCTTTATCCTCTGTGATCAGTCAGAGGAAGCACGGTCCTAGGAAGGGGTATGACCTTGAAGCAGGCAGTTCTCTGCAGCTGAGGCTGACTGCCATCAGCAGAAGGGGGATCTGGGTCATATATCACAGTGTCAACCACACCATTGTGTTTTTGTTGGGAGAATCTTCAAGCTACTAAACTCCTGGGAAACTCAGTGTGCTTGTAGTAAAATGGGGATAAAAATATCTACTAGGCTAGAATGGTTGTAAAAATGTAATTAATTCTTGTTTATTAATGAATTTAAAGTACAAATACTTAGCACAGAGTCTTTCACTTAGTAGGTACTCAAGAAATGATGATGGTGATGATGATGATGTTAAAATGTTATGCTTCTGAGTATTGGATAATAGAACTTTGCCCTTGGTTTCTCTTTTTGTCTCAGATTAATTGTTCTCTTGTCAATGTATCTATGTTTTTATATTAAGTTATCTCAAATCCTTGCTTTGGAAATGACGGGTATAAATCAGACAGTGTAAAATATTTTTAATCATAGAGGTACAGCAGAATAATACTTGATATACTGTATTAAACTTATGTTTTCTAGTCTCAACAATTCCTGTTATTCTGTAACCCTCCTTCCACCCAAGCAGCAGCCAGAGTATTCCTGAGCTTACTGCTTCAGGGAAGGGATGATGCCGTTGACTAAATGCCAAATTCTTGTTTTTGAGTTTCAAAAGCTGAGGTCCTGGCATAAATAATAGATTTAGACTAGGTGATCAGTCAGTGTGCTTTTGTACAAACCTAGAGGAAATGAAGGGAGGAAGAGGAGAGTGGAGTTCAGGTCCTGGTGGGTCCTTGGGCAGGGCTTGTATCCTGCCATTCCCCCCATGACTTGGCTGGGGGAGGGGCAGCTAGGTAAGAGAATCCAAGAGTGGGTTTGTACAGTACCTTCCTTCTTGGGCATATCTCAGGAGGCAGTGGGATTTGCAGACTTCCCTGTGTGGCCAGCATAGTATGGTAATGGCAAAATAGAAATGGCTGTGTGCAATGTCCAGGCAGATAGTCCCAGGACAACCTCAAGAGATTCTGTACTCTCCAGTGTGTCTGGGGAGAGCAGCAGAATGTTTTCCCACGTGGCACAGTTGTGACTTACAAAACTAGTGGTCCTGAATTGGCCTTGTAGTCAGGATTGAGATGAACACAGCAGAATCTGGATGGCCTATGTATGGACACTGGACAGAACCAGTAGTATACCAGTGGATGCCACTATGGGGAGATGATACCCGAGGATCAGGCAGGTGATTGTTCGCTCTCACCCAATCAATGATCAAATGTATCCATGGGGAAAAGAAACTGGATATCCTGATTTGACCAGCTTACCCCAAGTGGACTGTAATGAACTCCACCACTAGCAGAATGGGGCTCCCATTAGAAGTTAAGTTTAGTTACAGAAAAATACCGAAAGTCATATTTCCTGCACTCCAAAATTTATGGCTTTATATTTGTACACATGAATTATGTTAATCTGTGGAACAATGGCCTGTTTTCAGTTCTTTTGTCTATATTATTTGAGCATCATAACTGTCTAGAGGGCATGTACTATTATCTTTATTTTAGAAATTAAGGGTCTTAGTGATTTTCTCAAAGTCACAGAAGACAGAAAAAGTATAAACCTTATTAAATGTAAGATCTGGGATTAAAATTGTTTTTCTGCTTACAAGTGCAGATATCTGTAAAATAGTATTTACTAACATTTAATAAATATCTATTATACATTAGATACTGCTTTTTCTGCTTTAAACAGGATTAATTTACTTAATCCTCATAACAATGCTATGATACAAGGATTATATTGTCCCCATTATACAGGTGAGAAAATTGAGGCATAAAGAAGTCAAGTAACTTATTCAACATTACACAGACCATGAGAGTAGAATCAGTCTTTGAAACTCAAACAGCCTGACTCCAGTGCCTATGCTCCTAACAACTCTTCTACAGTAGCAAGCATTTCGGTTCCCCATTTCTACCTTTTCAACAGAACTTTGACTGTATTCAGGTGTCCACCCTACTGAAGCTCCATGAGTGTGGAACCTGATTATTCTAGGTCAAACACAGCACTCCCAGTCTCCTTCCTAGAGTGATTGGTTTTAGAACCCCATTCATGCATGGTATTCCCCTGGTAACTCTTATTGGCCTGAAAGTTGGCACCTGATCTAAGGTAGCCCAAGGAAAATAATGAAAAACACTTACATTCCAGGGGTGGGGGAGAGGTTGTTTCCTCTCCTTTGGATGTACACAATGAAGCAAGCTGCTGCTGGCAGCCATCTTGGAGCCATCCATGGACAAGCCTCCATAGGCAAAAAGCCAGAGGCTATATAGAATTGCCTCTGGGAAGCAGAATTGGAGCCCACCTCTCACATGACCTTCCTGCTATAAGGGATAATACAGTTTCTCATTATAATACATTTTCTTATTATTTACACCAGTTGGAGCAAGACTTTCTGCTACTGGTAGTTATAATGACTCTGTTACAGCTCTACTGCTTTATCACATGGCTTAAGGAGGTACCTATTGTAGCAACAAGATTCACAATTTTATCCTGTAGATGGGGTAATTTAATTGCTGTTATTGGCTTTGGAAGATACCAGTATTCTGTTATTAACAATCTAGTAAAGGGAGAATTCTTGTGGCAAAAATTATTCTACCAAGATGTAAGAAAACAAATAGACTCTTTTATGTTTCTAAGTCCATGTCTCTATACGCAGAGTTGCTCTTGTCCCTATGACTCATCATTGTAACAGCCCTAAATTTTCTGCTATGTTGGTTACATAGGCTTTTCCAGAGCGTGACCCCTGGCACGTGTTAGAGGAATGTGAGGAAACGCTTCTTTTGTCTGTGTCTCAGTTTTTGTAGTGGGCACCTGTTGAATTGCCCACTGCCCAGTACCCCTTTCTCTAGGAACTGTTCTTCTCACCTCATCGACATATTTGCAGCAGGTGGTATCCTGTCCTCACAGTATGACTCCTCCACCAGTCCTCAGTTGGTCTGCTCAGTTAGTCTCTTCTTTAGGAATTTTGGTACTCGTATTGAGGAAGAGGGAGAGGGAGACAAAGAGGGATGGAGGGATGGAGGAGAGACAAGGGGGGAGAGAGAGAGAGAGAATGAGAGAGAGGAGAAAAGAAACCAGACTTTCAGGGAGGAACACAAACAAGGAATGTAATATACTGATGCTTCCTTTAATTTTTTTCATTTTAAAGTATTTTTAGATTTATACAAGAGTTTCAAAGATGGTATATAGTGTTCACATATACCCTTCACCCAGCTTCCTCTAATATTAACATCTTATATAACTATGGTACATTTGTCTAAAACTAAGAAATTACAGTATTAACTAAACTGCAGACTTTATCCAGATTTTGCTTATCCGATAATGTTCTTTGCTGTTCTAGGATCCAATGTAGGATACTGCATTGCATTTTGTCATTTCTCCTCAGTCACCTCTAATCTGTGACAGATTTTTGGTTTTCTCTTTTCTTTTGAGATTTTGATACCTTTAAGAGTATTGGCCAGATATTTTGTAAACTGCCTTATGATTTGGGTTTGTCTGAGTTTTTTCTCCTGATTTGACTGGGGTATGGTTTTAAGGAGGAATTCCACAGAGGTGAAGTGCCCATCTCATTACATCATGTCAGAGGTATTAATGTGACTATTAATACCTCTGCTATTAATGTGACTTTTCAGTGGTAAGGATGGGCTTTTTATATGCATGCACCCATCTGAAACTTGCACTAATCTGTGAAATATCAATCTTGGATATTTATGCCTACTTTGCAAATGAGGAAACTGAGGCACAAAGAAGCCAAATGACCCATCTAAGTTCTCAGAATTAGTATCTGGTAGAGCAGAGAATGGAATCTAGGTCATCTGGTGATAATCCTGTGTTTTTCTCAAAGCATCATCCTGCCTCCAGATCTTATGTACATTATTCTGTATAGCTGTGTCTGAGCCAATTACTGTCTACAAGACATACACTTTCAGACTACATGACCATCACTCTCAAAAGTGATGGGATCAAAGCCCAAGGTCTAAGGTGGTACAGAGAAAAGGAACCTTAGATTTTATCTTTATGAAATAATACCAGACATTTGCCCTAATATGTACATATTATTTCCTAAAATGCATCATGAGTATAGCCCTAGCATGAAAGGATTCCTTGAGGATCACAGGCACATTGACATATTAAAGTCTCTGAGAAAATCTGCAGCTACTCAGCTCATTTCATTATGTGTAACTCAGTTCTTCCCAAACTTCTTTTGAATAAAACCCTATGACTATGTCCATACCGTAGGAAGTGTTGGTATAGAATAGAAATAGGAATTGTATATAAAACATCACCCAAGTTGAATTTCTCTTCCAAGCAATGTGAATTTATAACATCCTAAAAATTGTTTAGCCTAGATCTTTGAAACCACCCCCTGCCACTTTGGCAAGAGACAGGGAGTGGTGAAGGATCTATTTGGGTAAATCTACTGCCCAAGTTCACTGGATAGGAGCCAGCTCTAGACTTGACTTTGGTCTAGGTAGACCTGTCTCTAACATAATAACTCCTAAATTGTAGAGTGATTTAGAGGTAGATTAGGTTTCTTTTATCCCATGACTTGTTGTTTCACCCTTGACCCAGTAAAATTGCCCTTTTTTAGGAGGAATTGATAATGAAATCAGTGGCATCACTCAATTGCATATCCTTCAAAAGGCCAAGGAAAAAAATAAATAGGAGAGCTTTTATGAGAGAAATTCCAGTGTAATATTTTTTAGCTGTAGCAAGCCAAGGAATTGGACCATTTTGTAAAAATCACCATAAAAAACAGGGACTCAAAAGAGCCTGCGAAACTTTTCTTACTCCAAATTTCAACAACAATACTACAAATAGCTTAGAGAATTCCATTTTGAGATGTAATGGGTCTTTTATAAGATTATGTCAAAGAACTAGAGAATGACTCCTGGAAACATGCCTACCAGTTCCTAGACCTTCTCTCAGCTATCACAGTTGCTCTGCATGGTTGTTCAGGGGCCAGTGCAAATGAATATGGGGTTCTTGTGCGTGTGTAACATTCCTTTGAAAAGCATTCAAAAATTTTTTCTCAGAAACTTTAAAAAAAGATTCTTAATCAATGGCTTTCAACCAGAAAGGATTTTGCTCACTAGGGGACATTTGGTAATATCTGGAAACATTTTTGATTTTCACTACTTGATGGGGAGGGAATGTTTCTGATCTAATGGGCAGAGACCAGAGATTCTGTTAAACATCCTTTAGCACACAGGACAGCCCACAACAAAGAATTATCCAGCCCCAAATACCAATAGTTGAGAAACCCTGCTCTAAATCATACCTTGCTTAAATTGGTATCTCTTAAAACATGTACTAGGTCTGAGAACTTATCTGCTAATTAAAACAACTGTCTTTTGATTTAAAATGTATGAGAATAAGGGACTTGGAATTTTGTATCAAGCAGTTCTGGAAATGTAACCATGTGAAAATAAGCATAAATATCACACAACTGCACCCTATTAGTTCTTCAGACATGGAAATTATACTCTCAGAAGCATATAAATTAAAAGTCTAGTGTTGTCTGATGTAGTTTGTGATGTGCTCATTATGCTCATCACTACTACTGACTAAATGAAACTAAGTGATGTTCTCAATGCATGGAAATGAATAATTTTAGTCTTTGTTTCCCCCATAAAATTAATGTCTAGTAGCAGTTCCAAGGAAACCACATACAAGCAGGTGAACATGTGCTTGCACACGTGCACAT
Source organism: Tursiops truncatus (assembly GCF_011762595.2). Lineage (NCBI taxonomy): Eukaryota > Metazoa > Chordata > Mammalia > Artiodactyla > Delphinidae > Tursiops > Tursiops truncatus. Next base: position 96,038,533 of record NC_047035.1, read on the forward strand.
ATACAATCACCCATATTGACAGTGCAGTTCATGCTGTGCCTAAATTGTTTGCAAAGTATGGAAGCAATTACAGAACAAATTCCGGTTCTCAATCTGCTTCTGTAAGAGGTCTGGCTCAGAGGCGCTCTGGAGTTATTTACGGCAGGAGCAAACAGAATGGCTTAACTATGCAGATAAACTTCTCATTCTTTTATGTGAGGCAGCAAAATAAACACCTTAACAATTCATGGTTCCCAGAGTGCATTAGTTAATTGGTCCAATATCATTCTAATTCTCCTCGTAGCTCATTGAATTGGAGCCTGTGAGCAGACAAAATATGTCTTTAGCTACTATGTACTTATTCCAGTGGCCCTATGGTTGATGGATGACTTTCTGATTTTTTGAAACAATGCCAGCCGAGGGCCTCATGGTGGCTGCACAGTGCCCGAGATCTCTTGTTGTGCTTTGGGGCACAGGGAGAGAGGGAGGGGGCTCTGCAGTACGAGGTCTGGCTCAGTCATTTTCAAAATCAATACTTGCTCTCCAAGCCTTGGATAATTTAGAGAACATAATTCAGAATTCTCCCTTTCAGCATGTATCCTCCATCAAAGGGGTGTTTTCATCCAGAGTCAGCACAATGCTTCTGTGACCCAGGAATGCACAGATAAGGTTAAAAAGGAAGAAAGAAGAAGTGCATTTATTCTCTCCTTCTCTGTCTTTCCAAGCATGTTTTGGACCCAGCATACGTGTGTTTGTATGCCTCATTGTGAATATTTCTATTTAGAACAGAGAACCTAAATTATGGTGTCTCATGGTATTACTTCATATTTAAGGCTTTTGGGGGGTGTTTTCCATTATAAACCCTTAGCCTAAGGGATGTCAGCCTCAGATAATTTATTCCCAGCAGGTCAGATATAGGATACAAAAATTTCAGCCCAAAGGCTGTTAAACTCTGCTTTTCACCTCATTTTAGAAAGTGCCATCAAAGTGGTGTTTTGTTGCAGTGATAAAATTTTGTGTTCCTGTGCACAGAAACAATAGATTTCATTTGCTTAAAAACCAGCATGACACCAATTATTTAATCCTTCAGACTCTATTCACTAGGTTGCTCTAAAAAAGGAGCCTCAGTGGAAAACATCTTGGTCATTTAAGTACAAAGAGCTTGAGATTTTATAGCAATTTTCCAATACTAATTACATTTCACACTATCTATCATATGCATGGCTTGCAAAACCCTATTGATTTTAATGGATACTAGTGCATTGGGAACAGGTTATTTTATGACATGTTATGTTATAGAACCTTTGTGAAATACCTGGATCTTAAAATGTGGGCATAGATATACTCTCAATTATCCACAAGTGGATTATCCACTTGGTCTATTACCCACAACATATTTAAAATTAAAGCTGCTGTCATTAGGTGACTCAGTAGCCCAAGGCCAATTTCTATCATCAATTTTCTGTGCTTCTGGAATGCAAACTCATTTCAAAAGCCTTTGCTAACATGATTAGTAGGGATGTACTTTTGAAATTGTTGCCAAAAATGTAAAAATAAAAGACTCGTGAATTATGTCTTATTTTGAATTATCTTTGTTACAAATGCCTTCCTTTAGCAGGAAAAATCAAGAGACCAATTACAAACATAGGCTCATAGACATGTTGTAAATGTAAAGTATCCTGAGAAATAAGCATAGTCTTGTACTGTCTGTAAATGATTGTTTAAAATAGTTCAGGCTGAAATGCCACCTGCTCTGTGGAGCCTTCCTGCATTTTGCCCTTCAGAATTGTTCACCTCTCCCTCTGGGGCAGCCTTGAGTAGACAAACGAGAGCATAGGCTTTGAAATTAGAAAGAGCCTGAATTCTGATTCTATAACTTATTAGCTGAGTGATCTGGAAAGAGTACTTAACCTTACTGAATCTCTCTTTCCTTATATTTAAAAATGGCCTTAATGATCTCTACCATAATAACACAATATATGTTAATTCCATAGCATGTTGTTTGGCAAATAGCATGAACTCAATATATGGTTGTTCCTTTCCTGTTCCATATCTATTTTTCATTAGATTCTGAGTTCCTTGGAAGCAGCGGTCATATTTAATTCATGTTTGAACCCCACAGTGTTTAGTAAATTATCTTATATGTAGGATTTAATAATATTTGCTCAATTAAAGTGTGAATTAAAATTGTCTTTTGGTTTTATATCTGAAATAAGTTATATTTTCAAATTTCCACAAATGTGTTAAAGTTATTTTGCTATTAATTTCATAGAAAGAATGAACGCTAGATCAATATTTTCATATATAAATATCAGCAATCAGGCATAAGTTTTCTCTTAAGTAAAAAATTTATCCTAAGAATATCATTAACATATGTACATGACTGTATTATATATGTGTATATAATACACACATATATGCATAATGTGTGTATTATATATGTATGAAGACCAAATACCAGCTAACATTAACAACAGGAAAGACTCCTTAGCAAATTCACAAATTGTTTTATTGCTTTTAGAGCTATTCTCAAGGCTACATGTTGAAACAAGAGTTTTTCCATAATTAAAATAGCATATATTTTAAATTTATTATGTTTTTCATTTTTCAGTTGGGAGCACAATACAACAAAGCTTCCATAGACTTATAATCTTAGTGAAAGCAAATGTCCTCAGTGTAATAAACAATTAATTAATCCTGAAAAATCAGAGATTTTTTTCATTGTGTTACTTAGCCATGAACTTCAGCTTTCTCTTTTCATATGTGTCCAACTGAAGTAAGCACCGCAGTCATTCCTTAGATGTTTATTTTGCACCTTCTCTGTCCATGGTACTGAGTGGTTCCTGTGCCGTGGATCAAATATTACAGTGAAGTCAAGCTGGGATAACTATGCTTACATCACTGAGTGCTGGGCTTGGGTGACTGGAAATGTAACAGCAACATCATTCTTTTCAATGTATTTATTTGTTTACTTTTGAACTACATGCTCATTTTATTTAAAAACTATAATTATAGAACTAATATAAACTTATAAATATTGTAGAAATATATAATCTAGAAAGTTCGTCATTTATTTCAGCAACCATACTTTTATTTAGGGTTCATTGATGCTAAAAGCAAAATGGACTGAGAGAACTCTTGGATATAGGTTATGCTTCAAATTTGTAACTATATTGTGCAAATATTTGTATGTGAATCTTTGTAAAGAAGCATTCATGTTTGCATCTCTTTCCAACATCTGTGCATTTACATCAGCAACAAAACACCAGAGGAATTTGTGCTTTCCCTACTGAAATGTTTCTTAGTTACCTTGACATTTTGGGTAATTAGATTGAAGAAGATGTTCCACTTTATTTCAGTAATGAGAGATATTACCTGAAAATTGTTACATTCTTTCTCACCAACACAGTTCTAATGAAAAGGACAAATAACTGGGACTCTCTTCATTGCCTGCATGCAACAGCTTAAATACATAAGTGCATAGCAACAATATGTGAATAACATATCAAAATAAATATATTCAAGTGCAGTTGATTGAGTGGGTTGTGTGGGGTCAGTGTCATGAATGGGGGTTAATTTCTGTTCAGTCAGGTGAGGTACAAATGGATCAACTTTGCTGGAAAATGGTTCTAATCGTGGCTGAATGGTCTAGTTTCCTGTGGGATACAAGCAGCCTATTATTTCATGTTTTGTTTTTTTTTTCTTTTTGCGGTATGCGGGCCTCTCACTGCTGTGGCCTCTCCCGTTGCGGGGCACAGGCTCCAGACGCGCAGGCTCAGCGGCCATGGCTCACCGGCCTAGCCGCTCCGCAGCATGTGGGATCCTCCCGGACCGGGGCACGAACCCGTGTCCCCTGCATCGGCAGGCGGACTCTCAACCACTGCACCACCAGGGAAGCCCTATTTCATGTTTTAAAAGGCTTGTTCAGGTTGGACCATTTGTATGGGAATCAATACAACAGAGGATGGGGGAAATCATCAAAGACCACACCAGGTGTACCACTGAGGCCAGGTCCATGTGCCCATAATTTCTCCAGTAATCCAGGAGACACAATCTGTTTTTGTCTGGCATCACCAGGAGCTAGATGGTCCAGTTCAATACTGTAGGCTTCACTTCATTACTGATAAGATGATTCAAGGTGGGAACAAGAGCTAGCAGCCCTTTGGCTATCTGACTCTTCGTAAGCCATGATTGAAGTGAATCAGTCAGGAGGAAACCAAGTCATTCCTCAGTGAATTTGGGCCAACCAGAATAGCTGTCTGGAAGAGGCAAGCTGCTACATGTGTCTTTGTAAGTGATGTAGATTCCCCTGCTTAAATTAGTCAGAAATGTGCAGGATCCTCTGGCTGTGTGTTGGAGTTATAAAGGAATGAGGCAGATTTACCACCGTAGGTTGTGAAAATAACTTCTTGCTCACCTATTTGCAAATTTGCTTATAATGAGTTATTTTAGTCTTAGGGGCATTTGTATAAAATTATGATATGTACAAAATAGGATTCTTTTTTCAGACACCTAAGAAAGAGCCCCAAATCACAGGTATTGAATTACTGGGATTTCACTAGGCTTATGTCTGAATCATTTGAGTCCAAAGATAGGTTTACAGTGGTCAAGTTTTCTATGAACGAAATATATAAGCCATGATATTTTTTCAAATATAGTTAAGTTTTGCAAAAGCCAAATAAAATTTAGTAACACCCTAACTGGTACAGTTTTCTCATACCCTGATTTCGCTAGGTAATGGCCTCTTTCTCCAGTGTATGTGGCTTGGGATCTCACTTACATTTTCAGTACAGTAAAATCTACCAAACCTATCGGACTTCAATAAAAGTTGATTCTAATAGAAGTTCTAGGTCCCCTGGCTGGAATGGTCTTTTTTGTTCCGTGAAGTAGCATGGAGCTGCACAGCAAAGTAACCTCTTACAAATCAATCCTCCAATTTTTCTCCAGACGTGTGTACTGGAATGAGTTTTGATGCGGTTGGACTTTCTGTCCAAACAGTGAGTATTACCTTTGAGCTGCAGACCTATAGAAAGATGACCTAGGGAAAATGAGTTAATGTTCCTGATCCAGTCTTCAGTATCCATCACACACATACCTTATGGCTATTAGTAACTGCAAAAGAGAAATCCTAGCCATTTGGCTCCAAACTTATCTGAACATGAATCCAGTGTAGGGACTACATGTGAGGGCAGTGACAGGAAGGAAGGCCACAGACCATACATTCCTAACAATTCTGCTCTGCAGATTCTTAGAGGCACCTTTTTGGTGAAGTCACTCACTACTGAAGATTTATTATCAAAAATTTTCAAAAAGAAAGAATAAAAAAGCAGCCTGTTAAGCATTTGCTTGTGTTCTGAGATTATTTATGAGATAGAGAGGCAAGACATGAAAAACCTGATCTGTGTCTATGGAAGAAGTAATCAGTTTTGTGAGAAACTCTATGAAAAGTTAGGAAGTAAATAAGTGCTAAGTTAAAAAGAGATAATTTATTAAATTTTGTTGAATTGTCTAAAACATCGCTTAGATAGGACTGTATAGGACAAATTGAGTTAAGCTGGCTTTTAAAAAAATCTAGAGGTATTAATTTTTTATGTCTATTGTAATTTGATAGCATTTAAATTTCTACCTTTATCAAAATTCATCTACAATGATCGTATAAGTGTATAACAAAATTATTTTAAGGAACTGGACACATTCATTTTTTTCTCTTAGAGATTACTTTGTATTTTATACATCTCCATTATTTTTCCTTAAATGAATCTGCAATTCTTATATTCAAGTAGGAAACTGCTTCTAAGCCTCTCCATTTTGTGCTATAAGAAAAACTGAAATACATTCTGGTGTCCACCCCACCTGCCCCACAGCCCAAGTCACTTCGTGGGCCTCATATCTCTTAAACCACCTGCTAATCATAACAATTGCTAATTTGAGCCCTTTTTAGTCACTTCTGGTGACTGACAATGCCATCGAGTTTGCAATGGCCATGTGGTCAGTCCCTCAACCATCCTAGCAGGCTGCTGCTGCTGTGCCTTTAGCTGGGGTCTCCATTGTTCTCCCAGCCTCTGCTGACCATAAGCAATTCCTTCTTCCCTAATCTCGGGGGAACTGCTTCTTTCACAATGGGGGTAGGGCCGTTTGCTTTGTGTGCAAGATAATCTTCCTTAGAATTGTTCACATATGCAAACATACACATAACAAAACCTGACTCTGGGTGTAGAAGGATATATGTATTTGTATATGGGTACACACATATACACACATACATTTTAATATTAGCTACAATAATCACTTGTCAATCCTGTCTAATTATTTTTAAGTCACTCAGTAATATCTATTAATTACAATTATTTGGGTTTCTCCTTGCCTTGATTTTAAATTGATTTTTTTTTCTTCTTACACATGGCAATGGAGATTTTAAACATTACTAAGTTCTCCTTCATTTTAAGTTTCTTGAAGCCCCTGTATACCCTGCCTATGCCTCAGGAACATATTTTGGGAATGAATTGGAGATGGAGGTAGATGCATGTCCCTGGCTGGGATGAATGATTAGGAATTGAGGAATTGATCATTTAAACTCAGCAGGCCTGATTTCTACTAGGGAGCATCCCTTGGTTGAATAGCAGATAAAATTTACTGGATTTCCATGTCTGAACCCTTGCAATAGCACTGTGTACTCCACTTTGATGGATTTAAAGCTGGTCATTATGTTACAGGGCAAGTTGTAGCAGGAATAAAAGCAGGTCATTTAAACTAGCCATTTTAATCAGGAGACGACGTTACTCTGTTATCATTAAAGCTTGCCATATGCCATAGAAAGGGATAGAAACATACTCTTGATTTTTAGGGCAGATTAAAAAACCCTGATTTTGTAAGGAGACAAAGTAAGTAATCCAATAATATATATATTTGAAATATTTCTCTGCCTCAGTAAGCAAGGCGGGCTTTGTACACTCCCTTTGGGATTGTGTCCCTCCTTTCCTCTAAAACGCTGAAGTAAATTAAAAAGCGAAAAACCCCTGCTGTGTCATTTTGGTGGTTCTGCTGGGCGCAGTAATGCTCCCAGGCTGCCGAGCACATCGAGAGCGCCCCCTAGGCGTTGACACATGACACGGCAGGAGGAAGCGGCGGCTGATGGATAACTGGCTGCGTGTATCCGTGTCCAAATGCACAAACAACGCCGGGTCAGCAGCTCATAAAGTGACTGCTCTCTGTGCCCATTGTCTGAGGGTGGGCTTGCAAGTGTCTCCACTTTCTACAGCAGTTTCAGATCAAGGCAGCTGATCAGGGTGCCTTTCTTTGTGTCCTTAGCACAAAATTGCTGTGGAGAATGATGTTGAAATTAAAATGAAACATGTTGGCTTCCAGTGGTCCAGGTTGGCCGTACTAAGGCTTTAGGCACATGTTCTGTGGTTCATCCTGTGCCTCCTTGTGCTCTGTAATTTTACTGGCCCTGGCGTCATCTGGACGGGAGGGCCCCACTCTGGACATCTTCCTGCTGGGCAAGGTTGTCTGCCCTGCAAAAAGCATGAATGCCTCTTTAAACTTGTGGTCTAAGACCCGAGAAAGCTACCTACGAGTAAGGAGAAGGTTGCTGGACTCAGAAACCAAAGGTTCCAGTGTTACTTCTGGCTCTGTTGTTTGTGAGCTGTGTGACTCTGGGCAAATCACTTCACCTCTCTGAGCTTCAGGCTTGTTCCTCTATAAAAGAAACGGATTTGATCAGATATTCTCTATGTTTAAATCCAGTTATAAAGTCTGTTTTTGACCTCAATACTGAAAATTTTTGTTTTAAACTTTGCCAAACAAGTCATTATAACACTTTACAGAATTCTTGAAAGATACAAATTGGTCAAAAGAACAGAGTGTATTTGTTTTGGGGGGTCAGATCTACTGTCTGCAATGAACAAAAAGTCAATTAGATCAACTACGTGGCATCTTCATAACCAACTTGAATTGCCATTTGATGTTGGTCACTCCTCAAAGGTGGACCAGTTGTCCAAATTGAGCAACTTGCCCCCATTCTGGCTGTAACTTTCTGCCCATATTTATCAGCTGCTGCGTTGATCCAAATGGTGGTGCTTTCAGCCCTTCTTTCATCCCTATTGGCCAGTTGCCTGATCACTGATGGACAAGTGGTCCTCCATTCATGGAGTCACTTGTGGGCAGCTTCTGTAGGTTGGTAGCTCCTGGAGTCAGTTTTCTTTGCGGTCAGCTCATCAGTCGGTACTTGTTTATACAGCTGTCTGTGAAAGACTTGTTTTTGTTTGTGGAAGCTGCTCTGATGCAATCAATTGAAGGAGAGGGGCCTGTATACCTGTCTGGGTGGGGATAACAGGGAACTCACCCAGAGGTTGTTTTTGGTGGGGCTGGGGATGCAGGCCAAGGTAAGAACAGAGGTGGTGAGTGCCTAATGCCTCAACAATATGACCAGTTTGCGATTTTGGAAAAGCCACACAGCCACCTTCCTATTCAAGGGCGGTAATTTGTCTTTCTAGTGATAATAATGATAATAGTTATTAATATTTTATTAATAATAATAGAAGTCACTCTCCCTTTCTCAGTTAAAACTCCACCCTTATCTCTCAAGCCTCTGTTGTTTTGCCCAACTGGTCCTTTTCCCTGAAACATGTGAACTTGTCTTGCTGGCAAGGTCGCAGATCAAAGCTATTCTGAACAGGTATTCTGAACACTTTCAGCAGCCTCTGACATTGCAATGATATTTTTGTTATTTAATCAGGACTGATAGTAAGATGATAGACATTGGCATGGCTATACAGTTGTTAAAATATTGAACTATTTATGTTCTGGTTGGTAAACAGCTGCATCATGGGCCCTCAGATTGCCCCCCATTGCCCTGTACCACCCTTCCTCAAGCCTCCCCAGGTTTCAGCAATCAGCACTTAAGACTTGCCTATCAAGGGTGGGAATCACTGGCACCCAAAAGTCATGGCCAGCCTTTGCTAAGTGGCTGGTGCCTGAATCTTATAGGCTGTTGATTATTTGTAATATTACTTAAGTTGTATTTATTCTCATATTTGTTTCTGCCATTAGACTGTGAGTCTTATTTCCAGTGCCAAAACCATGTGGCACTTGGAACTAAAGTGGTTAATGAAGTGGGTTTTTTGAGTGTTCTTTTATGTACCACACTCTGGGCTAGGTGATTTACATACATGACAAAAAGTTGTTAATAGTATTAATTTCTGTTTTATTCACATTATTCTATAAGACTCAAGGAAGGATACCACACAGTCTTGTGTTGTAGATGTCAAGACTTTTCTTGCCGGTGAAGTTAAATTGTCCTAGAAGAGGATGAGCTCTGAGAAATGGAGGGAAAGAAATGGTTTAACTGGGTATGTGTGGTGGGGTGGGGGGGGTGGTGAGCAGCAAGGAGTCATGCGTTACTCCCATGCAGCATCCCAAGTGGGGCAAGCTTTCCCATGCGTGCTACCTTGATGTTGGGAGGTAGGCAGAATACGGTGATTATTGAACTCTGAGAGCATGGCCTTTTGTGGTGGGTAATCTGGGTACCCTCACTGGCACAGAAGAAGCCAAGCTTACTGTTGTTAAATATCCTACATGGTCCTGGACAATGAAACCTCAGGAATGATAATCATGGGCTGGGGTTAGAAGATCTGCCCCTGTTCTCTGGTGCCACAAAAGCCCCACGTTCTTCTCTAATCCCAGAGGGGAATTGAAAAAAGAACACCAGTGATGACTGAGGTTGAATTTCTCTGCACTGTAGAGAGTAGGGGCTTAGAGCCCAATTTGAGATTTGATTTAGAAAAATAAAGTAATATGACATTTCTTTTATCAATATGGCAAATTCATACCAGTAACATATATTATTTCAAGAAATAAGTAATTAGGTTTGAATCTACAGCTCACTTGCTACTATTGGGCCTTTGGGATATAAGCTTCCCCCTTTCATGGCAAGGACTTTTGGTTAACTGGTCCTTTGGGGGTAAATTTTAGGTGCATGTGGTCAATACTTGTAAAGTTGTCATGTGGTTCTGTATTTTTCTGTTTTTCTTTTTAAATCTTTAGGAAAATTATTGTAAATCCCTTAAATAACCTCAGTTGTTAAAAATGTCACATAGATATCAGATCCCAAACCTAATATTTGACTATGAAACTTGATTTAAAAGCTGCAATTTCTTGGCCATTTCTACAGAATTGCATGTTTAGTGAAAAATTATTTAAGCTCAATATATCATAGAATCAAAATAATTCTTTCCAGGACCCTGTGTCTGTCAAGTAGATGATCCTTTTTTTTTTGCGGTACGCGGGCCTCTCACTGTTGTGGCCTCTCCTGTTGTGGTGCACAGGCTCTGGACGCACAGGCTCAGCGGCCATGGCTCACGGGCCCAGATGCTCCGCGGCATGTGGGATCATCCCGGACCGGGGCACAAACCTGTGTCCGCTGCATCGGCAGGCAGACTCTCAACCACTGCGCCACCAGGGAAGCCCTAGATGATCCTTTTGGTTACATGTAGCTTTTGTTTGGCTCAATTTGACTCATAATATGAGCATGGATATATCATTTGGGGATGTGTGTGTGGCTGTATCATGTTCTTGTTATGATTTTTTTTTGAAATTGACAATATCCAGGAATTAAAGTGATCAATTTGGGACAACTATAGAAAGCAGTCTCTACTTCAAGTCACAATAATACCTTATATAAAAACTCCTTTACTATTACTAAGAACCTTCACAGTAATTCTGAGAAATAATCATGGAAGGTAATATTATACCCATTTCTCAGACAAATAAACCCAAAACTCAGGTAGGTTAAGTGATTTTGGATAATGATACAGAACTAAAGAAAGTAGTAGAGTTAGGCTGGGAGAAGATTTGGTTTTCTTATTCTTTCTCTGGTTCATGTCACTATAATGAACAGGTTATAGGGAATATAGGGGTCATATTGTCTTGGCAAGGAGGTAAGTGACATTGGGGCCCATATAAGGTCCATGCAAGTCATTGAGCACCTATTCCAGGCACAGGCTTAGGAGGGCAGCAGTGTGGGAGATTGCAAGTCCTGGAACTCATCTGAAACATGGGCAGAGCAGTGCGCAGACATGGATTGGCCCAGCATGATGTAATGAAGTAAACCATACCCTTTTCCAAACAGGCTCTGTTGCTTCCAGGGAATGTCTCATTTCTGTTGTTCACGTGTTTCTCCATTTTCCCTTGGGCTTTAGCTGTTTCTTCAGTTTCTTCACAAAGGGGATTCTACAGAAGAAAGAATGGCTCATGTGCAACCTTTGTACAGTGTAGAAGACACAGAGAAGAAACATGGCACAGTTAGAGTACAGGGTCAAGGATGGAGGGCTGCTAGAAATGCATGTAGAGGTAGCTTCCTGTTTCTCCCTTGTACTCACTCTTCACAGGCTCTTTGTGTCAAAGAGGACACAAGTGCAACTTTAGGAGTCAACCTCAAATATCAGCACCAATGGCTCTGAAGGAAAACCTAGGACTCATTGTGCAGAGATAATGTGGCCAAATATGGCCACAGCTTTCCTGGTAGGTTACCTGGCACTTTGGGTTGCAGTTTTACCAACATAGAAACATAGCTTCATAATGGTAGAGTGAGAATCCTGGACATAGTGTAGTACGGTGAATGAGAGCACAGATTTTTATTCATGTTGGCCTGGATTTAAATTCCTTCTCTGGCATATAGTAGCTCTATGGTCTTAGGAAGTTTTCTTAACTGCTTTTTTTTTTTTTTTTTTTTTTGGTACGTGGGCCTCTCACTGTTGTGGCCTCTCCCGTTGCGGAACACAGGCTCCGGACGTGCAGGCTCAGCGGCTATGGCTCATGGGCCCAGTCGCTCCGCGGCATGTGGGATCTTCCCGGACCGGGGCACGAACCCGTGTCCCCTGCATCGGCAGGCGGGCTCTCAACCACTGCACCACCAGGGAAGCCCTCTTAACCTCTTTTTGTCTCATTTGCCTCATCTGTAAAGTGGGGATAATAGTGACTACCTCACAGAGCTGTTGGGAGGAATAAATGAGAGGATGTACGTAATGTACTTGGCATTGTGCTTGACGTGTAAATGCCCATCATCACCGCTGTAAGAGTTCGGGTTTACCTCATTGGAACTGAGACTAGGAGAATAGGCTACATTTAAAGCACCCCTGGTTACAGTTATAGTGATTACAGGAAAAAAACGAAAGGACCAGAGGACAAAAGAGGAAAGGGGGAAAGGAATAAAGAGCCACAAGCTATTCTCTAATCCTGCATTCACTTTTCCAGTACATATACATGTCTATAATGGTGAGTTGAGCCTGTCCCCTTTACACAAGCTGATAAGCTTTAAACCTTTATGATTCCCACTAGGAAAGATGATGGTGGGAATGATTCTGTGATTCTTTTTGACTTGGACATGAGTTAGGATTTGCTGCGAGGACACTTCTGCCTTTACCACGACATTAGTCAAGCCATATATACAAAAACATCCCCCAAAGACCATATATATGATCTTTGCAGATTTACAAATCTCCTTTAAAATTCAAAAATATCCCCGAGAAATAAGCAGAGGAAGCATCATTATCTCCATTTTATGCATGGAAAACTTATGTGTAAAGAGAATAAAGCATGGGAAGTTGCCTAGCGTGTAGTAGATGCTGATTTCCTTTGCCATCAATCTACTGAGAAATGGCAGAGCCATTTTCCGAGGAGTGGCAGCTCAAGGACTAACAGGACACTTGGCTTCTGGTCTGTGCTCTCTCACAGATGTCTTAATTTTGGATTAGGAGGACACTTTTTTTTGAATGGTAGATCATTGAGACACAGATCCCTTCTGGTGGTCTGGGGTGTTCATACCCTCTTCAGGCCCTTTTCTTATTCTAGCCCAAGTTCCTGTGGAATATGGGGTCCCTGGTCTCAGATAGAGCACTGGTGTCTTTAATATTACACAGTGTATTACAGATGCTTTTTTCTGAGTTTGAAATGGCATCAGACTTGCATGAGATTTCTCACTCAATTGCTAGGTGGTTCATGAGCTTACAGCCCAGAAACTTCTTGGAAGTACCTTTAATATGAGTGCTGTAATGTGTGGGCAGTCATATAGACTGATATGAGCTGGAAGTTAACCGAAGTGAGTAAATGAACTGGATCACTCTGACTTGGCCGTGTATAGGACAGGACGTAGAGGTTTCTCCCAGCAGAGAAGGCTCTTATTTATTGTCATTAATTTTTCTCCTTCACCCCCATGAATACATTGGATACAGGATTAAGCATTTTCCTGCTTACACTGAGAGTTTTATCTGCAAAAGAGAAAACATCATGAAATGGCATAAACCTTAGAAATCTATATTTTGTTTGAAGAATTCTAAGTACTTCCCTGAACTTGGAGGTCTGATGCTAAAAGAAAGGGTTGCCTAAAAATAGATTTGTCTGGCAAACTGACTTGAAAGTTCTGTACTGCTTCCTTTTGCACAGGTCAGATTTCCACAGCCAGGCAATTTTCCAGACAAGGCTGACCTCATGCTCTTCCTCACCCTGTGTTTTCTGTGGCCTTGTTATCCAGATAACTGCTTCTTTTCTCCACTTCCCTCTGGCCTCAGGCTTCCACATTATCTCAGGGAGAAGCTCTCATTTGGCTGGCAAGCCTTTGAGAATAAATTGATGAAGAAGAGGAGGTGGAGGTTTCCACAGGACCTCCATGGAGTCTTGAATAGTGCTGGGGGCTGATTCTACCTTGATTCCAAAAGCCACTGCTTCCTCCTTTGGCTTTTGAAAGAGTGATGGAACTTCCATTTATTTTTCTTTCTGTAACATAAAATATTCATTTATTTAATCATTAGTCCATACGTTTTATATATATATATTTATATATATACTTATATATATTTATATATATGTATACTTTTATATATATGTTGAGCAGCTACTTTGTGCCAGGCTCTGATGACACAAAGTTTACTGAGGCTAAATTTCTGTGTTCTAGGAGCTCATTATCCAGTGTATTGTAGAACTCACTGTTCCCTTCATTGTAGGGAGTGACCTTTTTTCCTGTTCCTAGGCTTTGATCCTCTCACTACAAGCTCTCTCCCTGTCTCACATGGCCAGGTCATATACAGCCTCCAAGATTAAGCTCTTAGTTGCTCTTCTTCCAGGAAGCTTTTCATGGTCACTCCTACTCCGCACCCTCCTCTGAAGACATGTAATATGTTTCTTTGCACGGCTTTTAGTTCTACGTGTATCACATAGTTATTTATGTATATGCCAATAATCCTAAACTATAATCTGGTTTATATGTAATAGGTGCTCAATTAATGTTTGTTGAATGTTGGGCAAATATTTCTATCTTCCGTTTCTCTAAAAGCTGCCTTCAGCTGAAGTGAGGTTGAATGGCTGCCAGAAAAAGACAAATTAGTTTAGTCCAAGGTTAGTGAAATGAAAATTTTAGGAGTGACAGCATCACACCCCTTTATGGCTGTGCTGCCAATCCTATGCATAATAGTAACAGTGGTATGTTGTATCATGGCGTCTGAAAGGGGAAAGAGGTAATATGTAAAATGGCTTGCCTATATCCCCTGGAGAAATGAACCAGGTCCATAAATACAATACAATTCCAGTTAACCAAGCAGAAAGATATAGTCTTCTGGTAAACTGTTAAGCAAAAAATCCCTTCTTGTTTCATTTCTTGTTGGAAATTTTGCCAAAATGTCCACTTCTGTGGCTCATGAAATACATTAGAGGGGCAATGCTGCTAACTGAGGTCTTGCATTACATTTGGCTCATCATTTTAAACTTTAGTTACGATTGTGCTATATCATGGCCATAGATATAAAAGGTGTAGGAGATTGGGTTGTATTTATATTGACGCAGGCTAAATCTTTTCAGATTTTATTTCTTTAATGAAAATTTCTGGTATCTTGTTCTGTGTGAGACTTGCTAAAGGAATACTGGTATTAGAGAGAATTATGTCTGAGTCTCACTTCTTTCCTTTCTTTGGGAACTTGGATGTGTCTAAGAGTCACTTTCCTCATCTATAAATGGGAGCAATAATAGCCTCATTTTCTCTGTAGGTTATTATATGGATTAAATGAGATACTATACAAAATGCACAGCCTGGCACAGAGGGCCCAGTGAATATTACCTTTGATAATGACAGTAATAATGAGGATATAGTCTGTATGAGTTTCCTAGGGCTTCTGTAACAAGTTGCTGTGCACTAGGTAGCTTAAAATAAAAAAAAAAATCTTTCACAGTTCAGGAAGTCACAAGTCTGACTTGTGACTTCAGGTTCAAAGTGTCAGCAAGGTTGGTTCCTTTTGGAAGCTCTGAGAGAGAAACCGTCCCATGTTTCTGTCCTAGCTTGTGGTGGTTTCCAGCAATCCTTGGTGTTCCTTGGCTTGTAGATGCATCCCTTTAATCTCTGCTTCTGTTTTCACATGGCATTTTCCTCTCCATGTGTCTCTCTCTGTCTTCTCTTCTTATAAGGTCACCAGTCTCTAGATTTAGGGCCTACCCTAATCCAGTATGACCTTGTCTTAATTACATCTTCAAAGACTCTACTTCCATAAGGTCACATTTGAACACTATGGGTAGACAGGAATTTGGGGGGATACTATTCAACCCACTACATAATCATAAAAACAAAATGAGGATATAGTCATAAAAACAAAGTTTTAAAACATTTGGCTGGCAAAGGGCTCTAATTAGATGGGTCATGGCCAATATAAGTTTATTTAGAGTAGCTATTGGGACTTTCCATGGATTATATTTTATTGACAAGGTCCAGTTCTCAACTTTTCTGTTGTTAGGTAGGTCTGTACGGCCTTAGAAAAATGGATAATTCATGAGGAAAATGGTGTTTTCCTGATTTACTCAGGTTATGATTTAGCCTTCTTCCTCATTTCAGTTGGCTTGTGCTGTATCATCAGAGAAATGGAAGTTTTTGGCTAATGAGAGCCTCTAGTTAATGGGCAGTATTCAGGCATCTCACTTGTGACCAATTCAGGAAGAATTTTAAGCACAGTGAAATTCATGATACATGACACACTGATGAATGTAATATTGGTCCTGTACAGTGACTCAAAAGGGTTCCAGGGTTATGCTTTAGGGTAGTAATTTTGAGCAACAGTTATAACTATAGTAGAAATATGTGGATGATGGCTAATAGAAAATTCCCAGTAACTGGTTGCCAGACTAGAAGGGAATAGCTGTTTTTATCTTCACTTATAAGTTAATAATAAGTGAATTGGCATAAATTAGGCTCACCCTTTTTGCTTTATACTTCTATATCTCTGTTTGTGCCTTGGCTTCTGGGCAGGGGTTGTGGATGCTATATCAGAAACCAGGGGAGGATTCTCCCATGACTTGAGGACAAGCACAGCCCTGAGAATTCCTTCTCTCTGTCCATGTGATCTCCAAAGATGATTCACTCATTCCAGAGGAAAAAACATTATCTTCTCTAAAAGTATAAGATTTAATGCTTTAATGCTTATGCAATGGTTGAGGTGCTTAGATGAAATGCAATATAGAAATGCAAAACAATACTCATTGGGATTTCAAATTTTAATTTCTTTACTAAATTATATTTATTGGCCAAGTCCTGCCAGGACCATTAGAATTAAGATTGTATTGTGTTTATATTTAAATCTCTATTTTCAAATGCTTTTGACATACAGTGTATCTTTTCACTCCAGAGGGGATTTTATTTTAAACGAAATGTGAGGGAGAAAAAAAAAAAACCCAATTGCACATCTTTTACTTAAGGGAAGCAAATAAAAGAAGTTAGTGTTTTCAGAGCATATTTTGTACCTATGTAACTTAAAAATGAGATTTTTTTAAAAACAGGATTTTTTGTTGTTTTTCACATTATTACAACTTTATATTAGGATTTGGGATATGAAAGCAAGGGAGGGATTAGTTATTCAGAGGGGGAAACAAAGTCAACAGAAATGACCAGTCTGGAATAATTAATGTTGTCACAGATATATTATGCTGCAAATATCTTTGTTGATTCCTAGTATGAGTGTGGTTTAGTTCCATAGGTTCTTGCTCTATAGATTTCCTTGTGGCTCTTTCAAATCTCTTCATTTTAGCTTCTTATCATTGAGGATGCTGGCCTAAGATCAATAACTTTAGCATAAGTCCAGTGATCTGGGAAATTTTAGTTTGAATTTAACCCACCCCAAAGGAAGGGTAGAATGTTCTCTGAATATATTCTTCACACATTTAAGTTCAAAGTTTTCCTTTTAAAACTACACAGAAAATAGAAAATAAGTCTGTTAGACTCCAAAGACAAGATTTCGTCTAAAAATGTCTGGATTCTCCATCCTTTGAGGGCATTTAAATTCAGATACAAGGCTTATGTGACAAGGAAGGTTGCAAACCCAGGCTAGTTATAATTTGTCTCTGTTTCTAACACCTTTGCCCTAAATAATCCCACAGAGCCGAACTTACATACCCTTCAAATATAGGAAAAATGAGCTCATTAAACTTTAATTGTCAACATGCTGCATCTAATTATAATGTGTCTTGTCTTAACTCATGACTGCTGTGTAATAAACTCAATTACTTTGGTTTTCTTTTCTATTTATATAAACTTGTTTCCAGGGAAAGCAGAGTTGCAAACTCCCATAAACAAGGGAAATGAGTAACACTTAATTTCCAAATCATGACCTCACTAGAGCATATGTGTACATGTGTGTGTGCATGTGTGTGTAAAATTTGTTATTCTAAGGAGAAAGGCAACACCTATATAATTAGACCACCCTCCCTTGGGCCCCAAGGGTGTCCCAATAAAGAAAATTTCATACATTGATGTGCTTCCCATCTCTTCATTTCTTTGTTCTATCACCCTGTTGTTAATAACACCCTGCAGCAAAAAAATGTTTGTGAAGCTAAGAGCTGTCCAGATAAGAGAAAAGGTCATGATCCCCCTCCTGCGTGTTCATCAGCAAACGAACACCAATCTGAAAGTAAGAGGATGCCTGTCAATATGGAGTGGGCAGGCGGCAGCATACCATCAAATTGAAGGTAGTGGAATGCTCACACAGTTGTACTGAGCTCCAACCTTAACCCAAAATCAATAATCACCAAAGTATTACAATATGAAGTGACTGAATCATAGCGGGCAGGGGTGAAGGGAGTGGACATATGTGTGAAGATTTATAAATGCTAAAAGTGAGGAACGTAGTATTTCTCATCATCTTCAGATTTCTAAGATGAGTGTATTACAGACAGTTAAGGGTATAAAACGGATTTGGAGAGCCTAAGGCATCCCCGTTTTATTAATGTATAGTGTGGCAGGTTTCTTAAATAAACTTCTACCTCAATATAATGGTGAAAATCTGCCTGCTTGATTTCAGGCCCGAAATTTGACTGCAATGAGTAATATTAACTCATGTATATTTTATTATTATTGCCTTTGATAATTGTATAAAGAGTGTATGTGTCATAGGACAAATGTCTTTCTTATGATGGAGAAGAAAAATCCTTATAAACTAGATTTTTTAAAGAACTGAGTGAAGAGTCATTGCTTTTTTCCAGATTGATTTAAACAAATTGCCTTTCCTTTCGCCCCTGGAATTCTTTGCTTTGAGGTGTTTTGTGAGAAAACCCCCCTCTTCCAGGAAGACTTCTGAGATCCAGTGGAGATAAGAGAAGGATTTTCCCATCTGCTGGCCTAAATACTGTCTGCCCTCGGGGAACAGGGATTAATCTAATAGAAGAATTGAATAATATACAATAAAAATATAAGATTTCAAAGAAAAATGATACAAAACATACATGTTTATAGACTGCTTCCTATAGGTATATTTGTCACCCCACTGTTTATTAATTCCTGAATAATAGTTCTTTTGGGAGATGGTGAAATACAGCAACAAAACTATAAAACGTATAGTTAGAGTAAATGTATTTGATAATAATGAGAGTTTTACCTTTTGCACTTTCCTTTTAAAAGTGGGAATATTTTACCCTTTCTAGTAATCCACTTGAGATCATTATTTTCTGTTTTGTCTATTTGTCTTTCTATGTGTGTATTTATGTACCTATGTATGTATGTGTCTATCTATATATGAATGTATGTATCTATCCATGTATGTATGCATGTATGTATATATCTATGTATTTATGTACATACGTGTGTATGTATCCGTCCATGTAAATATGTATATGTGTATGTATATATGTATCTATCCATCTCTGATTTCATATACTTGTGCTGCTAGTGGCCTAAGAATTCCAGCATCGGGGACTTTTCTGCCAGCCATCTTATAAGCAAACATCTAGGCTCTCGCTCCTCCCAACATTCAGCCTTAGATAAAAATTTAAGAACATTGGATGAAATTAAACATTCATGTTCTATAGGTTTCTGTCAGATAGCTTAGCTAGACCTTAAAAACAGAACTGAGAGAAGGCTCTTTGCCTGTCTTGATGTTTTGATGTGCCTGACCATTCATAGAGTTTAGTTAGTTGATGGAAAATCCCACCTTGAAATTCTCTCTTAATTATTACTTCTCTTACATCTCCAGATATCTTGCGCTTCCTCCAAATATCCTGGTGATACTTCCTCCCCATATAGGTACCCACAAGCACACACTCATGGACAACAAAAATACCTCCAAACACCTTTATCTAGAGCACACTTATGGATTAAATTTTAAAAATCAAGAATAAGGAGTCTACCTGCTGGAAATGACTGTTCTGATTTCTCCCCTTAATTTCCAAAAGAAATTCAGAGGAAGAACTGATGATTAATTGTAAGTAATGTGATTTGCAATAAAGGAGAATGTTAAGTAGGGAAGAGAAGACTAACCAAAGTAAAACACCTACTGGCCAGGGAGCACTTGGGCACCTTTCTGGGTTGCTGGCTAGTACTCTTTGAAGTGTATATGCTGCATTAATGCTTGGGTGCCTGGAGCCAGCTAGAATGCCAAATCCTTTCTTTCTTCCTCTCTAATAACATGAGAGACCTATTGCAGAGACAGAAGCACAGGAAAAAATCATTGCAGCTCTCATACTGTGTACCAAAATGTTTATTAGAAATTTTGCTACAGTTTGCAAGGAGAATTAAGAATACAGTATAGGAACACTGGATGCCATGTAATACTCAAGTTTAGGGTTAATAAATTTGAAAACACACTACGTGAGAAAATAATGAAAGCTCTATTTTTGTTGTACAATACACAGGTTTTCTTTATACTGTAGAGCATAGTTCTCATAACCTGCGCTTCAGAATCAAGAGTCTTGAGCCTGGGGACAGCCTAAGTGGTGAGTGCACCAAAAAGGGTCTGCAGCATCCTGGGGACACACCTGTGTGCGCCAGTGAAGTTGCAGGAGTGAAGGTGCTGGGTATGGAGTTCTCTTGTTTGATTAACAGCTGCTTAAGCAGCCATCTGGAGAAAGCTTTTACAGAAAAATTCAGGTCAACCTCTACCAGGTCAACTTCTATGCCTTGAAGAATACGAATACAGCATTCCCATTCAGCACATAATACAATGCTCTTCACACAGAAATAAATCAATAAATGCTGTTGACTGGTGACTGACTTTACTTAATGTCTACCCTTTACGTGTCTCAAACTGCTTTGACAGTATTCATTCACTGATACTTTTTTTTCTTTTTGGCAACCACTTTAAAGTACAAAATCTCTTTCCCTCCCCCATAATGAAGCAAATAAAGCAGAGTTAGGAGACTGGGTTTTTTCCTAGGCTTCTCTCCATCACTGACATTGGCCAAGTCAGATCACTTTTATGGACCACAGTTGTTGCAGAAAATATCCCTCTGCAATGTTCTTGTAGTGCCACCAGCATCATTACAAATTCAACAAATTGACTGTACTTGGCACTTTACATACACAGTTTCATTTTAATTCTCACACTAAGCGTATGAGGTAGGTGCTATTACTATCTCCATTTTATAGATGAAGAAACAGGCAGAGAGAAGCTAAGGAACTTGCCCAAGGTCACACAGCTATGAGTGGTGGGACCATTAGTTATTGCATGTTCAATTAGATTGTAAGATCTTTTAAGAGTTATTTTCTCTCTCCTTTGTATCTTCTTGCAGCCCCACTTTTCTCACACCAAGACACACACACACGTGCATGTGCACACACATGGCCACACCACATCACACCACCTTGCCCATGGGAGAGCGTTGATGCATTTCAAGCACTTGTACCCATAAAACTCTAAAACTAAAATCAAACCCAATCTGCTAATTTAATGGAATGGCAAATCCAATTAACCTCAGTGTTATCTTGAAATATAACTGTAACAAAATTTTTCTTTTTTTCCCCTCAAAGTGTCCTAATTTATATAAGTGACAAGGTCCCAAATTATATAAGTGACTGGAATGATATAAATGACAAGGTTGATTTTCATGTGTGACAAGTGCAATCAGTATCATTACTTTATAGTCACACCTCACGTTTTCCTAAATTATTGAACCAGGATAAAATGAGAACATCAAATTATTCTCTGAAGGGAATCTCATCTGAGTCGATATTTTATTTTGTTGGAGTCTCTGATAAGTATTGACTCATGGATTGATGAACTGATTTGAATCTGAGCCTATATCAGACTTGTTAGAACACACTTCTTAATTAAAGTTTTGGGGGAGCAGAGGAGATTCTTTTTTGAATTAATATTAATAATTGCTTGTCAACAAAGAAGCAGGACTTTTTTTTGGATTCAGACATGAATTTATGTGTTACTTTGCCCACAACACTGCTCTATTAAAAATATAAGTAAAAGGGTCCCAGTGTATTTGCTATTTATTACTAATCCCAAAGACCATATCAGTTGCCTTTTTATTCATGTTTACATCAGGGCTAAGTCTTCTGGCTTCACCTGTTCAGATCAATATTCAATGTGGCATCAGCAGTGTGGATGGAATTGACCTTCCCTGACCTCTTTTCCTTAACATAAACCTATGAAAATGAAAATCGGAAGAACACTCAATGGGCCATTCAGGCTTTCAGTAATCACGCAAGGCTAAAAGCCTCTGGCTTGCTCCTGCTTGAGGAAATTCCACTCCAAAATGATGTGGCCACACTGTCATAAACACTGATGTCTTAGGGAGAAATTTGGATAATCAACAACCTCCTGGGTGCCTGAGAGCTACAGCCTGAAGCAAAGAAGAAGTTGGAGAGAATAAGAAGCAGAGGATCCCAAGATCAATTCTCCCTCAGAAATATAACATATATGATCATGGCCAATGAGGGCAGGTCTTTTTCTACTATTTTCTCAAATAGGGGATGGGAGATAGGTGGGCTCCAAGGAGGCATAGGAAATGGAACACATACCTTTCTGAGTCCCCATCAATTGTCAAAGCCCTATTTTTTTCCTATCCTTCTAAGTATAATACATTTTCTTATCCTGCTAAGAAGGCTTACCTGGCACAGATGACTTCTAAAAAACTACATCATCAGCAAGTCAGCAAGCTTATTACCTTGTTAATTAGGGTCACTGCTCACTAATAATTTAGCCAATAACATGATATTTTTTAACAAGGCATTTACTGCATTTATTATTTCTCTTGGCTAGCACTATAATAAGTACAGTGAAATTTATTAATTTATGAAGCTTTTATCTAATACAAACGCATTTGCCATGGTCTTAAATTTTCGCTACGTCGTCATATTCATATTCTATTGCTGTTGTGTTTTTCTAGCTCTGAGATGCAAGTTTTCTCTGCCCCAGGTAGCTTCATCTGTAGCAATACTTATCTTACAAGACCTTTTAAGGATTAAAGGATATAATATATAGGAAGCTGACCTGAGTACATATAAGAATTTAGCAATGGGGAAAAATATTTAACACATGGTGCTGAAACAATTGGATAGTCATCTGGAGAAAAATTAAATCATATTTCTACCTCACTTAAACTTACATAAATTTCAGATGGTTTAAATATTTAATTATATATTAAAATATTTAATTATATATGTACAAAAATGAAACCATAAAATACTAGAAGAAAATATAGGTGCCATTTCGAGTAAGGCTGACCTTCATAAGCATAATGCAAACACCACAACAAAAAGAAGATTGATAGCTATTGACTACAGTAAGTTAAAAAGAAATATCTACCTGGAAAACAAGACACCATAAAAAAAAGTTAAAAGAAAAACTGGGGAAAATGTCTATAAGTTACATTACAAAGGGCTTATTTTCTTATTAGATGAACGTCTCCTATGAATCAGTAAGATAAAGTTAAATAATGCCCCAAATAAAGATAGGCAAATAATATGAATAGGAAAGGAATTACAAATGGCTCATAACCTGTCCAGCCTTGTTCTTAAAGAGAAAATTGCAAATTAAAACTTTATAAGAATTGCAAATATAAACTATCATTAGTTAGTGGTTTTGCAATGTTTACGATTACGTTTAATGATTGTTTCCATTGTGCTATGTCTGTTTGATAGATAGACGAGCTATATAGATATATAAATGTGATTTATATAGATTCATAGAGATATATATATGACACAGGATCCTACAAAAGATGCATTGCATTTAGTTGTCATGTCTCTTTATTCTCCTTTAATACAGAAAAATTCCTCTCTCTTTTTTTTTTTAATCTTTCTTGGCATTTTGGAAGAGTCAAGCCTCGTTTTCTTTTAGAATGTTACAACAAAAAAATCAAACCTGTATAAGAAGATATACTCGGAGAGCTGTCCTTCCCATCCCTATCCCTTTTACTATATTCCCACTTGTCCGTATAGGTACTATTTTCATTATTTTCTGATGCATTCTTCCGGTGTTTCTTTTAGCAAAAATAAGAACAAATAGATATACATAGATGATTGATAGACATAGATATATTTCATCTTTTTCATATACAGAAGGCATTGTACTATGTATACACTCTTTTGCACTTCACTTTTTAATTTACCAGTATATCCATATAAGTTCATAGAAATATTCCTCATCCTTTTGGATAGCTGTGTAGAAGAAACATAATTTATTCAACTAGAATCTAGTGATAGACATACAGTTTAATTCTAATATTTTCCCATTCTAATAATGCTGTAATGAATAACTTTATGCTTATGTTGTTGAAAAAGTAGATCTTCAAGCAAACTATCAATTTTTGAGACATGTTAGTAATATGTTTCCATCAAGATGTCATTTGTATGTATCATCATGCTTTTTATAAGCTCCAGATACTATTGGCAACAAGCATACCTAAACGGCAGAAGCAATGATCCATCACAATGTGCCAGACAATATGCTAAGGTCTTTATATGATCCCTTAAAATATTATATGTTATTTTATTAGGCCACACAAGCACAAGTAAAGGGTATGCATTGTTGTTCTCCTTTCAGCTTTTCTGTTAGCTTGATATTTGTCAAAAAACAAAGGGACATTTAGTGGTTTTAATATGCTTAAAAACAAGTGATGGCGAGTCTTTAGAAATAATGAACAACCCAGGTCAACTCAAACATTAGTATTTTTGTTAAAGAGAAATCCAAGGACTTTGACTCAGTGCAGAAATGTAATATCAAATCATCCACTGAATATTTCCCTAAAATCTGTAGAGATGCTTTATATTTTCTGCAGTTTTACGGGAAGCCAGAACGCTAGAAACACTTTGAAGTCACCCTGCCCTCTTTAAAATCATCTTTCTTTGTTTGTAAGTGGTTGGTTCAAAAACACTAGAAGCAACAAATTCAACATGAATTCCATTGAGTTTTGAAAAATTGTGTTTGTATCAAGGGCTTGTTTTGGGAATATTGTTGGTGTTCCACATCTGTCTATTTTCTAAGGATCCAGAGAGGAACAGATGGAGTAGTGGCATGAAGCACCATTGGCCTGCCCTGCCACTAACCCTGTTTTCTATCTTGCCCTTTCTAAGACTCCAAGGGAAAGAGTAGTGTCTTGTTCACTCTTAAGGGTAGCGTCTTCTGTGGAGCAGCGGGCGATGGTTGCCAGCAAAGGACTTGGGAGGGGAGCCGTTGGAGCTCCGGCAGCAAGCTGGAAGAAAATGCTGCCATCTACATGGCAGTCTCTGGATGCTGACTCCACTCCCATCTACATGGTCACAAAAACTTCTCTAATTTGTTCTGTCCTCTGTCCTCTCCCCTCCTGCTAGTCTCGAGGAGGAACAAAAGCTTAGCTCTTATCTCATATTCTCTTAAATTTCTGAATTCTTATTGTTTCCTAAGACCTAGGCTTTTGAATTTCAAATGCCAAAAATCTGCCTTACCTTATGCTGTGGCATCCCTCCCTGGAGGCAAAGCATTCAGACTACCTGACTGATGGGCAGAAGGATAAAGGAAAATCATATCTGTTGATATTTCTGTTAATATTAAACATTTCTTCATGCCCTAGTGCTCCAACTCTCTTGTCTCACTCTCCTCACTTGCTTCCCTTCCAAATTCTATAAGAAAAACATCATCTGCCAAAAGAGATTCATAAATGATCTTACTTTCAACTTTATTATTTATTAGAGGGCTGTGGAGTAGCGGGAGCTTTATTTAAGTGTTTTCTAAGCCTCTCATGTCCATCATCCATCTCTTCTTGGTCATTCTTCATCTCAAAGGCAAAAGCTTAGTCTTTGGAGACAAAAGAGCTGCACTAAATCCTGGTTCTGCAAGGTAGGTAAGAACGCATGCTCACTTTCAACATCTGTAAAATGGGAATATCAATACCTACTTGATAGATTTATAATTAGGATTCAATAAAATATATTTACAGTGCCTAGCATGGTGTAGGTGATCAGTACCTTCTTACTTTTGACTTCTTGCCTCTTTTCTCTTTCCAAATAGATATTTATTGCTCAAATATTATAATTAACAATAAAAAAGGAAATAAAAATAGAATCAAATATACCACGGCACAATCTCATAACCATTTTATTATTTTCGATTTCCAGGTTTCATTTCTGTCTAGCCCTGGAGGATCTCTGTAGTCTTTAGTGAAAAAGATACACTCTTTGAATGAACTTTCATATTAAAGAATTCAATACTCTTTCAGAGTGGCTGGAAGAATATTCTGTTTTCAATTTTAAGTCTGTATTTTTTAAGTCTTGAGATGTGAGCATTTGGGGTGGGGCCATTGTGGAAGATGAGCAGAGAGAGAAGAAGAGGAAAAAAGATGAATTGAGGTGATGGGGATAAGGAGAAGAGAGTTATAGGATAAAGGCATGAGGATTCTGGGTTGTCTTGTAAAATAGAACTGATGAACCATGCTCTCCAAGATAACTTTCTCCTTTTCTTACCCTATGTGCTAAGACAAATTTTCTGTTCAGCTTATGATTATGGATTAATTTATGACTTTCCTTAATTGTCTGAGCAATGCAGTGTTAATGTCCTGGTAAGGACAAGTTCTCTTTTACTTTATGAGAACAATCACTTAACGAAAATTAGGCTATTACTTTTTATCTCCCTCTCCTTGCCAATGCCTGATACCACAGAACACTTCTGCAAATTTTCCTTCCCTTGTGTTGTGTTAAGGAATAGATCTCTATTTGGCTTTGACACTTTGAATATTTCCTGATAGTTGATAACAAGATTGAACTCCAGAAATATCATCTGATAAATCAGGTTGGAACAGTATATCTTCCCAGGGCTGTGAAGGTTCTTTGTTGAGTGGCTGTTGATTCTAGAAGCTACTACTAAGAGGGAATTTGGCACCAGAAGAGACCCAAGGGGTATGGCATCAACTTCTGTTTCCCAAAGCATTGAACTAGAGAACTAGCCGGGAGAAATATAGTATTGCCAAAAAGTACCTTATGGGGCTATAGATGGGTTTGGGGTTGTCTCTAGCCTCTCCCGAGTACTAGCTGTGTGAGTTAGAGCAAATACTTACTCTTAATTTTAGTTTTCTCATCTGTGGAATGGAGATAAATATACCTATGTTGTTGGATCCTGTCACTAGTGATTGATTAATTTTACAATCATTCACTGGATTCTACTCCCTATTGGATGCTTTACTAGTTTTCAGGAAATGTGTAGTAAGGTCGGGCTTACCAGAAGCAGACCCTGAGACAAGGATTTGCATGGACGTGATTTATAAAGGAATGCTTCCAGAAGAAACCTATACAGAGTGGTGGAAATGCCAAAGGGGAGGGTGCCAAGCAAGATGTGATTTAAGAGGGTAGTGTCTGCCTGATACTGCAGGGGAACCTGTACTCCAGTATTTGTTCCAACTTACAGCAAAAAGAGCCTGAGCAACCCATGGCATATATTAAAAAAAAAAAAAAAAAAAAAAAAAGAGCATACTCTAGCACCAATCAGTCAGCAGCTAAGGGCTGTCCCATGGTTGAGGGGTGAATGTAAACTCCAGACCCCTCCAGGTCTTCGTCTGTGCAGGCAAAACGGCTCCCTTTGCTTAAGGCTAGTCTTCCAAAGAGGGTTGCAGATGCATGCTATTAGAAAGAGAAACATACAGAATGCAGAGAAGGGAAACCCAGAGATAGTTAAGGGGATTCCAGTGTCCTTATAAGCAGGATACAGTGGTGAACAACAAAAAGTGATATCTGACCTCATAGGTTTTATACTTCTAACAGGAGATACAGAACAATAAATAGGCAATACAGTGCAATGAGTGCTATTATAGAGGATGGTCAAAGTGTTATAGGACCACAAAAAGGGGCACTGGGAAAGGATCAAGGAAGTCTCCCCAAAGGAAGTGATGTCTACTTGATGAGTAGGTGGGGATGGGCGGGGGTCTTCCAGGAAGCAGGTCGGCGTATGTGTGGTTCAGAACCAAGAGACTGTGGACTATTTGAGGGACTGAAGGAAATACAGTCTTGGCTGGAATGTACAGTGGATGGTGGGAAAGTGGAGGTGTTGAGAAATGATGCTGTGGCAGCCAGCAGGTACAGAGCTTGTAGGGAAGTTATGTGCTCAGTCTAGTAGATATGCTCTAAATAGTAACTAATGTGAGAAATAATAGTTCATGGTAGAAGTAGTAATTATTATAAGTATTAATACTACTTCTACTACCTGAAACTATTATTACTCCCTTAAAACTATCACTATTAACTTGGAACCAAAATAAAGGCCTGGTGGTGTTAGACTGTTTATTTACTTATTGTCTGTCTCTTTGATCAGTCTGTAAGTTCCACGAGGGTAGAGACTGTGCTTTATCCAAAAATTTAGCATTATACATTTGTCAAGCAAATAAACAAATGTTTTTGAGCATCTACTACATGTAGACTGTTTAAAACACCATGAGGGGTCCAAAGATGAACAAAACACAGTCTCTATTCTCAGAAGCACATTCATTCATTTACTCAGTGGTTATTCACTGAACACATTCAGTAGTATGTACTAAACCTTTGCTAGGCTCTAGGAGTATAGTTATGAGGAAGTTACGGGAACATAAAATCCCTGCCCTCATGGAACTTACCATCTAGCATCATTGTTCTCAACTCAGTAGGCACAGTTCTGTCCAGTAGGCAGCATATGAAAATTTGTGGAGATGTTTTGACTTGTCAAAATGCTGGTGGATGTTGTTGGCATTGGGTGAGAGAAGTTAGGTGTCCTACAATGTGCAGGAGAGGCCCACACAATGAAGAATTGTTCTTTACCTCATGTGACTTTCAAGCATTTTGAAGGACAACATACACGTAGGTGAAAAAAGCTCTTTTCATTGAGTCTAGAACTCAACTCTTTTACATATAAAACTAAATGTTTCTGTAGTATTTTATTATATATCTTTTTTTTATTGTTGTAAAAATGTATAACATAAAATTAACCATCTTAATAATTTCTACGTTTATAGTCTGGTAATGTTAAGTATATTCACGTTGTGGAACAGATCTTCAGAACCTTTTCATCTTGGAAAACTGAAACTCTATGCCCATTAAACAACCACTCCCCATTTCTCCTCCCCCAGCCTCTGGCAGCTACCATTCTACTTTCTATTTCTATGAATTTGACTACTCTAGATCATTTATGTAAGTAGAATCATACAGTTTTTGTCTTTTTGTGATACCTTATTTCACTAAGCATAATGTTCTCAAGGTTCATCCATGATATAGTATGTGTCAGAATCTCCTTCCTCTTTATGGCTGAATAATATTCCATTGTATGTATATACCACATTTTGTTTATGCATTCACCTGTTGATGAACGCTTGCGTTGTTTTCACCTCTTAGCTATTGTGAAAAGTGCTGCTATGAACGTAGGTGTGCAAATATCTCTTTGAGAGCCTGTTCTCAATTATTTTGTATATATAGAAGTGGAATTGCTGGATCACATGGTAACTGTATTTTTAGTTTTATACTGATTTTTTTCTTCCAAAAATACAATTGTAAATCAAGGAAAGATTGCATTTCATTTTGCTTGCTATTTTACCAAGAGTTGTTCACAGTTTAAGAAAAATCATGTTGCCAATGGAAATGTTGCTCATGGTATCTGAGTCAGCAGTTCAACACACCTAGAATAGTTTGCATGTTGCAATTCTATGTATAACACAAACTTCAGACCTTTTGGTTGTGTTTTCTAGTACAGTCATGCCTAGGCTTTTATGTGATAATATGCATTATTTTGTTACATATTACTTTCCTTTTATTTCTCCTTTGTATTATACTATGCTTACTGCATTATATTGATTTTTGGAAATATATGTGTGGTATATATATAATCTATGAATTTGTTATCAGGATAGTGAAGTGAAGCTACAAAATATTATATTAAAAAGGAGTCATTGGTTCTGAATGGCTTAACTGTTCTAAACTTTTTAAGTGAACAAAATTCTAATGAGAAAGAACTTAAGATACAATGTTTATTATACATATCAATGACAAAAGCTTGAAAACTGCTCTGGTTTTGTAGGTCAGGCTGGCTAGAGGCTGACAGGTACTTTAATATACATCTAAAACACTGGGCATGGTGGGAATAATTAAGATATATTCTCTTAACAAACTTGATGTTTATAACACAATATTGTTGTCTATAATCACTATACAGTGCATTAGATCTCCAGGACTTATTTATCTACTAGTTGTAAATTTGTAACCTTAAAAAACATCTGTTCCTGCACCCCTCAGCCCCTGGTAACCACCATTTTACTTTCTGTTTTTATGCATTTGGCAATGGAGGTGCTAGCTAATGCTACAATGGCAATTATCTTGCAATATATGAATATATTAAATCACCATGATATACACTTTAAACTTACACTATGTTATAAGTCAAATATATTTCAATAAAAGTAATAAATTTTTAAAAGTGGGGCACGTATAGGCCTGTATCAAGTAAACTCTTTTCCCATGTCTTCAGTTTCTGTAGCTCATCCAAGTGACTGAAAATGATGGATCTGCCTTGGTTTTATGCTTTCAAGCATCTGTCAGCATTAATTTTTCTTGTTTCCTCTCTTGATTGGTTAATCACCATTGAACTTTAATAAGAAGTGATCACCATTTTGGAAACTTGCATGATGACAACTGCTCGTTGTATCTGGATCTTTAAAACAATGTCAGTATTAGTCTGCATTGGTAGCATCACATTCATGGGCAATTCTACCTACAGGTGCAAGCTCCTGACTGCTTCATCAGGTGTCCTAGTATAGTCATCTCAGAGCAGTCATATATTGAAATGTGTACTACTTTATTATAAATTACTTTCTTTTTATTTCTTTTTATATTAAAATTAGGACATTTATTGATTTTTAAAAATATGTGTTTAGGCGGGTTATATTATCCATGAATTTCATTTCAGGCTAGTAAAAGATGGTGCTAGAAAATATTTGTCATACAATGGAGATTTGGACCTGGTAGGTTTGAGAACCACAGGTTTCGCAAATAATTATACCTATAACTAAACAATTACATTGCAATATATATTATACAGGAAAATCACAGAGTGACCTGAGTTTGCAGTCCAGTTTGAGATTCATGACATGCACCCTGAAATAACAATTTCAGTAAGTACTCCGATCAGCTACTTGCCACATGACTAGCACCAGATCAAAAAGAGTTTGTCACTTGTATAAAGAGTGCTGGTGAAGAAAGAGTGTGACATCGATTTGGAGGGCTAGGTAGGAATCTGGCTGTAGTATTTGAGGTGACAGGGCCTAGATGAGTATGGCACTGTGTTGTGTGCAGGACCATGAAACGTAACTCTTGGAGTTGTGATCTACGTGGAGAAAGAAGACATCCTGTCCTCAGGCAGACTTCATTTATTTATTCATTTAACAAATATCTATGAAGTTCCTTCTATGCGCCCAGTGCTTCTTAACTTGTTGTTAAGGAAAGCCAGGCAGTAAACAAATAAACAAGTAAGTATATAGTATGTCAAATGGTGATAAAGGCTACAGAGAAAGATAAGCCAACATCAACGGGATAAGGAGGCTGGCCTGGGATGAGAGGGCTAGTTTATATTAGGTGGTCAGGAAAGGCATCTTAGATACAATGGCATTTGAGCAAAAGTGTAGAATACTTCGCACACAAAGCAGGAGCAAGCCAGGCCATGGGACTCTCACGTAAGTTTCCTCTCAGTCTCCTCCAACCCTCTGCCATTCTTCCTGCTACACCCTGGCTCTGACTGTAGCATCTCATCCCAGACAAGAACAACTGGCGTCATCCTTTGTTTCCCGTTTTTTTCACCACTGATTCCTCCTTACACATAATTGCTGCTCATTCCTGCCAGATTGTCCTTCTGAAATCTGGTTCCAAATGTGTGCCTCCTCACAAACCTTCGTGCAACCTTAGTTTTCACAGAATAAGGTGTAGACTCTTGAGTGTGGCATTCAAAGTCTTTCAGGATCAAGACCTCACTAACCTTTTCAGCTTTCTCTCTTTCAGCTTTCTCTCTTGCTGCTGCCCCTCCCTACCTTCTCGAGTGAAAGCAAACTCCTGTTTACCAAGTCTGACTGTCTTTTTCCATCTCACCTAGTGGACCTTTCCTTTTCCTCTCCTTCTCTTTGGAACATTCTTTGCCAAGATTCTCCTTCCAAAATCCTAGCCTTTATGACTCATGTCATCCGTATCCAGGAAGACTTCCTCATCCCCTTGAGAATTTCTGCACATGTCTTTTCCATTTTATATTACAGTTTCTTCCCTACTAGATTGTAAGCATGAGCCAAACTATAGGCTATTGGAGTGAGTAGCAGGGGAGCAAGCTCAAGTGCAGTTAGGAGCCATGCAGGTAGCATAAGGGAGTGTCCTAGTGTGTGAATAGAGGGCAATAGGGAGGGATGGGGCCTGTAGAGAACTGGAAAGTTCATGTCTTAACTAGAGTCACTCACATCCTTATTTATTTATTCTTTTTGAAGAAAATATCATGCCAGCTAAACAAAGCTCATTTACTTAGTCCCTGGACCACATATCTAACTTCTGGAATAAGGGATATGGAATCATATTGCTTGATTTTTGTTTCTTCATTTGTATCTTGGTAATGATGTTACCCTCCAGGCATTAATGAGAGATATATAAAGTGCTTGGCAAATAGTAGGTGTTTAAATACTGTCTTCCTCCATGCCCTCCACGAGGACAAGCATAGGTGCTAATCACACAGTAGTTCTTGACAACTGTTTGCTGAATTAGACTGTTCTATATAAGAGTGTAGAGGGTCCAGAGTCAATGGAGAGTATGTCCCAGTCACAACTGATGAGAGCATTGAGAGGGAAAATTGAATGTGGGCTGAGGTATCAAGAGAGGCTTTGTGAAGGTGGTCAGGCTGGTACTGGGCTCTAAAACTGGGTAGGATTTAAATGAGCAACTGGGAGGGAGATGGTGGAAGAGCATGAACGAAGGCTGAGATAAGTGAGTGAGGGAGAGACCTTCCTGGTACCTTTGATGAACAGTTTATTGAAAACATTATTACTGCTGCTGTGTCGGGTTGGATTAAGCCAGTTAACAGAATCCCGTCTTTAGCCCGAGGGCCAGGTACTCTACCCTGGGGCATTCAGTCATGAAATCCAGTGTGGACCCAAGCTTTGCTCTGTGTGTGTGTGTGTGTGTGTGTGTGTGTGTGTGTGTGTGTGTGTGTGTGTGTGTGTGTGTGTGTGTGTGTGTGTGTGTCGTATTTATCTATCCGCATGTAGGCTGTTTCCTTAAGTAGCATTTGATGAAGTTGGTATTTTCCAGGCTTGCTGGTATAAGGACATAGTTGGGAGAATAATGAGTCATGATTATTGAATACCTGTGTAATTAATCTAAGAAAATCATGTACTGATGTACTATATCACTGAGCAGAGAGAATAGTGAGAGTCTCATGCCCTAGGGGAGCTCAGACTTCTTTCAAAACATTTTTAAAATGCAGATTTCCTTTGCTCAGTTCTGGATTGCTCATTTTTCATCTGTCTGATTCAGATGAGAACAATGTTCTTCATTTCACTCCAACAAATAAATAGACATTTAATGATGGTAGGTAAAGAGGATAATTGCATATATACACAAATGTGTTTGTGTGTGTATATATATTTATATAGCGCATGTTTATATATATTTGTATATATGTGTGTATATATACACATGTGTGTTCCCTATGAAAAGTGAAGTGGAAAACAAACACATATTTTTCAGACAAATCAAGTGATTTAATGCATTCATCATATTTTTATATACATACATATATCTATGTTATATATGTATATAAATGTGTACAAATTTCAAATGAATACAATACTCCAGGATGATTTCCTTATAAGTATTGCTGTTTTAAAGTGTGCCAGGCAGAATTTCAAACTTTTTGACGTACATTATCTCACTTAGTCTTCATAGCAATACTGTGAGGTTGGTACTACTCTTTAGCTTATTTTACAGGCGAAGAAACTGAAACGCAGAAAAATTAACAAAGTTGTAAGTAACTGTAGTTTGCCTCCAGATCATATACTTTTAATTCAATCCTTTAGTTTTAGGAAAAAATACTTGGCTAAATGAGACTAGAATTACACTGATTCTCAAAGAGGTATGTGTACTGTATTTGCCTACAAGAAGTGAAGCAGAGAGCTAAGGCAGCTTTGGTTGATAATTCAAGTACTTGAATATATTCATCTTAAATAATTGGAACATGAAGGCAGAAGTTAACGAATGAACCTGGATAGCTTTTGAATTAAAAAAGAATTCTTAAGCTGCTTTTCAAATGTCATTAAAAATTCATCCTGCATTTTCAAAGAGAGCAATAATCTGAGGAAGAAATAATATCTATGGACTATTACCTAAAAGCTGAAAGATATTATAAAGATAAAAAAAAAACAGCGTATAAAATATTTAAAAGTGTAGAGCACCTGGCTGTTGTAGGAATGGTTTGCATAAATGGATAGAGTTTAGGATGACTCATATTTGTGGGAAGTGTAACGTCAGCAATATATTATAAAAACAGTGGGCTAGCCTATCTTTAAAAGTTTCAAATGAGACTTGAAATGCTCAATTACATAAATTGGGATTTTTTTTGTTACATGACAAAACTTACTGAGTTAAAACCAGTTGGTTATGATATTAGCTTACCATTTGAAATCTTTCTGATACATAAATCTTTATACCCTTATGCTCCAAATGACATTTTATTGATACTTTATTGATATTTCCATTTATATTGAAACCTCTTTAAAATAGTTTCTGTGAAGTAATATTAGGACAGATATTGTTTTGACTGAATTTTCAAGGAGTCTGTTTTAAAACTCCTGATTGTTTCTTACGACTTCAATAGATGTAACATAGTTGTCTCATTGCTAATATTTAATTTTTAAAAATCTTTCAAAATTAGCATAAGAACTTGACACATGATTTTATAGTCCAAACATTCAGTATACTTGTTGGATTCTGTGATACCATTTGTAGTGTTTTTCACTCACAGACATCAGCTATTACTCAGAAAACAATTCCATTGTGGAAAATAAGACTTGAAAAGCAGTTTTTAAAAGTTACACTTTAGTATAGAAGTAAACATATTGTTCTGTGTTAAGTTGTATAATAGTACAGCTTAAAGCAGTTCATGAAAAGCATGAAAATACAAACCAAGGAAAGGTAAACACTAATTTCTAGAAGTCTTTTCCTTTGGCATTTGGAAGTAGTCATCTTAACTATTGCTAGAAAATGTTTTCTCAGCCCAGTGAAAATTTGTGATTACATTATCTCCTGCAAATTTTGTCACCCTCAGAAAGATCTGGATGTTGTGGTTCAGCTTCTTGCTTGGGTTCCAGAGCAGCCATCTCCTCGTGCAGAAATAGCTTTAAGCCAGGACTATTTTCTCTTCTGTAGTCATGAAAAGTATTTTTTGAGCCTTCAGATTTCTGTATTGTACTTTTACAGACTGAATAACAGCAGACAATGAAAATGTTCACCACTTTCTAAACAGAACATGAGATATAATTGCCAGAAAGATTTCTCCCATTACACCTTGAGGTCTATTGAGCTCATTCAAGATGTAATTGGAAAACAAATACAGCAACACACTCATCAGGGCAGACTCAAGTGCTTGTCTTGGGAATGGGGTGTTATATAATGTTATAGACTTTATTCCCATTGACACTTCTCATTCTTATCTAGTAAAGTACAATGCTACCTTGGCAACCCTATCACCATAATTAAAGTGCATACACTGCCTTCCCACAAGATTCTAAGGAACATTTTAACAACAATTAAGTGCAAAAATGATACCAGTTCTGGGAAACAGGTCCTGCTTATTACCATAATTGTGGGCTAATCTGTTTCATTCAGGAACTAGCCTGAAGCAACAATAAAAGCAGGGCATCTGAGATCTGAATTCTGAGTTTTCCCCCCTATAATAAAACAGACCTTTCACAGGAGATTCTTCCCACACTGTTCTCCTTAGTGCTCATTAAACAAAAAGAAAAATAAAACCAAAACCAAAAAACCCTCACTAATCTGTAGTGCGACATTACTAAAAGGAGAAAATCCTTTTGGAGTTAGGGAAGTCTCATTTAGACAGAATTTTAGGACAAACCAGCCTTCTCTGGAAGCGGCAGAGTGGAATTGTTGGGCTTTGATATTGGAAAGTACTTGGCTTGAATGTCAGCTATATCTTGGCCAAGTTGCTCTCTGCACTGCATTTTCCTCTTCAGTGAAATGGGGCTCCTAAGGCCTCCTTCACAGGCTTGTTGCAAGATCAGCTGAGATATTGCATGACAAGTGCTAACCATACATCATCATCTGCACATACCTGTGTTTGAGAACTACCTGTGTAGGATGTCAGGATCCCGCACAATTGAGGGAAGCACTGGCTTTGTTCTTGCCACCAGGGCAGCTTGGTGATGACAAGCTGTATCTTTTGTGTTCCAGCATTCTTTTATTGTGCATCAGTATTGCAGCAAAGTACCACGTGAGACAGTAGAAAGATAGCCAAATGGGAGAATTCATCTTAGCAACTAAATCACAGGTGACCTGGGAGCACTCAGTGCTTTTCCAGGGCATCCAATTCCTTCCACAAGTGTGGATTAGGTGTCTACTATGCACCAGTGTACCAGATAGGAGCTAGGTGAGAGCAGGGGATGGTAGATCTGGCTAAGATATGATCTGTGTTCTCCCCAGGAAAATGGGGGAGACTGATGTGAGCAAGTAAAGACAATCTGGTGTGACAAAAAAGGTCATTAAGCTTTGTGTTACATGTTGGAGGCACAGGCTCTGTCTTGGCATTGGAGAAGACTTAATGAAGGGGTCAACATTTGATTTGGTGCTGAAAAATGAACAGAATTCAAGAAAAAGGGCATGTGCATAAGCTGGAGGTGCAAAAGAGCATTATGTGGGAACTTTTGATTGAACATAGACGACATGGTGGGGATTGAACACAGAAAATACGGTGGGGAGTCTGTGAGTCCTGATTATAAAGGGTTCCCTTTGTCCTTTATCTAGTACATAATGTGTGCAAGGCTTTGTGGCAGTGGCGCTGGTGGTGGAGGGCACAGGGCACTCCCTCAAGAGGCTTTAAGGACTAGTCAAGCAAGAGAATGAAGGCTCACAGCAAGACAGAGGCCAGTAGTATTTGCTGTAGGGAGTGAAGAAGAGAGAGAGAATTCAAGGATGAACCTGAGATTTCTAGCTTGAGCTATGAGCTGACAACCTTGCCACTCATTAACCTGGCTGACTAACTGTCTGTATCCTCAGGTTTTGAGGTTTTGCTACCTGCTTGAGTATTCCTCCTGTTTCCCAAACAACTCAGCCTAGCCTCCTTCAGTGTCATCAAAAGGAGAAAATTACAGTAGAATGACTGATCATTCTCAGGGAGGGTTCCGTGTCACCCAGGCTAGCGTTCCTCAGTGTGGTTCACTGAGCCCTGTGGGTTGCCAAGACTGTATCGGGGACCCACCAGCTGAAAGCTATTTTCATAATAGCACTAAGATGTTATTTGCTGCTTTCACTCTCATTGTCTCACAGGTATTCAGATATGTGACATCATTGCTGTGATGAATATGTGCTTGCATATTTTTGTGTTCTGTAGAATTTTAAGGTAGTAGGTTTAGGGTAAAAATATGAACATTTTTAGAAATGTACTCAGTACATTTTTAATAGTTCTACTGTACCCTTAGTAGAAGGTTACACCTATATCTGAAACCTAGTTATCATCCACTAAATCATTATTTTGAAGTTTTTCTTCTGCCTATGTGAAAACACAATGAGAAGTATACTTTATTGTCTTGTTTTGCAATAGTTTAAAGACATATAAAAATATTTTAAATACACACAAAATATATTTTGACTTTTACATTTTATCTAAAATATTTTAGAATTTAATAATATTTTATTCTAAAATAATATATATATATTATTTTATGTTTAAGGATGGATTGTTGGCCTAGAAAATGGGAGATTAGAAGAATAACTTTTTCAATCCACGGCCAAACTGTCTCCATCTAAAGATAATGAAAAAGATGAAACTGATTGTAGGGAGTTCTCTGACCTATGGAAGGGAGGAATCTGGGTGCACCTGTAAATAAGAAACAAAAGTATGATGAAAGTTATCTTTCTCTTGGCTTTGGTGATGTTAATAATTAACCTTATTGTGTCGAGTGCAATAGAACGTTTTTGAATAGCATTATGACATCATTTTGAGACCGATCTTTCAGAGTTTAAAGAAGAAGGAATTGAACATCTTAATGTATACATGATATCTTTAAAAATTAAAATGTTGTTAGTTTTTAAAACTGGGAATCAAAAAGCCACAGAAGCATCTAATAGGTAAATTATTTTATTGCACTGGCTGGAAATGCACACACAATAGCTGAGACTAATCAAGCTATGTGTATTTGAAAATCGAATTACTGTCTCATCTGAAGATTTCTGCTTTTGCTGTACAAAACAGTGAGTCTATGTTTGTATCCATCTGACATCAGCAACAACAAAACATCAAAGAAGATTTTCTTTTATGTGAAACCTTGGCAACAAACACAAGTGGTGCTGAAATATTCAAAAGTATTGAGTAACTTTTTTAAAATCTCATGGTTTATCTTGAAACAACTAACTGTGTTGACATTTACAATAATGGTGCAAAGCAATGGTGAGTAAAACTCCAGGTGTCTTTCCACACATGAAAGCAGTACCACCAAAGTGTCCTGCTAGTCATTGTAATCCCTAACATGCGTTTGCAATTTTCAAAAAGCTAGTCACTTAAAAATGTCCTTGGCAAAGTTGTAAAATTATTAATTTTATTAATCTTAGCCCTTCAATATGTATCTTCATAATATGCTGTATGATATAATTGGAAGTATGCATAAAGCCCTTCTGCTTCATTGTCAAGTATGACCATTGCCTCAAGGAAAAGCACTTGTATGGTTATTTGAGTTGGGAACTCATCTAGGCATCTTTTTATGGAGCATAATTTTTACTTGAAAAAATGACTGGGCAGACAAACTGTGAGGATTCAGACTTCAGTGTTTGACAGATATTTTCTCTAAAATGAATGAAGTGGACCTGTCACATCAAGGAAGAGTATGACAAAAGGTATCCTTCACTTGGCTTTAGCAGTGTTAATAATTTACCTTATTGTGTCATGTGCAACAGAACATTTTTAATAGTATTATGGTACAAAGTGTGGTGTCATTTTGAGACCCATCTTTCAGAATTTAAAGGAAAAGGAATTGAATACTTTAAATGTAGATGTGTTAAGCTGACAGTATTTGTCACCAATGAGATAAAATTCAAGTTTTCAAGCACAGATTAGAATGTTGGAAAGTTTAGGTGTATCACCATGAGCTTGAGGACTTCCTAGTCCTTATAGACTAGTGAGAAATGTGATTATTTAAAAGTCTAGCTCATTGAGGCATAATTTACATATAGCAAAATTTATTCCTTTAGGTATGTAGTTCTTTAAGTTTTGAGAAATATATAGTCATGTATTTACTACCACAAATAGGATATAGAATATTTCCAACAATCCAAAAAGTCTCTAGGTATTCCTTTAGAGTCAATTCTCTCCTCCCACCCCCAGCCCCTGATCTAATTTTTGTCCCTATAGTTTTTGCCTTTTCCAGAATATCATACAATACATAGCCTTTTGTGTCTGACTTTGTTTATTTAGCATAATGTTTTTGAGACAAATGTGATTTTTTGATTTTATATAATAAAATGTGTTAACATTTGATCTGCATAGATTGGTGAAGCAATATTTTCCAAATAACCAATCATGCGTAGGTAACACATCTGCTCCATGTGCAAGATAAATGTGGATTTTAATGTATTGAGTATAAAAAATTCATTGATAAGGTTTCAGATCCCACACTGCACGGTTACTTGTTGAGTGTGAGTATACTATCAGAAAACAGTATTCATGATTATCTGAAAATGCTATTCAAATATTGCAGTCTTCAACGACATGCATATCTGTGTGAGGCCAGATATTCTGCATATCCTTCAATCAGAATAACATAATCACCTAGATTGAATGAAGAAGCTGATATGAGAATCCAACTCTCTTCTAGTAAGCCAGACATTAATGTTTGCAATGCCACACACCTTGGTAATTTTTTTTGTTTTGGAAAATATTTATTTTTATAGACATGTCATTTATGTTGATAGGTAGTAGGGTCATCATTGTTATTTTAAATAAGTTGATAAATATTTTTACATTTTCTTCTTCCTTTCTAATACAGTAAATATTAAAAGGTATAATCTCTATAAACAAATGATCTTTGGGTCTTTGATAATTTTCAAGAGAGTAAAAGGTCCTGAGACCAGAAAGTTTGAGAGTTGCTGACCTAGGTGGACTGACAGGTACCACTGGAGAATGAGAATAGCTGGAGAGAGTAGAAGTAAAGAAACAAATTTTACCTCTGATTCCCTGTCTCACTGTAAGATCTAAACATATGATTGTGGAATAAATGAAAGTTAGGTCATAAGCCAATGTAGTCAGACTAATCAATTCAAGAGAATGAAGTCTCTGAGATGAACGGATTATTTTATCAAGGACCTATCATCCTGTCTCAGAGGGGCATCTGGGTTGGTCCTGCTGCTAACACAGCTGCTCTAGAAGAGACTGGGTGTGAGCTGATGGTTGTTGCTGACAGTTAGGTTGAGAGTCTAAGCAAACCCTTCAGATACAATAAAATGTCAAATGCCAATGGAGGAGCAGAGCTCAGGGTCTGTGCCAGAAGTGGCCAGATTCAGGGAGTCAACTGGAAAGGAAGGAAGGAGTTTGTGTGACAGAAGGACCAGAATGACTTGGCCAACTAGTTCGAGAATGAGCATATCTGGATTGGATCTGGGTCAAATGGAGGCTTCTTCTGATGCTGACATGGTCCTGGATCAGGTCCTACAGTGATAGAATCTCAGTGGGATCCCACGAGGAGCAGAGAGATGGCAAATAGAGGTTGGTGGTGGTGCTATTGAGGGAGAGAGTGGGCAGTTCTGGTAGGATTTTTCTCCTCATATTTCCTCTCTCACTATACCTTTGGTCTGACTCTAGAGACTTTGTTTTACTTAGTCTTTGATCTTTATCAGAGGCCAGGAGTCAGATTTGGTTGTGGTGGGCATTGGTGGGATGGGACTGGATAGAGTTTCTCAGCAAAAATAAGCTGATCTGTGTCCCAGCCTCCTGACTTGATCTCACACACTATATACTTATTGTTCAGTTATTATCCTAGGAGACACCTGATTTATTCTGAATCAGAGAATTTAAAAATGTATGCCCAGTGCCGCTGTCAAAATCACATAGATATCTTTTTGTCTTAAAAATGCAATAAACTTTCCTCCAGATTTGGCAAAGTCAGAACTTTTTAATGTGCTTTGTTAAAGGGTTAGCTTTAAAAAGATTAAGCACAGGTTAACCTAGATTCTTTATTAATATTGTATTTGTGGTGACAGTGCATTACGCATAATTCTATAGGAATTCTATTCTAATTTAGTAATAATTCACATCCATGTATCCAATATGACAGCATTATTAATTATGTCTCAATGAGTATGGAAAACATATATACTGTTAATGCTAAGTGTTATTGGAAGTTATGTCAAATTTTGCATGTTACATAGAATAAGTAGTAGTATCAACACCTCATCTTTAATAAACCCAGGGAGTATCTTAACCTGACAGTTTTTTCTTACAGTGTGTGTTGATAAATATAAGACAATATTTACTATAGGAAATGCAAAGTATAGAATTTGTCCAGAAGAATTTAGCCTTCTTAGCAGGAGCATGATTATTTGGTTACCTTCTGCTCTCTGCTTCCTGCTTGCAAAGTGTGATCTTTTTCCCCCTCCTTCTTCCTAATATCCTGTGAAGGTGCCAATTACCCTGCTGCTTATCAGTTGAAAACTATGCCTGGTGCAAAGGGAACATCAATTATTTGTGAGCAGAGAGCTAAGGCTGCTGGAATCATAATAAAGGAAGCTGGAGCTTCCAGCTAATAGAATATATCAAAAGGTGATGTGTAGACCAAAGAGAGCACGTTTTAGAAGTCTAGGCCTCAAAGATTAAAATTAGGCCAGATTTGCAGACTTTAATGCTATGTAAGTTACGTAAGAATGTACTAATGTTAATGAAGAAAACTGGTAGGGTATTTTCCTTTAATCTACATGGTTTTTAACACACACTGTGGATTTATTAATACTCTTGACTTTTTCTTCCTGAATCTGGCGTGTATGTGTGTTTGCTTTGCTTCCAAATGGTAGCCAAACATCAGGGATGTTAAAGCCCAGCCTCCTCAGACCCCTGTCTGAGCCTTTAGAGGTGTGTTTGTTAACTTTCCGTGATTGTTATTGCCTTGTAGTTTCAGGTTGGACTTTTTAACTTTCTTTCTTTTCTTTTTTTTTTTTTTTTTTGCGGTATGCGAGCCTCTCACTGTTGTGGCCTCTCCCATTGCGGAGCACAGATTCCGGATGCCCAGGCTCAGCGGCCATGGCTCACGGGCCCAGCCACTCTGCGGCATGTGGGATCCTCCCGGACCGGGGCACGAACCCTTGTCCCCTGCATTGGCAGGCAGACTCTCAACCACTGTGCCACCAGGGAAGCCCTTAACTTTCATTTTTAAAGAGGCAGTTAAAGAGATTGGGTGGGTGTGGAAATGTCAACCATTAGTTAACCTGGTTTGGGGAATTTATTTCCAATTCTGTGAATAGAGTTTCCAACTGCCTAGGAAAGCTCACACATCTCTCTCTCCTGATATTCATATAAAATAATTCAACTGGCCACTTTAACGTTCTGATTAACGTTATACGGATGCTCACACAAAATTACAAGGATTAGAACATTACTTTTAGAAATGAAGAAGATGCCTTTACAGGCAGAATGAAATCTCAAATTTGCCATTAACCCATTCTCACTAAGGTAGATGAGGATTACCCATTGATTTGTTTTTAAAATAAAGTTTTATTTTAGAATAGTTTGTGCAGAAAAGTTTCAAACATAGTACAGAGAGTCCCTGTACCCACTGCAGCCTGCTGCCCTGTTGTTAACATCTTACCTTGCCATAGAACGTTTGTCACAGCTGAGGAACCAATACTGACACATTATTACCTATTGATTTTTAATTTCCTTTGAGTATTTATTATTTGTAGGACACTGCTTTGATATTAGAAATTTCTTCAGTGTTCACTTACTATATTAATTTTTTCCAAGTCAATTTTGTTTATACGTCAGCTTATTGCCTTCCAAGTGGATTGCTTGTTTGCTCTTGATGGTACTTTACCTTTTAGATCCTGTGTGTAACCAAGTCTCTGTGCTTCTCTCAGCCCCTGAGACCTTCAAGGATGAAGGTCAGATGCACTGAGTGATGTTTTAACTTCAGTACAAGGAGACTGCTAATCAGCAAAGGCACTTTAAAAATCATCCCACTTAATTCACATACTTCACAGAGGAGGAAACAGAGGCCTGTCTAGGCAAGGTGACACACCCAAGGTCACACGCCACTGGTGGCAGGGTCTGGACTGAAGCCCAGCCTCTTAACTCCTCCACATTTATGACCTCTGATAAAATTTTCACAGTGACGCTTTTATTCTATTTATTATTTATACCCTGCCTACTTTAAAAAAGAATTGGAGCCAGCTGCCCTGTGATTTACTTTGCTTTGAATGCAGTATAGATCATTGGATCCTGCATGATTGAAGTGGATTTTTAAGAAGTGAATAATGCTTTTATCTGTTTAATAAACTATTTAATAAATAGTTCCTGTTACCTAATCACCATGCTATTGATGCCTTGCACATAGTAGGCACTCAATAAATACAGATAAAATGAACAAATGAATAATGCTAACTTGGGACTGATGAACAAAAGTTCACAGCACAAGCAGGTGAATGTGGCATTGACCTCGTGGAAAGAAATATGATTTTTTATTCTTGGCTCTGGAAAAGGCAGGGCTGGGTAAAAGATACTGTGGCATGAATTATGATGATTTTGGCTTGTGATTCCCTTATGCAATTAGATGAGCTTCAAAGGTGAACACACATCCATGGGGGTCTGAATGGTGGAAAGTGTTCCAGGTTCCAAGTGTGATGTTGGGCAAGTTGCTTGGCTTCTCTGTGCCTTGGGTCCCTCACCTGTCAGAGTCTCTTGGGGCTGTTGTCACTGTTAAATGGGAGAGCGACGGGAAAGTGTTTTGTAGTCACTAAAATCTGACATAAGTGTTATTTTTTTATCTGCAAGTTGCTTAAGCATAGTGAAAATATTAGAAAAATGAATATTGGGAATTGAAAAGGGAAATAAATAGATGTCAGGACAAAATGGTTTTGTAACTCAACCATACGACAGAGGAAACTCAGTCAAAAATGTCAGGCACTGGGACTTAACACCTGCCTGATAGGAGAAGGGAGCTGACCAGGCCAGAGTACCCTGCTGGCAAT
Organism: Tursiops truncatus; assembly: GCF_011762595.2. NCBI lineage: Eukaryota > Metazoa > Chordata > Mammalia > Artiodactyla > Delphinidae > Tursiops > Tursiops truncatus. The sequence goes on from NC_047035.1 coordinate 96,082,661, forward strand.
TTCTGCCCTTCTCTGCTTCAGGTTTATCACTCTGTTATTAGGGAGGGAGTGGAGAAACCTTGGTACACATGGAAGTACTCTTTAGGTAAGCTGCGGTGTATATTAATAGAAACCTTTTCCAATCAAAATACTCAAAGTGACTTTGCACTTCTATGCCACGACTTCTGACTTCTGGAGGTCAGATGAAGCCAGGGCCAAATGAGACCCAACAGCAGTTGCATAAAACGGCTGCCAGAATATGATATTGCAAATTGCCCTATGAGAGATCTTCACTCTTACTAACTGGGACTTGCTTCATTCATTGCTGAGCTGCCCCAGGCAAGATTGAGAAGTAACCTTAGTTTTGCCTTCCTGCTTGTAAATTCCCTCAATATACCCCAGTTTTAGACATCTAGGGCCTCTGCTGTACTGTCTGGGCTAGCTCAACCCTCCACATAAAAGGAGCTGTGAAGTCCATCTCTTCTTCTCTGTTCTTTCATTTGTTGTTCCCATCCTATTTAAACATGGCCTGGCTGATAACTTAGGGCCATCTCCATGCTCCAAACCATAAACACTCAACCCATATCCATACTGAAAGGAGGTAATGGACCACCATCTTGTGTAGCAGGATGTTCAGAGAATTGATGTGGGAAAAATCAGAGTTTGGTTTTAGACATGTTGGTATATGTAGGATATCCATGTGGATCTGTTCCTTAGATATAGACTGATCATCAGGAAAGAGGCTAGGATAAGTGATGTAAATTTTGCCATGATTTAGTAGAAGAATGATTAGACTGTGTGGCCTGGTGGGTAGAAGAGAGTGTTAACTTAAAGGAACAACACATAACATAAGAGTTATGAGTTTCAGTTTTATTCAGGGTCTTACTGAGGCCTAAAGCCTGGGAGGCAGCCACTCAGTTAGCTCCAAGGAAACTTCTCTGAAGAGGTAGGGGAGAGGCCTGTATATATCTGGCATATATTCCCTAGCCAGATTTGTGTCTAGGGAATATATGCGATCAAGCATACATCTTGGTAAAAGATTACTGCTGATCACAAAGAACAGATACTCAGTTTAAGGATTTTAGTACTTTTCTATGTATGGGAAGGTGCAATAATCTGGGGCCTGTTTATCCAAAGCACAGAGGGCCTCATCCTGTTTCTCATCCTGTTTGCCTCTCAAGTTGCACTTTTGGTGGGCAACTGCAATGGGCTATGACTTAACCCTTGTAGAATTGGGTAGTGAGCAACCCTTTTTGTTCCTCTTTGTTCACAAAAGTACTACGGCAATCCATGAGATCTTTGGCAGGACAAGTAACGTTCCTGCTTCCCTATTGGTCCCACAGTTAGATTGATAAAATGCGTTTAATTTTTAAAAATTGCTTTTTATTCAAAGACCTAAAAGGACATACGTTATGAGTTTTAAAATATCTCAACATTTTCTTCTAAACTGGCTGAAAGGAAATATCCTTCTTGGCTAACCACTTCTGCTTTGGCATATTCATTCACTTTTCCATTCAACCAACAAATATTTACTGTGTGTTCACTATTTGCCAGACACTGTTCTAGGAAGTGGAGATAAAACAGCAAACCAGATAAAGTCACTGACTTCATGGAACTTACAGTAATCAGAGGAGACAATCAACGGACAGTACAATAAAAGAGTAAATGTATTTCAAAAGGTGATAAGTGCCCTGGAGAACAATAAAGTGGTATAAGAGAAATAGGTGGTCTGGGGGTGGAGGTAATAATTTACATAGGTGGTCAGGAACGGACTCTCCTAAGGTGATATTTATTAAGGTTCTGAATGAAATTAGAGTTATAACTTTATAGTCTCCTATTTTCCATTAGCCAGCCCGCTGAGGGCATCTTTATCAGGGCTTATGCCGCATGAGATCTGAGATACAAAGTCTAAGAACTGGGCTCCATCCCTTGATTGGTACCTAAACTATCCTGCTGCTCAGCATTGCTCATTTTCTCCCCACTGGAGAAAGGTGGAGACTCCATTCCTTTGGAGGCAACTGGAGTCAGGATGAACCTGCTCCTTCATTTTTAAGAAGAGAATAACATTTAGTAATGCTTTATTGTTCTACTACATTTATGGAATAAACGATTCCATAGAAGGAATATCTGTCATTGCAAAAGATTTTTCCAAATAGTTTATCCCTTTATTTCCTGGATTTAATTTAATAAAATATTTGGAATAAAATCTTCAAGACCATATTGCACATATATCAGACTGCAAAAACAGTTTGTTGGGCAATTTAATTTGTTTACACCGGTACTTCTTTACCAAAGCATTTGAGTTAGCTTATGTTATATAATAAAATATCAAAATATAAATGAGAAATGTAAAATTCAGGACAAAAATAATGTAAATCTAGAATAGAAAGTCATGATCCAAGAAAAGATACTAGAATGAAAAGGTCTCTAAGGCTCTAAGGCTGAACATTTGGTTCTAAACTTCCTGGTGGTCAAAGTGACAGGGAAAAAAGGTCAGGCCCATCATTTTTATTTGCCAGAAAGGGAAAAAAATATACTACGTCTCTAAGGAAAGTAAAACCTTTCCTAGTGTTTACTCTACAAGATGTTTCTCTTGGAGATAAGTTGAATATAATTTAAGTCCTGTGTATTAAGTTTACTACTTTGAATGGCAGCTGCTTATTAATATTTTGAGTAACTATTAAAATGTTGTCTACTATTTTTCCTGAAATGAAAGGGACTCAGAGTGATGTATTTTTGAATTTTTATTTGTTACTTTCCTTGCCTTTTTGTCTTTTCTCTCACTTTCAACCTCTTGGCCATGGCTTTGCCCTGCTGTCAGTGCCCATGCTTCTAGGAGAACATTCTCCTACTTGACTAATTTTTGGCTTCTGATATACCACGCGTGGACAGCTTGATTATCATGCTTACAGAGTTGTATTTAGAGTAATAAATCACAATAATGATAAAACAATATCATTTACAAACACAATATATAGTGAGCAGTGTTCTAAACATTTGGCATATATGATCTCATTTAATCCTGTTTACAATCTGTGAGGGAAAAAATGACCATTTCCATTTTACAGATAGAACATTAAGGCTCAGAAGGGTCACCCAACTTGCCTGCTGTCTCACATGTGTAGGTGGGCTGAGAACCCAGGCAGCAGACTACAGGGCTAGGCTGTTAGAAGCTCTCACAGTGGGATGACTTTATGTCACCTGTTTTTGTTCTTCAAAGCCCTTCCACCATCCCACACTTGCTTCTTGTGTTCTGGATGGTTGCAGTCCCCAACACACAGGCTCCTGATAAGTGACGTGTGTGACTGAACTGTTTAGTGCTTATGGGATAAAGGATTTCCTCTGGCAAGAGAAGATGCTGTCTGAGAGGTACTGAACTTCTAAAGCCTGGCCCTACCTCTCTGAATCACAATATCTGAATTCTAACCTCCAATCTTCTTTTTATTCACTTCTTCAAAGTAAGTATATCTATCTCTAGATCATGGTTCCTTCAGCTATAAACATTTAAGATTGTAGAGTCTTGTGCAAGTTGAAATGAGAAAGAAATATGAAAACATTTAAAGCACCTAAAGTCCCCTCTTTTTCCATTATGAATAAGGAATTACCATATGTTCTTTGCAGAGGCTTCTATAAATGGAACCTCATAGAGTTCCAATTGACTAAATAAAGCTATTTATTTTTAAATGTTATTCTTGCCATTTCATATATTTTCTGTTACATAAAACATCTTTTGTGTATTAATATTTCTCAACCATGATTCTAGTATCCTTTCTATATTGCACCCTGTCTGCCCATGCAGAATTGACCAGCAGTTCAAGTGCATAAAAGAATCCTCCACCTAAATTTAGAAACTGGTAAATAAAACAAAGATAGGAGCCTCAAAGTCTGCAGTAGTACAGCTGATAATCTTTTTGGCTTTTAAACAAACGTAAATACTCTAAAACTTGCTCTCAGCAAGTAACTTCATAATTAGGTTAATGTAATAGCACTTTGTCCTTTTGTATCACATTTCAGCTGAAGACCTAGAAGGGATTTTAACAAATGCAAGTGCTTTTTACCTTGGTTCCTGTAGAAAAGGAGGCTTGGATGATTATGCTCATGTGATGGTCAGTCAAATCAAGACCATTAGGGCTGGTGAGCAGGCCATGAATTACCACCACAGTCCAATCTCACCTAGACTTAGCACAACAAATCTTCTTGCACTTTCTGGGTCAGTCCAGACCCAGTTTTTTGTTTTTAACCTAGTGTTACATATTACCTAAAAGTAACCCATGGAATGTGCCAGTATATGGAGGTTAATCTTCATACTTCTGAAAGGCTTCTCGTCCATACAGCTGGAATTTTGCAAATGCCTGTTTTGAGGATTCAGGCATGTCCATGAATATTGGATGAGCTAGTAAAAGAAATAATTCAAGCATTCAATCAGTAAAGTGATAGAGAGGAAAGGGGCTGTATGGTGAAGAAGGAAGAGGGAAATGAGAATGGGCAGGACTGCATGGGGTCTGTCTTATATTGATCTACTGTCTGGCCTTAGGTCTCTGAGCCTTGTGACAAACAAACTATGGGAATTCAAGAAGCTATTTTCAAGGCAAGATGGTCAGAGGTAGGGGCATCAAGACATATGGACACTAATATGTATAAAATAGATAACTAATGAGAACCTGCTATATAGCACAGGGAACTCTACCTCACTTGGTGGTATAGTAGAAACTAACACAACATTGTAAAACAATTATACCCCAATAAAATAAGAATGTTCTTTGATACTGGTGATAATGTGGGACTCAGAGTGGAAAGAAGGTCAGTCTCATCACTGCTACACAACATACACCTGGCACCTCAAGTGTTGTTACCTCTGAAAGCATAGGAGCACCTTGGCACAGGTGGCAGTGACAGTGATGAAACTCACTCAAGGGACTTTCCACCATGGACATTGGTGATGGATCAGGGCAGAAAGAGATGCTGGTAGATGTTCTGACTAATTCTTAAACACCTGTGAGGCACCTCTGGGGTCTTTTAGACATAGTAGGGTGAGACTTTACAGGTGGCTGAAGTATCGCATGAGCAACTTCTAGAAGCAAGAGCTAGAGAAACTTGGCTTCCTACTATTATCTTGATCATATTATCTGAATTCATGGGTTGGTGAGGTCTAGAGAAACTCAGGCTGCATATAGTAAAATTAATAAATCAGAAAAAATATCTGGTTATGCTTGACTCAGGCTTTTGGTTATAAATATAGCAAAGCAAGCCTGCTGTTAAAAGAGAAGTGACTGGATGTGTCAGATTTACTAGAACAGAGGAGAACCAGATTTCTCTTTCTGTACTTGTGGCAGTCTGCCCAGTTCCTTGCAAGAAGCAGCTCAATAGGGGCTAGGTAAAGCAAAGAAGTAGATGGCAAATCCCACTCTTGCTTGTTCTACATGCAGTTACTAAATGAAGACCAGTTCTCAAGGTTCTGGATTGGCAGTAGTGAGTTGGGACATTTAGTCTCTAGGAAGTAGATTATAACACACCAGAGGGTTTTATAAAAGCCTGGTCCAGTGTAATCATAGCTCCTTGTGCCTCTAGGTGACTTGCTTGTCAGATTTTCCACTGACACCCAGGCAAAGGAGAGTGAATTTGAGCCCCAGGGATCTAACAAAAGCTTCCCGGGAAAAGTCTTTCAAGTTTCTACTTTTATCTTAAAAATGCTTGTAAAATTTTTATTCTACTCCATGGTATGTTTGTTTTACTTTTGAGTAAAATAGATGTTCCAGAAAAATGTTTATTCAGTGACTTAGCAGAGCACTCAGCACATTCTCATGTACTTCTGGTGATACATTTTATATCTCTCTCTATAGATATACATAGATATACATAATTTATTTATATTTATTTTATATACCTGTGTAAAGTATATGTACACATATGTTAAAAAATATGTACGTGTCTATTTTTTTTAGTACAGATGTTTCAGCAACAACTCATTTTTTGATTATGGGGGGAGGTGCTGTAGGAAGCTTATGGTGGGGCTGTTGCTGAGAGCATAAGTGCTTCATTGGTGAGGAGGGGAAGATGCTTCTAGGGATCCTGGTGAAGGGCCCTGGGAATGAAGAAGGTTGATGGGAACAGTCCTAGCTTCCCCTGACAGTAGGATGTGTTGGCCCTGGCGTCTGGCCAGGCTACGGTCCACATGGGAAGATGTGAGTCAGTAACAAGTTTCTGGAAGACCAGCTACTTGGTTAACAGCTCTTCTTATGATTGACCTTCCAGTGTGGATAGAAGTGTGTACCCAGGAAGCAGGAGCAAACAAAAGAAAACAAGCAAGATAAAGAGCAGCCAAAACTTTCTCACTTGACTAAAAAGGGAGACTCTCAGTTATTCTTTGCCTGACAAAGGAGCTAGACTCTGACAACATGAATTAGATCTTAACGTCTTTGTTTTTATTTTTGGTTTTTTTTGGTGATGGGGGAGGTGCTGTAGGAAGGTCTTGGGGACCTTGGTGAGACAGTATATCAAAGATTATATTCTACATTAATATTTAAAGTATTTTATTTATTGCTCCAAGAACATTGAAATGGCAATAAAAGGAGAATCTACACCCATGTGATGCCTGTGTTCATTTTTCTGTTTTTTTTTCACATGTATATGATAGTTACTCTTTTTACTAGGAGCATAGTAACCATCTGGAATTCAGCTTTTCTCAGCTAGTTGTACGTCATCCATGTTTATCTCTTTATTGCTAATCCGAGTTTTTAAATGCAAAAGGTGGGACCATGTCTCCTGAGATTAGGCCACCTAGGAATAAATGCAGAGTGATGGAGGGTATGGTGAGGGGACTCTGGAAAAGGAGGACAAGCAGGTGAAAAGAACAGAGGGGTGGGGAGAGTAGGAGGAAGACTGGGTCTGTATGTTGTTCTCCAGATGCTCCCTACATTTCATATTTTAATTTAAAATGAATAGTGATACTGATGCATTTCATGTGGCAATTTACAGTTTACTGGGTGCTTGCACATCTGTTTGATCTTCATGGGTCCTTGGGAACACTAAAGGCAGCCATTTCTTTGCAGGTAAATTAAAAGAGGATTGTATTATCTGACATCAATTAATGATTTATCCCATTAATGAGATTTTTAAAAATAAATTTCTGAATCCATTTATAAGATTTATCTGCTTTAGTGACTTAGGATTAATATAGTCAAGAATGTTAATAAAACTGAATTTGTTGATCTTTACTCTCATGTGATGTGAGCTGTGAACTTCTGAACTGACTGTCAATTCCTAGGTTTCCTTTTCTTTATAAATCTTTCAGTGGATTCCTACTTGAATATCAGTGTAAAAGAGGGAAGAGTGCTATTCCTACACATTTAAAAGCACAACCATGTGTGGGTCCTCTGACTCGTAAAATCAGCCCTGTTCCCATTCTCATTCAACCTGGATTGGGTTGGAAGGGAGAAATTTACCTTGTTTTTCTCTCTGCCATTTAGTTTACAAAGGGAGAAAAAAATACCCTCAGAGCTAGATTCCAAAGCTGAAAAAGTGAAGTAGAGGAATCTTAAGTTATTATCATACCCTGTCACACCAAACAGACATACATGCACACACAACACATCATCCTTTGGCATAGGTGGACCAGGCAAATTTGGATAAGAGTCTCTGTTCTATCAATCGCTACTATTAACATGTAGTGATAGGTAGGAGTCTTCTGGTCCTGTTTTCTTATTTTTACAATTGGGAATAAATCATTAGGTTGTTGTATTCATGATGTCAAACGATGTGCCTACCACATTCTCAACTCTGGCTGTGCAACCCCACACATTTGCAGAACTTTAAAATAGCAAAAACAGCTGTCTGACCCTTCCCAGACTGAGTTACATAATTGCGGGTGGGCTGAGGTCTCAATATTTTGACAAAGCTCTCCAGAAAGTTCTGATGCTCAGCCAGGGTTGAGAGTCACTGACCTGTAGGACAATGCCTCAGCATTGGATTTCACCCTTCTTCCACCCTCTCTGTAGACCTTCCCCAAGTTGTGACAACCAAAATTGTCTACCGATATTGCTAAATGTTCCCAGGGAGACAAAATTTCCCTTAGTTGAGAACCAGTGGTCTAAAACATTGGCATTCAAATTGGGGTGCTTTGGGCTGAACTTTGTCCCACCAAAATTCCTATGTTGAAGGTCTAACCCCCACAGTGTGACTGTATTTGGAGACAGTTCTTTTAGGAGGTAATTAAGGTGTATAAGGTCACAAGGGTGGGATCCTAATCCAATAGGATTGGTGGCCCTTTAAGAAGAAGAAAGAGAGTTCATTCTTTTTCGCTCTCTCTTTCTATGTGCAAGCATTGAGGAAAGGCCATGTGAGGACACAGCCAGAGGTGGCCATCTGCAAGCCAGGAAGAGAGTTCTCACCAGAAACAAAACCCTGTCAGCACCTTGATCTTAGACTTCTTGGTTTCCAAACTGGGGAAAAAACTTTCAGTTGTTTAAGCCCCCTAGTCCATGGTATTTTGTTATGACAGCTCGATCAGACTAATACACAGGGTAAGTATCAGAATCAACAGAGGAGCTAATAAGATCACAGAGTTCTAGGATCACTGAAATAGCATAGGGTCTGGGCTTTTGTATTTTTACCCAGTTCCCCAGGTGACTCTGATACTAACCAAAGCTAGAAGGCCATTGGCCCATAACAGCTCATGGAAGAATCCAAAAGAGAGATGGAGAGAGGTGGCATGAGGAGAAGGAGAGCCAGGCAACAATGCAAGAGTCTGGGGAGGCTGTGCTGAAGGTGCTGAAGGAGAGACCCTGCAGAGCAACTATCACAGTGAATGGAACTTGAGGGAGATGGGTTAAGAGCCTGAGCATTTTGTTCTGTTGGCAACAAGTGTGTGTGCCTCTTTAAGAGACTTCACTAGGGTTTAAATTCCTTTTTGTTGTTTTGGGGTAATGTTGGATTTATGTTTCTTTTTAATAAGACAACAAACTGAGAGGGATCTTCAAGATGTTGGAGGAGTAAGACATGGAGATCAACTTCCTCCCCACAAATATAACAAAAATACATTTACATGTGGAACAACTCCTACAGAACACCTACTGAACGCTGGCAGAAGACCTCAGACTTCCCAAAAGGCAAGAAATTCCCCACGTACCTGGGTAGGGCAAAAGAAAAAACACAGACAAAAGAGTAGGGATGGGGCCTGCACCTCTGGGAGGGAGCTGTGAAGGAGGAAAGGTTTCTACACACTAGGAAGCCCCTTCACTGGCGGAGATGCAGGATGGCAGGGGGGGAAGCTTTGGAGACACTGAGGAGAGCGCAGAAACAGGGGTGCAGAGGGCAAAGCAGAGAGATTCCTGCACAGAAGATGGGTGCCAACCAGCACTCACCAGCCCGAAAGGCTTGTCTGCTCACCCGCCGGGGCGGGCATGGCTGGGAGCTGAGGCTCCAGCTTCAGAGGTCAGATCCCAGAGAGAGGACTGGGGTTGGCTGCGTGAACATAGCCTGAAGGGGGCTAGTGTGCCATAGCTAGCCGGGAGGGAGTCCGGGACAACGTCCGGACCTGCCTAAGAGGCAAGAGACTGTTGTTTCGGGGTGTGCAAGGAGAGGGGATTCAGAGCACTGCCTAAACAAGCTCCAGAGACAGGTGCGAGCTGTGGCTATCAACTTGGACACCAGAGATGGGCATGAAATGCTAATGCTGCTGCTGCAGCCACCAAGAAGCCTGTGTGCAAACACAGGTCACTATCCACACCTCCCCTCCCAGGAGCCTGTGCAGCCCGCCACTGCCAGGGTCCCGAGATCAAGGGACAACTTCCCCCGGAGACGAACACACGGCAAGCCTCAGGCTCTTGCAATGTCATGCCGGCCTCTACTGCCGCAGGCTCACCCCACATTCCAGTTATAACTACCATACCCCTCCCTCCTCCCAGCCTGAGTGAGCCTAATCAGTGCTGCTTTAACCCCACCCTGTCTGGGTGGGAACAGAAGCCTGAGGGTAACCTACACACAGAGGCGGGGCGGATCCAAAGCTGAACCTCAGGAGCAGTGCGAACAAAGAAGAGAAAGGGAAATTTCTCCATGCAGCCTCAGGAGCAGTAGATTAAATCCCCAAAATCAATTTGAGGTACCCTGCATCTGTGGAATACCTGAATAGACAATGAATCATCCCAAAATTGAGGCAGTGGACTTTGGGAGCAACTGTAGACTTGGGGTTTGCTGTCTGGGACTGACTTGTTTTTGATTTTTATGTTTATATTAGTATAGTTTCTAGCACTTGTTTTCATTGGTGTCATTTGTTTATTGGTTTGGTTGCTCTCTTCTTTTTTTTTAATTACTTAAAAATTTTTTTATCTTAATAATTTAAAACTTATTTTCATTTTATTATTTTATTTTATTTTTTTAAATTTTTCTTTCTTTTTTTTCTCCCTTTTATTCTGAGCTATGTGGTTGACAGGGTCTTGGTGCTCCGGCCTGGTGTCAGGCCTGAGCCTCTGAGGTGGGATGAGCTGAGTTCAGGACATTGGAACACGAGAGACCTCCTGGCACTACATAATATCAATTGGTGAGAGCTCTCCCAGAGATCTCTGTCTCAATGCTAAAACCCAGCTCCACCCAATGACCAGCAAGCTCCAGTGCTGGATGCCCCATGCCAAACAACAAGCAATACAGGAGCACAAGCCCACCCATTAGCAGAGAGGTTGCCTACAATCATAATAAGGTCACAGACACCCCAAAACACACCACCGGACGCAGCCCTGCCCACCAGAAAGACAAGATCCAGACCCACCCACCAGAACATAGGCACCAGTCCCCTGCACCAGGAAGCCTACACAAGCCACTGAACCAATTTCACCAACTGGGAGCAGACACCAAAAACAACGAGAGCTGCGAACCTGCAGCATGTGAAAAGAAGACCCCAAACACAGTGAGTTAAGCAAAATGAGAAGACAGAGAAATATGGAGCAGATGAAGGAGCAAGCTAAAAACCCACCAGACCAAACAAATGAAGAGGAAATAGGCAGTCTACCTGAAAAAGAATTCAGAGTAATGATAGTAAAGATGATCCAAAATCTTGGAAATAGAATGGAGAAAATACAAGAAACATTTAACAAGGACCTAGAAGAACTAAAGAGCAAACAAACAATGATGAACAACACAATAAATGAAATTAAAAATTCTCTAGAAGGAATCAATAGTAGAATAACTGAGGCAGAAGAACGGATAAGTGAGCTGGAAGATAAAATAGTGGAAATAACTACTGCAGAGCAGAATAAAGAAAAAAGGATGAAAAGAATTGACCACAGCCACAGCAACTTCTGGGACAACATTAAACACACGAACATTCGAATTATAGGGGTCCCAGAAGAAGAAGAGAAAAAGAAAGTTTCTAAGAAAATATTTGAAGAGACTGTAGAGGAAAACTTCCCAAATATAGTAAATGAAATAGTCAGTAATGGCCAGGAAGCACAGAGAGTCCCATACAGGATAAATCCAAGGAAAAACACGGCAAGACACATATTAATCAAACTGTCAAAAATTAAATACAAAGAAAAAAAAATAAAAGCAGCGAGGGAAAAGCAACAAATAACATGCCAGGGAATCCGCATAAGGTTAACAGCTGATCTTTCAGCAGAAACTCTGCAAGCCAGAAGGGAGTGACAGGACACATTTAAAGTGATGAAAAGGAAAAAACTACAACCAAAATTACTTTACCAGCAAAGATCTCATTCAGATTCAATGGAGAAATTAAAACCTTTACAGACAAGCAAAAGTTAAGAGAATTTAGCACCACCATACCAACTTTAGAACAAATGCTAAGTGTCTATTGACAGTTGAATGGATAAAGAAGATGTGGCACATATATATAGTGGGATATTACTCTGCTATAATAAAGAAACAGAATTGAATTATTTGTAGTGAGGTGGATGGAGCTAGAGACTGTCATACAGAGTGAAGTAAGTCAGAAAGAGAAAAACAAATAGTGTATGCTAACACATATATGGAATGTAAAAAAAAATGGTTCTGATGAATTATGGGCAGGACAGGAATAAAGATGCAGATGTAAAGAATGGACTACAGGATACGGGAGAGGGAAGGGTAAGCTGGGATGAAGTGAGAGAGTAGTATTGACATACATACATTACCAAATGTAAAATAGATAGCTATTGGGAAGTAGCTGCATAGCACAGGGAGATCAGCTCAGTGCTTTGTGACCATGTAGAGGGGTGGGATAGGGAGGGTGGGAGGGAGATGCAAGAGGTAGGCAATATGGGGATATATGTATATGTAAAGCTGATTCACTTTGTTATACAGCAGAAACTAACATAACATTGTAAAGCAATTATACTCCAATAATGATGATTAAAAAAATAAACAACAAACTGAGACTGCATATGAGATGTGTTATGGACTGAATATTTGTGTCTCCCCCAAATTCACATGTTGGAGTCCTAACCCTTCATGTGGCTGTATTTGGAGATGAGGGGTCTCTAAGGAAATTATTAAAGTTAAATGAGGTCATAAGAATGGAGCCCAGATGTGATAGGATTAATGTTCTTACAAGAAGAGACACCATAGAACTTACTTTCTCTCTTCCCCTATGCACACACATGATGAATGACCCTGTAGGGACATATATAGCCATATATAGCAATTTTGTAGCCATCTGCAAACCAGGAAGAGAGTCCTCACCAGAAATAGAATTCTGGCACCTTGATCATGTACTTCTAGCTTCCAGAAATGTGAGAAAATAAATGTCTGTTGTTTTAGCCACTCAATATATGGTACCTTGTTATGGCAGCTCAGTCAGATAAATATGCAGTACACAACTATTTTGGGGTTACACTAAATTTTTTCAATTTGTTCTTATTTAACCTCCTTTGTTTAGGTTTGTATCTAGCTCTCCAACGTCAGTGTTTACTGTGCAGTGGTTTTTACCTTTCACTGCCCAAAGTCTGGAAGATCATTTTAGATCCCTTTGCTTCCATCCATACTCCAGGCTGCTTCCTCTCTCTATCTGCGCTCCTCACACGGTACATGTAGAGCCTTGTCAAAGGCAGAGGTAACTTTATTTTTAATTGGTCTAATAACAAATTCTTGGTTGTCCAACACTCTCGCATGCCAAACTGGGTAACATTTGTCTAAGTTCCTCTGGCTCTTTAAACAGCGTGCTCTTCCAGTCTCTAGTAACTGATACACTTAAGGACTTCTCTCTTGTTCTAAATTCTTTTTGCTCTCTTGCCCTCTGTCCTTTCTTGTTAGCCATCTCTGATGAAGCCTTCATCAATCAGTTTGTAGGGTTGGCTCTGGCACCTTTAAGGGCACTTGACAAAGATAGCATGGAAAGCAACGTCATGACCACAAAAAGAGATATCATATACAGACACTTTCTTTTTTGTATGTAATCGTTGGGAATGAGGTCTTATTTCAGAATTTCAGCCAGAGTAATATTTCTGTGATTCTTGGTGTCAATGCCATAAATGGGTAAAGACTGACTTTTCCAGCAGAGAACCATGTTATCATGAAGGTGAGAGAAGATTAAAAGAAAAATCAACACTACAGTCCTGCCACTCAAGTGTTTGTTGCTAGGGCCATCAAAGATTCCTGCTGCCAATTCTACTTAAGCATTCTCCACAGCTTGGCTCCCTTCCCTCCCTGAAGCAGACCTTTTCCTTTGCCATGGCTGCCTTTGATACAGGCTTGATTCCTGTCATTTGGCTGCCAGTGGGGGGAAGCACCTTCAGCTGTCTGGAGTTGCCAAGAGTTTGCTTCCTCAGAGAGATCCCCAGCCTTCCTGCCCTGGAAGTAAGGAGGCAAGGCCTACTACTGAACACATCTTAGAAATGGCACATGTAGGGCTTTGGATCTTCATGCCAGATTGAGGGTGGGGGGCCTGTGACTTAAACTATCATTGTGGCCTGGATCACAGCATTCATTGAAGGAACCTGGCCTCAAGTAACAGCTAGGTGAGTGACCATGCCATGCCATGGAGCAAAAGGCAGAATGTCTTGTCTGTCCTACAGAGGCTGTATTAACTTCCAAGACAGACCTGGGGCCTTAAAGACTGTTAAAGACCTTGTCTTCGCCTTCTCAGATGAGAGCTGCGTCTTCTATAAAAAGTCAATTCCCTTTAAGATCAGAGAGATCCCAACAACCCCGTGAGGTAAGCATCATCCCAAGTTTACTGAGAAAACAGATTTAGGCAGGTTTTTTTTACTTGCTCAAGTATCCAGAACTAGTAAATAGTGCGGCTAGCATTGGAAGTCAATTCTGTCAGACTCCCAAATCCATGCACTTGTCGTTAAAAAAGATGGAACAGGTATTTTCAATAGAAATCTAAAATATTAATGTGATTGCTTCCCCTTTTCTCTGGACCACATCAGCTTTGGGATGGATATTACAGCTATAACTATAACCATAGTACAAACATTACTCTAAACCTTGACTTAGGCTCCCCCTTTAGAGTCCCCCTTACCGTCTTCTACAAATTATTTCTAGGAATCCTTAGGAAGGATTGCAAACACAGTCTTCTTGATTCCCTTTAGAATCCACCATTTTCTATTCTCACGCTTGAGTGGTGATGAAAGAATTCCAGGTCTTTGATTGACAGATGGCCATTGTGAGGGTGTTACACATCTATCACTGACCTGGTGCATCAATACCACCAATACCTGCTGAAGATGCTGTCTTCTTCTTCAGTCCAAACAGGGCTAATCCCACTTGATGTTCAGGCTGTTGGGTCTTCTCAGATCTCCAGGGAGTTTGAAGAGACATTCCGTAGGGATGGTGCCTGGTATCCACCTACTGATAGTGCATGATGCAAGAAAAACTAGAAGGAGTCATGTGCTTCCAATATTTGATGTATATGCAAGTGCCTCTTTTAGATTTTTTTTTTTGTTCCCTTCTATCTCTAACCATCTCTTCCTAAAATTAAGTCGTGAGACCATGGATTCAGGGTCAAAGATCAAGGTTATATGGTACCTTTGGGCATTATAAAAAGATAACCTCTACTTCTGTTGGTTATAATATATTGTTCTAATAAACAGATATTGCAGGAATGAGACATTTCACTGACATATACCAGAAGACTGTTGTAAGACTTACACAAATTTATGGTTTCTATACGGTTACCAGTGTCCTGTATTTAGCTTACATGCATGCAAAATGGATTGAGTACGTTAAAAACAAAATACAACCATGGGATCAGTGACACATAGTGTTGTAGCATGGAACTAGGCATAAAACAAATCTGTGTTCTAAGCCTAGCTTTGTTACGCACAAGCTGAGCACCATTGGGATAGGTCATTTAATCCCTTGGGTCCGTAATTTGATCACCTGTAAAATAGCAGTAATAGTATCCACCCTACCTTTCAGAATTTTATGTGGATCAGATGAGATGAAAGATGATTTTAAAAAGTTGGACATGTGATAAGAGCATCAAACAACAGCTAAATCAACCACAAATGCTGGACTTGGGCACAGTGTGTGATCATGAATGAAAATTATCCTTGCAATTAAAAGCTTCTAGGTTTACTCAGGCTTAGGAATATGCTGGAGAGGGAGCTCTCTGTATCCACTATATGACAGCCATGAGAATTTTCACTTCTAATTTAAGAAGGGCCAAGTTTAAATATATGTGAATGCTGGGAATGATCAGAAACCTAATATGTGAGAAGTTAAACTACAGGGAATAGATTGCAGTTTGCTTTCCCTCTAGGCCAAAACTCAGGGTATTAACTTCTCAGAATATGGATAATATCAAGCTCTCCCTTTCCAAATAATGTGACTTATGTTCACCAGTGATTCCCTAACTCTCTTCGTCTTTGTTTTGGCTTGATTTTTAGATGCATTTTCCTCCTTTTGAAATACTCCTTGGAATATATTTTTCTTTTTTTGAATTAAGGTGAACTAACAATTCTTCGCTTTTAAAAAGCATTTTGAGATGATTCCTTGAGATAATTGAAGGTGCCTCAGGGTGACACAACCCCAGGCCTTGAAATGACTGTAGTAAAACAATGTCACTGACAATCAGCAGATGCCAGGTGGTGCTTCAAATGCAGAGAGACAAAGGGAGAATCAGGAAGAACACAGCCACAAATGCTGGTTTTCAATCCTGTCCACATCTGCTTGACCACTGGCTTCCCCAGGCTGGATCTGCTGACTTACTGTGGAACAAATAAAAGAGTTCAGCATCACAGGACCAGGATACTGCCCTTTAGTGAAAAAGTTTCAATGGCTTCTGGGTCTTGGGTGTTGGAGCAGGATATTACCGAAGCGATATTACTCTTCTCTGGCAGAAAAGGTACTCCTTACACAGGACTGTGGTTTGATGTGTTATTGTTCAGATCCAGTGTTTTGTTTTGTTAATAGCTGCTGAAGTATCCCTAAATACTTGGACACAGTTGCCTGTGCTTTAAGTGTCACACCAGGCAGTCTGGGATTCAAATCCTGGCTGAGACTCCTGAGTGACTTTAGACATATCCCAAAATTGCCATGAGTTTCATTTCCTCATCCGTTAAAAAAAAAAAAAAAAAAAAAAGGGTTCATGCAAGCCACCTTGCTGTTGTGAATTTTAAATGAGATGATCTATGCAAAGTGTCTTGCGTAGTGCTTGACTCAATAGCCATTTGAAGAATGGGAGTGATGATTAGGGGAAGAATAAAGATCTTAGAGACAGGAAATGTGGGATCTATGTCTGGTTCAACCTCTAATGAGTTTTGTGAGTTTAGGCAAGTCATTTAGCTGCTCTGTGCTTCAATTTACCCATCTATCAAATTGTCAACTGGTATTTGATGGTTTACCTATCATGCTTGAAAATGAAATTGCCTTGCAAATATTAGGAGCTTACCATATGTTTGTCAAAGGGTCAAGTAGATACAGAGTGTTTTGAAAATTTAAAATGACTATACAAATACACAATTAAGCACATTAAAAAAATAATAATGTGACTACATCCTCAAAAACTTCCAAATTCCAAAGGTAATTAAGAACATACATACATTTTACATAATTTTTTTTAATTTGGAAAATAGTCCATTTTGATTATGGTAGCATATTAAAATTGATAGATTTCTTGGGCAAAAAACACACAAAAACTTTATGGAGTTTGTGGACAGCCCCTAGTGCCTTCCACTAAGGACACTAAGATGAATGCCAAGGAGGATTTTTTTTTAAACCTTTCCTTCTTCCCCTTCCTCCACTCTGAAACAATCATCAATTACCCTTATCCACCAGCACCATCTCATCTAAGTTCATTTTCAAGATGAAGTTTCCTTGTTGGATGGTGGCTGTCCAATCCTCCTTCTGTCCATCACTGACTGCCTCAGCACTGTCCCCAGATTGACAGTTTGAGAGTGAATCAATAATAATTATCTGGCTGCAGCCATGGCGAGCTGTGTAATTCTGCCACGGGACAGCATTGTGCAAACAGAGCTGCATCTCTGGCTGCAGGTTTAAATATGCAGGCTGGGACTGTCCGTTTAGGTGCCCTGATCATGTGATTACCAGGAGGTTGTGCTTCTTCCCCCGCTGCATTAAAACCCTTTCAAATGATACACTCACCTTCTGGGACTGCTGAAGAGAATTGCACTATGTAAAATACTGCTTTCAGGGCCTAAATCATAAATCAGTGATTTAAAGGCACAGCCTTAGGAGAGGAGATACACTTTGCTTCAGTTCTTTACATAGACTTTAGGAAGAACCACTGATGGGGAATGTATAAGCACAAATAAAAGAATGGCATCTCAGATAAGTTTGGGTCAGTATTTATTTTACCTCGTCGAAGGCAAAGAAGATAAAGATCAGAGTTAATTCAGTATTAAAATTTTGTGGATTTGAGAGGTACAGGTTCATCATTTCCTGTGTGAACAAGAAAAGGTTGGCTTTATTGAGCTGAATATAACTAATTTTCTTTAAAGCAACTTTAGCATACCTTTGTTGAAAATGTTGCTGGTTGCTGTTGTGGTTACGCTTATGAATAGGCAGCTACATTTTATTGGTCATATTTATGAGTATTTGGATATTGAAGGCAGTGGAGTTTTGTTGGTGTTATTTTCTGGGAATCTGTTTCTGTTAAGAAATTAGGAGATGGGAAGGTCTTGGGGGGCATAATCAATTCTTTAACAGAACTCAGTGAGAACTGGGCATGCAACCAAAATGGGACAGTCATAAATTCCTGGGGGTAGGGATATCACATTTGGAACAGAAAATGATCTGTATGTCATTAGCAAATGATGTGAAACAAATAAAAACGGTGTGTCCCATAATCATATGATCTATGCTATTTTAATTCTTTTTAATATATTCATATGCATACAAATATATATCTATAGTTGGTTTTTTTTTTGTTTGTTTGTTTTTTTTGCGGTACGCGGGCCTCTCACTGCTGTGGGCTCTCCCGTTGCAGAGCACAGGCTCCAGACACGCAGGCTCAGCGGCCATGGCTCACAGGCCTAGCCGCTCCACAGCATGTGGGATCTTCCTGGACTGGGGCATGAACCCATGTCCCCTGCATCGGCAGGCGGACTCTCTACCACTGCGCCACCAGGGAAGCCCTATCTATAGTTTTTGAAGTAAAATAACAAAATATAAAAATTTGTTTTACATCTATTTGGTGGGATCTTTCAATTATTCTCTTTTTTTCTTTAATGTAAAATATTTAAAAAATAAAAATGTTCAGAAAAAAATGGAATGGGGTTCATTGGTAAGTTCCTTATCATTGGATGTAATCAAACTGAAACAGTTACTACTCAGCAAAGACTTTTTTTATGTAGGTTATTTAAACATTGACTAAAAAATTACCAGGAAATAGGTACAATTTCTCCTGACTCTAAGATTGCAGGATTATTCTCTAGGTTTGTAGGTGGCTGGAGCATCTGGTGGAAGAGAAATTGTGGAAGGCATGGGTCATTGGAGGGAAAATCACAGCAAAAACTTAACATCTTAGTTGTATTTACTGAGTTAGGCACCATTAACCATTCTTTAGCTCATCATTGCTTTATTTCTCCAGTGATTCTTGTTGGCTTCCTAGTTTCTTAGTAGTAAAAGGGTTTTAGTTTTTGAAAAAAAAAAAAAAAATCAGGCATAAAATTGAGCACAGGGAGCTTAGCTACAAATATATATTAGAATTGCTGAAAGGATCAATGACCAGTAGAGAATGGAGACTCAGATAAAATAGAAAAATTCCCTTCTTTTCTTCCTTCTTTCCTCCCTCCCTCCCTCCCCTCCTTCCTTTCTTCCTTCCTTTTTTCCTTCCTTCTTGCATTTAATCAGCTAACCAATCAACCAGATAGTCTACCAAACCACCTACCTTTATTAACTACCTGCTACTTGCAGGGCACATACGTGAACCAGATCAGAATCTTGTCTTCGGAGAATATGCAGACTAGTAAGGGAGATAAGACATGGGGATACTAATTATAACCCTATAATGCAGGGGGAAATTACTGATTGCCAAACAAAAGTACAGAGAAAGTGGCAAAGGGTGTCAGAACCTGGACATAAGATTTCCAGCTGGGGCTCATATTTGTAGCTAAACCATCCTGTGATCAAAGTGTATACCTGCTATTTTGCAATGACTTAATTACCTGTTAAGACACCAGGGGACCAATTAAAAGACAGGAAAAATAAAGCAGTGATGAGTTTAAAAATACATAGAATTATAAATATTGAGCATAATGAGAACAATTTTAAATGATCTGGAAAAAGACTATAAAAATAGAAATCACAATAAAATCTGGGTTTTGGAAGGCAATAAAGAAAATGATGTAATTCCTTACAGATAAATAATCTTTGAGATTTGCAGGCTGTCTCCTATTGACTTGAATGACAGATCTATTATTCTATTTAATTTGTGCAAATAAGACTTTTTTTTTTTTTTTTTTTTGCGGTACGCGGGCCTCTCACCGCTGCGGCCCCTCCCGTCGCGGAGCACAGGCTCCGGACGCACAGGCTCCAGAGGCACAGGCTCAGCGGCCATCGCTCACGGGCCCAGCCGCCCCGTGGTATGTGGGATCCTCCTGGACCGGGGCTCAAACCCGCGTCCCCTGCATCGGCAGGCGGACTCCCAGCCACTGCACCACCAGGGAAGCCTGCAGATTAGACTTAATTCTCATCTTGTCTGTGAAGACTTTCAGATTTCTTAATCTCACGGTGCAGGCTTCCTCAGAGCTCTTTTAGCCTCTACTGTTTTTACCGTTCATTTGGCTACTATCACTTGCTGCCTTACATGACACAGAAGGTCCTTTCAGGTGAGAAAGATGCATTGCTTTACATCTGGAGAAGCATGAAAACAGACATGCCTGCTAGAACCAACCTCCTCAGGAAGATTAATGTATATTTAGAATTCACCTTGGTTTATATACTTCCAAAGAAAATTGAGAAAGCCTTTAACTGAGGTGGACTGCTTTGTGGAATCCATAGCATCTTGGCCAATTATCAGGAAATTTCATGCAAAATAACTTATACTGTGGTAAAAAAGTACCAAAGTCAGTTGTGACCACTAGAGTAGTGATAGTAAGATTTAACTTGTCTGTGGCTCTTCCTGCTAGCTTCCCCTGACCCCCACCCCCACTTCTCCTGGGTCAGGGGAAGAGAGGGGCAAGGGGCCTGCAAGTGGGCACAGGAACAGCTACTGGAGTTAGCTACTGAGTGCTTGAAACTACCAGCCAAGGTGACCTATTCAATTCACTGTGAAGAGGAGAAAGGAATACGGAAAACAGTTAATTGGAGAAGTTGGGACATGGGCTCACTAGGAGGCAGAAGGAGCAGGTGCAGCCTGTAGGAACCACTAAGGTAGGCAGCTGGCCCAGGAAGTGGGGCACCTGGAGGGTGGTCAAAGTATTTGACATAGATGCAGAACCAGCATTGGTGCAGAGCACAGAAATTGACCCGATACCAGCGCTAGCCTTATGTGCATGTGACCCAAGCAATAAGGGCCCCTTGCTTGATTTAATGAGCTGCTGTCTTAGAATTCTTAGTGGTTTCTAAACAAGGGCCAACAGTTTCATTTTGTATTGGACCCTGAAAATTATGTAGCCAGTCCTACTTGATATGAAAGGTAAGACTGGCAGTCTAGACCAACAATATTTGAAACCCATGTCCTCTGGGTTTAATCTCTCTTACAGAATTAAATACTTTAAAGAGCAGAGCCAGCTCCTGAATTATTGCCGTAATTTCCACAGTATGCATCCTGATGCCTGATGCAAAGTGGAGTGAATATGTTGATTATTGATCAAAGAACCAAATGGAAATTGGTTTATTAATATTATATTGCCATTAGAATTATAGAGCATTGCTATTCTTTATCTGGTTTTGTGAATATATGATAAACTCAATGAGATTTACATGCTTTAAATATTTTGCATGAGAGAAAGGAATGAATGCAAGAAAAGCACAAGGAAAACCACATTAAAAGGTGGCAATGCAGAGAAATAATTTTTTACTGTCAACTTCCAACAGAGTTTACCCAAAATGTTCCATATCCTCTTAGCATCTTTAGATGACAGAAATCTATACACGCACATCCAAAGTGAGTTAATCTTCACATCTTGATGTTTATATATATCAGAGGATCACTCTGAGCTTTCGGGGCAAAACTTTGGGATCTTGTGTTCCTGAGAGGACAATGGAATAGACTCCTGGGGCCAATGGACAGTCTCTGTGGCCCATTTGGTGGCTAAAAGTGTTCACCTTGATGTCTGATAACCTGGTTTGAAGCCCAGCCAGGCTGTTAACACACTGTATAAACTTGAGTATATTATTAACCTCTCTATGTCATAGAGTCCTCATCTGTAGATTGGGAATAATCATTGTAACTATCTCACAGAGCTGCTGTAAAGATTAATAAGATGATGCATGTTTTTAAGCTTAGTAGAGTGCCCAAGACATCAAAATTACTCAATAAATATTCATAATGTTGACAATTCTCAGGGAACATAAGGGGAACAAAGGGTTTTCTAGCTACTGAATCATTTCCCCAGGTGGATAGGCAGTTCATGTGAGGAAAGAGTGGAGATGTTTGGAATTAACCTCAAGGCACTGCTCAGGGTCAGGGGGATTCTTTCTCAAATGTCCTCTAGTTCTCGTCCCGTGTTCCTCGAAGGAGGGTCCCATAAAACTGAGAAGAGCAATTTTGCTTTTTGGAGGCCAAAAGGTGAACCTGGGCTTTGACAACCCTGTGGCAGCATCATCAGGAGCCATGGTGATGGTGGCTGAATTAGTGGTAGCAGCAGGGAGCTGGCGGTGACTAGCTGCAGTAGGAATGGCATGCACAATGTGACTAGACATGGGACCTCGGGAAACTTAATCCAACTTTTTATGCATAACTTTTCTTATCTGTAAAATAGAAATAATAACAGTGCCTACCTAATAGAAGTGTTGGGAGGATTAACTAAGTTGGGATGATTAAATGAGATTGTATATGTCAAGCAGTGAGCACAGTGCCTTGGGTTCAGTGAACAGCAGCTGTTACTGTCCGTAGCATTTCTGTAGACAGTAGTAGGACCAGTGGTGTGGAGAGCTTGGGAGAGTAACAATGGCAGCATTAACCCCAAAACAGTGGCCATCTGTTTGACCCTGGTTGGAGTCTTAGGGTCCATGACCAAGTTCTGGCCCAGAATTCTGGTTTGATAACACCTTCTACAATCTGAGCAACCATTTTATCATGAGGTTAAAAAAACCCCAAATCCTGAAGTATAGCTAAGTCTTCTGTTCACGGGAGGAGCAAGAGTCAGAATTCAGAGAAAATCTTCGATCAGTCACTGTGTCACTGTAAGCAACTTATTGAACATCTGTGAATTGTGTTTATTTTCTTCGATATATAAAATGAAGGTCAAAGGTACCTACAGTACAAGGTTGTCATGAAGATTAAAGGAGGGAATGTAAAGCAAAGGCTCTTTCTAAGTTCCAAGTAATATAAACATTTTTCTACAGCTCATGCTAATTACCATTTTGGAGATTATTGGACAGGTATTGTTTCCCATAATTTATAAACGAGGAACTGAGGCTGGAGGCATTAAGTAATTTGCTCAAAATCAATGACTAGTGAAGGACATAGTGAGGACTTGGAATCCTTTTTTCTGAGACCAAACCTCTATTTTCTTCTTATTTTTAAAGCTGTGAAACCCTTTCTCCGTATTAAATTGTCACCCAAATCCAACACATAAAACATATCAGGAAGAAGCTATTTCCCTGCCTTCCCCCAACCCTGTCATTAGCCCTCCCAGGTCTGAGGAGCACAATTTGCAAATCTTTGCCTTCTGCAGGGAGACTTCCTAGGAAGCTGAATACTCCACTCTGCTACCCTCACTCATCCCAGCCCCTGAGGTCAGATATCAACTGTGTCTGGCAGGAGGTTGAACAAGGAGACTCTAAGGGCCTCTGATTCTGGTCCCTTGCTTCTGAGATCAAGACAACACACACACATGTCACATTGGGACTATGGAAATACATGGCTGAGATCTCAGCCCACACAGTTGATGCTATCTGTGGCTCTGGAAAGCCTCTGATACTACTTTGCATTGGTACCACTTGTGCCTCTTGACTTTCTGGTGGGTTGTGATTCTTTGTTTCTAGGGCAAATGAAGAACCTGGAGAATTATTGCCTGGTAAGCAATCAGAAAAGAAACCATGTTCAGAAATAGCTTAGTGCTTCCAAGGATGGTGGAAAAAAATATCCCAGCCGGCAAATAGCTCAAGGTCAGGATGTGGGCATCTAGCATTTCTTGCTGCAGGTTGGAGGCCTGTAGAATCAGGAAGGTTTTGCATGCTCAGTGGTGGCTTTAGTGATGGCAATGGTGTGAAAGCTCAGACCTTGACTATATGTTTATAAAACAGATAAAGATCTGTTATATAGTCAATCTGTTTATAAAGCAGATTTCTTGGCTTCTGAAACCACATCTGCTTGTGGAAACTAATTAGGCATAGGCAAAAGCATTGCTAAGATCAGCAACCTTCTTCCAGAACACAATGCAGAGAGAGTTCTGGGCAGAGCCTGAGATATGTCCCCTAAAGTTTGCTGGTTTTCTCCTAGAGCCCAGTGCAGAGCATTGGGAAGGTGAGAGGCTCACTTGAGGAGTCCACATCAGCAAGTCAGAAAGAGACTGTTTTTTAGGGAGCTTGTTAAGAAAAAGGGGGCCACCTATGCCCCATTA
The DNA here is from genome assembly GCF_011762595.2 of Tursiops truncatus. Classification (NCBI taxonomy): domain Eukaryota; kingdom Metazoa; phylum Chordata; class Mammalia; order Artiodactyla; family Delphinidae; genus Tursiops; species Tursiops truncatus. The sequence continues at coordinate 96,106,762 of NC_047035.1, forward strand.
GGTTCTTTTGTAGCCCTTGGTGGGGACACAGAGAATGCAATGGTTCCTGAGGCTCCACATGCAGAAAGATGGAGTTGGAGGCAGGAGTCAAAGGGTTGCCCAGGTGACGGGACACCCAGCCAGGGTGTATAATTGAAACATGGGGATCCAGATGAACAGCTGCTCCTCCAGAGGTCCTCAGGAAAGACAGTGCCCCAGGGAAAGCCAGACTCTGCCTGTAGACAGTCATGTGCACCTCATAAATGGAGACCAGCATAGAGCAGAGGCCGTAGCCTCAGATGGCAACAGGCTAAGCAGGGTTGGGATTAGGGTGAGGCAAGGGAGGTGCCTAGGGTACAAGTTTAACGAGGCCCTCCATCTCAAGGTTGGGCAAGTGCAGGGTTGGTGCCTCCCTTGCCTCACCTGAGTCCAGACCCTGTGAGCCAGAGTAGACAGGAGACAGAGATTTCTGTCTCTCCTACTCTGTCCTCGTCCAGTGCAGGGCTGGAGCCTCAGGGAGGGAAAATGGGCCTTGAAAACAAACGCACTTCCCTACTCCTGGAGTCGTAGTTCTAAACTATTAGGCTAAGAGGTATCAAAGAAGCCACTGTCAAATAAAGAATGTGTGATATCACACAACTGAAATGTTGACATTAAAGAAAGAAACTTTATATAACAAGTTACTGACACTCTTCAAGAGAGTGCTTGCATAAGCCAGTGTCTCTGAAGAGGAGGGAAAGGGAAGGCAGAATGGAAAAGAGGTTGAGGAGGGAGACTCGAAATCATCCACTCTTTAAAGTTAGTGGTCCTGCGGAGGGATTGGATGACCAACAGGCCTAGGTGTGAATCTTGGCTCCATCATCTATAGCTGTGGGGTTTGGGCAAAGCACTCAAGTTTTCGTTTCATGACCTGTGAACGGGAATAAGAATACCGGTTCTTACTCCACAGTACTGTCATGGGGATAAAGTGACAGGGTACATAAAGCACCTGGAATTATGCTTAGCGCTTAGAAGGATCAATAAGTGTTAGCTGTTTCCCTTGGCCTTGCCTCTGTTTCACTGAAGGATGAAACTTTCACAGGTACACATACGAGTGTTTGTGTGTGCTGGAGAGCAAACTGACTGAGAGGTAATTCTGGAAAATGCAGGACTGGGTGAGGAGGAACTTTAAAGATATAAACAACATCGGTATGCTGCCAGTCTGTATAGAAATATAATCTAAGTTTATAAAGTCAAGAAGCATTTGAACTGAGTGCTGAAATATAAGTGTTGCTGAAACTGTGGCAGACTTGTGAAACCTTAAGAGGTTATGTTGGGCACATAAAAGGATGTGTTACTCACTTTGGTGGTAGTAAATCTGTAGATCTAAAGATGATGCATAGACAAAACGAATAAGTAGTTTAAGATGATTGGACATAACTATGGAGGTTAGAAATGGAACTAGTTCTTATGGAAATATCTGATGCACAGAGCAGGAATCATACCTTTGTAAGCTGCTCTTATGAAAATCAACCTTATTCTCCTATCAGGTTGCTGTCAGGGAGACTGTCAAGGGCAAATTCCTGGGCCTAGTGTCCTTCAGGAATGGCTCCTTATGGTATTTTCAAAATGTTCATGTGTCTAACAAGATTCTAGATTTTCTGTGTGCTTTTCCAGATTTCTGGAAGAAAATATCTCCTGCATTTAAACAATTGTGTTTGCTCTTTGTAAGTAAAGGGAAAAAATTAAAAGAAACTAGCCAGAGGCATTGTAATGCTACTGAGAATGTTAGAAGGAGGAATGACCACATATACAGAGGTGAATGATATATAAAATGAAACACATTTTTACTTGACATACGTTACAAAAGACAAATTATTTTGTTTACATTAATAAAGAAATTAATTTCTTTTTCTGAAGTTTAGATTTGGAATTATCCCATATTTTTCTCTCCGAACATTTTTTTTGGCGGGGGGTGCGGAAGATAGTTACTATATTCGTCTTTTTTGGAAATCTAATACTTTTCTCATTATCATAAAAATGGCATTTATGCTGTGGTCTCAGTAGCTGTTTTTTTCCAGTGGAGATTTCATTTTAAAGCTCTTTGTTCAGACATTTTAAATCCAGCCATAAATATTTCTTTGAAACGGGGCATGGGAGGTTTGAATTTTAGTCCTTTGGAAAAAAAAAAGTTTTGAAGTTCTCTACAGTCATATTGGAACACTGAAATGAGAGTTTATTAAAATGTATTTGAAGAAAAAAGTTAATATTCACATCAAGTAAGGTTTGTTGGTAATTTTTTTAAGTAAGGAAATGTAAGATAGACACATTGCTTCAGATTTAGCTGGAAAGTGGATCATGCCTGTTTTATCCAGTGTACGATTCCCCTATTTCATTGAAATTAATGATTTTATGGTTTAATCTATCTAGTATTTTCTAAATTACCAACAATTGCATTATAATGAGAGAAGCTGTGCCTGTTTTATGTAGGTATAGTATATGTACAGTGAATTAACACCAAACTCAAAATCAAATGAGAGAAATAGAGGATCTAATGAATGCATGAGTGACATTGAAAGCTCTCTGTATACTATTTCTTTCCTCAAATATGATTGGCAGTGGGACATCGTGGCTTACTACACAAACAGAAGAGATGTGGAGGAGAAGTACTGGCATTTTACACAGTTTATCTTCCATTATTGTATTTAATTTTTAAAAGGACATCAGAATCCTTTGGGAATTCTATCACAGCCTGAAGTTCTGCTACCAATTTCACATTTTTTTTCAAGTTGATATAGTGATAAAGTTTAACATGCCTTAAAATAAAATAGTATTGAAAACTTACAAGGACAGACATTCCTTGATAAACGGAAGAGATACATTCCAGAAAGAGAATGTCTATATGTTTAACTCTTTAAAAACACCATTATTTTAGTAACTAGATGTAATTTCTGTGACACATTTCCACAGACCAGGGATGGAGGGCAGCTTATAGGGTTCGTAGGCTTATGCATGGGGGAGAGGTCATGGTTGTTGGGTTGGGGGAAGGAAACTGGTATAGGTGGGGATTGAGGGGGGAGAAGAGACTCTTCTAGTAGGTGCCTCAGTCTTAATAGTTTGGAGCCATTGTGGTCTTCCACATTCCTCCTGCTCAGCAAACATCTTCCTCCAATTCATATGTTAATTCACACCTTGTGGCTCCAATGTTGTGTACTCCTGGGAAAAAGAGTAACATGGAAAGAAACGTTTGCAAACATTTATTCATTTACATAGCTCGGTCTAGTTAAGGGGGGAGAATACCTCAGGCACCAACTGCCAATGAAAACTTAATCCCAGAGAAGACCAAAACACCGCAGTGTTTCTGACTTGGATTGCTCAGTTGTTCTTTGTTTTTTGTTTTTAATCCACTTCTTAGAAACTTTCTCCCTAAGGTCCAAATGCATTTCTTTTCCTTTTTTTAAGGTTGAGCTGAAAAGTTTCCTGCTTTCTCTTCAAACTCTAATTCCTTGTTTTTCAAATCCCGACACTATCAGTTGTCAGAAAACTGATGGGCATAAACATATAGGTTGATGCTAGTGTTTAAACAACACACTCGCAAATGAGAAGAGGCCTTTTTGTATGCCATGTCTTAAAATAGGCACTGACATCTTGACTCTGGCTTTTGTACTTCTAGATTTTGGTTTGACAAAATTTATCAAATAAATAAATTTTAAATAAATAATATTAAATAAATAATAAATTATTAAAACATCGGCTAGATCAACTAGAAAGTATATAGATGAACTATAGAAGACAACACTCAAGAATTTATGACATTTCAGTCCTATTACAACTTTCTTGTTACTTCAAGCACTTGGTTGTGAGATGCTCTGGGCTGTTATAATCAATGAATGAAGGCAGGCAGGTTAGCAGTCTTAGCTGCTTGTGGCATAATCATCAAAGATGTTGTAGAAGCTCTACTGGCCTACAGAAGGCCTATTTCCCACATCCCACATCTCTTGGTATAAATGTCTCATATTTTGCAGACTGTAGTCTTATGGCCAGAACTCATTCAATGAGTCTTTCAAGCTGAATATACTTCAGGGGAAGGACTTCTTCCTAACAGGGTAATTTAAAACTTATTCAACTACTGGGCTCCGATCTCTTTTGAGATGCTCATGGCAATGAAATCTTCAGGAACCAAATACCCTAGGTCATATGAAGGTGTGTTTTACCTATATAAGGAAAAATTTGTCTTCCACTCAGTCTTAACAGAAGGCATATTAATTTGCTGGACATTTCTATCAAAACTTCATGCTAACTCTCCTTTCAATGCATTAAAATTACTATTTGTTCCTTTTTATCTTGTGGACAAGCTACACAAAATTGTCACTTTGGTAGATTTTGCATTGGGCACTAACTTCAGAATGAGCTGTGTAAACTCTAACAGATGCCTAGCTATCGATGATCATACAGATTCATGCTTTGAAACCTCTATCAGAATCAGTGCCTGCAGGAATGACCTTTTGAAAGACTATTAATAATCCGAAGTTCTGTAAAGCGTAGTTGCATTTTAGCTGCTATCCTTTTAAATCTATATTTAATGATGATTTACTTCTCACCTTAATAAACAGAATTTACAATTCACGTTAGCATAGTACAGGCTCTTAAAAGTCCTGCAGTAAAGAAACCTATTAAATTCTATTTATCCGAGCACTTCCCAATGTTATAGACTATGGAAGACTTTCAGTTCTTTTGACTCATATTTATATTTATATTCCAGGGAGATGGTTGTCTCACAAAACGCAATGAGGAAAATACCAATGCAAAGTGATAATTAATTTTTTAAAATTGAACATGTCTGTTTTCCATCTGAATGACATGATACCACTTTTAGCTGAAGTTGACATCTTAATGAATAGTATAGGATATTTGTACTAAAAATCCTCAAAAGAATATTCTAACTCTTTGAAATTTGCTTCCTATAAAAAAACACAGAAGAAATTATTTTTAGGTAAGACATATCTCTAAGTATTCTGGTTTATATTAGATTGGGTACTTACATCATTGTGCTATATTTATTTTATAAATGCATAGATAGTTATGAACCAAGCAAATCTAATCACTCTATAAGTATCAATTACTTAATCCTCATAACAACACTTTGAGGTAGCTATTATCCCATTTCAGAGATGAGCAATCAAAACACAGAGAGGTTAAGTAACTCACCCAAGAAAACACAGTAGTTGATAAAGCTGGGTTTTGACCACATGCAGCTAACAAATAGTCAGTGTTCCTCCCCAGTAAACGGGTGCTGGTGCTCTTGGTCTTTCCCGCAGATTAATAAAGTTTCCACACAGCTTTTTCTCTTTCCCACATCTACATTAATCTGGGTCTCTGAGATTGGGAGGAGCGAGTCATCTGTCTTCTAGCATAACAAGAAGGAAGCCAGTGAGTGGAACTCAGCACAGGCTTCACATCTCTCACCTTGATGGAGCTTTTTTTTTTCCTTTTTTTTTTTTTTTTTTTTTTTGCGGTACGCGGGCCTCTCACTGTTGTGGCCTCTCCCGTTGCGGAGCACAGGCTCCAGACGCACAGCTCAGCGGCCATGGCTCACGGGCCCAGCCGCTCTGCGGCATGTGGGATCTTCCCGGACCGGGGCACGAACCCGTGTCCCCTGCATCGGCAGGCGGACTGTCGACCACTGCGCCACCAGGGAAGCCCGAGCTTTTCTTTCTTATCCTATTTTTCCCCTTGGAGCTTAAATATGGATTATGTTCAGCCTCTTGATATTCAATTAGCCAGAGAGGCAGGGAGGCTGAGTGTTTGGGAATAAGACTCACTTATTCCCAAATAAGATCTGCCACTAAGAAGTGGATGACCTAAGACAAGCCACTTTTCCTCCCTGAAGCTCAGTTCACTCATCTTTAAAATAAGAGAATTGAGCTAAGAGACTTCCAAGTCCCTGCCCAATCCTATTATTTTATGCATTGAATTTAGTTTTGAATTGCTTTTTTCATTAAAGATGGTGAGAACTAGGAGACTGGAGTCACTGAACCATGCGTCTTGTCCTATGTGTTTATACTTATTTTCCTTGGAGTGGATTGAAGAAGTCCATGATTAAGGAAATGCCCTGAATGGAGACACTGTGATGAGATGACTCTGAAGGTCCTTGCTCCCTGATTTCTTACACATAAGCTTCTCCACAGCTTTGTATCTATTCAAGATTAGTACAAATCTGGAATCATTCAAGATAAATCCTAGTCTAGGGTCTCCTGCAAGTTGTGAGCCCATGAACAAAGGGCTGTTTTATTCATCAGTATATGGCCTATTAATAGTACTTTGCACAGAGTGCTGCATACAGTAGGAATATAACAATAATGGTCAAATTAAATTAAAATCAACTTGGGAGGTTTGCTTGATTAAGCATTTGTTCATTTGGGAATATTTATTGGTAATCTAACAGCATGGATAGTGAGAGGTGATGTAAAAGAGAGGGTCCTGACTGCTAACATCGGTAGAGTTTGGTGGTCAATTTAGTGAAGAGGGTATATATGTCTGGTGCAATATCTCCTGAACATGTGGTTTGTTCTCATCCTCATAAAAAAATCCACCAAAAAAGAAATAAAAATCTTAGTAAGATTTGTTGGGCTAAAGGAAAGACTATATATCCAAATATGAGATTAGAGTGTCAGGGTGGAGTAACTAAATGTACCCATGTGATAGAGGTCTCAGGACTCTCAGTGTATGACAGAGTGACAGGATCAAGTCCCAGAATATTCCTACTTTTCAAGACAAACAACCCCAAATGGTGTACTTCCTCCACCATCATATATTAATGAGATGGACAGGAATATGACCTCTTAGTAGGCTCTCATGGTAATTGATGAAAAAAACTGGACACCATTCATGGAGGAATAAAATTTTCACATCTTGGGCATAGTTCAACAGAAAATTTAGCTTAGTTAAAACCTCTGTAAATAGAAAATGAGATTAGACAATTTTGAAAATGGTGCAAGTATCTCTTTCAAATGAAAAGGAATTTACAGGATTACTGTAAATCTATATTTTCTTGGTGAAAATTAGAGTTTATTAGTAAAATTCATCCAATTAGGAAGCAAAGTTGACTAGGGTTATTTGATTGAGACTGCATTGATTAAGGACTTGGAAAAAGCTATAAATCTAACCAAGAAAAACATCCCTCCACATGGGAAAAGTACTGGGTTGACATTTAGAAGACAGTTCCTTTTTGTAGCAACTCTTATTTAATATCCAGAATTATGAAGATTTACTTATCTTTGACTTAGCATTACTCTTGGGAAATATATAACAAAGTATGAATAAAGGTGCTAGTAGTTTCCTAGGAAAACAGAAATAGCAAGATCTGCCTCCTTTTAGGTAAAGAACAATAATCTTGGACACTTGCTCCAGTTAGGCATTTAATCTGAACAATTCAGGCAAGAATCATCCCACTGTGATCTCAATAATGCTTTGGTTCTTCCTACTTTAAGCACCTCCCCATGTGCACAGGGCTTGGATAAGTATTTAAACTTCTTTCTTCATTTCTGTGTGTGCTGATATAGGCTTTATGGATGAAGAACGATGAAGCATTTGTTTTTAGAAAATACAATGCTGGCCTTTCACTCAAAACATTTTCCCCTGAAGAGCTTCTACAGATCAAACATATTCTTTTTCACAATTGAACCAATCCTTGCAAAAGCTGTGAGCACAGTTTTTGATTTATTTTGGCCTGTGATGAAAGGCAAGCGCTTTCAAAACAGTCCCACCAATGGCTCTCACTAGGGAGAGCACCCCAGGTGGAAATGCAGAAAACATTTTGAAGGATGGAAAGGTGCAAATAAGTTCTGTGTTAAAATGCACTTTTTGTTAAGATTCTACCATTTGAAAATATTTGCCAATCTCTTGCAGGATTTTAAAATATTTACAGCCATTATGTGCCTAGCCATATTATATAGTCAGTTACTTTCCAGAGCTTTGAAATCTGCTTAGAGTTATATCTTCTGATTCAGGCTGGAAATTTTTCTCACTAAGGGAGAGACTCCTCCTGACCAACACCCATATAGCTATCATGGGCCGTCAGTAGTGCTGTCTAAATATATTCTGTATGACTACTTCTGCTTCTGCCTTAGCCCAAGATAATATCATCTCAGCATGAACAACTGCAAAGGGTCTCCCTACTTTTACACTAACCTTCCTATAAAGTTTAACCTTCCCGTGGCAGCCAGCTTTTAAAATTGAAATAATTTCTCATTATCCTCCAGTGGTTTCCCATCTCACTTGGAATAAAATTTGAAGTCCTTATAAATCCTACATGATCTTGCCTCTGCCTATTCTGCTTTAGTTTAGTTCAAAGCGCATACCACTACTTGACATATAATATATTCATTTGTTTTATTGTTTATCTTCTAAACTAGGATAATAGCCCCTTGAGGGCAGGGACTTTATCTGTTTTGTTCATTACTACGTTCACTTCACATTTTAGGGTCTGAAAAAATGTTTTCAATAAATGAATTAATAAATCTAACTCTATAACTTCCTCAAAGCCTGTATTAGTTTGCTAGTGCTGCCATAACAAAATATCACAAACTGGGTGGCTTAAACAAGAGAAATATATTATCTCACAGTTCTGAAAGCTAGAAGTCCAAGATCAAAGTGTCAGCAGGGTTGGTTCTGTGGGCTATGAGGATAAATCTGTTCCATGAACCTTCCCTAGCTTCTGGTGGTTTATTGGCAATCTTTAGCATTCCTTGGCTTGTAGAAGCATCACCCTGATTTCTCCCTTCATCTTCATGTTGCGTTCTCCCTGTGCACATGACCAATCTCTCCATTTTATAAGGACACCAGTCAGATTAGAGCCCACCCTCCTCCAGTAGGACCTCATCTTAACTTTACTAATTACATCTGCAGTAGCCATATTTCCAAATAAGGCCACATTTTGAGGTACCAGGGCTTAGAACTTCAGCATATGAATTTGGGGAGGCCACAATTTAACCCCTAGCAATGCCCCTCCCTAGTACTGTGGTCTGACCTGCTAATCTAACCATCTGATAATTAACCTTTGCTTTGAAAATAAACTTTGAAGGTAAAAGTTGTGGGTGAGTTAGGGATTGTGCTTGTACTTCAGGTTCTTTAGCACTTCAGCTATCAGAGAAGAGGACTGGTTCCTCTTCTGACAACAGTTGTTTACCATCCATGGGATTTGGGCCTCTCTCCCAGTGGATTATGGCTATGCTCTGTATGAGAAAATGTTCTGGGTAGGATGACAGAACTTGTGCATTCTTGCAGTGTCAGCTTATCCCTTCCTGCACACTCACACCACTGAGGGTACTCTTTTTGGTTTCTTACACAGCCTCCAATCTTGTGAGTACTCAGTGGAGGAGAGAAGAGCCTTTGAACATAAATCCCCTGTTGCTCTGGGGCTCCCAAGAGTTCTACATTGTCACGTTATCCCACACTTGACCTTTAGAACTTGCTAAAATTTTAGCTGGTTTCTTCTTACTTGCTTTTATGAAGATCTTTTTCTCATGCTGAGCTAGTCTGCATGGCCCATCTTTTCTTGAGGAATCTATCTCATGGTTGTGTCATGACATCAGAACTCACAGTGGTTCAAAAAAACTTATGATGTTATAGTCTATCTGGCATTTCTTTGTTGTCAGAGTTGTTAGCAACACCCCTTCTAGCTGTCTATATCCGAAGCAGAAAGAGAACTCTTCTAGATTCTTAATTTTATAGAAGCATAGCACAATCATGGAGCTCAGTCAATGTTACCATTCATAAATGACAAAACAAAAACTAGAACCCACATCTTCCTCCACGGTAAGAACTCCTGCAATTATTCCAATGTGCCTGGGGCCTTTGCCTCCCTCCCCTTTGAGATCTCTTTTTCTGATTTACATCCCGCCTTTCAAAATCAAATTTCCTCCAAGGTCATACCCTTGGCCTTCTGTTTTTCTGCCTTTTCTCCCTGGGTCAGTTTAACCATTCTTAAGACCTCAGCTGTCATCTCTATGCTTGTTGCTTAAAACGTCCATTTTAATTTTTATTTCTAATCCAGATACCATCTTTTTATCTGCTAATTAAATTGCTCTAGGTGAATGTAACTTCATCCTCTCAAATTTATCAAGGGTTGGACCACATATTAAACCTAATTTCCTTGCCCTTTCCCCCACTCCTCCCTATTTTCTAAATCAGTGCTCTTTGCTGTCTCCCATTTTCCTGTTGGTGGTAAATTCCTTTTCCTTGTTCTCTCGTATCACAATTTAGGATTAATTTTCTATAACCATCAATTTATCTATACCTGCCAGTCTTCACACAATCACGTTTTCCCTCTGATCTGCCTTTCTTATCCTTTCTCTCCATTTTGTGGTTTAGGTCATGTCTTAATCTGTTTGGGCTGCCATAACAGAATACCATAGACTGGGTGGTATATAAACAACAGAAATTTATTTCTCATGGTTCTGGAGGCTGAGGAATCTAAGATCAAGGTGCCAGCAGATTTGCTGTCTGATAAGGGCTTGCTTCCTGATTCACAGACGACTGTCTTCTCGCTGTGTTCTCACATGGTGGAAAGGTAAATGAGCTCTTTAAGGTTGCTTTTATAAGGGCAGTAATCCCATTCATGAGGGCACAACCCTCATCACCTAACCACTCCCCAAAGCTCCCACTCCTAATATCATCATATTGGGAATTAGGTTTCAACATATGAATTTTCGGGGGGACGCAAGCATTCAGTCTATAGCAGGCCCTTTTTGCCTTATTATGGATTATTGCTATAATTAACATCCTAAGCATGTTCTTGGCCTCCATTCTCTTTTCCATCCAACTCCTGTACCCTTATCCTTCCCTCTCTCCACCCAGTTGCCAAGCACCCACAATAGATCCAAATCTTCCTGAATTATAGTTTTGAGTTCATCACTTTTCAGCTTAAGAATCTACAATAATTCAATGTCACTTTGTGGTTAAAATCCAAATAACTCTTATTCTAGAATTCAGGGCCTTCTATCAATTCAGTGTCACCTCTGTCAACCCAGTGTCACTTTTTACTATGCTGAATAGAGTCACTTTAAAGTCTACTTCTGTGAACTCTCTTCTTCCCCCAATGCCCCATCTCAAACACACACATTATATGTGGGCACACAAGGGCTTAAAGAACATCATTAACTTAATTACTGAAAACAAACATCTTCAATTATCCAAGTTACATGTATGTGGAGACATAGGTTTAATGAAGTTTTCTGTTGTTGGACTGGCACAGTGCTGACAATATGATTCTTTGTTATATAAAAAGAGTAGTTAGAATTTAAAAAAATAGATGCCATTAAAAAAAAAAACTTCTTGCCTTTAAATAAGGAATAATAAGCTTGGTGATTAGATTTAGATTTTGATTCCTACATGTATTTGATGGCTGATTTAGGAAACCTTCTTTTAAACACAGCAATGTGCTGTTTAAATAAAAAATAGATGAAGGAAATGATTCCCAAATGGAAGAGTCTCTTTAAATTTTTATTTTTGGTCATTTGAATGAAGATTGTGCGCCAAGAAGCTGATGTCAAAGATTATTTGAAACCTGTCAAAAAAAATTACTGGCTGTTTGAGACTTTCGTTTCCTGGATGACTTAGAGAGAGGGCATAAGACCTGGTGGTAAATCTTGACTTGTTTGATAACTTGATTCTTTATATATTATTCCAGATGTCTACTCATCTGAATTATTTTATATGGGGGGGATGGAGAGAAAAAGCAGTGATGAAACTAGATGGAATTGTTTAGATAGAAAGAATTCCATTTAAGTGTAATTCCCCTGATAGCATTAATTTGGTAAAAAACCCTGTACATGACCTGCTCCTAACCTTATATTGAGCAGTCAAAGATAGCTTTTTAAAAAGAGCATTGTCAATTCTGAGCTGCAATAGCTGTAGTTTGCCACTAACAATGGTACCCCGTATCCTGTGTGCAAAGTAACTAATAAGGGCCTGACTGAAGTTTTGACTTCTATTACTCCAGTCATGGTGGAGTCCCTTGAGGATGAGTAGGAAATGTCACTAGACCCTAGATGGTCTGTGCCTGATTCCTGAATTCCGAGCCATTCTACCCTTAGAGAGGCTATTGCTGCTCGGATTCTAATAATGTTTGTGTATTTCAGTGCTTGTCTTCAATAATTCTCAGGCATTACCCAGAAATGGCATGTGGAAGTTCCCATTAATCATTGCAGGACTGTGCTAGCAAATATTGGTAATTCATTTATTTTCTTCTCCTTTAATTTCCTCCCTCCCTCCCCTCCTTCCTTCCTTCCTTTTTCTTATCCTTTCACCTATTTAAAGAGGAGATATTAAAAAAAGGTACCTCCTGCCTTAAATCAGCTATTCCACCTATGATTAAAAGTAGGTTATTTTCCCTCTTTCTGTCTTTATTCTTTCCTCTTTTAAAGCTTCTTTGAAAGAGAGTATAGGATGGTCAGATGAAGAAGAAATGGGAAAACAGAGGAAGAACGAATTGAGGGAATGCAAATGGTAACACAAATGTTAATCGACAGGAGTAACAGCCAAATACAAGAAGGGAAAAGTTAATTAAGGTTGTAAAGAAAGAAATAGAAATGATAAATGAGTGAAAGAGTTCATCCAGTGATTTATGGTAAGACCTCTTAATATCCTGAGATTTCAGTTTGGTTTTCTATAAAATGGGAATGCTATTCCTTCTTGGTAAAATACTCTTTGAAATCTTTGTATTATAGTTAATCTTTACCAGCAAATCATTAAGCTTTCTTTAGAAAAACAGATTTCTAGTGAATGCCAGTATCAGTTATTTTTCTCTGTTTTAAAGCTGTAGCATATATTGGAAAATATTGATTACTCAAAAATCACCTTGGGCCTTTCTGGCCAATTCTAGATAATACATTTCCCTCTTTTACCTCTTAGGATATAAATTTAATAAGTAGACAGTTCTTAACAATTGTGCCCTTTGCCATTTAAGTTTAGGATGCATGTATATGCTCCAACGGTATATAAAAAACATTTTAGAATTTATTTGACTTCTAGAAAATCATTATGATATTGTTAAAAATCAGTCATTTTATTTCCCTTTATAAGCCAGCCTGAAAGACAATGTTTGGCCCATCTACCTGTAGGTCAGCCTTCTGATCTTGTAAATGGATTTCTTCATTGTGTCTTTCCAGCTGTAGCCCAATCCTGTCTCACTAAATTTGCTAAGAAGATAATTTTTAAAAGTTCTGTAAAGAACTCATTTCATGGCCCAGCTCTAGAATTTTGCTTCTCCTTCTTATTGTCTTATATTAGGTATAGAAAGATTCTGAAAGAGGAATGAATTATTCTTGTAAAGCTGCTTCGCTGTTAATATATTCCATAGTCAACCTCTTGGCCTATACATTACTGCATTTTACATTATTTCATTACTGTACATTGTGTTATTGATTTTGATTAAATCCATTTGGAAGTCAATATTCACAACACTAAACACAGAGGGTATGTTCAACTATTATATATAGTACATTTATCCTCCTCTATCATACACTTGAATGTGCATTAAAGATCTGGGCGTCTCTTCTGCCTCTTTGGTAAATTTCATCATGAGGTGCTTCCAAAGCAAGAAATCATATCTAGCTCATTACTTATTGGGACATTCCAAGTATGTAGAGCTGGAAGATATTCAGTGCTTACAAAGTTCTAGCAGCCTCCCCTGCCCGTAAACCATCCCTGTCACCAGTCCTGTCACCAGCCAATCCTGTCACCACTGGCTGAGTTTCAGTTTATTATTTACCATATGCTGGAAGTGCTCTGTGTTTATGATTAAAGCCTTTTACTGGCCTTGCTGTTCGTTAGGCAGAGGGAGGCATCAGTAGTCACAGGGAAAGCAACACCTTTGCTATTAACATCGGCTTCCGGAGGGAAGAGGTACAGGGCCAAAGGATGCAGCCAGCTGAGATCAGTCAGCTGTGATAAAGACAGAGTAACTCACCAATAGTGAAAATAGCCAGTCAGCTGGAAACGGGCTTCCAAAGCTTTCAAAACACCATCAGTTGCCAGCTGAGCATTGACCACTCACCATCTATTGTTGCTGAAGAGAACAAAGATCAAGTGCTTGCAAGTGTTCTTAAAAAGCTGCAAATGATAACTGTCCTCCCCCACCCCCCGCCCCGACTTCCTGTTTCTGGTGCTACCTCTGGCCATTCTATCTATAATAGATAACTGTGTGAGTAATAAATTCTCGAATGTGGAGAACAAATATCCCTTCTAAAGGTAAAATACTGTCTTTATTTAAAAATTGGGTATCTGGTTCATCTTGGAATTTTGCCCTAATTTTAATTTTATTTTTTTTATAGATCTTTATTGGAGTATAATTGCTTCACAATACTGTGTTAGTTTCTGTTGTACAACAAAGCGAATCAGCTATATGCATACATGTGTCCCCATATCCCTGCCCTCTTGAGCCTCCCTCCCACCCTCCCTATCCCACCCCTCTAGGTCATCGCAAAGCACTGAGCTGATCTCCCTGAGCTATGCTGCTGCTTCCCACCAGCCAACTATTTTACATTTGGTAGTGTATATATGTCGATGCTACTCTCACTTCGCCCCAGCTTCGCCCTCCCACCCCATGTCCTCAAGTCCATTTTCTAGGTCTACCTCTTTATTCCTGCCCTGCAACTAGGTTCATCAGTACCTTTTTTTTTTAGATTCCATATGTATGAGTTAGCATATGGTATTTGTTTTTCTCTTTCTGACTAACTTCACTCTGTATGACAGACTCTATGTCCATCCACCTCACTACAAATAACTCAATTTCATTTCTTTTTTTTTTTAACTTTTATTGAAGTATAGTTGATTTACAATGTTGTGTTAGTTTCAGGTGCACAGCAAAGGGAAACAATTATACATATATCTATTTTTTTTCAGATTCTTTTCCCATATAGGTTATTACAGAATATTGAGTAGATATCCCTGTGCTATACAGTAGGTCCTTATTATCTGTTTAAAAAATTTTTATTTTATATTGGAGCATAGTTGATTAACAATGTTGTGTTGGTTTCAGGTGTACAGCAAAATGATTCAGTTATACATGTATCTATTCTTTTTCAAATGCTTTTCTCATTTAGGTTATTACAGAATATTGAGCAGCATTCCCTGTGCTATATAGTAGGTCCTTGTTGGTTATCTATTTTATTTTATTATTATTATTTTTTAACATCTTTATTGGAGTATAATTGCTTTACAATGGTGTGTTAGTTTCTGCTGTATAACAAAGTGAATCAGCTATACGTATACATATATCCCCATATCTCCTCCCTCTTGCATCTCCCTCCCACCCTCCCTATCCCACCCCCTAGGTGGTCACAAAGCACCCAGCTGATCTCCCTCTGCTATGCAGCTGCTTCCCACTACCTATTTTACATTTGGTAGTGTATATATGTCAATGCCCTCTCTTACTTCGTCCCAGCTTACCCTTCCCCCTCCCCATGTCCTCAAGTCCATTCTCTACATCTGCGTCTTTATTTCTGCTCTTTCACTAGGTTCTTCAGAACCTTTTTTTTTTTTTTAGATTCCATATATATGTGTTAGCATACAGTATTTGTTTTTCTCTTTCTGACTTACTTCACTCTGTATGACGGTCTCTAGCTCCATCCATCTCACTACAAATAATTCAATTTCGTTTCTTTTTATGGCTGAGTGATATTCCATTGTATATATGTGCCACATCTTCTTTATCCATTCATCTGTCAATGGACACTTCAGTTGCTTCCATGTCCTGGCTACTGTAAATAGTGCTGCAGTGAATATTGTGGTACATGTCTCTTTTTGAATTATGGTTTTCTCAGGGTATATGCCCAGTAGTGGGATTGCTGGGTCATATGGTAGTTCTATTTTTAGTTTTTTAAGGAACTTCTGTACTGCTTTCCATAGTGGTTGTATCAATTTACATTCCCACCAATAGTGCAGGAGGGTTCCCTTTTCACTACACCCTTTCCAGCATTTATTGTTTCTAGATTTTTTTGATAATGGCCATTCTGACCGGTGTGAGGTGATACTTCATTGTAGTTTTGATTTGCATTTCTCTAATAATTAGTGTTGTTGAACATCTTTTCATGTGCCTCTTGTCCATCTGTATGTCTTCCTTCGTGAAATGTCTATTTAGGTCTTCTGCCCATTTTTTAACTGGATTGTTTGTTTTTCTGATATTGAGCTCCATGAGTTGTTTGTATATTTTGGAGATTAATCCTTTGTCTGTTGTTTCATTTGCAAATATTTTCTCCCATTCTGAGGGTTGTCTTTTTGTCTCCTTTATGGTTTCCTTTGCTGTGCAAAGCTTTTAAGTTTAATTATGTCCCATTTGTTTATTTTTGTTTTTATTTCCATTACTCTAGGAGGCGGGTCAAAAAGGATCTTGCTGTGGTTTATGTCAAAGCATGTTTTTCCTGTGTTTTCCTCTAAGAGTTTTATAGTATCTGGTCTTACATTTAGGTCTTTAATCCATTTGGAGTTTATTTTTGTGTATGGTGTCAGGAAGTGTTCTAATTTCATTCTTTTACATGTAGCTGTCCGGTTTTCCCAGCACCACTTATTGAAGAGGCTGTCTTTTCTCCATTGTATGTTCTTGCCTCCTTTGTTGTAAATTAGGTGCCCATATGTGCGTGGGTTTATCTCTGGGCATTCTATCTTGTACCATTGGTCTATATTTCTGTTTTTGTGCCAGTACTATACTGTCTTGATTACTGTAGCTTCGTGGTATAATTTGAAGTCAGGGAACCTGATTCCTCCAACTCTGTTTTTCTCTCTCAAGATTGCTTTCGCTATTCAGGGTCTTTTGTGTTTCCATATGAATTGTAAAATTTTTTGTTCTAATTCTGTGAAGAATGACATTGGTAGTTTGATACGGATTACACTGAATCTATAGATTGCTTTGGGTAGTACAGTCATTCTCACAATAGTTGATTCTTCCAATCCAAGAACATGGTATATTTCTCCATCTGTTTATGTCATCTTTGATTTCTTTTATCAGTGTTTTATAGTTTTCTGAGTACAAGTCTTTCACCTCCTTAGGCAGGTTTTTTCCTAGGTATTTTATTCTTTTTGTTGCAATAGTAAATAGGAGTGTTTCCTTAATTTCTCTTTCTGAATTTTTCATTGTTGGTGTACAGGAATGCCAGAGATTTCTGTGCACTAATTTTGTATCTTGCAGCCTTACCAAATTCATTGATTAGTTCTAGTAGTTGTCTGGTGGCATCTTTAGGATTCTCTCTGTATAGTATCATGTCATTGGCAAACAGTGACAGTTTTACTTCTTCTTTTCCAATTTGTATTCCTTTTCTTTCTTTTTCTTCTCTGATTGCTGTGGCTAGGGCTTCCAAAACTATGTTGAATAAGAGTGGCAAGAGTGGACATCCTTGTTTTGTTCCTGATCTTAGTGGAAACACTTTCAGTTTTTTACCATTGAGTATGATGCTTGCTGTGGGTTTGTCATATATGGCCTTTATTATGTTGAAGTAGGTTCCCTCTATGCCCATTTTCTGGAGAGTTTTTATCATAAATGGGTGTTGAATTTTGTCAAAAACTTTTTCTGCATCTATTGAGATGATCCTATGGTTTTTATTCCTTAATTTGTTAATGTGGTGTATCACATTGATTGATTTGCATATATTAAAGAATCCTTGCATCCCTAGGCTAAATCCCACTTGACCATGGTGTATGATCCTTTTAATGTGCTGTTGGATTCTGCTTGCTAGTATTTCGTTCAGGAATTTTGCATCTATGTTCATCAGTGATATTGGTCTATAATTTTTTTGTGTGTGATATCTTTTTCTGGTTTTGGTATAAGAAATGAATTTGGCTTTGTAGAATGAATTTGGGAGTGTTTCTCCATCTGCAGTTTTTTGGAAGAGTTTGAGAAGGATCGGTATTAGCTCTTCTCTAAATGTTCGGTAGAATTCGCCTGTGAAGCCATCTGGTTCTGGACTTTTGTTTGTTGGAAGATTTTTAATTACAGTTTCAATTTCACTACTTGTGATAGGTCTGTTTATATTTTCTGATTCTTCCTGGTTCGGTCTTGGAAAATTGTACCTTTCCAAGAATTTAATCATTTCTTCATCATTGTCCATTTTACTGGCATATAGTCATTTGTAGTAGTCTCTTATAATCCTTTGTATTTCTGCACTGTCACTTGTGATTTCTCCTTTTTCATTTCTAATTTTATTGATTTGCATCCTCTCCCTTTTTTTCTTGATGAGTCTGGCTAAGGGTTTGTCAATTTTGTTTATCTTCTCAAAGAACTAGCTTTTAGTTTTACTGTTCTTTGCTTTGCTTTGATTGCTTTATTGATTGTTTTCTTCATTTCTATATCATTTATTTCTGCTCTAATCTTTATGATTTCTTTCCTTCTACTGATTTTGGGTTTTCTTTGTTCTTCTTTCTCTAGTTGCTTTAAGTGTAGGGTTAGATTGTTTATTTGAGATTTTTCTTGTTTCTTGAGGTAGGATTGTATTGCTATAAACTTCCCTCTTTGAACTGCTTTTGCTGCATCCCATAGGTTTTGGGTTGTCATGTTTTCGTTGTCATATGTTTCTATGTATTTTTTTATTTCTTCTTTGATTTCTTCAGTGATCTCTTGGTTATTTAGTAGTGCACTGTTTAGCCTCCATGCATTTGTGTTTTCCACAGTTTTTTTTCCTGCAGTTGATTTCCAATCTCATAGAGTTTTGGTCAGAAAAGATGCTTGATATGGTTTCAATTTTCTTAAATTTTCCAAGGCTTGATTTGTGATGCAAGATGTGATCTATCCTGGAGAATGTTCCATGTGCACTTGAGAAGAAAGTTTATTCTGCCAGATTTGGGTGACATGTTCTATAAATATAAATTAGATCTATCTGGTCTATTGTGTCATTTAAAGCTTGTGTTTCCTTATTTATTTTCTGTTTGGATGATCTGTCCATTGGTGTAAGTGGGGTGTTAAAGTCCCCTACTATTATTGTGTTACTGTCAGTTTCTCCTTTCATGGTTATTAGCATTTGCCTTATGTATTGAGGTGCTCCTATGTTTGGTGCATAAACATTTACAATTGTTATATCTTCTTCTTGGATTGATCTGTTGATCATTATGTAGGGTCCTTCTTTGTCTCTTGTAATAGTCTTTATTTTAAAGTCTATTTTGTCTGATAGGAGAATTGCTACTCCAGCTTTCTTTTGATTTCCATTTGCTTGGAATATCTTTTTCCACCCCATCACTTTCAGTCTGTATGTGTCTCTAGGTCTGAAGTGGGTCTCTTGTAGACAGCATATATATAGGGCTTGTTTTTGCATCCATTCAGCCAGTCTGTGTCTTTTGGTTGGGTCATTTAATCCAGCTACATTCAAGGTTATTATCAATATGTATTTTCCTATTACCATTTTCTTAATTGTTTTGGGTTTGCTTTTGTGGGTCTTCTTCTTCTCTTCTGTTTCCCGCTTAGAGAAGTTTCTTTAGCATTTGTTGTAAAGCTGGTTTGGTGGTGCTGGATTCTCTTAGCTTTTGCTTGTCTGAAAAGCTTTTGACTTCTCCATCGAATCTGAATGATATCCTTGCTGGTTAGAGTAATCTTGGTTGTAGTTTTTTCTCTTTCATCACTTTAAGTATATCCTGCTACTCCCTTCTGGCCTGCAGAGTTTCTGCTGAAAAATCAGCTGATAACCTTATGGGGATTCCCTTTTATGTTATTTTTTGTTTTTCCCTTGTTGCTTTTAATATTTTATCTTTGATTTTAATTTTTGTTAGTTTGATTAATATGTGTCTTGGTGTGTTTTTCTTAGGGTTTATCCTGTATGGGACTCTCTGTGCTTTCTGGGCTTGGGTGACTATTTCCATTCCCATGTTAGGGAAGTTTTCAACTATAATCTCTTCAAATATTTTCTCAGACCCTTTCTTTTTCTCTTCTGCTGGGACCTCTATAATTAGAATGTTGTTGCATTTAGTGTTGTCCCAGAGGTCTCTGAGGTTGTCTTCCATTCTTTTCATTCTTTTTTCTTTATTCTGTTCCTCAGCAGTTATTTCCACCATTTTGTCTTCCAGCTCACTCATTCATTCTTCTGCCTCAGTTATCTGTTATTGATTCCTTCTAGTGTGTTTTTCATTACAGTTATTATGCTGTTCATCTCTCTTTGTTTGTTCTTTAGTTCTTCTGGATCTTTGTTAAACATTTCTTGTCTTTTCTCAATCTGTGCCTCCATTCTATTTCCAAGATTCTGGATCGTCTTTACTATCATTACTCTGAATTCTTTTTCAGGTAGAGTGCCTATTTCCTCTTCATTTATTTGGTCTTGTAGGTTTTTACCTTGCTACTTCATCTGTGAGATATTTTTTTGCTGTATCATTTTTTTGTTGTTGTTGTTAATGAGTGGGATTATGTTCCTTTCTTACTGGTTGTTTGGCCTGAGGCTTCCAACACTGGGGTTTGTAGGCTATTGGGTAGAGCTGGGTCTTGGTGCTGAGATGAGAAACTCCGGGAGACCTCACTCCAATGAATATTCCTTGGGGTCTGAGGTTCTCTGTTAGTCCAGTAGTTTGGACTTGGAGCTCCCACTGCAGGAGCTTTGGCCTGATGCCAGGTTCATGAACCAACATCCCACAAGACACCTGGGGCAGAAAAAAAAAAAAAGAAGAAACAATAACAAGGTAAAAAATAAAATTAGACTAGGAAACTAACAGATCTGTTAGGAAGAATATAAAAAAATATATATAGATGAATCAACAACCTGAAGGTACATCAGTACCACAATAGTAAAAAAGAGGAGGAGAGAAAAGAAAAAAAAAAAAAGCAAAAGGGGGAAAAGGCCTTGGGTATGGAGAGTGGGGCCTAAGTACAGGCGAGGTTTGGGTGGTGGGTGGAGCCAGTGCTCAGGACCCACAGGGCTAGAAAAGGCCCTGGGGGCTGTGGGGGGTGGGGATTAGGCTCAAGGAACAGAAGGGGCCCAGGTGTGCCCCCCACCCCTGGTCTCAGAGGGCAGGGGCCCTCCTGGGAGCCCAGCAGGCTTCCTGGGCTCAAGTGGGCGGGGAAAATGCCCTGTGCTCCTCTCTTGCTCCTCCAGTCTGGGAGGGCCCCTCCCACCTGCCTCTCCTGATCTCCTTGGCCTCCCTCCTATGCCCCCAAGGACCTACACAGCCTGGAAGGGGCTCTGGAGGGTAGAGGACTGGCCTGGGAGCTCAGGAGGCTCCCCGGACCCGAGTGGGCAGGGCAATTGCCCTTTGCTCCTCTCCTGCTCCTCCTGGAGGGCCCCTCCCAACTGCCTCTCCTGGAAGTTGGCTAGGCTGAGTAAGTGGGAGTCAATCAACATGCATTTTGCTTGACTACACGTGGGAGGAAGAATGGTGATTGCTGTCTTCATTCAGAGCCAAGCCTGGCTTTCTCTACAGTGTACGCTGGGTTTGGAGAAAGGTTAGCCCAGTTTACAGAGGGCAGAACTGGGTGGAAGAAAGAACATCGGAGTTTCAGTTTTCAGACAAGAAGAGAGGCTTTGAGCCCTCAAAGATGAGAGATCATGAAATAGAGCAAATGAAGGAGAGGTAGAGGAGAACAAAGGTCATCACTATGGGAAGTAGCTGCATAATAATAATTATAACACTCAATAAATACCTTATACTTGCAGAACACTATTGACACTTTATCATTAAAAAATGATTTCACACTTGAGGGTCAATTTCACAGATGCTGAACCTGATTTTGATCTGATAGCTGGAATGGAAAGAGAAAGGAGATTGAGCAGGCAATTGGTGGAGGGCTTTCTTTGAGAAGACAAAAGAAGCCTGATGATTAATGATGAAAGCATGGAGTTGAGGAGGTGCCCCAAATTACTAAAATTAAACTGGGGCCATGTAATTTATTGAGTTGTTCCTTTATTTCATTAAGGAAAGACCTGGGTAGGTCAGGGGACACTAATCCTAGAGCCAAGAAATTTTAGCATCAGAAAAAACCTTTGATCATCTCTTCCAAACTCCTTTCCTAGGCCTATAGCACATTATGTCTCTTTCTACGGTTATGTTTCAGTGCATATTCATAGCAAATATAAGCATTGCATTTGCCTTTTAATTCCTTGGAGTATTTTAAAAACCTGGGTGATGCAGTCCTGCTTAAAATCGACAGTTATAGATGGTTTCATCTTTAGTCCACGTCTTACATGACCTCAATTACTGCATTAAAATATTGTTAGCAAATTAAGATTCAAATAGCATTTATTATACAAGGTCAAGTTCACTTTACAAGTAATTTACATATTGTCACAATGACTCTGTGCCAGTTGCGTACAATTTTGACATTGTTTGTGGGAGAGCGGCCAGCCCTAATGCACAGGATTGAGATGTAATTTATTATGAGACTCTCTTTCTCTGCTATGGGATATTTAGGGAAATAGTGCAACATAACAGAAGTCAGTGCACATAATCAATGGGGCTCTTTGGGTGATCCTATTTAGGATATGTCAATGCAGTAATGGTTCTACCTGTTTGAATTCTGGAGCAGAAAGAGTCCAGTACCAAGATGAACTCAGGGGCACAAGAAATAAGATAAGTGGATTTCCAGTTGGTAATCTGAACCATTCTCATAAATCATCCATCTGTCTTTTATCTCCATCCATCTTTCTTAATTTTGTCTCCCTATGCAATGCTCCTGATAGTATAGTCTTTAAGAAGAAATGTGTTGAGCAGGATTTCCTGGGTTCAATTCCTGACTGCTACATTTTAGCTGTGTGACCTTGGGTAACTCATTTAACCATTCTGTGCCTCGATTTCCTCATATATCAAATGAGACTAGTCATACTACTTACCTCATAGATAGTTGTGAGGATTAAACAAGTTAATGGAACAGTAACTGTAAGCTTACTTACAGTAAGCACCACAAATGCATTGGCTATTTATCAGTAATCTTTCTGTTATGTGTTTCTATACCTTTTTCTTTCTATTATAGCACTAATGTTAGATCACTTTTTTTTCTTGACATTCCTGCCAACTTCCTTAATTTTAAGTTCCTCTAGGAAAGAAATTGCACTTGCTTCTCTTTGTTTCAAATCCAGCATATATGTTGCTTATATTGTTGCACAATATTGGGGATGAGTGCACATTCAGTGCATGTAATTTCCAAAGTGGTTCATTCTTTTTCAAATAGAAGAAGAACTCAGGTGGTTGGGGGTCTTGAGAATTCCTACCTTGTCACTGCTTCTCAGCCCATCTGGTAGCTGCTCAGGGTTTCTCCATTGGTAACCACTGGCAAATCTGAAATGATTTCATTCTTTCCCCATGTAGGGATGGCAAGTGAGAGTACTCCATTCCTATATATCCAAGCCCCAGGAAGCCCTAGGAGATAGCCACACTCAAGAACCCATAAATATCCCTTTTCTTCCTGCCATCATTCTCAGTATAGCAGAAGCAATTACTCAAAAGCAGTGGTTTTCTAAGTGTGGCTGGGGGACCAGCAGCAGCAGCAGCATCTGGGAACTTGTTAGAAATGCACATTCTCGGCCCCACACCAGACCTAATGAATCAGATGCTCTGGTGGTGGATACCAGCGATCTGTGTTTTAACAAGCCCTCTAGGGTATTCTGTTATATGCTAAAGTTTGAGAAACACTGCAAAAAGGGGGCATGGTTCTCTAGCGGTACTGTACATCATTAATAGCAACAACCACCCCAGAAAGAGGGAAGAAGGACTTAGGCAGCCATCAAGGCCAATTGAGAGCAATCAAAATAAACCATC
Source organism: Tursiops truncatus (assembly GCF_011762595.2). Taxonomy (NCBI): domain Eukaryota; kingdom Metazoa; phylum Chordata; class Mammalia; order Artiodactyla; family Delphinidae; genus Tursiops; species Tursiops truncatus. The sequence continues at coordinate 96,130,435 of NC_047035.1, forward strand.
ATGGAGTAGTTAGTGTCGGCCAGCCATGGTGGTGCTTTCAGATGTATTAGGATATTTAATTGTGATAACAGTCTGTTAAAAAATGATGTTACCCTGTGTTGCCAGGTGGGAAACCGAGGCACAAATCTTTAGGTCACTGAGCAGGTAAGTTATAGAGCCAGAAATCAAACTCTGGTCTGGGTGATCTCCCAACTCATGATTCTTCCGCTATGCCACTTGGCTGCTCAAACCTTTAAAATGCACATCTTCATTCTTTGTGCTAAGTTTAAATGATTCCTATTTCAGGGAAATATTCTTTCTCAGTTTTTCAGAATGCCATGTATTTGTGTGTATCTGTATGTGAGTATTGTATTGATAGCTAAATTCTGTACCTCTATAATGTAAGTTAGCTTTTTCATTTCAGCAAACATCTGTTGAGGAACTACTGTGTGCCAAGTATTATAAAAGTATATACAGAAGTCCTCATGCTGGCATCTGATCTCCAAATGATCACTAAAAGAATTGACTGGGATTTAAAATTATATGGAAAAAAGTAGGTTAAAATATCCCAGATATTTAATATAGATAGATCTTAAATATATACGATTTATGATACTAAGATAATGACAAACTTCTCAATAAGTAATCATAGCAGTCAATGTTGACATTCATCAACATTGCTGATTACTTTTTATTTTAGCTAGCGTAAGTCTTGGTCTGGGGCAAGGAACAATCAGGAGTAAGTTTAGAACATAGAGTTTCATCCACACGTTTATAACACTATCCATTCTCTCCACAGCATTTACTGAGGGTTTGCTTTGTGTCCTGCACTTTACAAGGTGCTGCATGTGTTAAGAAAGAACTAGAAAATAGTCTCTGCTCTCAAGGAGCTAGCAAGGGACTTTGTCCTTTGACTTGCCTTGCTGTTATCAAGATCAATCCCTTGTTTTAAAATAAAATGTTCTACTCTGCTTAAGGCTATTAACATTCATCCTCATATAAAAATGATTTGATTTCTCACCAGCATCTTTGAATTTCATTTAATATCCAAGGGTCCCAGCTCAGCTAACCTTTTTTTCTTTTCAAATCGAATTTGTAGTCAAAGCATAGTCTTCACTAACGTAAAAATGCTTGACTTTTACTCATTCGGCAAATTGATGAGTGCTATGGGATACAAAGATGAAAAAGAAAGTCTCTGCACTCAGCAGAGTCATAGGCATGCAAACAAGTTATTACAATGAAAACAGATGCATACTACCACAGGTGTGTGCAAATAATTGATGGTCATCAAGAACAGAGGAATAAATCTTTGTGGTGAACTGCTTCACAGAGGCAGTGATAACTGAGTCATGAGTTATGATTAGACATTCTCTGGGCAGACATAAGGGAAAGGAATTTTGAGCGTTAAGGAACAACATTTACAAAGGTGTGAGTACATGAACCACCATGACATATTGAGGAAACCATGGTTAGAGTCTGGATATATTTAAGGGGAAGAGAATTGAATTTAGGCGAAAGAAAAGTTTTGAATGCCATGTTCAGGAACTTGGAGCTCATTTGATGAGCAATGAGGACCCACTGCAGGATGTTAAACAAGGCCAGATGATCCTTTAAGCAAGAGAATGAGAAGTTCAGCTCTTTGCATTAAGTTCTATACGGCTACAATGTGAAGAATGATTAGAATTATTATGGAGATAGAGTGGATATTGAGGAGTAGACAAAGAAAGACTTGGGAGTACAATTGACAGGACTTAAGTAACTGGATGTGTAAGGTAAAGAGTATTTAGCCCTGAATGTACAAATTTGCTCCACTTTTTTCATATTTGTTAGTCTGTGTTTGACTGTTATCTGTTAGAAAATGATAGTATTTGCACTAAAAGTGAGTGTGACCACAAAGACCAATGGGTGGCCTGTCCTTTCAAAGAAAGAACTTGGAAAGACTTTCCCTTATTTTGTAGGCCCACTTTTCCACAAGAGTTTTGAAGAGTATGATTACAACTTAGACTTTGAGGCTCAGTCTATAATATTGCCCAGAGCCACCAGTTCCACATTGATCATGAAGCAAGAGGTCAAGCACCAAATGATTAATCTAATTCTGCAGGCTTGTTGCTCATACACACTAAATGTTCAGCTATTGCTAGGGTGGAGGCGGAAACAACTGATATACACCCAGATCATACACACCCATCTAGATGTGGCCTTGGACCCAAATCATCCCTGATTCCCACCTTACCCTACCCCCCATTATAAGTCTTCTCCTCCTTTATCTCCTGAAATTCTCTGCTGCTAAATCTCTTGTCATTTCTACCACAATTTGTGTATATGCCTAGACTGTAAACTCCAGGAAGGCATGATCTTTGTCATAATCATCTTTCTGCTAACCTCATTGTTCTACATAGGATGTGGAACATACTTATGATGGCTCAAATTTTTATTACCACAGTTTTGCAATCTTTCTTATCATAGATAAGATACTTACTGCCACCCCAACAACCTCATCCCTACCACAGTGACCAGAACATGTAACCTAGGAGCTCTGGCGATGCCCGCACACTGACTGGTTCAGTGATGGGTCAGCTGGGGCCAGGTCAATGCAATCAGCAGAGATAAGGCTGGTTTATTCTTTTTTTCTTTTTTTTAAAGAAAAAGATTTTTATAATGTAATCATAAAACACATCATGTTTAAAAATTGGTTAGAACAAAATCCTGAATTTTCAAAAGATTTCAAAAATGTGTTTATATAATTCCCCAACCCTTGTTGTTTAATAGCTATTTCAATCTCCCATTTACTTGAGCCTTTGAAAAGGAGTCAAAGGGAGTAGAAGGCTCTTGCAGCATCTTCCACGGTGACCAAGGTGTGAATAACTGTAAAAGAAGGGTGTACAATTGAAGGAAGAGAGCAGACAGTCTGGTCAAACATAAGGAGCAAATGAGAAGTACCCTTTTGGGGAACTGCTGCATTAAAAGCCCAGATTGGGGCTTCCCTGGTGGTGCAGTGGTTGAGAGTCCACATGTGATGCAGGGGACACGTGTTCGTGCCCCGGTCCGGGAAGATCCCACATGCTGCAGAGCGGCTGGGCCCGTGAGCCATGGCCACTGAGCCTGCGCGTCCGGAGCCTGTGCTCTGCAACAGGAGAGGCCACAACAGTGAGAGGCCCGCGTACCGCAAAAAAACCAAAACCAAACAAACAAACAAAAAGCCCAGACTTCTTGCCTGAGATGTTTAGTCTAGACTGGGGTTGTCTTGTCCCCTCCCATCAGTTGCTTAAGCCTGTCTTTTAATTGTCCATTAGAACACTCAACCACACTTGCAGCTTGGGGCTGATATAGAGCATGGATATTGCATAGTATGCCTCATGATTGGGTCCACCAATATGTAGCTTGGGCCACGAATTCAGGCTGTTATCTGATGCAATATGCTCAGGAAATCTGAACAGGAGACCAATGTGGTCTCATAGGGCCTGGATAGTGTGGTCTGAGTCAATGGAACACTTGGAGATAGAAAGGCCAAACCTGGTGAAATTATCAACTTCAGAAAAACCATCTGGATGGGATGAGAGGCCCAATATGATCTACCTACCAAGAAAGTCCTGGTCTGTTGGGCTGGGAATCTATCCTGGGGTGGTATTTCAAGCTTTGGCCAGGCTCTGGCAGACAGGATAGCTATTCATGCTGCTTTGGCAACTTCTTTTTTTTTTTTTTTTATGTTAGTCCATTTTCTATTTTTTTTAACATTTTTATTGGAGTATAATTGCTTTACAATGGTGTGTTAGTTTCTGCTTTATAACAAAGTGAAGTAGTTATACATATACACATGTTCCCATATCTCTTCCCTCTTGCGTCTCCCTCCTTCCCACCCTCCCTATCCCACCCTCTAGGTGGTCACAGAGCACCAAGCTGATCTCCCTGTGCTTTGCGGCTGCTTCCCACTAGCTATCTATTTTACATTTGGTAGTGTATATATGTCCATGCCACTGTCTCACCTTGTCCCAGCTTACCCTTCCCCCGCCCCATATCCTCAAGTCCATTCTCTAGTAGGTCTGTGTCTTTATTCCATTCTTACCTCTAGGTTCTTCATGACATTTTTTTTTCTTAGATTCCATATATATGTGTTAGCATATGGTATTTGTCTTTCTCTTTCTGACTTACTTCACTCTGTATGACAGACTCTAGCTCTATCCACCTCACTACAAATAACTCAATTTCGTTTCTTTGTATGGCTGAGTAATATTCCATTGTATATATGTGCCACATCTTCTTTATCCATTCATCCGATTATGGACACTTAGGTTGCTTCCATCTCCTGGCTATTGTAAATAGAGCTGCAATGAGCATTTTGGTACATGACTCTTTTTGAATTCTGGTTTTCTCAGGGTATATGCCCAGTAGTGGGATTGCTGGGTCATATGGTAGTTCTACTTGTAGTTTTTTTTTTTTTTTTTTTGCGGTACGCGGGCCTCTCACTGTTGTGGCCTCTCCCATTGCGGAGCACAGGCTCCGGACGCACAGGCTCAGCAGCCATGGCTCACGGGCCCAGCTGCTCCGCAGCATGTGGGATCTTCCTGCACCGGGGCACAAACCCGTGTCCCCTGCATAGGCAGGCAGACTCTCAACTACTGCGCCACCAGGGAAGCCCTACTTGTAGTTTTTTAAGGAACCTCCATATTGTTCTCCATAGTGGCTGTACCAATTCACATTCCCACCAGCAGTGCAAGAGTGTTCCCTTTTCTCCACACCCTCTCCACCATTTATTGTTTGTAGATTTTTTGATGATGGCCATTCTGACTGGTGTGAGGTGATATCTCATTGTGGTTTTGATTTGCATTTCTCTAATGATTAATGATGTTGAGCATTCTTTCATGTGCTGGTTTATTCTTTTTTTTTTTTTTCTTTTTTTTGTGGTACAAAGGCCTCTCACTGTTGTGGCCTCTCCTGTTGCGGAGCACAGGCTCCGGACGCGCAGGCTCAGCGGCATGGCTCACGAGCCTAGCTGCTCCACGGCATGTGGGATCTTCCCGGACCGGGGCACGAACCTGTGTCTCCTGCATAGGCAGGTGGACTCTCAACCACTGCGCCACCAGGGAAGCCCGGTTTATTCTTAAGATAGAAAATCTACCAGAGGTAATGAAATTTTGTGCCTCCAGAACTTGTTTTAAGTAAATGCACCATTTTTTTCCAAAATATAATTATGGTGTGGTGGAATACAAAGTAAGATATTTTAAGCACAATAAAGGGACAGTTAATAACTTCAGGAAGAGTACTGATTGGCATATCATCAGAGAGAGGTTGGGGCAAAGCTATACATGTCCTACAGAGGACTTTGACCTAACATGGTGGAATTTTCAGCTCCTTCTGAAACATATTAGAAAATAATTTTCCATAAGCACTACAGAATATAAATTACTTATATGTTATCAAAGCAAGAGAAGTATTGAAACAGGAATTTGGAAGCCTTTGTCACATCCCATTCCTACACTAATTAGCTGGCTCTCCTTGTGCAAACGATTTCCTTTTGCTGGGCCTCAGTTTCTTTGTTGACTGGGTTGGATCAGAAGATCCTAACACTTTCCAGCTCGTACTCAATGACTCTACGATGCTGTGAAAAATTGTCTATATATCTCCTATGAAGCACTGTCCCTGGTTAGATAGTTTTAAAAAATCTTGAAAAAAATCATTTTAATGATTTCTTAAATCATAAATTTTATAATTTTGAATGAGTGATAAGTCTATGAATTTTATTAACTAACATGACTAAACAGAAAAAAAAATGACTGAAGAAGATACCTACTAACATTTCGAGACAACATTTTTGTTCACCCCAGTTGTACCACACTGGGTTATGTTTCTCTTTAGGAAAGTGATATGAGATATATATCCCAGGACTGGTCTTGCATTTGGAAAGGAGACAGTTTTCTGAGTCAGTTTAAGGTTTGAAAGAAAGGCAGAAAAATCAGTTATTTATAGAGGGATGTGATTGGAAGGGGTGATCCTCAGCTTCTGAGAGTTCTTCCAGTTTGGGAAGCAGACATAAATCCATGCTGGTTTGATGTTCTTGCTATCAAAAAAAAGTGTTTCTTGTACATTTTTATTTTATTCTAAATGAAAAACCCATTAGAAGTTGGATGTTGGTAAATAACACGGTAAAAACATGGCTTAGGTCCTCAGATCATTCATAATCTAGATAAGATAAAATAGACTAAGAAACAACCAAGGTAGTAAACATGTCCAAATTACAGATACTTCAAGGTTTAAATATATTTAAAGTCAACACCATAAAACAATAACATACTACAAAGTAAGAAAAAGAACCACCACTGACGATGAAATGCTTTCCTTTTCTTACTCACATGATTGGCTCTGATTTTGGATTCCATAGTTAGAACTCCATGAATGGAAGATCAGGAAGTCCAAAAGAGATATTAGGGGAGTAGAATGGGAAAAGCCCAGGGCCAGGAAATAAGAGACCCCGGTGCTAATTCTAGTTCTACCACTAACTGAGTGGCCTTTAGAAAGTCATGTCCCTTGTTTGGATCTCAGTTTCCTCATCCCTAAGGTGAGTAAATTGGGCTTGACCAGTGTTTCTCCATCTTGAGAATTTATAGACCTCTGTGAACATTTCCATGGACCCCATTTTGAGGAATACTGTCTTAAAGTTAAACTTGATTTCTTTGCACAGTGCTTATACATACAAGCCCAAATGCTGGTGCTGAAACCCTGAGACTGCTCTCCATTATATGGTGGTTATACAGTTGACTCAAAATTTGCTTATCTTAATTATTCCACTGAATAAGTAAGTACTTACTTTGTGCTGGAAGTGTTCTAGGCATTTGGAATATATCTAAGAAGATAACAGACAAGATCATTGCCCCCATGGAGCTCACATTCTAGGAGGGACAAACAGATTATAAACAATAGAGATCATAAATAAGAAAATTAACTTTGAATAAAAAGTTAAAAACATGTTCATAGGTAATTCAAGGATCCCTGCAGGTATATCCATAGACTGTAGTTTGAGAAGCATGTGACTGGAGGAGCCCTTGGTGTCTGTGGTTCAGTGATTTGTGGTCACCCCTTTCAGATCCAGCAACAATCAGAGAGCTTCTCCACCAAGCAGTCTAACCAAACAGAAATGGCTTTAGTAGAAGTCTCACCAGATTCTAGAAGCAGCAAAGGATTTTCCTTGCTATTAGTCTGGTTTTTTCCCTGTTCTGAAACATGGAGGTGTTTCTAGGCACAGGGCCAAAACTTCATTGAGGGACTCAGAGAGAGCACAACTCTCGAGAAAAATCATTAAATTAGGCAAAGATCCAATAAACTTAAATGTTTTTGTTTTTGATTACTTGCTGTGAGGAACTCTATGACTTGATTTAAAATGATGACTTAATGTAGCAAGAGGAGAGGGACTCTAAAAACCAAATAGTGCAGTCATACAGTTCTAATAAAATTAGTCTATTATGTGCAGATTGATTGCTGCTGCCTCGATTTACATGATGTTTATGATATCAGAATATCTGCCAAAAATTAATGTCAATATTTATGCCTCTATAAATTACTCACACAGCACTATTATGATGGCTTCTAATTAAAATGGAACCAAACTAATTGACCTTTAAATCCAAAGGACTTTGTAACCCAGAACTCATACACACTGGGATGGCAGGCTGCACTAGCATGGGAAGAAAGAGGGCTTTTGGGGTGATACTATGTCTTGCTATGAAAAAATAATTATGTATTCTGCAAGAGCTCATTCCACTAAAAGATGGATTTTAGATTTGATTTAACCTGCATTAAACTGCTGCTGTGTAGGTTCATGACAATCTATGTCTTACACGTAGGGTGATTGAAAGATTTTTCCCTTTTTTTCTGCTGATAAATATAACTGCTGTCTTCTTTTGAGTAGGTCAAATGAGACAATTGATCCAATCAAAGATTCTTTTTGTTTTTTTTAACATTTTATTTTGGAATCATTTTATATTTGTAGAAAAGTTAGAGAGTAAATTTTGTGCTCCTTGAGGGATTATATTTTATTCATTTTTTAAAATCCCCTTCAACACCTAACACAGGGCCTCACAAAAAGCAGGAGTGCAATAGGATTTGATTTGTTTTTAGGAAGAAGTCAAAAAGAATGAAAACAAGCAAAGCCTCTGGTATTTTATTAACATAAAATGTGCCATCATTATTCCTGACAAAACTTGGTCTTGGCTTTCCTTCTCCTCCTTCTAATAGATAGCCAATTATGTTTTGATTAATTAATTTATTTAAAATAAATCCAAATATTATTCTTTGCATACATATTAGTAGAAACACACAAAAAATAATACAAATAATTCATTTGGGGAGTTAAGTAATCATAGGTTAAGAAACCTGGTTGTTAGTCTGGAGTCAAAATATCTGGATTCTTATTTTATTTCTAATACAAACTTGCTTTGTCTTGAGCAGCTAACTCTTGTTGAGCATCTTGCTTCCTCAACTGTAAAATGAGGAAGGTGAATTCTGTTCTTTCGGGTCCTTTGCAGCTTGAAAATTCTATTGCTTCTGATACAAGTCTGGGACTGTGTATTTCCACTGGGCTGCACTTTATTTTACTCTCTCCGCCCTCGTTTCACAATGCAAGTGTGAAGAGGCAAAATGATGAAATGCAGTTTTTACACTACTGTGTTTTTTGACTAATGTATTTAACTAAATATTGTTGCATGTTTAAAGTTCATCAGTCATGGTTTTCACTCGTGTGTGTTGCCAGTGTTCTATTACAAATCCTTCTTGTCTTTGTGCTGAAAAGACTTCTATCTGCATTTCAGAGACAGCTTTTCAGTTTTGTTATAAAGCCTCATTACTTTTTTATTATAGACTTAGTGGAGCCTTCTCTGTTGAATTGAATCATATGATTCAGTAGTAGCTGGACATTTAATACTATATCGTCTTTATATTGTTCAGTATTCTTCTCAGTTCTTTTCTTTTCTTACATCTTTATTGGGGTATAATCTTCTCAGTTCTTTTACTTGTACTTTGGAAATGTCTCAGGAGAAAAAAATTGAAGGATAATATTTCTTTGAAATAATTCACCCCTGTCCTAGGAAGGCAGTATTTTAAAGATAATTATTCAAACAAAATATACTACATTTTCTGATTCTTACTAATTTAAGCTCCCTACAATAGAGAATAGGGATCCAGAAAGTAATGTATTTTTTCACAAAATAAAACTATTTTCTTCAAAAAGAAAATCCTTCAAGATCATCAGCTCATGTCACATATTTTGTGAAATTTTTCTAAATTCCCTAGGTGTTCACCTCATTGCATTATTAAGGTCTCTTCTACAGTCCCCTAAGGACAGGGCATTCTCTCAGTCAGCTATTAGGCACCCATGTTTGTTGACTGAAGTAAAAGACCCCCAGTACATTTATACAGTTATCTAACAAAACTGCTTGGGAGGTAGATGTGACATGGCTAAACATTATTTTTAGGTTTAATTTGCTTTTAGAAATGTATGCCTTATCTACTTCAGAGTTTCTGTGTTTTAGTAGCTACTTCACAATTTAGATGGACTGGTTTCCTATTGCTGGGTAATACACTACCCCTAAACTTAGTAGCTGAAAGCAACAATCATTTTATTTTGCTCATGGTTTTCTGAATAAGGAATTTGGGAAGGGCTCAACCCAATAGTTTATCATCACTGATCTAGTGACATCAGCTGGGACAGTGGCTGGAGGACCCACTTTCAAAATGGTTCTATCACTTACATGTCTGGTGCCTTGGTACTTTTTGGCTTCTCTCTCTCAATTTCTCTACAGATGGTGCCTCTTCTTCCAGGATCTTTCCACGTGAGTTGGGCTTCTTACAGCATGGCAGTCTCAGGGTGATCAGACTTCTTACACAGTAGCTTTCTTCTCCCAGAGTGATCATTTCAGGAGGCTGAGAGAAATTGCAAGGCTTCTTATGACCTAGCTGCAGTAGTCCCAGAATTGCTTTCATCCCACTCTATTGGCCAAGCAAACCACTCAGGCTGGCCCAAGAGGAGGTTCAAGCAGAGGGGAGAAATAGATTCTACCTTTCAATGGGGGAATGACATGGGCAGACAAGGAGGGAAGAAATTGGTGGTGGCCAACTTAGAGACAAGCTACCACAGTAGGAAAAATATTCTATTTGAAAAAGCCATGAGACAATATAATTCAGCTCCCTTTTTCTGTGGTCAGATAATAGTCATCTAACATTTATTGTTCATTTTGACTTCTCCATTTGTCTATTGAAAACCTTTGGCTGGGGTTGAGTGTCTTTAGTGGCAATAATAAATAGGCCCATCATTCAGAATAACATGCTGCCATCTTTGCTAGAAGCCCCCACACGTTCACCAAAACTATCAGAAATATGGACTTGAAGACTTCTTACATTTGAAGGTTTCTCCCTTGTGGCAAAATCCACTAGGGCACAATCCATCCATGAGCCAAAGTTGATTCTAGAAAACATCAAGTTTCTTTACAGTGACCTTAACCATGTTAGCAGAAGAACCAAGAAATTCTCCACCTCCAAGATTCAGAAGATCTCATTCATTTCCCAAATGAAGACTATTTTCTTTTTTTTTTTTAAACATCTCTATTGGAGTATGATTGCTTGACAGTGCTGTGTTAGTTTCTGCTGTATAACAAAGTGAATCAGCTATATGCATACGTATATCCCCATATACCCTCCCTCTTGACTCTCCCTCCAACCCTCCTTATCCCAACCCTCTAGGTGGTCACAAAGAACAGAGCTGATCTCCCTGTGCTATGCGGCTGCTTCTCACTACCTATCTGTGTTACATTTGGTAGTGTGTATATGTCAATGCTACTCACTTACTTTGTCCCAGCTTACCCTTCCCCCTCCCTGCTTCCTCAAGTCCATTCTCTATGTCTGTGTCCTTATTCCTGTCCTGCCCCTAGATTTTTCAGAACCTTTTTTTTTTTTTTTAGATTCCATATATATGTGTTAGCATACGGTATTTGTTTTTCTCTTTCTGACTTACTTCACTCTGTATGACAGTCTCTAGGTCCATCCACCTCACTGCAGATAACTCAGTTTTGTTTCTTTTTATAGCTGAGTAATATTCCATTGTATATATGTGCCGCATCTTCTTTATCCATTCATCTGTCGATGGACACTTCGGTTGCTTCCATGTCCTGGCTACTGTAAATAGTGCTGCAATGAACATTGTGGTACCTGACCCTTTTTGAATTATGGACTTCTTAGGGTATATGCCCAGTAGTGGGATTGCTGGGTCATATGGTAGTTCTACTTTTAGTTTTTTAAGGAAGCTCCATACTGTTCTCCATAATGGTTGTATCAATTTATATTCCCACCAACAGTGCAAGAGGGTTCCCTTTTCTCCACACCCTCTCCAGCATTTATTGTTTGTAGATTTTTTGATTATGGCCATTCTGAATGGTGTGAGGTGATACCTCCTTGTAGTTTTGATTTGCATTTCTCTAATGATTAATGGTGTTGAACATTCTTTCATGTGTTTGTTGGCAATCTGTATATCTTCTTTGGAGAAATGTCTATTTAGGTCTTCTGCCCATTTTTCGATTGGGTTGTTTGTTTTTTTGATATAGAGCTGCGTGAGCTGCTTGTATATTTTGGAGCTTAATCCTTTGCCAGTTGCTTCGTTTGCAAATATTTTCTCCCATTCTGAGGGTTGTCTTTCATCTTGTTTATGGTTTCCTTTGCTGTGCAAAAGCTTTTAAGTTTCATTAGGTCCCATTTGTTTATTTTTGTTTTTATTTACATTTCTCTAGGAGGTGGGTCAGAAAGGATCTTGCTGTGATTTATGTCAAAGAGTGTTCTTCCTATGTTTTCCTCTAAGAGTTTTATAGTGTCTGGTCTTACATTTAGGCGTTTAATCCATTTTGAGTTTATTTTTATGTATCGTGTTAGGAAGTGTTCTAATTTCATTCTTTTACATTTAGCTGTCCAGTTTTCCCAGCAAAACTTATTGAAGAGGCTGTCTTTTCTCCATTGTATTCTCTTGCCTCCTTTATCAAAGGTAAAGTGACCGTATGTGTGTGGGTTTATCTCTGGGCTTTCTATCCTGTTACACTGATGTATATTTCTGTTTTTGTGCCAGTACTATACTGTCTTGATTACTGTAGCTTGGTAGTATAGTCTGAAGTTCGGGTGCCTGATTCCTCCAGCTGTGTGTTTCTTTCTCAAGATTGTTTTGGCTATTCGGTGTCTTTTGTGTTTCCATACAAATTGTGCAATTTTTTGTTCTAGTTCTGTGAAAAATGCCATTGCTAGTTAAATAGGGATTGCATTGAATCTGTAGATTGCTTTGGATAGTATAGTCATTTCCACAGTGTTGATTCTTCCAATCCAAGAACATGGTATATCTCTCCATCTGTTTGTATCATCTTTAATTTCTTTCATCAGTGTCTTATAGTTTTTTGAATACAGTTCTTTTGTCTCCTTAGGTAGATTTATTCCTAGGTATTTTATTCTTTTTGTTGCAGTGGTAAATGGGAGTGTTTCCTTAATTTTTCTTTCAGATTTTTCATCATTAGTGTATAGGAATGCAAGAGATTTCAGTGCATTAATTTTGTATCCTGCTACTCTACCAAATTCATTGATTAGCTCTAGTGGTTTTCTGGTAGCATCTTTAGGATTCTTTATGTATAGTATCATGTCATCTGCAAACAGCGACAGTTTTACTTCTTCTTTTCTTATTTGGAATCCTTTTATTTCTTTTACTTCTCTGACAGCTGTGGCTAAAACTTCCAGAACTATGTTAAATAATAGTGGTGAGAGTGGGCAAACTTGTCTTGTTCCTGATCTTAGAGGAAATGGTTTCAGCTTTTCACCATTGAGATTGATGTTGGCTGTGGGTTTTTCATATATAGCTTTTATTATGTTGAGGTAAGTTCCCTCTATACCTACTTTCTGGAGAGTTTTTATCATAATGGGTGTTCAATTTTGTCAAAAGTGTTTTCTTCTTCTATTGAGATTATCATATGGTTTTATTCTTCAATTTGTTAATATGGTCTATCACACTGATGGGTTTGTGTATATTGAAGAATCCTTGCATTGCTGGGATAAACCCTACGTGATCATAGTGTATGATCCTTTTAATGTGCCATTGCATATTGTTTGCTAGTATTTTGTTGAGGATTTTTATATCTATGTTCATCAGAGATATTGACCTGTAGTTTTCTTTTTTGTGTGACATCTTTGTGTGGTTTTGGTATCAGGGTGTTGGTGGCTTTGTAGAATGAGTTTGGGAGTGTTCCTTCCTCTGCTATATTTTGGAAGAGTTTGAGAAGGATAGGTCTTAGCTCTTCTCTAAATGTTTGATGGAATTTGCCTGTCAAGCCATCTGGTCCTGAGCTTTTGTTTGTTGGAAGATTTTTAATACAGTTTCAATTTCAGTGCTTGTGATTGGTCTGTTTATATTTTCTATTTCTTCTTGGTTCAGTCTTGGAAAATTGTACCTTTCCAATTATTTAATCATTTCTTCGTGGTTGTCCATTTTATTGGCATATAGGTGCTTGTACTAATCTCTCATGATCCTTTGTATTTTTGCAGTGTCAGCTGTTAATTTTCCTTTTTCATTTCTAACTGTGTTGATTTGAGTCTTCTCACTTTTTTTCTTGATGAGACTGGCTAATGGTTTTTGTTTATCTTCTCAATGAACCAGCTTTTAGATTTATTGGTCATTGCTATTGTTTCTCTCATCACTTTTTCATTTATTTCTGATCTGATCGTTCTGATTTCTTTCCTTCTGCTAACTTTGGGGTTTTTTTTGTTCTTCTTTATCTAATTGCGTTAGGTGTAAGTTTAGGTTGTTTGTTTGAGATTTTTATTGTTTCTTGAGGTAGGATTATATGGCTATAAACTTCCCTCTTAGAACTGCTTTTACTGCACCCCATAGGTTTTGGGTCATCGTGTTTTCTTTGTCATTTGTTTCTTGGTATTTTTTGATTTCCTCTTTGATTTCATCAGTGATCTTTTGGTTATTTACTAGCATATTGTTTAGCCTCCATGGGTTTGTATTTTTTACAGTTTTTTTCCTGTAATCGATATCTAGTCTCAAAGTATTGTGGTTGGAAACATACTTGATATGATTTTAATTTTCTTAAATTTACCAAGGCTTGATTTGTGACCCAAGATATGATCTATCCTGGAGAATGTTCAATGAACAGTTGAGAAGAAAGTGTATTGTGTTGTTTTGGGATGGAATGTCCTATAAATATCAATTAAGTCCATCTTTTTAAAAGTGTCATTTAAAGCTTGTGTTTTCTTATTTATTTTCATTTTGGATTATCTGTCCATTGATGAAAGTGGGGTGTTAAAGTCCCCTACTATTTTTGTGTTACTGTTGATTTCCCCTTCTATGGCTATTAGCATTTTCCTTACATGTTGAGGTGCTCCTACTTTAGGTGTATAAATATTTACAATTGTTATATCTTCTTCTTGGATTGATCCATTGATCATTATGTAGTATCCTTCTTTGTCTCTTATAATAGTCTTTATTTTAAAGTCTGTTTTTTCTGATATGAAAATTGCTACTCCAGCTTTCTTTTTTTTCCATTTGCATAGAATATCTTTTTACACCCCTTCACTTTCAGTCTGTATGTGTCCCTAGGTCTGATGTGGGTCTCTTGTAGACAGCATGTTTATGGGTCTTGTTTTTGTATCCATTCAGCCAGGCTATGTCTTTTGGTTGGAGCATTTAATTCATTTAGATTTAAGGCAGTTATTGATATGTATGTTCCTATTCCCATTTTCTTAATTGTTTTGGGTGTGCTTTTGTAGGTCTTTTCCTTCTTTTGTGTTTCCTACCTAGAGAAGTTCCTTTAGCATTTGTTTTAAAGCTGGTTTGGTGGTGCTGAATTCTCTTAACTTTTGCTTCTCTATAAAGGTTTAATTTCTCTGTCAAATCTAAATGAGATCCTTGCTGGGTAGAGTAATCTTGGTTGTGGTTTTTCCCTTTCATCACTTTAAATATGTCTTCCCACTCCCTTCTGGCTTGCAGAGTTTCTGCTGAAAAATTAGCTGTTAACCTTATGGGGATTCCCCTGTATGATTTTTTTGCTTTTCCCTTGCTTTTAATATTTTTTTTTGAATTTAATTTTTGAATATTTGATTAATATGTGTCTTGGCATGTTTCTCTTTGGGTTTATCCTTTACAGTATACTCTGTGCTTCCTGAACTTGATTATTTCCTTTCCCATGTTAGGGAGTTTTTGACTATAATCTCTTCAAATATTTTCTCAGACA
Organism: Tursiops truncatus; assembly: GCF_011762595.2. Taxonomy (NCBI): domain Eukaryota; kingdom Metazoa; phylum Chordata; class Mammalia; order Artiodactyla; family Delphinidae; genus Tursiops; species Tursiops truncatus. The sequence goes on from NC_047035.1 coordinate 96,145,656, forward strand.
CTTTCTTTTTCTCTTCTTCTTCTGGGACCCCTATGATTCAAATGTTGTTGCATTTAATGTTGCCCCAGAGGTCTGTGAGACTGTCCTCAATTCTTTTCATTCTTTTTTCTTTATTCTGCTCCCTGGCAGTTATTTCCACCATTTTATCTTCCAGCTCACTTATCCGTTCTTCTGCCTTAGTTATTTTGATTCCTTCTAGAGTGTTTTTAATTTCAGTAATTGTGTTGTTCATCACTGTTTTTTTGTTCTTTAGTTCTTAGAACCTTGTTAAATATTTCTTGTATTTTCTTCATTCTGTTTCTGAGATTTTGGATCATGTTTACTGTCATTACTCTGAATTCTTTTTCAGGTAGGTTGCCTATTTCCTGTTCATTTATTTGGTCTTGTAGGTTTTTACCTTGCTCCTTCATCTGTAACAAATGTTTTTTCATTTCATTTTTTATTTTTTTGATGGGTGGTGCTGTATTCCTGTCTTATTGGTTGTTTGGTCTGAGACGTCCAGCACTGGAGTTTGGAGACAGTTGAATAGAGCTGGGACTTGGTGCTGAGATTAGGACCTCTGGGAGACCTCACTTCAAGTGATAGTCCCTGGGGTCTGAGGTTCTTTGTTATTTCAGTAGTTTGGAGTCACTGCTCCCACCATAGAAGCTTGGCCCTGACCTCCAACCTTGGAACCAAGATACCACAAGCTTTGTGGAATGGTTAAAAAAAAAAAAGGAAAAATGGAAGAAAGAAAGAAAAAAAGGAGTAGTACAATATCAAAGAATAAAAACTAAATAAAATTAGAAAGATAAAAAATATTAGGAAAAATAAAGCTATATTCGAAACAACTGCAACAAGGTAAAATAAAACCACCACAGAAAAAAGGAAAAGTAAATAAATAAAAAACAAAAAGGTGGGGGGAACAAGCCAAAAGGAGAGATCACTAACAAAGTATAAAGAATAAAATAAAATTAGAAAATAAAAGATTTATTAGGAAAATTAAAAATATAAAAGAATTAATAACAATGAATCAACAAGGTAAAACAGGACCCCAATCTAAAAGAGGAAAAAAGAAGAAAAAAAAAAGCCTTTGCTATGGGGGCGGAGTTTATATGGGGTGGAACTTAGGCAGGGGTGGGGTTTTGAGTGGGGCGGGGCCTAGGCAGGTGGGGGTGGTGACGTTTGAGCTTGGGATGGGGCCTAGGCCGGGCAACATTTAAGCGTGGGGAGGGGTGTCCACCCAGGACCAGCGCAGAAGGGGAGAGGCAGCACGTGGAAAGGAGGGCCTCCGGAGTGTGGAGTTCCAGAGCCCGGAGGTAGGCGCCTCCAAACTCTGGAACTCCAGACTCCAGAGGCCTCCCTCCCGACCCCCACCACCACCCAGCACCACCCCTCCCCCTCTCTTCAGGCCCCAAGCAAAGGCCCCAGCTCCAATATCACCCCCTGAAGACTATTTTCTTAAGATCTTATACTTTGTATATTGCACAAACACATCCTGAGCTCTTCCCCAAACTGTAGCTACTTAGCCTAATTGTAGTTTACTTAATTTGCATGTGAATTTTCTCATTAGAATATGATTAAGATAAAAAAAAGAACTGTACCTAATGAAGCTAGGAATATGTCATTTGCCTTCAGTCTTGGCTCAAGCTTCTGTTGCGTTGAATTTCTAAGCTGTGATCTTGGTTCTCACATTACGAGAATTTAAGCAATCTGCCATCATTTCCTCTTCATTTTGTCCACTTATTCCAATATCAGGGACTTGGTTCTTACCGAACTTCATAAGACTAGAGACTTATTTTTTTATTTTTTTTTATTTTTTTGCGGTACGCGGGCCTCTCACTGTTGTGGCCTCTCCCGTTGCGGAGCACAGGCTCCGGACGCTCAGGCTTAGTGGCCATGGCTTACGGGCCCAGCCGCTCCGCGTCATGTGGGATCCTCCCGGACCGGGGCACGAACCTGTGTCCCTTGCATTGGCAGGCGGACTCTCAACCACTGCGCCACCAGGGAAGCCCTAGAGACTTATTTTTATGTATGTCCCTGCTCAAATGCCAGCTCATCAGAGAAGGTTGACCTGACCATCCCATCTAATATTACATCCCTACCATTCTCTATAATAAACTTCTGTCCTCTTTAGCAATCTCTATTTGAAATTACTTTTTGCATTTATTTACTTGTTTATCATCTCTAATTTCCACTTTTGTGTGTCCAGGTTCAAATATTTGGTACTAAGTATCTGGGTAGGTGCTTAGCAACTATTTGTTGAATAAATAACTACATGAATAACTGAAAATATATTTGCCATTAACTGATTGGTACTGTAGTGACAGAGTCAAAGTGTTTTTTATTTGTCAAAATAACACAAATAACATTAAAGTAAAACCAACTTCTTCAGGGAAGAAAAGACTTTCTATTGTGGAACTAAAATAACCAAACTGCATGTTTATAATCTACAGTACAGTATAGAGTTGCAGGAGGACACTCACAAGTAAGAACTGAAACATTTAATAGCATTTTGAGGTGGTAATATTTCAAATTGAATAGGCCTTCTCAATCACCATTGGTGATAGTATACATTTGGGAAAGCACTTTACTAATACGTATCAAGAACATTAAAAAGAGTCCCTTTTTATACGCAATAATTCTATTTCTGAGATTCCTCATAAAGAAAATATGTAATGGAGAAAAATAGTATGCATGATGATGTTCACTGAAGTATTGGATATACAACTCTGTGTCTAACAATTGTGGAACGATTCTGTAAAATATGACATACCTATGTAATAAGAAATTAACTTCTCTATAAATTCACATTTACCAAGGGTGACTTAACATCTTATACAGTTTCCAAGTGTAAAAAGGCAGGGTACAAAATTTTATGTATAGTTTCATTTCAACTATGCCAAAAGTAACTGTAGAGAAAAAAATCTGAAATGAAATATACCAGGAAGTTTATATTAGCTATCAGTGGATTGTGAAACAGAGGTTAAGTTCTTTTTTCCTTCTTTATATTTTTTATGTATTTTTCAAATCTCTTACAATGAGCATTTATTATTTTTATAAGCAGAAAAGTAAACTATCTAAAATTTAAAAGGTTTATAATAGATCAGTGCAATATTATTAAGCAGGACTCTTTCAGTAATAGTGTGACTTGTTAGGTAATTTCATTATCTAAAAGACCTAAATTAGCTTAGACTATAAGACATAACAAATGAATGAGGGGAAATAATACTAGTGGCTGATGTTTCAGCCTATGAAGATCATTCTTTTTTTGTTTGTTCTTTGTGTGTGTGCGTGTGTGTGTGTGTGTGTGTGTGTGTGTTCAAGGCAGTTAGTAATCCTTTATCTCATTTAAATATGTTCTGTACAGTTGAAGAAAACAATGAATTCTTTTCATTCGTTTTTTCAATAGATAATAGGTAGAACGTATGAAATTGCCAAAATTTTGGCTTTTCTGATGTACAAAAAAATGGCATTTTTATGCATTTGACTTACTTTCTGTACCAAATATTGAGGTAATAACAATGCCTAGTGATTTTTGTAATGCCATATACTGGCACCTCTCTTTTTGCAACTAATGTTCACACAGGTCTTCAAATAAATGGCTGTTCACATCCAGACACATTTGGCAGAATCAGTAAGTTTTCATGCCAATTCAGAGAGGGAAGAGGGGTTCAGGAAGACAAAAGGGTTGAGAGAGACATTTTATAATATATCAAATATGAGTAATGATATCTCAGCTTGTACTTTAAAAAGTACTGGTGATACTTAATCCTTCAATAACACTTTATAGTACAAAGCATGTTCTCATTCATTATTTGATTTACTCCTCAAAACCTAAGAGGAAGATAATTTTATCCTCATTTTACTGTTTCTGAGTGATTGTGATTTACAAGGTTAGGCAGCTAGAAAGTGGAAGAGCTAAGACTTGAACCTGTATTAGCAATCTATGTGACAGAAAAAATTTGCTGGTTAATTTGTGCATGAAAAGACATCTTCATTTTGTAGAAATGAATTATAGCCAGTAATTAAAGCTTAGAAATCTATTCATTTCTAGAGATAATTGTTGTCAAAATGTTGCTTTGTATTTCTCTTAAATTATACCCATATTCTTCACAATTAGCTAAATTTGTTCAGTTTTTTTTTTTTTTTTTTTTTTTTGCAGTACTCGGGCCTCTCACTGCTGCTGCCTCTCCCGTTGCGGAGCACAGGCTCCGGACGCGCAGGCTCAGCGGCTATGGCTCACGGGCCCAGCCGCTCCGCGGCATGTGGGATCTTCCCGGACCAGTGCACTAACCCGTGTCCCCTGCATCGGCAGGCAGACTCCCAACCACTGCGCCACCAGGGAAGCCCTGTTCAGTTTTTAAAACTAATGTTTTAAATGTTCTGTGATTGTAAGTTTCATATATATATATATATATATATATATATATACACACACACACACACACACATACACTTGAATTAACAGGAAAAATGAATCTATTTTTAGGACCAGTGTTTTTGGCAAAGGTAGGAATTGCTTTGAAATTGAAACACAATTGAAAATCCATATGGCAGTCTGTGAAGTATGGATTTTCAAAAAGACTGTTTTCCAAAATGTATATTAATATTTGAGTGAAGAGGTAGGGAATCTTCTATTCTTAGAATTCTTTGGAAGAGATCCACTTTGAGAATTATTTCCTTTTTTTGAATCTAGCAAATAATGTCATTTTAAATAAAATAACAACTCAAGGTAACAGAGAAGGTGTTATGTAGCTTTTGTAGGCAGATCAACCCTGGGAATCATGTTGAATAATTTGCTTCGTGGCTAGAGACAGAGGCATTTGTAAGCAGAGTATGAAGAACAGAGCCTAATTCCAATGGGGCTTTTCTGTTTGTCCTGTCAGTGAAGTCCCCCTTCGCCTGATAAATAAAGCACTGCATTCATCCTGGTTGGGGATTTAAGAAAAATCCCATTAGTCCTGCCCACTTCACATTTATGGAATGATTACTTGCCATTTTCCTATGTGTTTGGGGCCATGTGAATCACAAAATAAATAACAGCAACCCTCTCTTACAATGCAGAGAACTGCACCACAGATAAGGGGCATTAAACTTACACTTACATTGGATTTTTCTATGTACAATTTTATTAAGGATCACAAGCCCTTAAGAAAATTAAAAAAAAATCTTTCATCCTCATTTCTTGGTCTCATAAATGTGTTTACTGAAGGAAAATTTTATACTAGGAAATAATTTGCTCCTTTCTCTCTAAAGTAGCCTGCTTTAATGATCTACCTAGGTTACTCAGTGCTTCTCCTAAAACTACTGGGGAAAATACCCTTTATAAATCAGTATTTAAAGGAAATGTTTGAGAATGTTTCTGGGTCAACAGTAGATGCATACATCATCCACTTATGACTGTAATTTCGAGTGATCTGCTTAACCTTTAAATTTAGAAAACTCCTATTCGTTGTTCCATATGTTAGTTTTTAGACATATATTCATTCTCATGTGGAAGATCTCTGTCATTGTGAATGTTCTTTTTAAAAACAGACACTTAACAGTGTCCTGGTTTCATGTGTGGCTAAAGCAAACTCTATCTGCAAGCTGGAATGCATTCGACATTGTTTTCAGTAGGTCAATAAAATGACGGATGGATTTGAGCCAAATTGTAGCAGAGGACACACATCCTCTGTTGAAATAGCTGAAAAGACAAATTAATATTGAAGTGTGGAATACTGAATTGGACTGTCTTCCAGTGCACAGAAATAGACTAAAGTAGATTACCAAAATGAGGCATGTGCACTTCAGGCAACTAAAACAGACTTACTATGCAAACACGAGGGGAGTAGAGGAAGACTTGGATGTGGTATTCTGAAGGTGGTAACAGTTTGGCCTCCATAATATGCAGTAGGGGATAACAGAAACACCTTGAATTTTAGGACCTTTCAACACTTTGAAATTTAGATAGTTCTATATTTGCAACTTTCAACTAAGAACCATCTTTGTCATTTTTATTCTAAGGGTATGTGTTTTTTGACAAGCATACATTCTAAGAGTATGCCTTTTTAAAGGATATTTTTCAAAATATTTAGGGTAGGGGGAGAGTTTCAGTCTCACTTAACACTTTATTAATGCAGGAGAAAAAAACACAATAAAATAACACAAACTTTAAATATTGAGTCAAAACCTTCATGATATTCATTTCCCACACAAAAAGTTCAAATTTCTTTCATAATTTAACGCCTAAAGTAATTCATGATCAGGCTTATATTTCCTATAATATCTTTTATGGACCAAATTCTGCGAGAGAATTGCATCTTTGTTTTCACTAATCTTTAAGTGAAGTTTAACATTTCCTTTGATAATGAATGTAGGAAACCAATCACAGTGGCGTTAGCAGTGTTGTGACTTTGTCACTAGTAGAAATGGCAGATATTTCCATATCACATTACAGTTGTTGCAGTCTCTGCAACAATACAGTACAAACAATCCAACAAATGTATTGTTTATATCTCACTGTGACTTTAAAATTATAATTGTTATTAGCCCCACACATCTATTTTTACAACACAACGCAAATTATATTTCTGAATATTTTTATAACTGTATTTCACTATACTTGGTTTCCTTTGTAATTCTAATTTCATTTTGTGCATTAAAAACAAATTTGGAGAGGTTGTCCATTGGCATCACCAGACTGCCAAAGAGGCCTTTAGCAAAAGAAAGGTTAACAATCTTTAGAAAAACTGACCTTAATGATCATTCCCAAAGTGCTGGGCATTCAATTTTAATCCTGTGCCTTTGCCTGGAAGGCTGTTACTCCTGTGCTCCATCCTCATCCTTCAAGGTGCAGCCTACGTGTTACCACATCCATTTGATTGATCCTGATCCTTCTAGTCACAATCAATTGATCTTCTTTTATAATCCCCTCAAAATTGTTTTCTGCATTTCTATTAGAACTTATCCTGCCTTTTGTATGAATTAGTTGCTTCTTCTATGTCTGTGCTTTTAGAGTATAAACTACTTGGGGGCAGGAATATTGTCTTATTTAGTTACCATTCCATAATTGAATCTAACTTAGTCTAATTATGGTTGAAGAATGTGGCCTCTATATTGATACTTTGGACTTTATTGAGACTTCCTTTACTGCTTGGAACATGACCAATTTATGTAAATGTTCCGTTTATGCTTGGAAACATGGTGAGATCCGAAGCAGCTGTGTGCAGGTTTTTAATTGCAGGATTCAAATCTATACCTCCTACTGTTTCTTTTATTCCTTGCTCGATTTATCAATTATTTACAGAGTATGTTAAAGTCTCCTGTTATGATAGTAGAGATGTTAATTTCTTATTTTAACAGTTCTGTCACTTAACTTTACATATTTTGAATCAATATTATTAAGTACATAAAATTTAGAATTGTTATATCTTCCTGATGAACTGGACCTTTAATCAATATGCAATGATTTTTATCTCTAGTAATGCTTATTTTTGCATAGTAATAAATTTTCTCTGATGTTGATAGAACCCAGCTGTGTGTTGCGTTAGACTTTTACTGCTATCCTTTTACATTCCTTCGCTTTCAACTTTGCTGTGCCATAATGCTTTAATTGTGTCTTTTGAAAATAACATAATGCAGGATTTTATATACTTTAAAAAATTTGTTCTGTGAATCCTTGTCTTTTGCCTGAATAGTTTCATCATTTTATAATGTTTATAATTACAGATATATTTTATTCATTTCTAACATATTTTACACTATATCTTTGCCCTGACTTTTCTAGAGGTTTATTCCCCTTTTTTTTAAAAGTTTTTCAAATTGAGATATTTTCTCTCTCACTACATTTTTTCTCTATTAATTTGAAAGCCTTAATTCTATCTGTATTATTATTTTAGTCATTTCCTAGAAAGTTTAATATTCATATTTAAAAGTCTAACATGTATCATGTCTTTACCTTTCTCCCAAATAATGTAAGGAATGTGAACGAGGTTAGCCCACTCTTCTCTTGCTATTTGCTGTTGTCCTTTTTAGCCTCACAAATTTACACATATTTATCAATTTATTTACTCATCACTCCTTTGTCTCAAACTTTTATATCATCTTACTTTTGCTTTTAGAATTTCCAATACTTACATTTGGGGAGAGGTAAAAATTCTGTTTTTGTTGATCTAGGAATTTTTTTTTTAATTTTACTCCTCCCTCATTTTAAACAGTTTTTCTGGTTATAGAATTATAAGTTGAAAGCAATTTTCTCTAAGCTCTTTGAATATATGATACTACTGAATTTGGATTTCTATATTACTAAGTCAGTTGTTAATCTGTCTTTCTTTGTAGATAATCTGCCCCTATCCTTTTTGCCCCAAGCTGAAGCTGATTTTTATCTTCAGTATTCTGTAGTTTCGCCACACACTGTGTTTAGGTATGGATTTTTTTTTTTATTTATTCTGCTTTGGATATAATAAGATCCTTAAATTTGAGGGTTTGGTAACTTTCATCATATCTGGACAATTTTCAGTCATTATCTCATTAAATATTTTATTGCCCCTTTCTCATTCTCTCTATTGTCTTATTCTGGGTCTTCAATTAGACATATATTGGACCATCTCTCTCTATCCCCTATGTCTCAACTTTTCTCTCATGTTTTTCATCTATGTTGCACTGTGCTATATAATTTCTAGGTAATTTCTTCATGTCTGTCTTCCAGGACACCAGTTATTTTCTTTAGCTATGTCTGATCTGTTTAGCACATATATTAAGTTTCTAATTTCAGTTATTATACTTTTTACATTAGAAATTCTGTTTTTTTAAAATCTGCCTTATATATTTTACCATTATTTTATTGTACTTTTAATTCTTTCTTTTATTTCTTCAAATATATTAATTAATCTTATTTAATATTCTGCATCTTTCAATCTCAATATCTGCTATATTTGCAGATATAATTCTGTAGTATGTTGTTTTTGCAGATTCTTTCTCATTAGAGTTTATTTCCTTGTATGGTTAGTGGTTTTTTTAAAAATTGTGAGCTCATATTCCTTGGACTTTCCTGTTATTGCTGTAACAAATTACAATAAACTTGGTGACTTAAAACAACACACTTTTATTCTCCTATAGTTTTGGAGGTCAGAAGTCCAAAAAGGATTTCATTGGGCAGAGCCTCTAGAGGCTCTGGAAGATAAAATATTTCTTTGCTTTTTCCAGCTTCTGGAGCTACATCGCTTGCATTTCTTGATTCATGACCCCTTCCTCCATCTTCAACTTGCAGTGTAGTATCTTCAAATCTCTCTCTGCATTTCTTAACATCATGTTCTCCTCTGTGTCAAATCTCCCTCTCTCTCCCTCTTATAAGTATGCTTGTGATTACATTTAAGGCCCACTCAGCTAATTTAGGATAATCTCCCCACAAGACTCTTAGCTTAATCACATCTGCAAAGTCTCTTTTGCTGTATTAGGTAACATTCACAAACTCCAGGGATTAGAATATGGACATTTTGAGGGGTAATTGTTCAGCGTACTACACACTTTATCTGTGGAAATTGCTTGGTATTTAAGTGTGTTCTTCCATAGAAGACTTGTACTTCTCCCAGGTTTTACTGATACTACCAACCCAGAACTAGTTTAAAGTAAAATTTTATATTTTTTGGTCCAGATGGTTGGTACACCTTTCAGCCTAGAGCAGCACAAGTGCAGCTTACAAAGGAAACTTCCTTTTTTTCCCAATCATCCAGAGTCAAGACTGACAATCATATATCCCAACCATATTGCTTTCTGGGTGATTTTTTTTTTCTTCCGTTTTCCTCACTGAAGGTATTATCCCTTGAAGATCCTGGCTTCAGTTGAGGCTTCAATCCAAGTTCTTTATTCAGGCCCTAAGCTTTGTCTTCTGTTCCCTGTAGCAGTCTATTAAAACTCAGATTATAGACTGCCAGAATGGAGATTTTTCTCTAGGGCAAATACTGACTCCAACACTCACCCCGGTGGATTAGCACTTTCGATATTTTCCTTTCTGATCTACAAGAAATTCTCTTACTTTTCCATCAGCACAGCCATATTTTACTTAAAAAAATATTTTCTTCAATATTTTTAAATGTGTCATATCAGCAGGGGATTCTCTTAATTTAGGTTGCAATATTGCCAGAAACAGAAGTCAGATATTGAAAGAGTGTCTAATTTATCCCTCTCCTCAGCACCTAAATCGATGACATCCAAACTGTGACTAATGAATGTTAAATTAAATAAAAACATAGCAAACTGGAACTTGGTCGGACATTAAAATTGATTACTAACAGAGACCATATGGCCTGGGAAGTCTGAAGTATTTACTATCTGGCCTGTTATGGAAAGAGTTTGCCTTGTCTAGAGAGTTTATTTTGACCCCTCCACGAGACCAGAATGGGCATAGTGGTAAGTACTTCTCAGAAGTCTTAGTTTATTCTGGGGATGGTGTCCTTTATCTTGGTGATAGAGAACCACCTGGCCTCAGAAGTGCCTCTGAACTTCATGAACTTCAGGGCTCACCTACCATGTCTATTTTCTCTTCATTCTCCTATGCAGCTAATGTACAATGAGTCAGCATGTGGGGTATCTTTAACTGAGACTCTTCCCCCTTTCTGTGTGTCAACCTATCTCATGAATTGCTGAGGTGATAACTTAAGGGTTCACGTTGATTTATAGACTTAATATGCTTGAAGGAGAAGAAAGAGGATTCTGGGGTGGCATCTTGGCTCTGCTACCAATTAGCCAGCTCTCCATGATGTGGAGAAGCCACATCGTGTCTCTGAGTCCCATTGTCCTTATCTATAGAAAGAAAGGTAAATTCAGTAAACTGTAAGTTTCCCTGTACTCCAATGTTCTTTGATTCTGAAGTCAGAATAAAAAGTTTTATCTCTTTTCTCCAAGGTATAGTCCCTTCCTCCTTTATGAAGATTAGATGAGTAAATGCACGTAAAGTCCTGAGGACACAGCTGGGCACAAAATACATCCTCAATGAGCGTTAGTTATTATATTGTTGTCACGAATATTACCAAAAGCCTCTTAGACAGGGTAAAAGCCCACAATAATTAATCCTTTTTTATGGATAGTAGTCCTCATGTTCCCTTGTGAGAATTTTTTGAGCATAAGTAGCACTGGAAAGAGATTCTAATCAGTATAAAATATCATCCCAATGTTCTCTCTGCCTTCAGAGGGATTGATTAACCTCCCCACTGCTGCTGACTGCATCACCAACAAGGGAACCACAAACCACAAAGCATTGACCAAAATCTGCGTCTGCAGAAAAAGAAGGGGAATTAAAGAAAAAACTCTCAACTTTGCAACCACAGGGCTTGGCTAGGTTTCCCTGGTGGTGTCTACAGGCTGAATTAGTGGAAGGGAAAGTTACTGTGATGGGTAGGTTAGGAGAGAAGCATGCTCATTGCAGATGTGGGGATGACTCTCAGCCACACTTGCTCTAGCTTGAAATCTGATGACCCACATGTATTCTGTATCATTATTTGTTCTAAAAGGAAATAATTTACCCCAAATAGTTGAAGTGAAGAAACATTAATATATGGAGGAAGCAAGGGTAAGGTAAGGTTAAAAGACGTTCCAGACAGTAGAAATGGTGGAAACTATTATCACCACTAGGACTAAAGGGTCAAGGGAAGGAAGGAGTGTGACTAGAGCCCAGAGAGAGCTGGGGCCAAGGAAGAGGGCTGTCTGGCAAAGGGCAGTTATGGAGGGATGCAACTATTTCTGGGGAAGGAACAAGGAAGAGACTCTATCTCCTGATTCTCCTGCCCTCTGATTGCTTGTGGTGCTTCCCATTGGTTACAGCCTGTTGGAAACCAGCCAGCCAGGGAACCCAAGAAATGTTTCCATAGAACAAGGCAGAGCAGAGAGGGGCCAGAGAATGGATGAGAGGTTTCAGGGAGAATAGAGAACAAGTACCCTTTTCCTCTGGAGCTTTTGCTCTGATTCCTCTTTGACTGGATATTTTTCTAGTTCCTTTGACATGCGATGTATTGTTTTGTGGATGAGCATGTGTGAGTGAGGGCAAATGTGTGTTGTTTTTGCCTAGTCTGTGGGTTGTAATGAAAAAGTACCCAGTTTGAACCAAGATACCTGAATTCTGGACTGTTAAAGAAAAAAATATTCATGACACTTGTTAAAATATTAAGGCAGATTTTATTCAAGACTACTGCAATAGGATTTTGTAGTAGGGGAGGGAGAGTGAGCTCAGCTATGAATACAGAAAGAAACAGTGGGCATTTATAGCCAAGGAGCAGGGTGAGAGGGTTGATGGATGGATAATTACTGAGAGGAAACCTCAGGGGTGTGGGGGAATTCTGGCTAAACTGACCTAACAGGATTCTTGCTGAAGGCAGGGCAGGGTGATAAGACATCACTGTTTTAGAGCAGGCTGGTGGAGGATGAGGAATTAGGTTGGATATTGAGGGTAGGGGATTCTGGCTACACTGTGCTTGCTAAACAGGACTCTTGAGGACATGCCCAAGAATGAGGTCTGGTCAGGCTCAGAGAAGCCTGTCTGAGCTTAGTCAAGGAAAGAGTCTTTGTCAGGTCTCAGCTCTGCCAAAAACTTGGGTAAACGTAGGCAAGTCATTTAATCTCTCAAAGTCTGGTATTTTATCTGTAAAATTGAGTCAGTAACATTTGTCCAATCTTTCTCATCAGGGTTTAAGAATCAAACAGAATAATAGTTAAAAGCAAGCTTCAAAATCAATGTGAGGAGAGAAGCTCTGAGGCTAGAGAGGAAGCTAAAGGGACTGTTTACCGGAGATTGTGATTCTTGGTGCACAAATGGTGTGGCTTGGGGATCTGGGTAACAACACATAGAAGAACGTGGCAGAGATTGCTGTTTAGCCACCAATTCCATTCCTCCATTTTTTCATAGCATTCGAATTATAATTTGGCATATGGCTATCCAGAGACACTATTTCCCAGCCTCCCTTGCTGGGTGTGGACATGTGAGCTGAGTACATTCTCTCCAGAGGAATGTGAGCAGAAGTGGTGTGTGCCACTTTCAGGTTGTCCCATGAACTCCCTCACATTCATTCTTCTGTGCTCTTCCCTTCTCCCTGGAAGGGAGACCAACAGAGTGGTCTAGAAGCTACTCATTGAAGATGACAGAGCCACCACCAGCTTGGGTCCCTGAAAGACTGTGAAGATCTGAGCCTCCTACCCCCAAATTTTTCACACTGAACTGGACATTCATTTTGACTATTATGTATGAGAGAAATAAGCTTCTTTATTCTTTTAAGTCACTGAATGCTGGAGTCTCTTTGGTGCAGTAGCTTAGCCTGCTCTAAAACAGGGAGCAGAACATTTCCCACATTTCTGCTCAGAACACAACATGGTTTTGTTATATGGTGATTGGGCAGGGGAGAGTATTAGAGGTGGCATTCAAGATGGCCAAGTAGCTTCTTCACAGAAGTCATTGGCAGGCATCTCCATCCAGTCATGGCAGGATCTCCAGACATCAGGACTTGCTGGCAGCAGACATCAACAAAGAGGCTGGAACAGAAAAATATGAGCCTACATGCTTTTAGCACAGATGAGACTCTCTTGGAGACTCTTAGAAATAGATGGGGAATAATTAAGGGTGCAGGGAGAACAGTTTGTTCCTACATAAGCAGCCTAAGTCTATTAGCTACAAAATTCTCAATATTAATATTTCTTAATGACACCTAATTTTCACTTTGTATCAGAATGCTTTGAGCTGCAAGAAGCCGTCAGCTTGAGTTAAATTTGCCTAAACAATATGTGCAATTTGTTATTATTATTATTTTATATAAGAAACCACTAAAGTGGGATGGGCTCCCGGTCATGTATGATCAAGGCTCTATGTCTCTCTTCTCTGTGATTCTCTCAGCCCTGTCATTCTCCATATGGATGCTTTTTTTCTCAGGTTGGCTTTTCTAATCATCACAAGTTGGCTCTCAGCAGCAAGTGTTGCAATATGCTTACTTGTTCATCTCCAGTAAGGGGAAGGAAAGGGAGGAAGGGAAAGAGGATGAGAGAAAGCAAAAGCAAGAAAACTGTTCTCCTAACCATAGAATCATGTTCTTCTCTTTGGTCTTATTGGGTCGCCTCAACTCATGTACCCACTCCCAGACCAATACCTGTCCTTAGGGAAATGCTGTGTTCTATGGGCTGAAGCCAAGACTTCTGACCATCACTGGTGAAGAGCATGTGATTGTCATGATGGCCTAAACCAAGGGCATGCAAAACTTTGCCCTGCAGGCCAAATCCAGCCAGCCACCTTTTAATTGTGGCCTAGGAAATAAGGATGGTTTTTACCTTTTTAAATGGTTATATAAGAATTTCAGTAAAACCTTTGATTTTGCCCCTTGGCCTACAAAGTCAAAAATATTTACTATCTGGTCCTGTAAGAAAAAGTTTGCCAACTCCTAGTCTAGACTAATCAGAATCTGTCTCTGCAGATGAGGATGACGGGCCACCTTTCCTTGAGGCACGTGCATGGTACCGGGAGAATTCCCCAAATGCTAGAGAAAGTTGCTTGGAGATAGGATAGGAACATCTAATGTGGCAATGTCAAATACTCATAAACTTTGGTTAACTGCATCACAGTTCTCTCCATGAGTGTATATAAATATTACTAATCAGTATTTATTGTGTCTATTATTTTGTGCTGAACTCTGTTTTAGGCACAATGGTAATAATCAGAACTTGCCTATGAACAATTTCTCATCCTTAATCTTGCCCAAACACTTAAGATTCCCCCCACCCCCACCCTGGCCTTTTGTTTTAGTGTGGTGTAGGGGGTGAGGGAAGGCAGGGTCTCAAGTAATACATATGTAAAGTGGACTGTTTAGTTCCTAGGGCACCACATCAAATGACATACAGCATTAGAAGTAATAACACCTTCTCAGTGCAGACTGGGGTCACCCATAAATGCTGTTCACTTTAGCTCTCCAACAGGCTTAAATAATCATATAAAACTTGGTCCCGTGTTTTGACTGTAGTTAGAGGAACATGCAGTTTAGGTTTTAAAAATCAATGTAAATTAGTCTTAATCTGAATTTACTTTAGAAAGATAATAGTCTAGGAGATAGTATAATGATTAGGAATCAATTTTTACTGGTTTTATTTTTTTAATGTCTAATGTATTTGTATCTGAGATCAGCTCTATAACAAGGTTAGAAATAAGGTAGAACACCAATAAGTTATGGTTGGGTGATTGGCCGCTGTCTATTTACTTAAGAGGCTTTGAGGTTGTGGTTTAGTTTAGGATTTACTGGGCAAGGTTGATACTTGGATGGAAGTCCAGTGGTACAAACTGTAATCCTTGCCCAACTATCTAGGGACACAATTAACCAAGGGACAAAGACAGATTATTTGTGAAATTGCTTGTGCTCTACGGTGAGGGCTGCTGGCTTGAAATATAGTCTTATCTGAGGTGTTGATTTAAATCACTGCTTAAAATGTGACTTGAGGCAATTTTGGTGAAATTTATGGTTTGTAAATTGCAGAGTGCAATGCAACCATTAGGCATTATAGTTATTCTTCTGTTTTACTCTTCCATGTCTGTTCCTTCATCTGTCCCTCATTGCTTTTAAAGTAAATATCTGGACCAATTCCTGTCAAGAAAAGAAGACCACACCCAAAAGCATGGCCATTCTAGGTCCAAGAGGGGAATGTCTAAGTGTGTGTGTGTGCATTCATCTGAACTTCTATGTCATGAATCACACAGATTAGCCATTGATCCGATGGAATGGTAAGAACCGAAATACTAGCCTACAATTTATTGAGAGCCTACCATGAGCTAGGCACCATACAAGACTTTTTGCATATATTATTTCTCATCCACATAAATATACTTGGGGTTATATTATGTCCCTGGCCTATAGATGAGGAAATCAGGCTGGGAGAGATTTGAAATCCTGCCAAGCTCACAAAAGTGGTGAGGAGCAGAGCCTGGATTCAGAGCTTGGGCACAAAAGCCCAAGTTCTTGCCCTAGGGGCTGCCTCTCCTGTGGGACAGTTGTGTCCTGAAATGATCTGTCTACTACCAGCCAGGGAAAACAGCTGAGTTAACTTCTTGTGGCTCTCTATGCTTTCTCTGGAGGTGCAACATCTTTCAGAAATTAGAATACTTTTATTTTGGAAACCTGGGGCTGAGATGGGCTCTGTGCAATAAAATAAGAACAACAGCAGCAACAGCAATAATAGTTGTAGTTAACATTTACTGATAGATTACCATGTATTACCTGGCATGTAAGTTCTATTATTATTATCCCTATTTTGGTTCCTACCCGAGTTGAATCAGAGAAAAGATGAGAAATTTGCCAAGGTCACATGGATGCTAGAGGCAGATCCAGGATTTACATCCAGATCATCCAAAGGGCATGCTCTCAGCAAGTTCCCTGGGCAAGGCTATCAGGGTGGAGCCCCACCTCTGTAGACAACTGGCCAGCATGGCCAAACAGCATGGCTCCCTGAAGCTCCTGAGCCTCGGCTGGAGTCCCACCTATACAACAGGAATGAATTCTATCTTGGTGGTACTCCCCTCTGACTCTCCCTGGGGAAGGGGGGAGCACAAAGATTGAGAAAAGTGAGAAGAGAGATTCTTCTACCCTTGCAATTTTTCTTTGGGGGATGGTTTTTCTTCTGGCTCTCTTCGGTCTGTGAATACCTCTGGCTAAAGCCTAGAAGACAGAAAACTAGGAGTTCTCCATTTAGAGCCCACCCAAGATTTAAAAAAAAGAGAAGAGAAAAAAGTTTTCTCTGTTTGCTTCTATATCTCAGTGAGCCACATGTGACCTCCTGAACTTTGCAATCGTTTCCTATGCAGTTTTTCATATTGGAGGGAGGTTTAGTTGGTGGATCTGGTAGGGTATTTTCCCAGAGAAACCACTATGCTTGTATTTTGGAATCAGTTGCTCCCAGGAGTCCTCCCACCTGGAGAGCCAAGTCAAAACAAGCTCAGACAAGACCTACTTGGATTTAGGCTTTCAGGCACCAAGACCCTCCTCAGTAGACCCCAACATGGAACATCCACAAGCACCCAGATAGCAGCTGCTCCAGAAACCCATCAGCTTTATCACTGTTTGAGGCTATGCGAGTTGTGCCAGATTTTCTCACCCCAAAAGGAAAGCAGCCACTATGACCACAAAACAGGGAAGCTCAGATGGCAGAGCATCTGATGTTTTTCATAGCTGTGCCACTGGCACCTGGTATGGGGTCTGACTAACAGTAAAAACTTGTGGAAGTTGCTAACTCACTCTGTCTCTATGGGCATTTCATGTCTCTCAGAGACATTTCCAATATATAAAAGATAGTAATAACACCTCATGAGATCATTTCAAGTACAAAATGAGACAATACTTATAAATAAGCTTGTTAAACTTCAAAGCATTATATAAATGTGAAAGATATAAGAAAGCTCCTTTTTTATCACCACCTCTCAAAGATACCCAGATAGTTAAATTATCCTGCTTCCATGGCAGTCAGGGTACAAGGCCATGAAGGAATGGGAATCCTACTTCACAGGGCATTTTGGAGGAGTGAATAATATGCTGAGAAATGTACAGTGTTTGGTTAAGGAGGATTCTGTAATAGTAGCCCCCAACTCACATAATCCCTGTGGTTTCTGCACTGGTTTCTAGACAGTCCAAGAAATTTCCTCAGTCAGTGAACCTATTGTGGTTGTCACTTTGGCTATTCACCAAATGTTTCCGTTTCTCCCCTTCAGGGCATACAAGAGAATTGCATTTCCCTGCTCCTCTTTGAAGATGGGGTGCCTGTGTGTGCTGGGAATTCTCTGTTTGCCCATTAGGTATTTTCCCTACCTTTTTCTGCTCTGCTCCATGCTCCAGAGGGTTGATCCCTGTGAACTGCATGTTCCAGGTGCCTTAACGATTTTGTCACCATTTACCCTACAAATTAGAGTGAGCTGTCCCCTCTTTTAAGATTTAATGATGAAATTGACCTAATCCCCAGCTTCATGGATTGTCTGTCTTGCTGTTCAGTATGGGCCGTCATTATTTCATATTTTTTCTCCCAGATATGGGAGTTATCCGTTCCATTTATCTATGCCCATTCCCAAACCCACCATCATAAGGCCTAGGGGTGTGTAACAGACTTTACTAAATATTTGGAGAAGAAGGAGACAGTTTATGTCACAGACAAACAATTTAGAATTAAATAGCACATATTCAAGTTATTGTCCTTTGTTCTTTCTACCGATTCAGGCTTTAGTCCTTCATAAACTTGCTCATCCTTTTCTTTCCTCTGCCCCTCCTTCCAAACCCAGCTCTGGGCCTCTCTGTATAATCAGAGATTGTTAATGGCTGTGTTAGATGGGGGGACAAATTTTCTGTGCCTTCACTTCTCCTCCTCCACCTGTCTCGGCAGTGGAAAGGGAGCTGATGTTCCACATAAACATGGGTTAAGTCAGCTCACCCCCATACCCTTTTCTAAAGCCCCATCCATCACTAGGCACCTTCAGAATACAAAAGCAGGTATAGCCAATTTGAGTTTTAAACGCCTGCCCTCTTCCACATGCACTTGCTTTGGAGTTTGTATTGCCTTTCTTTGCTTCTTCTCACCATAAGTATGGAAAATCTTGAAGGTGCTGACCAAGAGGAAAAGGGGCCAAGGAGCCTGGCTCTCATAAAGACCATAGACCACCAGGGCTAATGTATAGTTGCTGTACAAAGGCTTCCCATTGGAGTAGGGGAACCAGAGCTGGCTTGATACCAAACTTGGTCAGTTTGGCTGGACTTATTCTCCTTATTCTCTGGGCACGGACACCCTAGGGACTTAAACAGTGGTGTTCACAGTTTGGAGAATTCTGGATCCTGGCCATCTCTCCATTTCTTTCTACCGTGAAACATGAACTATCAAGACAAATCCCTCTTTATTATTAGGAAATCAACACAAAGCCTATGACACACCATTTCTAATTCAGAATTGTTCCTCTTTTTCCATCCTTCTCACCAATGTCCTGTTTGAGGTCCTCACATCCCTTGCCTGGGCTGCGCTGTCTCCCAATGGTCCACATGCCTTCCTCTCTTCCTCCACCCTGCCTGCTTGTGAGCTTCCTAAAATCAGATGCAATTGGGTCAAGCCCTTTTCTGTAATTTAAAAAATATTTTCTTTGTGTATTTTATCTTTAATAATAGAGGTTGTACCTGCTCATTGTAAAAATACAGACAATAAATATTTAGAGAGAAAAAGTGAAAGTCCTTGTGACCTGGCTCCAATCATTCCCTAGAAGTAACCACAGTTAATAGTTTATTTTGTGTCCTTCCATACATTTTCCCATGTATGTACAAACACATGCACACACATATGTATATATACATGCACACTTTGGTACACAGTTTTCTGCAACTTGACCTTTTCACTTAAAAATATATGGAGAGGTCTTTCTATGTCAATACACATCAACCTACCCTTTATTTTCAAAGGCTGCGATATAGTCCATTTATTTTATGGATTTACTGATATTTATTTAACCAATCCCCTATTGATGAACATTTAAGTGGTTAATAGTTTTCCCTGTTACAGATTTTGTTCTTCAGTGAATAGTCTTATATCTATCTATGTATTTTTTAGATTTTTAAATGCCTTCTTACCCTTGCTTTCAGACCCATAGTATTTTCAAAAATTAAAATTATTTTCTGTCATAAGTGTACAGTTTAAAGTATCAAAGAGCGCTATGAGATTTATAACAAAAGAGAGCAGTCCCTTGCCCCTCCCCAGTCTACGTTCCCAATTTCACCTCCCCATATGCAATTTCCTTCAAATCCTTTACCTGTACTATGATCGTGTTTCTTTTCTCATGCAATTTATTATTTTCTCTGAATTATTACCTTGTTTTTTCATTTACTTAATTTTCCATGTATATATCACTTATTCACCCCAAATATATCAACAGAAGTGAAAATCTTATTTCTATATTTTCAAACTCTTTGGACATCCCAATAATATATTATTTTTTAATGAAATATTATTTCATTATTCCTCCATCTTTGGACACTTAGCTTGTTTCCCCAACAGTTTAGTTTAATTTTATTTTTCTTGGAGGTCTTTTTCTACAGATTTCTGCCTTTTCTCCTAATCAGGGATCATTTTTTTTTTCTAGAACTGCTGCACAGCTGTCAGTTGTTATCTTGGGACTTGCATTCACATCATCCTGGTACTCCCACTGTTTCTTGTGTTGAATTTCCTGTTTCTTCAGGAATAGATGTTCCTTTTCCTTGTGGACCACTGTATCCAGAGCACCTAGGCCAATGCCTCCACCGAGGAAGCATTCAAATCTTTGTTGACTGACAGAATGAATAAAGGCGTGAATGAATAATGTCTTATTGCTAGGCTAGACCACTGCTTGAGACTCCAAAAAAATAGCGTATCTCTATATTTGCTAAGGATTCAGTGAAATCTCCAGAGAGTAAACTTGAGGTAACAAGTAAACACACGTGTGTGAGCTGCATCGTCCAGCTTAGTGGTGGAATCCACAGCAGTAGAAAAGTATAAATCTAGCTGGTCTGTGCAGGAATTCAGCCTCCCGGGCCTCATTAATGCCCTACTCTATCCAACAGAGCCAACCAGCCATAGGCAAGCAGCTTGTGAAACAGCCTGGTAAGCTGGCCTCCATATCATAGTCCCCGGCTTTCTGGCCCTAATGAGGATTGCTATTGTCCTTGAATTTAGCCCAATTCCTCCCAGAAGGCTTCCCTTTAAGGATGCTGTCTTATCAGTAGCCCCTGGCCCAACAAGGTGAGGAGGGTTTCCTTCTCTCATAATGACTCTCTATGTGTTTTGTCCAGACCAATTTACCACTGCAACCCACCTTCACTCAGTAGAGCTTTGCTCTAAGCTCCAGAGGTTAAGGTCAAGCTTTCTTCAAATGTCTTTCTTCCAAAACCTTAAATCATTTATTTGTTTGCCTTCCACTGTACTTTTTCAAGCACAGTCGGCACTACCCTTTCTTTGCCCACAGTTCAGAATTGCAGGGCGCTCGGTGAACACAGACTGTTGATGCCTTGCAGACCCTCTTTGACTCTCAGATTTTCACAAGAGCAGACAGCCCCCACGTAAAAGCCATTCTCTTCTGGCTGCCACTGAGTATTTCAGAATTTTGGGTTGTCAGAGCCTGTTGCTTTTATCTGATTGCACAGACCTGGAAACTATCCAGTGAGCAGGTAAAGGCGAGAGGGCACCTTTAAAAAGGGGATTAAGGGCAGGTATAAGGAGGCAGGAGGCTAACCAGAGTAGGCGGCTGCTTGAGGTAGTCTTCTCTCCCAATTACCAAGGTGGGAGACTTATCCACCAAAGATAATGTTTGTTTTTTTTTTTTTTTTGCGGTACGCGGGCCTCTCACTGCTGTGGCCTCTCCCGTTGCGGAGCACAGGCTCCGGACGCGCAGGCTCAGCGGCCATGGCTCACGGGCCCAGCCGCTCCGCGGCATGTGGGATCTTCCCGGACCGGGGCACGATCCCGTGTCCCCTGCATCGGCAGGCGGACTCTCAACCACTGCGCCACCAGGGAAGCCCCTCTTCCAAAGATAATGTTGATTCATCCCTACCAAGTACGTACTCTGTGCTGATAATACAAATGTATCATCTCATTGAATCTTTCCAGTAATTTCACAAGATAGGAAACAGGTTTCAGAGGTTGACTTGCCCAAGGCCACATAACTAATGAACAGTTATGGGCTCCCTGAATGTGGGATCTTATAGTGCTGAAAAAGGGCAAGTGTTGTGCAGGCCAGGACAAACTGATCACCCTATGACAACACTGATGGACAATATTGACTCCAGAGTTCCCTACTGGGTTGGCCAAGGCTTTATCTGACCTCTGGCCTGCATCGTGGTTCTATTTTTCCAACTGTCCAATCTGTTTCTTCCCCTACCTTCCATAGGTGTTGATCTCTGATAAGCATCTTGCACATCAGATTCTTAGCCTTTGCTCCTGGAGACCCCCCTGCAAACTCCTACAGCCACAGAGCATCAGTGCCTTGGAGGAATACAAAAGAACCCCAGCTAGCCAAAGCCCCAGACACAAATGGGTACCATACGTGGGAGGGCATTGAAGTAGAGGATCTGACATTTCCACTCTCAGACACAGAGACTATCCAATTGCAAAAGTCAAAGTACACAGGACCAGGCTGATGATATTCTGACTTGCTCAGCTTTCATTGGTTAGGAGAGAGGAGGAAACAGCCTGCAGGTAACCAGAGACATCTGGAAGAGTGTAAGGGGTTATGGGCAACACCAATTTGCTCATTTATACAATTATTCCTCCTTCCCTTTGCAGACATGTTCTTATTACTGTCTGGCCTCAGCTGCCTTTTTAATTGTGGTTGCATTTTAGTGTGGATGTTTTTTAACTGACTGAAGGGCTTTCTAGGTGCAGGTTTCTTAATTTAAAAATTGATTTTGGTTTGGATGTACTTTTTCATTCGTACTCCTAGAAGCGATCTTTGTCTTCCTAACTATAAGTCAGAGATGATTGATGCCTTTCCTCTAGGAAAAACCACCCCCATGTCCCAATGTATTCATATATGTTCACCCTACTCAGGTGTGCCTCAAGATGGGACATGCTTCTTTGCACATGTCCTGAGGCCCCTGAAGTTGCCCAGACAGGATGGTTTGGGACAGGTGTTTGGACAGGAAGATAGACAGTAGTTGAGGAGTCATTTCCTCTGATAGTGAAAGTCCTCTCTATGTGACAGCTCTGCCACATCCACATCCCATACTTCTTTACACTTCGTCACACCTGTTCACACTTAGGGGCATTGACAAATCAATTAACAGCATCCTCTTGGTGCTCAAACATCACTTTGCATCAAGCTGGCCATTCTTTTGACAAGGGCTGACGTTTACCTTCCTTGTTGGAAACTTTCCAAAGAATGAATCAAAATACAACCAAACTTGATTGCAAAATCATTGAGAGGATTAGTAAGAGCCACAGACATTTCACGTTGTAAGTGGGAGTGAAATCTCTGTTATTTTAATGTGATAGCCGTTGCAATGTGTGGAGTGCCAACTGCCACTTGCTATGCATTTGACCTTGGGGAAAGAGGATTCCCTCTGAACTGAATTGTTAATTAGGAAAATGCAGATAATAATACCTATCATGATTTTCACCTCATAGGGTTGTTGAGGTTCTGATGAAATACTTACTGTGTGTAAAAGCACTCTTGGCAAACAGCAAATAGCATATGCTGATATGCTACAAAAACATAAATTATAAAACAGTCAATTAAACAATAGTAGATTGATGAAGAAACTCATCAAAAGACTGGCAAATAAGCAAGCAAATAAACGAAACAGTGGTAATGGCCATTATGGGTAGCACAGCCAGAGAGAATTAAGTCATATAAAGAGATCATTCTGTTGAGGATATTTTTTACTTGGTTTGGTACAATTCAGACACCAAAACTGTGATTAAAACAGTCATGCAGGAAGTTGTTCCTGAAGACTGGTCTGAAAAAGGCACAGAGAGATTAAGTGACTTATCTGAAGTCACACAATACCCAAACTGCCTCTGTGTGAGAGAAGGAAAGAAGGTGAAAGTAAGGTGGGTGATTGACAGGCTCTGAGTGGGGCAAGGAGAAAAAAAGTATTTTGTGCAGAAGGTACTGTGATATGAAGCTCTGAGCACTGTGGCAGGAAGCTGTGGAAGGGGAGACCAGGACAGCTGCCAGTCCAATTTGGCAGGCAGCAGAGTGAAGAAGTGCAGCTTATTTTTAGCAAGAACAGCTCAGCAGCAGCACAGACAGCCTGAGAAATGCTAAAGTTGATCCTCAGACATGAGATCTACGCACAGTTGGTGGAGTGACAGGCTGAGATCATGGGTGTCTGGAAGTAAGAGGACCTCTGGGCAAGTTTCAGATTTTCAAGACACAGCTTCACACACATAACAGCAATGACCACAGCAGCATCACCAAATTGGAGACACCAGTAATCTTGCACTGGTATTCCTGTGTAAAATCCTAGGACTTTCTAGAGAGCTCTGAGCAAGCCCTGAGTCCTCACCAAGGCAAATGTGTGCCACAAAGACCATAGAGGATAAAAGCCACTAGTGTGCAAAATCCACGTCACCCCTTGACAGTACAATGCCTGCCCCAGGTACCCACACAGGGGGTAAAGCCTTCTCCTGTATTCAGTGTCCATGCTTTAATTGAATCTAATCCTTTGCCTGAATTTGAGGGAAACATGCAAATGGATCCTTCATTCTGTTGCTGCTTTGGGGTTTCCCTGCCAATCTTTTCTCCCATCCGAGGGAATTGGCATGGGAGTTGGACTGTAGACTGACTATCTATCATTCTATCCCAAGAATGGATTTCTGGGATAAGAAGGATTTCTCATCCCTTAATATAAGGCCTTACTCTTCTCCTGAATTAGGGATTCTGCTAGGCCCACTGGACTGGAAATTGGTTAGCTTTCTAACATCCTGCAAAAACACCACGAAGAGGTCCCTGTTCTCCCTGGTGGATGAAGTTTTGAATAGTTGGATGAGCTACTGTGGTTCTTTTCTTTTCTTTTACCACCAGCCTTTTCATTCCTTAATCCCTGTACTTTGCCTTTATCCAGCCGCAGGAAGACATTGCCTCAAGATCACTGGTGACCTCCCAATCCATCTTCCTCCCCTTAATCCACATGCCTCACAATATCCAGGCTGCATTCACCACAGTTCCCCACCAGCTCTTCCTTAAACTGTCTTCCCCCTTGGCATCCGTGATTCCACTTGGTCAAGGTTTTTCTCTTTTGTCCTTGGCCGTGGCTGCTCTCCCTTCCCTATGCCCTTCTCCTTACCACACACAAGGCCTAGCTCTCAGGTGAGCGCTGGGCCCTGCTTTGAAGCACTGAGCAAAATAGACTGCTTCAAGGAGGGTTTCTCAGTATCTGGAGGAGCAGAGAATTGGGGAAGGGGCCTCCTAACCAGAAATACAGGGACATGCAGAATAATTTTGGCCTCTAGCAGAATTTTACTTTTAATTGGGGGATCAGCCTCATTGAAGAACAATTTTACTTTTGCTTTTTTTTTCCGAAAGAAACTGCATGTTCTGACAGTTTGATACAGTGTATGAAATCGCTGATTTATCTTGTTGTGAGAACAGATCTGCAGCAAAAGGCCTACGGTGCTTATTTTTATAAATATAAATATATCAGTCAAGTCACTTTAAAGCACTGGTGTCAAGGGACAAAAAGCCTCCATCCTTATTGGTGACCACTTTATATGAAGTTATGTTTTAAGAGATGGTGCTGCCTTATGGTAAATCTGAATCAACATAGTAACGGGGCATGTTATAACACTGTTCTTCAGCTGGATAATAAAATACGGTATGTTCAGTTTAAGATACACCAGGGTGATTTTAAGTATCATTTTCTCCATGAATGCTGTTAACGTTAACTATTACCATCCCTCTCCATCTCTCCTATGAGGTTTCCCACAGTTGCATCAAGAATGAAAGCAAATGAAATTTGTGTTAAGACTCAGTAACCTTTGATTAGCTTGAATTAAGGATTTCTCAATTAGAGGCAAAAGCCAGATCTAGGAAACGAAATGTGTGAGTATTTACTTTCTGTTTAAAGACTTTTTGGATTAAAAGATATAAACAGATAACACTACAAAATTAGTTTTTTCTGTGATGACAAGGTAAAGACTTCTGCTGTTGCTAGGATATACCTCCCTATCACAGCTGATCTTGAAGGTGAAAATTGGTGCCTTAATTTCCCAGTGGTCCGTGCTCCTTCTGACTTAGGCCTCATTCTGGTTAATCACGCTGTCATTCTCACTGCAGATTGCCTTTTGACATCTTCATCTGCACAAGGGTCCTGTAGCCAAGTCTCAGTGTGTAGAGTCAATTCTGCAATCTTTGGTGGTCAAGGCCTGGTCTCTGGGACCTAGTACAGATGAGGGAGGAAAGGGGGAAGAACAAATGTGTGCCATTGCTGGAAGCAAGGTTGGAAGGAAAACAGTATTTCTCTTTGTGTACATGCAGCTATAATGGGGAGCCATATGCAAATGAAATTATGGAGAGAATCTTAATGTGCAAAGTTTAAGTCTGCAAAAATTAGACCCAGTAATTTCTAGCGATATAATAGTAATAAAACAAAATCTATCATTTACATTTTAGAATCCAAGGAAGACGGGAAAATCAGGTTTATTGTATTTGAAGATCTATCTCTTATCAACCCCTTTTAATGTCTTTAACCAGTTAGTACGTAAATAAAAAACTTTGAGCCAGGACCTCATTTCCATGTCTATCAATACATGGCTTATCCAAAGTATTTCCATGTTGCCAGTTATGTCAATATTCAAAAATGTCAATGATAGATATTTTTCATTAGAAGGTTATCCCAGTAGAAAGCCCCAACTTAAATTATCACTGGCATTTATTTAGCATCCAATTTTAGGCCCAGTGTGTACCAGATAGACCTCTAAAACTCACACAAGTCTATAAGGAAAGTATGGAGGAACTAAAGCTTGGTGATGTTAAGTCATTTGCCTGACGACTCAGAGCTGGTAAGGGCAGAACCAATTTGAATCCTTGTCTCTTAGGTCCCCAAGCCCATAGTCTTTTCATTACAATACATTAAACTGCCTCCTTACCACATTGGAAGTTGTGTCATACATTTCTGGAACCACATGTCTTACAAATTATGTTATAAATAGTAATTATGGTAAAAATAGACTCAGGGTGTATTTATGCCTGTGTTTCCATTGCAATTTTTATGTATACAATTATGTTATAGAGAGAATCCTGGGCTGGGGCCTCCTAAAGAACCCATACCCTGTTGCAAGTAGGGTAAGAGGTTGCAAGTAGGGAGGGGCAATAGGAGGTAATTGTGCAATTTTGTCATCACCAAGAGTAGGGCTGTAAATGACATCCCTCCTTCTGATACACAACTCCCACATGGATATTGCTTGCTGAAGAATTTTTTTCTTCTAGAATACTCACTGTTGTGTGGACATTCTGCTGGGGAAAGGAAATCCAATACTTAGAGTTGACCAGGGTTTCTATGGGTGACCCACAGAGCTCTTATGCACAGGGAACTCGGGGTATGTGGCAGAGAGTGTCATTCTGATTGAACCCCACAGTCACTTCACTGGATGTAAAGGCAACAGAGATCACTGTGGGACAAGCCAGGGAATCCTGAGGTTGCAGCCTGACCAAAGGATAAACTGCAGGGACCTGAATAAGGAACACAAGCTTGAGTGTTAGGGGAGAATTCTAATAGGTTCTTGGTCATATTTCTCAAATGAGGAACCACAGACTATATAGTTTTTCTTAAGATATTTGAATATTCCTGTAGTTGCTTGAAATACCATGTAATTCCTTCTTAATATTTATATACTTTTTTGTAAAGAGTTCTGGAAAATTACCTAGAGTGAAAGAGAGATAGGACTCAATCCACTAACTCAACATGTGACCTTGGACAAGTCACTTAACCTCCCTTAGAGTTTCCATAAAATGAGTAGGTGAGGCTGTGTGTGCTCTACAGTTCTGTTCCCATCAAAAATTATGTGATGAAAACACTGGAGATTCACCATGGTGATATTTAGCTCTTCACATACTGGCATGTCATTTCCATCCAGCTCCTGATTATACTTCACTCTTCATGAAGAGGGAAGCCTCACAACTCAGGAAATGGTGCTTCCTCAAAGAAAGTGCAGATACATACACTAATATGACAGAGCCTATCCGTTCTCATAGAGTGGCCCGTTTCCTTTCCCCTAACTTATAGCAGCTCAGGTTCCATACAATAACACTAACAAGAGCTCACATTTTTGAGCACTTACTCTCTGTGTCTGTGTTTAATGTGAATGGTCCTTTGTCATTCTGCCAACACGCTCTATGAGTCTGTTCTCATCCCAATGTGCAGATGAGGAAACTGAAGGACAGAGAAGCAAAGGGACTGTACAATTTGGGAGAGCTAGTAAGAGGCAAAGGCCAGGCTGGAACCCCAATCTGCCTGACTCCTGATCTGTGACTTCACCCTCCACAGCACTGCCTCCTGCTAGAGGGCTGCTGTAAACCAGTTCTGATTTCAGTAACACCAGATGTTAATCTGATGTGTTCATTTTACTCTGCAGATGCTAGCATGAAAATACTCACTGTTCTTTTTAATGGAGAGCTAATTTGAAAAACAAACTGCTGGTTTTCCTCTCCGGAGTACTAATGAGTCACACCTCTGGGATGGAGTGTGCATAGGGCCCTGGCTGTGACTAGACCTCACCGTATAGTGGGGCCCTCCCAGCTACTTGTCCTCCTTCCTTATTGCCCTATTGATTGGACTCTTTCATTTACAAAGAAGGTGGCGCTTGAAGAACAAGATAAATGGCTGTGAATGTCTACCCTGATCCCTTCCTTCTTTCTAATGAGGGGAAAAAACCTGAAATACTGGGTTTTGGGACCAGTGGGTAGACACACCTTCCAATACACAGAAGTGAGGAGTCAAAATCAACAGAGAAGAAGCAAAAGCAAACCTGAAGCAGCTGCCTCCTCTTCCTTTGCCTTCAGTTAAGGAAACACCTCCTTATGGTCTTATCACTTTTATAGGCTAAATGGATTTCTCAGTTATAGAGAAAGGTAGAGATATATGTTGCTTGCCCAACTTTTTTGTTAAAGTTAGCAGATTGGCAAGTCAAAAGAGTACTACAGGGCGTATTTTTTTGTTGAATTAAAGAAAATATTCCCCTAGAACAGACCATCTCGATCTTCTTTATTAACCTTCTCTTTCTGAAAATGTCTGTTAGTCCTTAGAATATACACGGGGAATTGACCTCTTTCCTCTGCAGGGCCATGTGCAGCATTTAGCATGTGCAGCTCAGAGATAAAGGTTAACTCATCTGCAATAACCCCTAAAATAACATACACGATGTGTTGATGAGGGCTAACATACAGCGAAGAGACCCTTTTAAAGGATGATGGGAATTAGTCCCTTCACAAACAGTATGTAGGGTGGAAACAGCTGAGATCATTAAAGAAATTTCAGAAGAGGATGCAAGCTGGTCCTCATCCCAGGCAGTCAGTCCACTTTCCTTTGTGTGTTGAGTTTGTCTTTGCTTGGACACCTTGACTAAATATCCCACCACCAAAATAAATCTGTTTTTCACTGACACACGTTTTGTAAGCCAGATCCAGTCCCTTCTGGGTGTGGCAAATTCAGAGGCTGCTTCCAGCTAACCTCGTGTTACCATGGTCAGTGCCAATCAGGTGCACAGAATCCATTTTTCCACTACAGCCCACCCATGTGCGCTCCAGTTTTTAATCCATGGATCCCCACAGAACAAGCTCCTTTAACTGTTTACAAACCACACACTCTGAATAGATGTAAAAATCAGCATTGATTTTTTTATTTGATGCTTAGAGAGGGTTCACTTGCTCTTTCTGAAGTGGATGCTGCCAATAATTATACTTGTGGCAGAACCGTGCCAAGTATTCCAGATCAACCAAGGCATCTCAAATAGCAGGAATTATCTAGAATGGAAATGAGCAGTTTATTTTTCCCTTACTCTTTAGTACAGATTTCAACATTTATATTCACCTTTCTACACCTTTAATGTATGTAGCATAGAGATTTTCTTCTGTGCCTTTCTTTCCTTTATAAAATATTTGACTATAGTACCAATACTAATGACCTCTTATATAGCACTTTCCGGCACATAAATTACATAGGATTTTTTAAATAATCTTGAGAGATAAAGATTTATTCTTTTTTCCCTACTTGCAAACAGGAAAACTGAGGCCCAGAGAGGTTGAATGATTTACCCAAGGCTACACAGATAGTAAAGGGCAGACCTAAAACATGAAATCAGGCCACTTAATTTCAGAGTCAGGGCTTTTCCCATTTTTCTATGCTGCCTCCTGAGAATGCCTTCCTGGAAGGAATTTTTGCCTCTAAGATCCTTTCCAACATTCTGAAGTCCGAGTCAGAGGATCTGGGGGCATATACTACCCAGGCCACGTCCACAAAAAGCAGACAGTCACAGAGGGATGCAGAGCATACAAATGGCTGCTCTAAAGCCCAGCCATCAATATGGATTACTGCACAGCTTATGGTGTCCAAGGAGAGCCGCATCAAGTTAGCAACGGGCAGTGATGAACAGTGTGAGCTCTGCCGCTGTCCATTTTGCACATGCCTAGAGATGGGCAAACCTGCCATTTGAAAAACAGCGGGGTACACAACCCAGGCAGCTCCCCAACAGCACACAGAATCCTCTGTTCTGGTCTGTTCTATTGTGGCTCTGTGAGAGGGTCTGGACGAGGCTCGGATCATTATTGCCTCCCTTTGGAAGGGGATATGCCTCAGCAGACCCGGCTCAGCAAGGGCCAGCCTCTATTTACGAGTTCTGAACCTTCCTGCCCTCTCTGTCCTTCGCCTTCCCATCCCCCACAGCTGCCGTGGTGCTGACAATAAAAAAACGATGCCCGAGGCTGTCCTGTTTTTATTATTAGTTATATGGCATCATAAATGTACATAGAGATGTTCAGTAAATGAAATTGTGCCAAACACCAACCAGGGCCACTGCCCCAAAGATCTGTTGGCCTTAGGGCAATGGCAGAACAATCTAAGAGGAACAAAGGGAGCTGAGAGCCAGATGAGGTGGGGTTTTAGTACTGTTTGGCTTTTCAGAGCGGGAGGAACAGGCAGTCCGGCAGGCTGATGGAGAGGTACAGCGTGCAAAATGCATCGCAGCCGCAAAGGGACTTTGAGGCCAGCAGCCCATGCTCCCAGGAATGGGCTGGGGATGATATCAGAAAGTCAAGGGAATCAGGCCCTTCTGTTATTTAATAAGAGAAATACAAGAGGAGGAGAAAAGGTGCGATTATTTGCTTTTGATCATGAGCAATCTGACTTTGTTAGGAGAGGCATAAGCTGTGGGCTCGCCCTCTTTGTAAGTACCCCTTCGGATTCCACACAGTATTAAATTGCACAGACTTCTCCGGCAGATGCGATGTGTAAATATAGGACAATAACTGGAAATTTATGAGGTTAAATACTGAGGAATTGCTGAGTAGTAAAATGAAGAGACATAAATTACAGGAAATGCTGTCCTTCAATGAATGTATTTTACATAATACTGAAACTTTTAAAAGGCAACAGTAACCGAATATCAGAAGAGGGTCTGAAAGGAGGAAAGCCAAGTAAAAAACTAGGACTAGGACAGTCCAAAGTCAGAGCTGCTTTATCACTGTTAAATGGTCATATCAGTTCCCTTAGATTTCTGTGGCTCTTTATCCTCTTTATGTATAGTGAAAAGAGTACAGGTAGTGAGGTCTGAAGAGATACTGTTCCTCATTACCTGTATGATCTTGGCCAAGTTAATTAATCTATATGATCCTCAGTTTTACCATCTGTAAAAACCCATTTTATAGAATTACTATGAAAATTAAAAAGGACAAACATATAAACCACTTAGTTCAGCATATAGTGATGTTTTAAAAAATGAGTTCCTTCTATGACCTCTATCAAATAATAACCAAAGTGTTAGCAAAATACAGAGGAGGAAGATGAGTTCTGTCCAGAGAGCTTGGGAAAGACTTCTTAGGTGGGGAAGCATTTGAAAACTAGGTTAGGTTTTGATGAAGAGACGGAAAGGGAATGCATCAAGGCAAGGGAGAGAGAAAAGACAAGGAGGATTGTGGGACTGGAAGGCAGGTGGAATGGAGGGGAGTAAGCAAGATGGGCACAGGACTCAAATCCCAGAGCGTCCCGACTGGCGTGCTAGGTCATCTGGCCATTGTTCTGAGGGCACTGAGGATATATTAGAAATATCAGAACAGGGAGTGACATGAGCAGAGAGGTATTTCAGGAAGATGAGTCTGGCACAGTGTGAAAACTATGTTGGAGTGGGGAAAGACCAGAAGCAGGGAGGCCAACTGGCAGACATGGCAGTGGTCCAGGCAAGCACTAATGAGGACCTGAGTTAGGACAGTGGCAGTGGGGATGGAAACAAGGGGCCAAATGTGGGACACTAAGGAGGCCAATGTGGCAGGGTTTGGCTTTTGATGGATTGTGGAGTAAAGGACAGCAAGGAGCATAAAAAAGTTCTGAGGTTCCAAGTATAGGGGACTAGGGATTTAATTATGTCATTACCAAAAATGAGGATGGAGGAAATCAGTAAAAGTGAGTTAGTTTTAGATTTCTTGAGTCTTGGGTACCCACAGCATTTCCAAGAAGAACTGGAAATGATAAAGCTTCTGGCAGTGCTGGCCTCTGGCTTGGGTCTGGACTAATACCCAGAGTTAGGATCATTGACACTGTAGTCCAAGTTGAAGTCATAGCAGTGATTGGGTCCACCAAGGGAGAGAGAAAGGGGAGGAGAGGTCAAGTGCTAGAAAATGTATCTGTTTCGGGGCAGGACAAGGAGGCTGCAAAGGAGTTGGAGACAGAGAGATGAGAGAGACAGGGCCGAGGAGGGCATCTCTGGGTGACAGAATTAAGAGCCTCAGAAATCAGAGAAGAGCTGAGGTGGGTAAGAGCTAAGAAGCCATAGGTCTTGGTGACCTTAGTAACTAGGATTTCTTCCCTGCCTTCTTTCAAAAGGCATTTGAAGAAACTTAAAACATTAGGACACACTTCAAACAGTACAAATGAAATAGGTGTTTTAAGAAGACAACTCAAAAGCCAACCAGAAGGAGGCACTAGGGGTGCGGTAAGTACCGAAGCTGCACACATATAATAATAATAAACATAATAAATAATAATAATATAACAAATTTAGCACAGAACTCCTTGGCACATATGTAGATTTTGAGGTCATGGTATGCCTTTAAGAGCTGGGTTTCATCACAGGTAGGAGACACACCTGGGTAGGTAGAATGCAAAGGGGTGTGCGGCAAGGTGGGGAGGAAGGAGGTGGAAGAGCAAGTCCATTCACCTTCCCAGAGTGGTTTTGTGGTGCAGAGGAGGGTAGAGGAGAACAGTATTGGAGTCTAAAACCAAAACAGTTATTGTTACTGCTTTCTTTCAACTGGAGCCCCTGGTCATTTTTTCTTTTTTAAAGAAAAAGGGGTTATAGGAAACTGAGGGATAACAGAAATGACCATATTTAGAATACCTTCTATGTGTTGGGCACTTTGCCGCTATTAATATTTTTCAATCTTCAAACAATCCTTGAAGGTAGGGTAAGTATGAGGCTCAGGAAAGTTAAGTGACTTGCTCCAAATCCAGCAGTAGGGTCAGGAATGGAGTCCAGGAACATCTGACTTGAGAATCTATCTTCCTTCCATGATATCACACTCACTCTCACAGCAGAAGACATCTCGTCAGGGTTGGAGACGTGAATTGGCCTTCTTCACCCTTAAGTTCCCAAAATGGTTCCTGCTGTGGTTCCAAGTGCCCTTCAGCTTACCTGTGCCTCAAACAAACTGTATATGTGTATCTCCAGTGGGAATTCTTGTCACCCAAAAAAGTGTTACGTAGAAGAGGGGGTCGACTTGTTCTGAGCTATTCAACAGATAGACCTTGGATTAATGGATGGCATTGAAAGGGGACAGATTGTAGAGGAACACAGGATGAGCTTGCTGACAGAGTAGCCCATTATATGTGAAGGCATGAAAGAAAAAAATCACATAAAATGTGTCCAGAAATGAGGTAAACAATAATAGGTAATATTATACTCCCATTATACAGATGAGGAAACTGAGCAATGGTGCTAAAGTAACTTGCCGAAGATGGAGCAGGGATTTTTCCCAGTTTGTCTAAAGGTCCTTGCAGGTGATGGAAATAGGGCAAGTGAGATGGGGCAGAGGATCTGTTGCACATCAGTCAGTTTTCTTCCATCCCATACTTGAATTCTAACTTGCAAACAAAATGGTTGACTGGGGCAAAAGACAAATGGGCAAGGATAACTTTCTCTACTTTTTCACAGTAGTCTTTTCACCAAGAAATTGCATGAAGTACCTTTGAACCATTACCTAATTTATTTCACCTGGCTATTTCTTCATGACAATTTACTTACCTAATTACTCATCTGACGAACATTTATTGAGTATCTCACGTTCTAAAAATGATGCTAAACCCTGGAGATACAGTGATGATTAAGACGTGGTTCCTGCCCTCAAAGGGCTTGCACTTCTCCCAAGAGGAAGCTGGTCAGACCCACACGTAATTATCACAAATCAGAATGTGATGAAATACCCTCAGAGAGGCAGGCACAAGCAAAGTGTTATGGGATTTGAAGAGGGGAAGAAGAGATAATTTTTAATAGAGGTGGGGGATCTAAAAAGACTTCATGAAAATAAAACCACCAAAAACCTGTTTTGAAAAATAGATCAAATTTCAACAGAGACAGGAAGGAAAGGTCTAAACCAAGGTCTTAATAATTAAAAAGCAAAAGGTGTGCTGGAAAGCTGAGAGTAAAGATATTCCAATAGGGATGGAGAGAGGTGAGGATGAGAAGTCATGCTGGAACTGAAATCTTAAGTATGGTGGACTCTCGACTTGGAGGATAGCTGGAGGTATTTGCAAACGAGACCCCTCAGGCTAAGAGAGTTATAGACTGATAAACGGCATGCGGATGAAAAGCATGGAAAGAAGGACAGTCAGGAGGCCACGGTACCGGGAGCAGCGTGAACATTTAAGCGGGCTTGGGAGTCAGCCAGACCCCACTCTGATTCTTGACCTTCCCTGCTAGTTCTGCAGCTGTGAGCAAGTTATTTCTTCTCTCTGGCCCTCAGTTTTTACACTTGTAAAATGGAAAACAATTACACCTCCCTTTAAGTTTGTTCGGAGGACAGAATGAAATACTATGTATACATCTCTTAGTAGATAATAAGCATCAATTAATGGTAGCAAAACAAAACTTAGGAACAGCCCATTGAATTGATATGTCTGACTCACTCGTCAGTTTCTCTGGTAAACCTGTTAACTGTTTTGTGCCTGGGTTTTTATAATCTTCCACGTTTGGCATACTCTGAGGAAAACCACTATCACATCAGAAGATTTTGCTTCTGTTTTGCCATGGTGAGCATCAGGGTATTGTGTGTTCTCTGCGGTAAGCTTTCTCTTCGGGCTCTCTGAACTTTTACCCAGGAACAACCATACCACACAGCCCGGATGATTACACAGGACTGATCCCAAGGCCTCACCCAAGACCCAAAACAAACTCTGGGGGAGAGGAAAAGCAATTAACTGCTTTGTGTCTACAGGGCAAAAATAATGGGAAGAAAGCCATCTCAAGTGACTGTCCATGAGTTGGCCTGAGACACACTGACCAAGGTGCCATGCCTTCATGAGAGAGTGATACTTCTGTGAAGTTATGCCTTTTTCAGATTTGATGTGGCTTATAAATGCACAACACAGCCTGTGCTTTCCTTCATATGCTGTGATTGTGTGTTCAGTAAATAGCATGGAGACTGTGAAGACTTTGTTGTGAAATGAAGCAACATTAACTCATTAAGTCAATAATTCATGGACTCTTTTATCTAAAGTGGCAACATCACACCATCAGTTCACAAAACAGTCACTTCTCTGAAGTGTATGTGATGATAATAATGGATTTTTTAACAATACCCTCTCAAAGCAAGGTCACTGCGCCCAGATGCTGTGGACATGCCAATCTGACCTAGGTCAGCAAAACAAGCTTTATTATTGAACCTAATTATGAACTATCAACATAATGGTCTAGACTAAACTGTTTCCTAGGGGATTATTTAGAAAGTAGTAAGCCATTTTAGTTTTAAATCGACTGTACTTGGCAGTACCTGTGATCACACAAGAAATGTGTTTGCTTTGTAGAATGGACTACAACTGGTGCAAATACTTTGGAATCTTAGGAATATTTGTGACATTATACAATGTTATATTGTACTTGTGCATAATTTGCAGGTTACTGTCTATACTGTTATATACCCATCCTACAAACAAATAGCTGTATAGGTATAGCTCAGATAATCAAAGCTCATAATGAAGTATGCAATTCTGAGTATTTGTAGTCCATTCTGTGACACATAGGGACACATAGTTTGCTGTGGCAGCTTTTGTATCTTAACTTGGAAACTGCTTGTAAGGATATTTATTTCTATATTTACTGAGAGGTTTTCTCCTGCCCTCAGATTGGTGATTAATATATATGTTTTATTCAGATTCACAGACTACACTTCATGATTGTCTGACACTGGCGTACTTTGCCATAAGAGTTAACATTGGGGATGACATTCTGGCAGCAGGAGCCAAAGAACACAGTATTTCCTGGATTGCAAACTTACCAGTAGGTTTTTAACAGCTTTTGAAGGAAAATTCCAATTAACAGTAGGCAGTGATTATAAGATAAGCCACCAAATCAGAAATGTTAAATTGAGAAAAAAAATGCATCTTAGAATTGAGGAAATAAGATATGTCCTATTTGACTGGCGACATCCTGCTAAGACTATTCATCTCACATGAATGAAGACTGCATTTTCAAGTATAACAATAATACCATGACCAATGAAACCAGTGTTTTGTGATTTCAGCCCAACATCTTCATCTCCTCACCAATTCTTTAAAATACTTCAAGGTCATTCCAAGTCATCTTTGGTGATGTACAAACAGTATGTCTTTTTTTTTGCCTTTTTGGCATTTTAAACGCAAGTCTGAGACGTTACCTGAGAAAATGTTTTCACACATTACTACATACAACTAAGAGCCATATCAACCTATAGAATTTCTACTTCATAATTTTTGCATGGAATTTTCCAGTAATCTTTGAATGTCTAAAACTAGGAAAGAGGCAAGCAGTGTGGTAGTTGATAATACAGTGCCTTTAATTAAAGTGATGAGTTTGTATTCTGCCTTTCCCACTTTCTAGAAGTGATTTGTGGACAAATTGCCTTAGCATCTATAAGCCTGCGTATTCTCAGCTCTAAAATGGTGAGAATAAGAGTCCCTATATTATAGGCTGGTTGGGAAGATAAAATAAATATCCATAAAGTGCCTGACAGTAAGTACCACTAAATATAAATTATCATTATTCAATATAAATTGCCTGAAATGACCATTTATAAGATTTTTCCCTTGGGTTGTTTCAAAATTTTTCTTTCTTGATCTAGATCAAGGAGCAGGATTCCCACTACACTTATTTTTTCCTTTCAGTCTTAGCAGCTTAAACCTTATGAAGCTGGACTTTGATCAGACTGCAATGATTTGTTTTACCTTGCTTTTTTCGTTTAGCTTCTCTGTATTTCCAACACTTTTTACAGTAAACATGTTATTGAATAATGGATAATTGGGGCAGGGGTTAGAAAGTAAACTTCTCATGCATACATACATGCAAACACACACAGACACACCCCAAATTTAGGCTATTTCAATGACTATGAGTCTTCTGAATTTGGTCAATAAATTTGCCCAAAATAAATAAATAGATTAAAAACTGGCCTGTGGACACATGTAGAAACAGACAATAGACATTGTTAAAATATTCGCTTGCCAGGCATATTATTTTTTCCTGTCTCATGGCACTTGTTTCTTCATTTCGTTTGATTTTGAAATTTAACAGTAGTAAATTTGGTACAGGAAAAAAATTGTAATGGAACTTTCACAAGAACTCAAACAATGACCCCACCTAAAGTCTTGGCCCCTGTTCAGGTCATAATGAAATGGTTTTGCATAACTAGGACATTTACTATAGATGTTGTCACCACAAAGGTAGTTAAATTATATTAAATATCTTGAGATAGGAAAAATATCATATTTAAGTAAAACTATTTCATTTATTTTCTATTCTAATTTTAAAAGGATAAAAGTAATATCTGAAACTTTGTTAGTAGAAATATGTCTCTGTTTCTAATGTAAAATAATTTTGCTATATTCTTTTTATTCCCTTTGTCTGAGTTTTCAACAGTAATGATAAAAATAACAACTGCTGTTGAAAAATGTCAATTTGCTTAATGGTTGGGAATTCTTTATTTAACTTCAAGTAATCTTCATAAGACCCAGGATCAAGAGAATTCTTAATAAATGGGCTTCCCCCAAATAAACAGATGTTTCTGTGTTAAGAACTAATCAACCCTATGGGAGTTAATCACCAGATTCCAAAATAGTGCCAGACCATAATTAGCCACTTGCTTCTGTGAGAGACCCATTATGGTGAGGGTGCAGGGTTTGATTAGCACCACTTCACTCAGAAGGTAGCTTCCAGGCTGCATTTAAACAACTAATCTGCACCATCGCTCTTGGCTTTGGTGGCAGTTGACCACATGTAAGGGCTTCAGGACGGAGAAGATTAATTACTCTGACACGTAATTCACAAGAGCGCAGGCCCCTGCAGCCTTGATAACAGGGTGGTGTGAGATTGATTAGTGGTGGCTCTGGCAGAGAGGTCTGGGCGTTGATAGTACCATTGTCAAAATGGCATGATGGGGTGGAGCCAAGGAGAGTTTTGAAAACCACATGGCTGCAGAAGACCACAGACCCACAGGCACAAATTCCTTCAGTGAGAATTTCCTAGTTTTCACCTCCTGTGCTCTGGACTTTTTTTCTTCTATGACTTGTGGATCACTTTGAGTTTACCTTTCTCATCAGCCAAAGTAGGTGGAGACCAGTTAGAATATTAATAATAATTATCCCTTATAGCTGGTGCTTAAAAGCACCAAAAGTGAATGAATGAATTAATAAGTGAACAAATTAATGGACTAAATGTATCAAATGCTTATAATTTACAGAATTTACATATATTAACTTAGATGAGACTTTTAGCTGGTGAGTTTGATATCAGTATCTTCACTTTTAAAGGTAAATTCCTATTTCTTCTACTCTCAACACTTCTGACACCAAATGTATGGGTTATCCACACTAAGCAATCCTGACACTAGCTACATGGAGTTAATGCAAATCCCACAGTTTAAGGACTCAGTCCCACAAGACTGCCCCACTTCAGATGCCAATTTCAAGTCCCAGGCTATCCCCGGCATTTCTGACAAACCAGCTATAAATCAGGGGTTCCCATGCCCCCTTCCTTAATAACTTGTTAGAATGATGGCTCAGGAAAGCTCTTTACTTACAATTACTTTTTTATGGTGAAAGATACAACTTGGGAGCAGCCAAATGGAAGAAATGCATAGGGCAAGGTATGTGGGAAGGCTCTCAGAACTTCCAGGCCCTCTTCAAGCATACCACTCTTTCAGCACCTTGATGTGTTCACCAACCCGAATGCTCTCCGAACCCCGTCATTTAGGGGTTTTAATGGAGGCTTTATTACACAGGTGTGATTGATTAAATCACTGACTGTTGGTGAACAATGTCAATTTCAGCTCCTCTCTCCTCAGAGGTCTGGTGGTGGGACTGAAAATTTTAACTCTTCTCAATGGTTGGTTTCTCTGGCAACCAGCCTCCATCCTCCAAGTGTCACTTAATTAACAAAAACTCAAGTATGGTGAAAGGGGCTCATGATGAATATCGAAGATGCTTTTCTCACTCTTACCACTGAGGAAGTTACAAGGGTTTTAGAACTCTGTGCGAGGATCAGGGACAAAGACCAAATATCACAACTTCGAATGTGGGAAAACTAAAATTCCAAGCGGTACAATGACTTGCTCAGACAGGTGTTGATTGGCTTTAGCAAAGCCAAGTCAAAAACCCAGAAATTCTAAATACTAATCTGGTGCTCTTTCTAGTCTACCAGACCAGGGTGGCTGGGGAGAGAAGACATGGATTGGGGACAGCAGAGGAGGTTAAAATGAGGAAAAAGGAGAAGGTCAGAGGAAAATTAGACGAGGAACTGGGTGAGGTGTTTCTCTGTTTGACTCAGTATATAATGCGTAATGAAACTATAATAAGGCAGATTTTAAAGCAAACACTGGAAAGTTCACTTGCAGATGTGTGGGGGGTTCCCTTCCAAATTTCATCCTGGAAGGGGAGAAGATCATGGTTGAACCTGCAATTCAGAGAAGGAAGGCAGCCTGTGATCTCCAAGAGAGTTTGGCCATGCCCTCTGACTGCCAGTCTGCTGTGGCTTCTAAGGCACTGCTGAGTTGCTAGGGGGAGCCTTCTTAGGGCTAAGGCATTCTGTCACTTTTATGACACAACTGCAATAACTCTTTTTGAATTTGTGGTGTACATTTTTGACAGTCTTCCTGATCAGACAAAACATTGCAATAAAACACTACTTCTTTTAATGCTTGAATAGTCCTGTGAAGTATGTACATATTATTTTTAGTCTCGCTTTATAGGTCATAAAATGAGGTTCAGAGAAGCTGTATAACTTATCCAAGGTCACACAGCTAATAACAGACAGGGTGATGATTTAATTGATTGATTCATTTTTTCAATACATAAACATGTACAGTATTGAATACCTCTGTACACCAGACTCTATTTTAGGGAATATAGTGGTAAACAAGACCAACAAATTCTCTGCCCCCATGGAGCTTACATTTCAAACTTTTGATGATAAATCCAGTGTTTTTCCCAAAAGCCACAACTGTCTAAGAGTTCTAGGAATTCATTCCAGAGCATAAATTCTCTCTATGCTGTATCTTCCTTCAGATGTGTTCTCTTCCTTCATTCCTCTTTCCCTTGGAAGGAAGGCTTTCTTCCCTCTGTGTTCATGGGATGTGGGAACTGCTCCCATCCCTCTTGCATTGGTCCCTGACCAAAGACTTAGCAGCTGCCCATAGTAGAAGCCTGAGGCCCATCTTCCTGGGTACAGATGTTGGCGCTAAGTGTACCTTCCATCTAGGCCAGGTGTGACCCTGAATGATAACCTAACCACAACACCGTTTCTCAGGTACTGACAATATCCCAGCACTGTGCTCAGCATGTGGATTAATGCATTTACTCCTCACAACAACTTTATGAGGCAGGCACTGCATTTTCCACTTGAGATATCTGAATTGCCAAATATCTATCCCAAGTCACAGAGTAGGATTGAAAACCAGTTCTTTGACTTTGGAGCTAGGCCTCAACCATCATCTCTGGAATGTGGAGCTACCACACTACCTAGGCCTCACTGCAACCTGACTGGCTAGACTAAAAGTGGTTTTTCTGCTGTCAGACATGTCTCTCGAGTTACATGTGGAGATATAGCACTCTACAAATGATCGTCGATAAATATTCATTAAAGCAGTTTTATAACATACAAGTTTCCCAATTAACTATCTATTAGTAAGGCATAAATGTAATTATTTCAGAACTTACAATTTTTTGCTTTGGGACTTTTAAGGAATACCAGATTACACAACTTTGACTCAGCAGAGAATTTGCATTCTCTTATGTGTAATATTAATGTCTTCTTGACATAGAAAGACTACAGATTCCTTGAGAACATCATTCCCTTGGATGCAAGGGAGAACTGAGTACAGGGTAATGGAGGGTCAAAGCAAATTTGTGGAGAATTTTACTATAATGATGCTCATTTTCTGGATAGGAAAAGTGAATGAGTCCTTTGGGTGGCGGTGAGAAATCTTTCAGTGATACAGTGAATTGAAGGATTCTGGGTATTCAGTGGCATTATTTCTTTAGATTCTTTTCAAATAATTTAAATTTCAGAACAGAACAATACACTTACAAAAAGTATAGCTTTTGTTGGATTTTTTTTCCCTTGGAATATTTGTTGTTCTTATGTGATTCAGTTCTCCAAAGAATTTTATATAACTTTACACAACATGGACATATTCAGGCAACGAGATGGTGTATACCAATCTTCCTGAGGTATGTACAAGGATGCATGAAGGCAAAAGTTACAGGATCTGAGTATATTTCAGTTGATTTGAAGGGAGGGAGGAAACTAATGGCACCTCCAGTTTATTTAAATCTCATCTGTTATGAAGAAATGGGTACATTTGAACCAATCATATTAATTTTATCTCTGACTTAGCTTGCCTAGCATGATCTGCCGTACCTGGTTCACTATCTTGGCTTCTTTTCTAGAAATGGGGGAAGAGGGGAATCCACAAGAAAATCTCAGAGCCTCTTTTATAGACAGGGACAATTATGATCGTTTCCTGACAACAGAGAACAGTGAAATATGTATTTTTTTCAGTTGTTGAGAAAAACTATCAACCTTTCCCCTTATTTACCTTCAGTATTTCAACCATCACCTCTAGGTGCTCAAATGATAAAGCCTCTAAAGACCCAGGATCTATAGAAGGAAAGGGCTGGAAGGGCATGGAAATATCAGCTAAAGGAAAGCATAAATCAAGTCTCCAATCTGAAGGGTTTGAAAATGAGATGACCCTTTCTGAGTAGCAATGGCATCTATGCCCAGGTGCTCCTCTGGACCT
The DNA here is from genome assembly GCF_011762595.2 of Tursiops truncatus. Lineage (NCBI taxonomy): Eukaryota > Metazoa > Chordata > Mammalia > Artiodactyla > Delphinidae > Tursiops > Tursiops truncatus. The sequence goes on from NC_047035.1 coordinate 96,187,813, forward strand.
CTGCTCCCCACTGTCGTCAGACAGGTTGGACTTCAGGGCGTTCACTGTGTTGCATGTGCTTCTGGAACTTCAAGGCTGTTACTCTCTATGCGTGGCATCCAGTCATTGTAGAGACTGAGTAGTTGATTTAGATTTAGGTATTTCTACAACAACAGTGGTAACACTTACTGAGAACTCATGATGTTCCTGTTACTTAATACGCACCATGTCATTGATTCCAACAATAACCCTATAAGGTTGATACTACTGTCATCATAATTCTTCAGATAGTTAAGTTGAAGTACAGAAAGGTTAGTAGTTTACTCACTAACATACAAAAAGTAAATGATCAGGCCAGGACTCAAACGCAGATATTCTAATGCCTAAATCTGGGTTTATAACCACTACAGTTTACAGTCCTATGACAGATGTTATCTGAATGATGTTTTAAAATATGAGTTTAGAAGCAAAGATATTATTTAGAAAAACACTCAGAATACCAAGGATAAATATTGAACAGATTTTCCGAGATTTTTACGGTAAGCATTTCAGCTAATTACAGATATTTAATGAAAGTTTCATTTTGTGGTCATGATTTTTGCAATTATATTCATTGTTCGCTAACTTCTTCTAGTTATATTAATAATTTTCTAGTCACATGTGTGGCTCTATTTCTGTTCCTTTATATATAAGTTTGCTGTTTACTTCTGTTTACTCCTTCACTCTCATATATATGTTCTGAGGGATTTACAGATTCTGGCTGCACTTTCTTATACCCCATAATTACATTTAGGGTTCTCACTACCCTATCTATAAATACTCTGATAGGGTATTTACATCTGTTAATGCATCTGTTAGCCTATTTTTCTTATTTGTTCATTTTTAGTCTTTGAATTTAACCTCTGTGTGTGTAATATCACACTGCGTCAGGCAAATCTTCTTACATGGTTCTTTCTCAGGCTGAGTTGTCTGCTTATTTGCTCTTAGGATATCTTTGGTTCTGACCACTTATTCTCAGTATCATAATGCAATAAGCTACAAGAAATAGAAAATCTAGCTAGCTAAAGCTTAAAAAGGGGGTGGGGTGTTCTCTTACATGCCACAAGTCCAAAGGTAGTAACTGTTAATATTGGTCCAACAGGCCATGAATGTCAGGATAGATTTTTCTGCCATTCTTTTGTCTTTTCCTCATGGACATACAACTTCAACTATCACATCTGCATTCCAGGCAAGAAGAATTAGGAAAGGCAGCACTAGCTGTACCTATCTTCCTTTATCAGTGAAATAAAAGCTTTATCTAAAACCTCCAGACAACTTCTGTTTTTGTTCTTCTTGGCCAAAACTATGCCATATGGCATCTCCTAACTACAGTGGAAGCTGCAAAACAAGCATCAGCTGGTCACATTGCTTCTTTAAACAATATCAGGCTTCTATGAACTACAAAGGGGGAATGCAGAATGGGCAAACAGTTTGGGTATGTAGAAAGCTATTTCACAGTATCTGTTCTTGCTGTCGGCCATGGTAATAGAATATTACTTGGGCATATGGCCACCCAATAAAAGACTATATTTTCCAGCTTCTCTTGCATCTAGGTGTGACCATGTGACTAAGTTCAGGCTGGTGGTGTTTGGGTAGAAATGATGTGTGCTTTGTTCAGGTCTTGCTCATAAAATGATTGGCTGTGCTCCTACCTAGATCCACACCAGGTCTCATTCCATTGCATGCCCGAGAAATTCTACCCTGGCCACTTGCTCAGGTCATGATCTCTTTGCTCATGCTGTTCACCATGGCTTCTGTGGCCAGTGATTACGCTGGACCCAACAGATAACCACCTCTCTAGTCTTACACATGGGTTTCTTTCAGTCTGGCCAGTTTAAGGGAAAATGTACTTTCTTGGTTTGGGGAAGAGAAAAATAGTCACTAGGAGCCATTGTTCCTCCCACCCCCTGCCCCAACCTCCAACCTGAGTGCAGGAAACAAGGAGACAAGCCTTCTAAGAGATTTCTTGTTTCCTACTTTCAAAACTATCCTTTATTGAGAAGAAAGAGGAGGGAACAAAAGATAGTGCTTCAACAGCTACCAACTCAGTCAAAGGGCTGTCATCCTGATGAACAATCTTTTGGCACTTGTAACCTTCAGACTCTTTCCTGTTGGTCATCTCAAGTCACTTTTGTCTTTCTTAGTCCTAAATTTTATTGAGTTTTATCTTTTGACTTGATATTTGCCTTTTTTTTCTTTTGAACTATTCCAGGCATCAGTTTAGGAGAAAATGATATGATTTGATATATATGAGTGATGTAAATTTTTAAAATGTGGTTTACATCCATCTTTTCCATACATATATTCCACAAAATTAGTTTATGGTCAGGGTTGATCTTGTAAAACTGAACAGTCAATAAACTTTTTCTCCTGCCTTTTTATTTTCTTACATTTTTCTGCCCTTTCAAACTTTCTTCATCTTCTTTCTCTCCAGAAGATTTCTGGTTTCATTGCTTCCCTGTTCTCTCTTGCTGTTAAAAAGCACCTTCCTCAAAACTATCAAGGTCATCAAAAACAAGGAAAGTCTGAGAAATTGTTGCAGGCCAGAGGAAACTAAAGAGACATGACTAAATGGTATCCTAGATGTGATATAGGAAAAGGACATTAAGGAAAAACTAGTGAAGTCCAAAAAATGTGTGGAGTTGAGTTAATAGTAATGAATTAGTATTGGTTTCTTAGAGGTGACAGATATATCACAGGAATGTATGATGTTACCAATAGGAGAAACTGGTTGTGGGCTCTAGGAGAACTCTGTAATATCTTTGTAATTTTTTAAAAAATTAATCTCCAAAACTTACAAGCAGCTCATGTAGCTCAATATCAAAAAAGCAAACAAGCCAATCCAAAATGGGCAGAAGACCTAAATAGACATTTCTCCAAAGAAGATATACAGACTGCCAACAAACACATGAAAGAATGCTCAACATCACTAATCATTAGAGAAATGCAAATCAAAACTACAATGAGATATCATCTCACACCGGTCAGAATGGCCATCATCAAAAAATCTACAAACAATAAATGCTGGAGAAAAGGGAACCCTTTTGCACTGTTGGTGGGAATGTAAATTGATACAGCCACTATGGAGAACAGTATGGAGGTTCCTTAAAAAACTACAAATAGAACTACCATATGACCCAGCAATCCCACTACTGGGCATATACCCTGAGAAAACCAGAATTCAAAAAGAGTCATGTACCAAAATGTTCATTGCAGCTCTATTTACAATAGCCAGGACATGGAAGCAACCTAAGTGTCCATCAACAGATGAATGGATAAAGAAGATGTGGCACATATATACAATGGAATATTACTCAGCCATAAAAAGAAATGAAATTGAGTTATTTGTAATGAGGTAGATGGACCTAGAGTCTGTCATACAGAGAGAAGTAAGTCAGAAAGAGAAAAACAAATACTGTATGCTAACACATATATATGGAATTAAAAAAAAATTGGTTATGAATAACCTAGGAGCAGGATAGGAATAAAGACGCGGACATAGAGAATGGATGGACTTGAGGACATGCGGAGGGGGAAGGGTAAGCTGGGGTGAAGTGAGAGAGTGGCATGGACTTGTATATACTACCAAATGTAAAATAGATAGCTAGTGGGAAGCAGCCACATAGCACAGGGAGATTAGCTCGGTGCTTTGTGACCACCTAGAGGGTTGGGATAGGGAGGGTGGGAGGGGCACACAAGAAGGAGGAGATATGGGGACATATGTATATGTATAGCTGATTCACTTTGTTATAAAGCAGAAACTAACACACCATTGTAAAGCAATTATACTCCAATAAAGATGTTTAAAAAAACTATTCTGAAATGAAAAGTTAATTAAAGAAACTTTAAAAGCTAAAAAATATGGGTGGAAAGCACTTTGCAAACTGCTTCACAGTAAGGATTTGGGGACACGATGTGAAGCCATCCCTGGAGTGTTCCCTAAGTCAGCATTTCCCAAAGGATGTTGTCAGAATATAATCCACTAGTAGCTTCATGACCAAATGGTCAGTGGTGAAATGTTTGGTTAACATTATTCCTCCCTTAGAAATTCCTAATATATATACACATAATTCGTGGTACATAATTAACTCAGAAATGTCCTGATGTCAAGAGACTTCATCTAGTAGAGGATTTCCCACATTTATTTGGCCATGTGAACTTTTTTTCTCAAATAATGTATCACTTACTATGGAAATAATATGGTACAAATACACCCTGGGAAAGCTGGCTCAGAGAAAGCAATCCTTAGCTTGGAAGCTTGAATGGTAGAAATTTAGGGATGGCATTAAACCTCAGGGGGCAGTAACTTCATGGTACTGTGTTGCTCATGTCATCCTACACTACTCGACCAAGCTGTAAATGTGACTCCTCAGGGAATGATCAAGCTACAGGAAAATCATTAAGGTTTTATTATAGATACAAAGGATGCAAATTATACTTAGAAACACACAATGTCAGTCTCCTGACTCTGATAATTGACTCCAACTTTAATGGTGCTAGGCTCATTATTCCCCTTTTAGCAGTGTCCAGCATCAGCATTCGGGAGCCTTTGAAACCATATGCATCTTGAATAGGTTGCAGTTTGATCACCTAAAGCAGCAAAGATCAATTGTCCAGGCTCTAGCTATATGGGGTTGGCAAACCAGACTGCAGGATGGCTGATCCTCTTACTTCAGCTGCCGTCCAATTGATACTGATGGCTGCATCCACATCTATCATTCAGTGATCCACATCTGTTAAAGCCTCTCAAAGGTACAGAGAGAAGTTGCTTTATCCAACTTCACATCAGAAATATAGGAGCAGCTAAAGCGGGAAAAGGTTTTTGTGTGACTTTCAACAGAATATGAAGTATGCTGATCCATCATCTGTCAATTCACTATGAAGAGGATTCTAATGAGCCACTTTCTGACTTACTAGGAAAAGGAGTGGATTTTTGCTACTTGGTCCCCATTCCTCACTCTTTCCTCCTTGGGCTGCATTATGGTGAGTGGCTGCACTTAGTCATACCTCATTTGACATAAATGAGTTTATTAAGCAGTATTTGATTTAAATAATACTGATTGAGTACACTTACTCTTTGTCAGCACTATGCTATGATATATCAGTGAAGGAGATATGCTCTCTGCCCTCAAGGAATTCTGGGACTGGCAGCAAAGATAAACAAGAAAATAGATTACATTATAAAATGTGGGAGCTTTGATAAGGGGAGGTTCTAGGTGCTTCAGTAACACTGAGGAGGAACTGTGACCTGCCTTGGAGCAGGGTAAGGGTTGAGGGGTGCTCAGGGAAGACTTCCTGAGAGAGGTGACATCTGATTTAACAAAATATGGGGAGAGGTTATATACCATTAGGACACCTACTGAGCCATGGACTTCCTACGTGAAACAAAAGTTATACACCATGGGGAAACTCTTGAATTTTATTTTTTTTAACTATCACATGGTCTTTAACCTATTTGACAAACATTTGTATGTCATCTCAAGCCAGAGTCTCACATACATGTGTGGCAATATGTTGAACAGCATAATTTCTGATGTAATCAAAAGATTACTGCTTTCTTTTCCCACTGTATCACGTATACTTAACTCAATGTGAGGAGCCAGTCCCTGCCCCCAAAAGAAACCCAGGCAGTGTCTAAATTTTGAAGCTCAGTCTAAAGTAATAGAGAGACCCAGAGTCCCTTCAAGTCACAAACACTGCCTCAATTCAGAAAATCAGATGTCCAGAACTATGTAGTAATAATATCTCCTAATGCAAGTTATGGTCCCTGCACAGGGGTCAGCTGCAGCCTGAACACCTGAAGTGGGTGAGGAGAGAGTGGGCTCCCCACTCTGCTCACTTTGTTCCTAGCTCTAGCTGGTCATATTTTGTACCCTGTCTGTGTGGACAGAGGGGATGGGCAGGGAGAAGAACTGGGTGGGAGAGTTTGTACAAGGCTAGATGACTTCTCACCTTCTGGGCCGGGGAGGTGATTGAAGCTGACTCTCTTTGGCAAGAGTGATGGTAGGCTCTTGAAGATGCCCTGTTTACTCTCTCACAGTTTCTGACTCTGGTAGATGCAGCTCTGTTCCAGGCTGGTGGCTCCTTTCTCAGCCCCTGGGAATCTGGTGCTATTTTCTCCCTTTTTCCTACTGAAGCCAACTCACCTCATGTAGGTGACTTTCTTTAGTGAGAATTAGTTCACTCCACATTTGCACCTTAGGAAACACTCTCATACACCATGCCCTAGTGAATTCTGGGAAAGCAGTTCCAAGTAGTTCCATGGAAACTTCTTCACGGGGCAAGAGGTGAAAGGACAGTCCCCTCCTTACCTCCCACACACATAAACATTCATTCCTAGGATGGGGGCAGGGTAGATGGGGCTTATTGCCATAAAGGGCCAGATAGTAAATATTTTAGGTTTGTGGGCCATATGGTACTGTTACAACTATTCAACTCTGCCATTGTAGCACAAAAACAGCCATAGACAATAAGTATACAAATGATTATAGTTGTATTCCAGTAGAATTTTATTTACAAAAACAAGCAGCAGATAACCTAGTTAAAAAGCAGGTGAAGGGGCTTCCCTGGTGGTGCAGTGGTTGAGAGTCCGCCTGCTGATGCAGGGGACATGGGTTCGTGCCCCGGTCCGGGAGGATCCCACATGCCACGGAGCAGCTGGGCCCGTGAGCCATGGCCGCTGAGCCTGCACGTCTGGAGCCTGTGCTCCGCAACGGGAGAGGCCACAACAGTGAGAGGCCCGCGTACTGCCAAAAAAATAAAAAATAAAAAAAAGTAGATGAAGGATTTAAATAGACGTATCTCCAAAGAAGACATACAAATGGCTAATAAGCACATAAACTGATGATCAACATCATTAGTCATTAGGAAAATCAAAACCAAAACCACAATGAGATATCACTTCACACTCACTAGAATGGCTGTAATAAAAAAGACAGACAATAACAAGTGTTGTCAAGGAAGTGGAGAAATTAGAATATTCATGTCTTGCTGGTGGGAATGTAAAATTATGCAGCCAATTTGAAAAATAGTCTGGAAATTCCTCAAAATGTTAAACATAGAATTACCATATGAACCAGCAATTCTACTCCAAGGTATCTACCCAAGAGAAATAAAAACATATGTCCATGAAATTGGTACAGCTTCTATGGAAAACAGTATGGAGGTTCCTCAAAAATTTTAAATAAAACTACTATATGATCCAGCAATCCATTTCTGGATATATACATCCAAGGGAAATGAAAACAGGATCTCAAAGAAATACCTGTATTCCCATATTCATTGCAGCATTATTAAAAAATGCCCAAGATATGGAAACAACAAATGAAATGTCCATCAAATGTTCATCAACAAATGAAATGTCCATATCTTCAATGGATAAAGGAGTTGTGGTATATGTATACAGTGGGATATTATTCAGCCATGAGAAAGAAAGATCCTGCCATTTGAGGGCATTATGCTAAGTGAAATAAGTGTGGCAGAGAAAGAGAAAAACTATATCATATCACTTACATGTGTAATCTAAAAAAGCCAAAATTGTAGAAACAACAAGTAGAATGGTAGCTATCAAGGGCTGGGGGTAGGGAAAATCTGGCCTTGTCTTATAACTTCCAGTTATACAACAAATAAGTTATGGGGATCTAATGTACAGCATGATGAGTATAGTTAATAATGCTGTATTATACTCTTGAAAGTTGCTAAGAGAGTAGATCTTGAATATTCTCACCACAAAAAAGAAATGATAATTATGTGATGTGATGGAGGTGTTGGCTAACACTACTGTGATAATAATTTTGCAATATATTTGTATTCAATCAACATATTGTACACCTTAAACTTACCCAATATTATACATCAATTATATCTAAATAAAGCTAAGGAAAAAAGGAAAGAACACATATGTCCGTGCAAAAACTTGAGCACAACTGTTCATAGCATCATTATTTCTATCCAAAAAGTGGAAATAACCTAAATGCCCATCAACTGGTGAATAGATAAACAAAAGGTGATATATTCATGCAAAGGAATATTATTCAGCCATAAAAAGAAATAAAATACTTATATATGCTGCAACATGGATGAAAGACCACGTAATGCATCATCTAATTTATATAAAATGTTCAGAATAAGCAAATCCATAGAGACAGAAAGTAGATTAGTGGTTGCCTTGGGCTGGGGGCAGATGAGGAGGCAGTGAAGAGTGACAGCTAATGGGTGCAACTCTCTTTTTAGTGTGATGAAAATGCTCTAAAATTACATTATGGTTATGGCTACACAGCTCTGTAAATATGCTAAAAATTTCACACTTTAAATAGGTGAATTTTACAGTATGTAAATTATACCACAATAAAGTTAACAAAAAGCACCGAGCTGGATTTGTTTTGAGAGTCCAATTTGCTGACCCCTGGTCTACAATGTCTGTGCTCTACCCACATCCCTTCGAATGCAGTTTTTACCTTTGTTTCTGGCTTTGCTCCCCTTGAGTGTGTGAGCAGTGTACTTGCAGCTTACTTTGGAGGCCTGTCCTTGGGCTATGGAGCTGCCTTGCCCTGGGCACAGTTTAGAGCCAAAAGTGCCTGCAAGTTTTCATCCCAGGGGAATGGTTAACCAATAACTGTCAAGTTGGGGATTATGAAAGGCCAGACTTCTTGCCTCAGGATGGAAGTCTGAGATAAAACTTACACTGAGTTCCCCTGGGGGAATCAACCCTCCTCAGGACCTTTTGCCTGAGATGACAGCTTTGCTTGGTTTACTCCCATCTCTGTTCCAACTCCCTCACTCCCTTTATAAATAATTTTCTGAATAATTGCTTGCATATCCTTGTCTTAGCGTCAGCTGCTGAAGACTTAGTCAAGGAAGCTCTCTCTGAAGAGGTGAATTTAAGCTAACGTGAAAGATGAGAAGGAGCTAGTCATGAGAAAAGATAGTAAGCAAAACAAATCCTTGTTGCATTTATTTCTTAAATGTTCTTTTCCAAACTTAGGAAGATATTAGTCATATATTATAAATTCTGAGTTCAGACTTGCATAGGTGTGTGTAAGACATCCCTGTTTGTTGGAAGTTGTCCCATACCAGGCTTATTAACTCAAACCCACCAATCCCACCCTCCACTCCAGACACCTGCCAGATTTTCCCTCTTGCCATATTCTCAATTGCAGTTAGTGGTATGACCATCCATCATTGTGTTCAAGTCAGAAATCTGGGATGTTTCTATTGTTCCTCACCACCCCTAACCACATTTTACCCCACCCACCATGTTCAAAAATTACCCAGCTCTGTCAACTGTATCTCCTAAATATTCCATTAGTCTTTCTATTTCAATTCATTCTAGGTACTACTGCCATATTCTGGGCCTTAGTCATATGACAAAAGCCTCCTGGTCTTCCAGCCTAGATTCCTGCTGCTCTCCAATCCATCCTCTTCCTAGTGGCCAGAACAGGGAAATCTACATAAAATGCCAATTTGTATGTGTCACTGCAATGCTCATGACTTTTTGAGGACGTCCTAACAACTATAGAATTAGTGTCCAATTTTATCATAACAAATGCTTTGCACTTGTTTTTGTTCCTATTTATTCCTTTGGTCTCAACTCACCGTTTCCTTTTCTGCTCCACCAACATAAAATGAGGTAAAGTGCACCACCCATATCATATTTTTTCATAGTTGCATGCCTTCTCTGCCCGAATAGTTTTTCTCCTCTTTTCAATCAATAACACCTACAGTCTGTTCTGCTATTACATGACATGTGTATTCCTAAAAATCACCATGCTGTGCAAAAGTGCACAATAACCCCTCCCCTTCACTTCCACCAAAATAGGGTTAGGAGCACAGCACTCCAAAACTTTGTTAGTGACACATGTAAAAACAAGATAGGACCCTGATAAAAACAGAGGCACAGTTTTATGTACCTTAAATGGCAAATGCTGCAATAAATATGGCACTTCATCTTGAAAAAGACCTGAAACTTGCTTGTGGAAGTGGGCAGCAGCAGGACTGCAGCCTGTGAATTATTGTGAAGTGGTGGAAGGAGGGTTACATGAAATCAGAAGGAAAGTTGTAACACCATAAGTGGATGGATGTGTTTTTTAACACCCTCAGTGAACTGAGGAAAATGTTAGATGTTTGAGGTATTTGCACCGGTTCATTTTGTTAGTTTTATGTAGCTCATGTTAGTAGAGTTAGATTTGTATGTTTCCTTAGTGGTTCTCATGCATACATAAGTACTAAATTGGTGTCATGCTCAAATTATTCCCAAATATATCAGTCATGCTGAAACAAATTCATGTTTTCAAAGTAAGCCTTATAGCAGAACTGACTATACTTATCTTTCGAAAGATAGAAGAGTGAAAGGAAATATACAAAATGAGCCTTGGAGCATCTTGGAGTTTTAGAAAATAAGAAAGTGCTCAAAAAATAAAATATTCCACAATGATGAGATTACGTTAAAGGGACATAGGAGCCAATTGAAAGAGTTCCCAATGACCAAAGCTGGAACAATTTGAGCAAGAAAATACAGAAAATAGAATTAGATTAAAACCCAAAGTATACAATAAATATTCATGAGTTCATACTGATATAAATAAATGATGGAATAACTAAATATGGAAGAGAAGGGATAAATCTCCTGTGCAGAAAAATTTCAAATAATTGTAGATACTGCACCCTTAAGAAGGGGAACATAATTCTGTGTTCCTTAAGCACAATCAGTGCAAAGTAACTTCCTTTGAAAGAGCACAGCATGGAAAGGGGCTGGGAGTTGGGGGGCACTTTACACTGGAGAAACCTGACAAACAGTACCTCAGCCAGGTGATCAGGTGATCAAAGTCAGCATTAACAGTGATACATTATGTTGATTGTAAGACATTTGGTATGATGTGATAAAAATGGCATTTTAACTCAGTGGTCCTTCTTTCAAAAATCCGTAACAGCAGCCTAATAGTAAGAAAAACATTAAACAAATCCCAATAGAGGGACATTTTATAAATGACCAATACATCTGGAAACGTTCAAGACCATCAAAAGCAAGGAAAGTCTAAGAAACTCAGAGGAAAGAGTAGCCGAAGGAGCAGAACCAGAAATACAACTCTAGAAATAAGTCAATGCCCATTTATCTTTACCAATCCCAAAATGTCACCTATTCCTCTGAAATACTTGTAGATATTTTAAAAATCAGGATATTGGAGCAAAAGTGTTCCCTACTTAAGAAGAAACAAAATTTAAATAATAATCGCCCTAAGACTTATGATAATAGACAAATGTACTCCAAAACCCCTAGGACAAATTTTTTTCTCTGTCCCTTAAAGTTATGAATCTTATCATGTCTTTGAAATGTAAATACAGCCTACACAATCACCTGAGACTGAGCCTGGATTAACTCAGTCACCAGAATCTGAAACTAAAAAAAAGAGGAAAGGAGGGCTTTTTAAACACAGACTGCTAGAAGAACTCTCTTGCCCAAACTGTAAATTGCAGCCTCCTTAATAATTGCTTGTCAAGGGCAAATACAGGTCTTAAAGCTCTTCTTCACAAGTAATAAAAGACTTTAGCCATCTGAACGAATAAACTTAGTTTATTCCAACTGTTATTTATACACTAGTGAGTTTTGTATTGTACCTGATTTGAGACTTAAGTTTTAAAATGAACACTATGAGATCTCTGGTTGTGTCTATTTATATGTTTATATGTGTACATTATAGATATGCTATTTTCTACCTTCAGATGGTATTGCTAAATTTAATTTGTATAAAAGCTGTATTTAAAGCAGAAACAGAGTCACAGATATAGAAAACAAACTTATGGCTACCAAGGGGGGAAGCAGGAGATAGGATGAAGTGGTAGATTGGGATTGACATATATATACTACTATATATAAAATAGATAACTAATGAGAAACTGCTGTATAGCACAGGGAACTCTACTCAACGCTCCGTGATGACCTAAATGGGAAGGAAATCTAAAAAAGAGTGGATATATGTATGTATATAACTGAGTTACTTTGCTGTACAGCAGAAACTAACACAACATTGTAAAGCAACTATACTCCAATAAAAATTAATTTTAAAAAGCTCTATTACCGGGCTTCCCTGGTGGCGCAGTGGTTGAGAGTCCGCCTGCCGATACAGGGGACACGGGTTCGTGCCATGGCCGCTGGGCCTGCGCGTCTGGAGCCTGTGCTCCGCAACGGGAGAGGCCACAACAGTGAGAGGCCCGCGTACCGCAAAAAAAAGTGAAAAAAAAAAAAAAAAAAAGCTCTATTACCACTTAAACACATATAAAAATTTTCAAAAGGTAATAAAAATTAACCCCAATTTTTTTTTTTTTAAAAAAAGAGTAACCTAAGGAGATACAACAACTAAATGTAATGCTGTATCCTAGATGGAATCTTGGAAGAGTAAAAGGATGTTTGGAAAAACTATGAAAATCTTAATAAATTATAGACCTTACTTACTAATAATATATCAATATTAGATCACTGATTGTAACAAATATACCATGCTAATGTAAGATGTTAATAATAATGGATACTAGGTATAAGATGTGTGAGAACTCTCTGTCCTATGCTTGCATTTTCTTTTCTGTGAATCTAAAACTGTTCTAAAGAATAAGGTTTATTTTTTAAAAAGTTGAAGGAGGAAGACGCACATCACATCTTCCATAAACCCCTTCTCAGATCCCATCCAAGCTAAGTCAGTTAGCTTCTGGATTGGCAGACCACCTGGGTCTTAATCCAGCTCTCTCCTGTATTCTATCGTGGTATAATCATCTGTTTCTTCCCCCACTGGACCACCATCTCCTTCAAGAATGGAATCAGGCTATATTTATTTTTATATCTCCAGTACTCAGCACTGCTTCTGTTAATAAAAATTGCTCAATATGTGTATATTATATTGAAACATACTGTTCAATATTAGTTGATGTAAATACTTTATGTAACTTATAGTTTCCCTTGTTAGTATTCCAAAGAATCAGATACATGTTAAATATGGTTACATCATCCTCTTTTTGATTCTTCAGAGTACTTTCTTTTGTTGGGACCTAAGAAAAAAGAGAGAGCAAGAGAGTAAGCAATATTTCCCCATCCTAAAACCCTCTGTCTTTTTTTTATCTCCCACTGAGCAATAGGTTTCTGATTTTGACACTTTCATCTGCCTTTTCATCTGCATTCGTGTCTGTCTTCTGTAATAGCATGTCAATCTAAGAAATCAAAGTGGTTCTAAATAATCCGTATGCCCAACATCTAAGTACTTCTTCCTTGAACTGATGTTTTCCATTTCCAAGGTCTCTTAGGTGACCCTTCAGGCAGGGAGTTCTAGTAGTGTGCTGTTTGCAAATGATCACTTTAGCTCCTCTCTGGACACAAGACTTGTCTTCTGGTTTATCTGTATTGCTTATCCCTAATCCAAACTTCCCTCAGGACATAATAAGTTGACCAGACTGCCTGACTGATGGAGGTCAGTGCAGGTTCAAACATCAGTGCTCACTTTCTCATCAAAAGCAGTTAATTTCAGGGAGAAAATATTGGCAGCGGGACACTTTTCATTTTAGAACAGCTGCCAAAACCAGGAAACCATATGAAGACAGGTAGCTGGAAAGAAACTGTGATTCCTCTCTCATTTAAGAAGAGAGGGGAAAAAAAAAAAAAGAAGAGAGGGAAACTTCACAATGATGTCATTTGGAAAAAAAGAGAGTTTGTATCTTTGTTAGGTTTTATGTTCAGTTGAAATATCAGATCTCAATGATGATTTTCCATAAGTATACATAAATAATCTCCAAATGACCTAATAGGCTGACATAACACAGAGGATTCAAGCATAAGATGAGAAGTTGGACCCAGTGGTCTTTAAAATAGGTCTCTTCCAACAAGAGCAGACCTGATTCTAAGATTCTGTATATAGTCAGGATATGATAGAGTATATCTGAATCAAAATTTGAGGCAAGATTGGTAGAAGGTAATATTTTGAAACTAGTAAAATATATACACGTAGGTAAGAAAATCAGGAGTCAACAGAGGTGACCTTCATTGGAAGATTGTAGCTATGATCCTAATGGAACCAGAAACCAACATGTATCCAATCACTGCCCTGAAACTTGCAAAGGAATTGTGTATGTGACACAGAAATGTGTGTCCTGGTCAATAGATAATGTGTTCTTAGATAGACTGTATCTTGGATAAAATACAACAGCTTTAATTTAATAGACATTTATTCATATTGGACAAGGCACTGTAGGGATTAAAATAACTTTGTGCCATCCAATTATACTTGCCCTGATTCCATAATGTAGAAACAGTGTTCCTGTTAATTGTTCGGTCAGTAGAGTACTTTAACACAGAAAATAGGACACTGTTCCAGTTCCCCACACTGGAAAGATGTTCCACATTGTAAGCAACTTGACATTTTGGTTTACAAACCAACCTCTTATGAGTTTGGTTAACATGATTCAGGCATTGAGCATATGGTCATTCCTAATGGAACAAATTAAAACAAGTCTTTGAACCTGACAAGCTTAGGTGAGACCTTGAACCCATGGTGATCCTATGAAGGATATAGGCACATCCAAAGCTCACTTTAGAGTAGGAAAGTCACCTCACGCTTTAATATCACTGTGGTACAGCATAATCAGCTTCATCTTCAGTGGTGTCATTACCCCAAAACACACACTCTCTCTCAAATATATCTGTATTTGACTTTGGAACATAATAACATTCTGGGGAGTTCACTTTTCATCGTGGTTTAAATTTATAATGACATTATTTTTCCATAATGACTATTACTTCATTAGTAATCAGAGAGAATGAGGAAACAAAATAGGAAATGGTAGAACAGGGGGCATTGTATTAAAATAAAAATTCATTCCAGAAAATCTACAAACCTAGTAACACTCACAGTGAGGGACTGTGTGTATGTATTGTCTATTGTGCCTGAGTGTACTTTATTTAAGCACATTTCTTTTAGACTTCATAGACTTCAAATTATAGTTCAGAGTCTCCTAGATCAATAACTAAAGCAAAAGAGTCAAGAGGCAGATATTATTTGGATAAAGGGATGTATGCTTCCTATCTTTCAGATCAGAGCCCACAACTCTTGAGTTCTTAACCTCATGACAGTATTCAACATACTACAGAGAAGAAGAATAAATCCTAGACCTATGTGACATCACTCCTTCCAGTTGCTCTCTTCATCTTTCTGTACCTACATTATTTATCAAGGGAAAGGCTCTCTGAGGATTCAATGCAAGTTTTTTTTGTATGTGTGATGATCTGGACACTGGTTCAGGAAAGAAAAATAATTTCCTTGTTGATTCAATCTGGGATGGATGAGTCGCTTTGAAATATGTCTGTCTCTGACTACTAGTCATTTTCTTCAAAGATCCTCACCATCAATCAGAATTACAACCTCTGAAGTGCTTTTCCCTAATGAAAAAGTATTTTCATTTTGATAATGTAACGTGATTAGAAAGACTCTTTAATTGACTTACTTTCTGGAGGTTTTGAAATGGTTCTGAAATTTTTCTCAGAGAGGAAAATTTCATTCATCAAAATAAAAGCTGGGTTGACCCTTCCTGTGCAGGTTCAAGCAGTTAAGCCAGTCACCAGTGGCTTCCTTTTGTTGTTCTTTTGGGCAGAACCCCTTTGGGCAGCTGCCCTGAAAACAGCCTGTGAGTGGGGTTACATTGCAGATTGCAGGCAATTATATTAGCTCTCAATCCCTGAGTATTTATTATGCTCCAGGTGTTCTGTAAGCACTTCATATGAATTATCTACCTCAGTTATTGCCCCAACCCTATGACTATTATCCCTGTTTTATAGGAAAGGAAATTGAGTCTCAGAGAGGTTCAATGATTTGTCCAAAGCCCATAGCTAACTAATGATAGGGCCAGGATTTGAAATGAGATGAATTAGAATCTAAAACATATACCTTCAGCCAATGTGCTGTACTTTCTTCTAGTATACTGCAATGTGATAGGAGCATTATGAAACCTAGAAAACTTGTTTTTCTTCTCTAAGAAGTTTCATTTTTCCTTCTCTGACCCTGTGTATTTTCCCCTTGAAACTGACCAAAGCAGGAAGCTACTGTTCTGTAAAAGTTGAACCTTTTCTAAAAACAAAGTGTCCTTGGCAAAGAGAAGAACCTGACAAGCAGGGGCTAATACTTATGTGAATTATTGTATTTCATCAAACTAAGAAGCATCGATTTTGTGATGTACCATTATTTCATTCACACTAGGAAGGAGAAAAGGCTGCCAATTAAACTGACACTATGTTTTCTTATCTCTTAGAATTTTAATTTTAAACTTATTGAAAAAGCTTATTTAAACGCCACTGAACATTATTTTTATAGTTTATCGTCCATATGTATACATGGAAAGAAAAACACTGTAAAATGTCGATATGCCTCAAACTTGCTTACAGTTAAGAGTCTTACTCTCCTAAATTTCTTTTTTTTACTGAGTCAGCTATGACTATGCTTTTCCATACAATATCATACTCTGTGCCATCAAGTACATTGATGATATAGCATTTCTGAAGGAAATCCATAAATAAAATAAAAGCCATTTGTTAAGGGCTTCTAGGCTGGCTTTGCAATTATGTAGAGCTAGCTTAGCTTTGGGAATGCTCCTAAACATGTCTGATGTATCCTCTTTCCCACCACACAACCATTTGGGTTTTAGGGTGCTTATTATTGTCCCCTGGATTTTCTTCCAAGCTCTGATACCTGTTCTATAGGTTTGGTGTTAGTGCTTTTATGTTCTTTCAACCATGCAAGCCGGTGTTCTAAAACCTGAGTGTGCATTGGAATCACCTGGAGGGCTTCTTCAAACACAGATTCCTGAATCAAATTTTCTGCTGCAGTTAAATCTGAGGTGGGGCCTATGAATTTGCATTTCTAACAGGTTCCCAGGTGATGCTGATGTTGCTGGTGGGACACACTTTTAGAACCGTTGGTATAAGCAATGTCAACCAAACCACTGCCATGCTGACAGGTATTGTAAGACTTCGTTGATTTTAAGAAGCAGTCTGATTTCAGAGATAATAAAGTTTGAAAAAAATACACATATTTAAATTGATAAAATATGGTAAATTCCTTTTTCCCTTTAACTTGAGCTATAATATCATTTTCATTCTAATTTATTGTCAATTGAGTTATGTTTAATATATTCCACTTTTTCATAATATTTTCCACTTGTTCCAAAGATGAATTGAAATGGCTTTTATGATTTTAGCTAAAGTTTTTTCCTCCTAACCTTCTAGGTAAGAAATGGTCTGTAAATATCTATATCATCTGTATATTAGGTGTGTTTATATATAGTTATATGATATATATGTGTATATGTATTATGTATGTTTATACATGTATAAATAAACATATATAGAAGAGCTCATGCTGTGTGCCAAACCCTACAGGCTGACATGAACTGTCTCTGATGGGGAACTCACTGCTTCATAATGGAGTCCTCTTTATTTCTTATTACTAGCAAGTACCCTTTATATGTATGACCTAAAGGGCCAAGTAATCAACCCACATTATGAGATGATTTAATAAAGAGTCCTATGAGATACATGACTATACCTGGTCATCATATACTTCTCTCATTTTGAGAAAAGACACGCGAAATACTTCTGTTCAGTCTTAGTATTAGGAACATTTGTGTTTGTCCTAAATAACTTTTTTTTGGTCCTTATAGGTAAATTAATAATTGATGTTTCCCTTTTTCCTTTTGCTCCCTGGTAGCTTAGAGTCAAGTTTCTTGCCAGCTTTTAGCAACTAGCTGGACTGTGCTCTCCCTCTGTTCTTGGACCACTGTGACCACTCAGCTCTTTACCCTCTGATCAGGATGGTCACTAGTGGATAGATGTCAGTTCCTCTGAGTGAGGCTGAGGCTTTCTTGCTGGAACTCAGTCAGGTCCTAGAAGAAAGACTGAAGTTACTTTATCCCACTGATCCTGAGCCCTTCTTAGAGTACAATATTTGCAATCTGCATATGACTCCTGGGATGCCTGGATGCCCACTGTCCACCAAAGATGTGGTGACTGCACTCATTGTGTTGGCGACCTTGAGCTGGTTGCACCCACTATGTTCCACATTTCTGAATAACATGTAGCTACCCTGAGCACAGGTCTTCTGGCTACCCATCTTCTCCAGCACCTTCCATGTTTCATCTGCATCCAATCTTCTTCCATCTCAATCTTTTCACTGTGATTTCAGGAACCTTGTTCTCTGATTAAGAAGTTCCTTTGCCGTCTTCACTGAACATTTCTTTCACCTCCTTTCCCATCAAAACCCTGGCTTCTCCTTGAGGACTTGGCTCCCGTCAGCCTCTCAAGGAGAGGCTGCTTTTTCTCCCACTCCAAGAGCCTCAGAATTAGGAGGTAGGCTCAGCATCCTCCTGGTAAAAATCCCTGCTCATTGTTATGTGTATTATCAGCTTAACCACTCTCTATGTCTCCCATTACTATCACCTACCAATATTCCATTACTCCTTATTTACTGAAAATAGGGGCACCTAACTTACAGACTTCTTCCCCCCTCCCTTTCCTGCTGTTTTTCTGGGTGACTTCAATTTGATATTGATGTTGTACTCAACACATTTGCTGCCTAATATTCTGACTGGACAGAATGAATTAGTAGAGACTGGATTTACTCTTCTACATGAAAAAATTAAAGATAGTCATTTTCAACACATTAGCCCATAGGCAGCAAAGGACAGGGATCCATGAAGGATGGAAAACAAATGAGGTAAGCTGTATGATTTCCCCTGCTAACTTCCCGGAGAATGTTTCCAGGTTGTAGTTCAGGGAGAGGGGACCTAGGTGGAGCCCAGTAATCTCTCTGAATTGAGAAGGTGTAGCTGGGAATCCAAGTAGGCCAAGGTAGCTAGAGGTCATAAGACAGAATACCAAACGGGAGGGAGTTTTACAGAGAAAGAGTTCTGGAGATCTAAAGGGGGCCCCCATCAAATCTTTAGCTGAGTACTAATTAGCATGTGCAGATCACAAAACTACCTGAGGCTTGGAAAAGAACCAGCTGGAAGGACTAGAAGAAATAATCTTCAGAGTGCATATGGGGTAGCAATAGTTTCTTATTCCATTCCCATGAGCCAGAAAAGAAAATTTCACAACTCATGAGGCATTAGTGAGAATGCTCAGAAGGAAAAATTAGTCTTAGACTAAACTCTACTCTGGTTCTGCTTGACAAAGTTTAAAAGCAAGATCTCAAAGGATCAAACTGTTTACAAGAAACTGCACTGTATCCCAGAATAAATTTCAAATATATTTATAGCAACATAAAAATATCTAGCACTTAAAAATGTAAGATTCATAATGTTTGCATTCCGATCAAACATTAACAGGTATGCAAATGAAAAGGAAAATATAACCCATAGTGAGGAGAGGAAATCAATAAAAAAAATCCTAGAAATAACTTAGATGATGAAATTATATTCAAGGACATGAAAATAGTTACCAGAACTGTATTTCATATGATCAAGTAACTAGAGGAAAGATGGAACATGTTAAGTACAGACATGAAAGATGTAAAAAAGATCCATATAGAATGTTGAAAGATAAAACCCCCAATGCCTGATTTCAAAAAAAGGCACTGGAGGAAATTAACAAGCAGATAACTCATGAGAAAAGGGAAACTTTATGAACTTTAAAACAGCAATAGAAACTAGCCAGAATACAGACAGAGAAAATTTCAACGTAACTTTTTGGGGGACACAATTCAACACATAACACAACATCACAGGATATAAGGACAATACACAATACTCAAATATATTTCTATATACTAGTAATAGAAATTAGAAATTGAAATAATAAATACATTTACAACAGCATCAAAAATATGAAATAGGTATAATTATAACAAAATATGTACAAGACCTCTACACTGAAAACCTAAATATTTAGGAAAACCTAAATAAATGGCAAGATATACCCTATTCATGGATTAGAAAGCTAATTATTGTAAAAATGTCAATTCTCCCCAAATTGATCTGCAGAGTCTATATCCCACTTCTTTCCTTTTTCTCGACACTCACATCCAATTGATCAACAATTTCTGTCAATTCTACCTTCCACTCTAGCGTACTCTCCTTTTCCTCACCTTCACTGCTACTCTCCTAGTTTAGACAACCATTGCCTACCTTCTGGATCAACCCCAACAGACTTCCAACTGGTTTCCTTACCTTGAACCTTTCCCTTTTTCTAATTCAGCCTGGTTTCTGAAAAATTATAGATTAAGATCAGGGCACTTATCCCTGAGTGTTACTTATCAACTCCCTAAACATCACTGACCTTGGGACTTCATTATTTCCACTTATGAAAGTGAGAACTTGAAGATCATAATCACTAGGAACATGAAATGTACTAAAAATAATTAATAATAAAAAATAATATTAACTCTTCCTTTCTATAGAATATTAAACTTTAGAATGCATTGTCACCTACATATTTAATCCTCAAAGATGTTCTTATCCACATTTCGTAGATGAAGGAACTGAGGCTCAGAGACCTTGAATCACATTTGATGTTCCTGTAGTAGTAAGGAGATCAGGGATTTAAATTCTTCTATTTCCCAATCCAATGTTCTTTCCTGGGCTCCAAGCTATACCACAACAGA
This sequence comes from Tursiops truncatus, assembly GCF_011762595.2. NCBI lineage: Eukaryota > Metazoa > Chordata > Mammalia > Artiodactyla > Delphinidae > Tursiops > Tursiops truncatus. The sequence continues at coordinate 96,208,455 of NC_047035.1, forward strand.
GATTGTGTTTGACATTCAAAATGCCAGTGACTCAGTTCTTAAATGGAGAAAACCATAGAAGCAATCAGAATCTGTCCTGCACAAAGCTGCACATATGTCCATTGGAATGAATGGAGTAGAGGAGCCTTTCTCTGATGGATTGGCCACTTAGATAAATGTGATGGGAGTGTTAATGCAGCACCAGGAATGCAGTTTCACACATGGGAAAACCAGAACATCAGTTATGCCTATCACAACAATATTTAGAAAAAACAATAGTGGCCATCTTTGCTTCTTAGCATTTTTTTCTCATTTTCTTTGAGTGTTAAGGAAAAAAAAATCAACGAGATCTATCTCATTCGTTTGAGAGAGAAGTTGCTTTATTTTTGAAGTTGCAATCCATAATCTTGAAAATAGAAACAATACTCGTAAGTGACTAACACATCACATTTTTTTATACAGGTAAAGAAATCCAATGAATGCACTCGAAGTTTAGTCAAGAGTGATATTAATGTATCCCTTTATTTGAGAGGCCTGGACTGTACCACTACCCGAGGTACATTATGAAGCTGGAATGGAAAGATTGTCTGTGCTTAATTGAGGGAGAAAAAGTAACCTATACCCTGATCTGCTATAGGTGACATTTGCCCTGTTCACTAGGGAACAGCTCTTTAAAGCATTTCAAGAAATAGCCGCCAACAGCCTTAATTTAATATCTGTGCTGAACTACTAGGGAGCAACCAGATGCAGAGCCATCTGTGGGAAATAAAATCTAGCCAGTGAAGGAAGCTAATAGTTACCCTTTGGGCCCAAGATTCCTGGGCTTAGAGAACTCAGTGTGTCCTCTTGTCTTTGTTTAGGGAGGTTATCCTCCTACTTACTCATACACAGGCCAGCAGATGTTTTCCCAATTGGGTCATCTTATACTACATTGTCTCCTTCAAACTGCAGTTATTTGTCATATTATAGAAAATACTGAGAGGCAGGAGTGTTTGTAGGTGTAAACTTAAACCTCATGTAACACTGAAGCTTGGTAATGAGATGAACGGAATTTTGTTTCAATATTCTCTTTCTTTCTCTCTGTTCTTCCTCACTTCAGCTATTACCTTCACCATAGTGAAGGTAATAGCTGGATTCTAATTATACAGACTTATATTATTTTCCTAGAGCATCTAAAAACCAGTTTAGCTATTAAAATAACTCTATTCCCTAAGCCATATTTTCCTCCCCTGCAATAGCTTCAGTACCAGAGTAAATAATCAATGAGTAAACACAAAGTGGTGGCAACTATCTCTGTGCACTTTGCTGGTGTGCATCGAATCTCAGAGAAAGGCTGAATTCCCCCACCAACTGAAATGATCCTGATGTACTTCAGACTTCCCCTTCAGAGCTACCAATTGTATTAATTGTCCAATTTGAAATTCAAAGGCAGTACTGCTCTGCCTAGAAATTCAAGGCAAACTCAGGGAATAACTAACTTAGCAAAATATACATCGTGTTTTTTGCATAAAACATGAATGTTTTAAAGTGTGTTTTCTTCTGCAACTACATAAAGAAACTAAACCTCTCACTCCAGATCGGAAGCAAATTTTCAGAGATACTTTCAGATTTGCCAGCATGGGTTATACTTTCTCATGTTTGTCTAACAGACTCTGAACCATAAAATGATTATTTCAATGCACATTACTTTCTGCAAACAAGTTGCTGGGACAAGACTTGGGAAGGGTGGGAGGGATTTAAGAGAAAAATAAATGTAACCATGTTGTGAGAGGCAAATACAGAGGTCTGAGGACCTGGAGAAATGGACTCCAGTCCTAGCTCTATCACTAACATTGAGGTAGTTTGCTTCACCTCTCCAGGTCTCAGTTTCTCCATTTCCTAAATGAAGGGTTTGGACCAGATGAGCGGTCAGGTCCTACTGGCTATGACATTCTACATTTTTGTGGGAAATGATCAATCCTATAAAAGCAGGTAATGATTACAACCAAGCATTCCCTCAAACACAAGTCTGTTTTCATGAGTGAAACTAGGAGAACAAGTAGCTAACCCCAGAGAGTGTCAGAGCCTGAGGAAGTGACCATCTCGTTAGACAGGGAACTGGACTCTAGGGAATCATCATTGCCTTCAGACAAGCAGTGGAACTCTGGGGAGGAGATCTAATCAGAAGAGGCAGCTCAGGCAGGTTGTGAGCAAGTCATGGCCAAGGAGGTGACAAGTCTGTACAAGGGACAGACACACACACATATACACACAGGCCCACACACACAGAGAGCAAGATTTCAAGCAGGCTCCTTTTTATGTAGCTCAAGCTTGGAAATCAAACTTATTGTTCACCAGAACAGATTATTTTTCTCTCCTTCAATAATTAGGAAAGCAGTTTGCGAGTCTATACTGCTTATTTCTTTACTACACCCCACTTACAGCCTGAAATTATTAAATGGCAGTTATGACTGGTAAGAAATCACACCCAGTGAGTTTCTAATTAGCATAGACACCCATTGTTGGGTTAGAGAGATGTTCAGGAAAAAAACTGCACAGTAAAATTCTGTGTCCACCCTCACTTATTTTCTTGGGTGGAAGGCTCACTGGAGAATCATTTTCATTTGCTCTCATCAAACTTCCATGTACCATATTTGTCCCAGTCTCTCTTTCTCCACTATTTTAAAAAGCTTATTCACAATATTTTCCTTGAAAGATTCTTCTCCTTTCTCCACCTGTTCAAATCCAGGAACATTTATTTCTTTTTTCTTTTAATTTTTTGGAAATAGCAGCAACAGTTACAACATCTTTTTCAGGAGTTTTATGCACAAGTGGTCATGCATGTTTGTCTTTTCAAAAGTTGAGTTTAAAAAAATTTATTTAGGGATAATTGACATATGACATTATATTGGTTTCAGTTATACAACACAATGATTAGATATTTGTATTCATTGCAAAATTTTCACCACAGTAAGTCTGTGGTGAACATTACCATCCATCCCCATACAAAGTTAGCTTTTAGGATTTATTCTCTGGGCAACTTGCAAGTATGTTCTACAAAAACTAACTGTAGTCATCATGCTGTACATACCATCCATCCCCATATAAAGTTAGCTTTTAGGATTTATTCTCTGGGCAACTTTCAAGTATGTTCTACATACTTGTATGTTCTACATACTTTCAAGTATGTTCTACAAAAACTGACTGTAGTCATCATGCTGTACATTACATCCCTGTGACTTATTTTATAACTCTAAGTTTGTACCTCTTGACCCCATTCACCCATTTTGTCCACTCCCCAATCCCCCTCCCTTTTGGCAACCACCATTTTGTTCTCTGTATCTATGATTTTTGTTTTGTTTTGTTTGTTTGTTTTTTAGATTCCACATATAAGTGAAGTCATACAGTATTTGTCTTTCTTTATATGATTTATTTTGCTTAGCATAAGTCCCTCAAGGTCCATCCATGTTGTTACAAATGACAAAATTTCATTCATTTTTAAAACCTGAATAGTATTCCATTGTGCATATATACTACATCTTCTTTAAGCATTCATCCATCAGTGCACACTTAGGTTGTTTCCTTATCTTGGCTATTGTAAATAGTGGTGCTATGAACATAAGGGTGCATATATATTTTCAAATTAGTGTTTTCCTTTCCTTGGACAAAAACCAGAAGGAGAATTGCTGGATCATATTGTAGCTTTATTTTTAATTTTTTGAGGAATCTCCTTACTGTTTTCCATAGTAGCTGTACCAATTTACATTCCCAGTCATGAGGGTCCCCTACAAAAGTCAGGTTAAATTAAATAGTTAGATATTTGCTTCTGTTTGGTTTGTGCAGTGAGGTGAGTGATCAGTACTCTCAGCTGTCTGCTTCATGAATTCCCTTTCCCTCCTCCCTGTCCTTCCTCAAGTCCCCTAACCCTCAACATTTCTTGAACAGGCACTTCATAAAAACAGTTATCTATATCGATAATTTACAAATGCAAATGGATAAACTTTATTATTTATAAGAGAAATATAAACTAAAATCATAATGAGATAACTATCACTAATTAGAATGGCTAAAATCAAAAGAATTGACAATAGCAAAAGAATTGACAATAGCAAGTGTTAGCAAGTTAGCAAGTTGATGGAGAACAAGGGGACTCTCATATAATGCTAGAGGGAGTGATAAAAATTACTTTGAAAAACTGCTTGGTAGTATCTGCATATATATATATGTGTGTGTGTATGTATATATATACGAATTAAGTACAGCTACATGCAACAATATGAATGAATCTCACAGACAACATTGAATGGAAGAAGCTAGGTGAAAAAGAGTACATATTGTTAATTCATTCATATAAATTACAGACATATCTAATCTATGGTGATGAGTCAGAATAGTGGTTATCTTTCTAGGGGAGGGGTGGTTACTGACTGTGAAGGAATATAAGAAGGCCTTCTACAATCTTGGAAATATTCTCCATCTTGATTAGGGTCATAGTTACATGTGTATATTCATATGTAAAAGTTCATCCAGTTACACACTTAAGGATAGTGCATTCTACTGTCTATTGCCAATTATAGAAAAAGGCAAAAACAATAGTTTGCCCTAGGCAGTGAATGCAGAAGAACCTGATCATTTTACTTATCATGTATCATGCTGTCTAAATCAAGGGTTTCATAATTGTCTCAACAGCAGTGTTTTAAATGCTCTAGGTGTTACCTTTTGATAACTCTACTTCTTCTGATGTCTTGTGGATTATGTTTAGAAGATCATAATACACTGTAAAGAAAATCTAGGAATGGCTGCTCTACACATTAAGATATGCCCTTAGCTTGAGGACTCAACTAGGTACCTAAGAGAATCTTTCTAAAGGGTTTGACAGCAGGCTGGCACCTACTCCCTAACTGTGAGCACACTGGTTCCACTTACAAAATGAAAGAAAAATTAATAAAGAGGGTCAGATGGTGAACATCAATTCAGTCAAATCAACTACTTTTACAGTAGGCGGTGGTTGTAGGAGTTAAGTAATTCAGAGATGAATAGGACACGCTCCTGTTCTCAACGTGCTTACACTTGTTGGTCATGGGAAACAGGTGTGCACAGGACTCAGTATCATTTAAGGAAGAGAGGGTAAGAGCTAGGAGAGAAGCATAAAATATTACAGGGGCATAACTGAAGATGGGGGAAGCCTTTCAGGATGGGTAGCTTTCTTCCTGAGCCTTGAAGGATGGGAAGTGAGACCCTGACACTGACGTAAGTGAGAAAATGGATGGGGAGAAAGACACATTGCTATAGAAGGAAAACGAAGCCAAGTTTGATAGGACTACCCTTCAGCTACTCTCAGTTTGAAGGTCTCCATCTCATGTATTGAAATGTTTGAGCTGACAAGTGTTCTAGTCTGAACCTGGTAGCTGCCTTTCCAGCAGAAACATCTGACCTCACTGCTTCTGCTCCAGATGTTGATATACGAGAGTCTGCGACATGGGCAGTGATGGGTGCTCTGTAATGCCACTTCAATACCTACAACAGATTAGCGAAAAGGAGACCTTTGAACATGGACCCCTGGCACCTCTGCAGCACTTAAGAGCCCTCACTCTTCTGACTCGGAGATAACTTACCAAAAGGCCAAGCATGGGATTAATTTATTGCCGTACTGGTTTAAAAGTGAGAGCAAAAACAGACTTTAGCATTTGTTTTTTCTAATTTGCCATGAGGTTGAAGTCCATCTCTTGCAATAAGAAATCACTCTTATGGACAACTGGGGTGAGAGTTGCATCCTGTGTCAGATTTTATGGGCTCAAAAGCATGAAGATAAGAGTAGGTCTTTCACCTTATCTTACTTGACTGAAAAGACATTTGATCTTTTATCAATCTCAAAGCAAAGACTCTGCATTTCTTATTTTCCTTTTTTCAAAAAGGATCATGAAAATTCACATGGATAAAGTTTCCCCTGAGTTATACAGGGCGATTGTTTATCCCTGAGACAGCGATACTTTTGATAAGAGTGTTGGGTGCTCAGTTTGGATGAGATGTCAGGACATAGGCATAATACAGGATGCCAGGATATATAGGCATCCTAATTACCATAAAGAGAAAAAAATTGAGGAAATAAAGTAAAATTTCAAATTGTGCCTTAAAATAAACAATAGATTTGGGAATCACCATTGAACATCACTACTGCTGTTAGGCATGGTATTTCTGTACAGTCATGGAAGAGGAGGGAGCAAGTTTCATCTCTCACACTATAGTTTGTTAGAGAATTAGAATCTTATTTCCTATCCTTGGCATATTTCAGTATCTTTGTGACAGTGAAATATGGGTGAAGCTCTGAAATTGTGATTTCTGCTGCTTTCCCTTTGCACCCTGAAAAAGATCTCCTATCAGTCAGATGCTTCTCATCACCAGAAGTTTTGGTTGGGAGGTGAAAAATACAGGGCATCACACATAAAAGATTTTCCTAGTACCAAATTCATTATTTAGAAATTTGGAATCATGAATGCTTGACTAAATATAACGTTATCTACTAACGATGTGTTTGATGCTTTATACTCTTCTTATTTTAAAAAAAATGCACTCTACATGTGGATGCATTCACCAGCTGACAACACATACTAGCTCATACACACACACACACACACACACACACACACACACACACACACACGTCATTTGTTGTTAAGAGCATGTGGGTCACTGTGGATCACTGTAGATCACTCTGTATCCACAGTATTATGAACTTGAGCCCAGACTTCATGGATCATCTGAGCTCCATAAGCCCCTACTTTGACTGGTGTCCTATAGACGGGCATTTTGAGTCTTCAGGAATTAGTGTCAGTTCAGAGCTATTGTCCGGTAATCCCCTTGCTCAATGCACAGTCACTCTGGTAAATGGCCACAGCCCTTTTGGAGAAGACTGAAGGGGAAGAAACACAGTATAAATTGTTATGGTTTAATAGGGTCCTTCCTCCAGGGGATCAAGCTCTCATCATACAAGGGGCTTTGTATTTGTGAACTGCCCCAGTCCTGGGAATTCATGATTCTCTATTTGTATCTAGATTAATTTGTATTATTTTTTAGATTCCGTATAGAAGTGATATTGTATAATATTTATCTTTCTCTGTCTGACTCACTTCACGTAGTATGATAAACTCTAGGTCATCCATGTTGCTGCAAATGGCAATATTTCATTCTTTTTTATGGCTGAGAAATATTCCATTGTATATATACATCTTCTTAAACAAATCTTTTTTTAAATTAGAATGTCTATATACCTGAACTCTGACTACAGTAATTGGGTAGAGTGTCTTAGTCCGTTCAGCCTGCTATAACAAAATACCATAGACTGGATATGAACAACAACAGAAATTTATTGCTCACAGTTCTGGAAACTAAAGTCCAAGATCAAGGCACTGGCAGATTCAGTGTCAAGTCGGGGCTTGCTTCCTGGTTTATATATGGTGGTCTTATTGTGTATTCATGTGGCAGAAGGGGTGAAGAAACTCTCTTGGGCCTTTATTTAAAAGGTACTAATCCCATTCATGAGGGATCCACCCACATGACCTATCAAATCCTAATCACCTATCAAAATCCTCACCTCCAAACAGCATCACATTGGGGATTAGGTCTCAACATATGAATTTTGAGGGGGCACAAATATTCAGTCTCTTTCATAGACTTTCCAGTTCAGGTAGCTATATATAGCTATATATGAAAGAAGTCTTTAGCTTGAGGCTTTCTGAACTTGAAAATAAAATAAGTTGGAAATAGCTGACATCATACTCTGCAGATCAATTCCATAACAATTAAGAACATTGGCTCTGAAGTCAGAAATATCTGATGTCAAACCCCGGGGTTAACATTTATCCATTTCATTTATTGTGTGACCGTAAGTCACTTCACCTCTCCGAGCCTCACTTTACTGATCTTTAAAATGGACATACCCATATTTAACTCCTAGACTGGATGGCAGAATTAAATGAACATCACATAGTGAACATTGAATAAAGGCTACTCCTATAATTAATGTTACCTATAATAAGAACCATATATGCTTTGTTCTGCATGGTTATATACAATCTTGTCCATGATGCCTTGTGTCTTAGATATCACTTTTGCATTTGCTCAGACTTTAGGTGAGAAATTCTTCTTTCTTTCTATAGAAGGCCATGTTTCCTTTCAGTACACCCTGAAAAATGCCAGGCGTTCAGCCTCCTTCACCTGAGAGTCTCTGTCCATGTGGATTGGTCACTGGGTCCTCTCAAATATAATCACTCTTTTGTACAACATTGTGATAGAAAAGAGCTAAAGGACTTTCTTCTTGGATTCCACACTGAAGATGTGTTATGCACCACTGTTCAGGACCAGGACAGTTCTTACTTAAGATTTAACAATCCTGTGAGGTACCTGCAGAAGTAATCTTACTCTCATTTAACAAATGAAAAAATTGAGGTGCAGAGAAATTAAGTTGTGTACTTGGGCCCTTAGATTTAAAAACTTTACCTCCTTCTGGCCCTCATGTGTTGTTGAGGGAACATCTCCGGTTTAAGTCAGGATCTCCCTTTTCCCCTGAAGTTTCCAGCTGTATTTCCCATACTTTGGCTTTGCAACTATAATGGATTTGCTGAAAATTGGATGCCTGGAGAGAGGGGCGTTTGGACAGTATATGAGGTGTATGCAAATCTCTAAGTGCACAAATGTTGATTGATGGAAACTGTTCTAATATGTGAATTAGCTGTGAATTTATTTTTGTGATTACTGGATCACATGGTAGTTCTATTT